>NC_048595.1:216710930-217910930 GCF_003668045.3 Cricetulus griseus
TATGTATATGTATATATGGCAATGGGGATCAAGAAGCTATGCAAGTACTCTACTAACTGACCTACATTCCCAAAAGTTTTCTGGTCTAAGAGACATCTTTAAACTCTCCCTAGTCTGAGCTATGGAACACATCTCTCTCTCTCTCTCTCTCTCTCTCTCTCTCTCTCTCTCTCTCTCTCTCTTTCTCTGTGTGTGTGTGTGTGTGTGTGTGCACAAGTGTGTGAGCTTTTGTATGAAGTAAAACACAAAGTAGGAGAAGAAAGAGAAGAAGGAGAAGGAGGAGGAGGAGGAGGAGGAGGAGGAGGAGGAGGAGGAGGAGGAGGAAACTTTCTTCTAGGAGACACAGCTTCTCATCAGAATAAAATACGATATAACACTATGGCTAAAAGTCATCTTCCATTCACCCCTCACCAGCTTCCTTTACATGGGGACAAACTCAAATATATTTCATTTATAAATATTCAGTATAAAATAGAATGTACATAAAATGACCTAAATGAAAAATGCACTTTTTTTTCTATGCAGAAGATTATGAACATTTGCTAGTTTGTATAAAATGATTGGTTGGCATCACAGCTTATTCTTGAATTGGAAGACTGAAAAGTGTGAAGATGCCAACTGTTCATGCAAGCGTCAATGGAGTTACAAACTTTGAACCAAATTACTCTGTTGTACAGCAGGCCCGGGAGAATTGTAAAGATGTCCCTTAGACCAGAAAACTTCCTGGGGGATGTAGGTCATTTGGTAGTTATTGCCTAGTGTTTTGATCCCCATCACCACATGGAACCAGGAATGATAACACATGTGATCTGCCAGTCTCCCCTCTCAAATGCTGAGGTTGCAGACAAACATAGCTATTTTTAAAAACATGGGTTCTGTGAATTCATACTTAAGTCCTCATGTTTGGCAAGTGCCCTTACTCACTGAACCTCCTCCCCAGCCCTGATTCCAAAATTTTATTCCATTTACAGTGCCCTAGCTGGTATCAGTAGGTTCAGATTCATGTCACCACGTACTAGCTCTCCGACTGGGAGGAAGTTATTTAAATTCTGTAGGTCTCAATTTACTTGTCTGTAAAATGTGATAATAACAGGACCCATTTCATGGACTTGTTATGAGCATGAATTGAGATAATGCATATAAAGAATTTAACATATGTCTAATGCATAGAAGTCAAACAATAAATGATAGGCATTATAATTAGGGCACTGTTTGTGGTAATGGTGATGATTGTAGTCTAGTTCACACACTCTCTCACCTTTGACCCTTGGTTTCTACTGAACATGACCAAGAAAACCTCAAATATCAATTTACCATCTCTTCATGTCAATTGGGTTATTGAGTAACTCCAGACATAATTACCCAAATGGACAGTATTGGAGCTTCTGCTTCTTATGGTCCCAACTAGAGGAACTTCTGTTTTCTCACAGTAGTTGCTGCAAAGATTAAATATATGCACTGCATTCTACATTATATTATTTAGAAGTGAAGATATTATTCTGAGAAAATCTGAAATCAAGACTTATAGGCCCCAAACCATCTTCATTGTTTTGCTTCTATACTGGGACTTAACATCTCCACCCATCTCCTCATGTACTAGTACCCAAGTTGGTGAATTCAACATCTGTTCTGTTTCCTGCCTCCTCTGGTCTCCTAGAAGTACTGCATCAAAGCACTGTCATTACTCACATGTACCAATTGTGACAGTCTTTCCTCTGAAGAGTTCCCTAAGCTGGCTGCTTTAGTTTGAACCTTTCCTCTGAACCTTCCATCAGTGTTACCTATAACAAGTCATTTCTCTCTTGGATTTGTCAGTTAACCTATATTCAGTTAGAAGTAATTCTTAATGTCGAGGGGATATGATGATTAAACTAGTATCTGTTAAGTTCTTAGAACATGGCTTGATTATGATGCAGAAGACACAGCCACTATCATCTTCTTCATGGAGAAGACAAGCTCCTTGAGGGACTTTGTGGGAGGCAGAGAAATAGGGAAATAACTTCTCTTCCCACTTTCTGGCATCCTGAACCAGTAGACAGTCAATAGTTCTGAACAAATTGATACTGAAACTCAAAGCTATGAGCCTGGTTTTGTGATGGCAGTGTCAAAGGTTCTATGTGACATTGCTAGTGTAGCATCCTAGAAAGATGGTCTCTGTGGCAGGTCATCTATTGTATTTTCTTAGAGTAAAATCACCCTGGCCACTTCCAGTTTTGCGAACCTGGCTCATGAGCTTTTCTATTGATTTTTTGTGATGTGCCTAAAATTATGTCAGTGAATTGCTTTTCTAGTTTGCTAACTGGTGTCCAATTCTCTGCTGGAACCAGAAATCTGGACAAGTGTAGTGGCTACCATGGCCTCTTTTTCTGGAGATAAGGTCTCATGTAGCCCAGGTTAGCTTCAAGATTGAGGATGAGCTTACACTTCTGATCCTTCTGTGTACACCTCCTGAGTTCTGGGTTTCGAGGCATGTAACACTGCTTTCTGGTATTGGGAATCAAACCCAGGACTTCCTGCATGGTAGGCAAGCACTCAGTTGTCTGTCTGAAATTAATCCCCAGACTCTGTTAACAGCTTCTTGAAACTTGGTTTCCATTGGGACACATGACATTTTTATTCATATCCAAATGCTCCTCAGGTTCATGGTTTGTGATGTCTCTACCAAACTTTACTTTTTTTCTCCCTTCTCCATCTTTGTGTGTCTCTCTGTCTTCTCTAAAGAGGAATTCTGCTTATGTAGTATAGGCTGGCCTCAAACTTCCATCTCCTAAGTGCTGGATTGATCTCTCAAATTTCATCCTGTTTTTCCAACCTCTTGTTAGATTTAGCTCTCCCTGCATCAGAACCCTCCCTTGATGAAGCTATCCATGTAAAGCCTTAAGCTACCTTGACTTGACTATTAACCATGTCCTGTAAGTTTTGTTAACTTCCTGAGTCTTCTATGTGTGGCACCTTCCTCCAGGATGCTTTGCTTCAATTGGCAAGAAGTAGTTACATAAATGGGTCTTTAAATTAATAATATTGGAAGGTCTCTACAACTGTAGGTTACTCATGGACATCACCTTGGTGCCACAGAAGCACAGTGACCTGATTTTAGAACTACAACATAAGAATCTGGGTGCTACAATGCATACCTGTAATCCCAGTGCTAGGAAGATGTAGACACAAGGATCATTGGAGCTTGATGGCCAGCTAGCTTGCTGGAAGCAGCTCCAGGAAGAATGAGAGACTCTATCTAAAATCATAAGGTGGGAAAGTGATTAAGGAAGATATTCTGGCCCTCTACATGCAGGAGCACACACATGCATGCACTCTTAAACACACACACACACACACACACACACACACACACACACACACACACACACACTCACACCCAAAAACATGAACACACAAACCACCCACAAAAGAATCCACATCCCTTGCTTATTGTTTTAAGAATCTGACTCATTAAGTCTGTTGTGAGCCAAGGAAATCTATGCTTTCCACAACCCAAACTTCCCTGCTTCTGTCTCTGGGAAATACTGGCTGGGGATATCCCATACAAGAGTAACAAAAGGAACACAGTGGTCTGTCCTGTTTTGTTCTAATGACAAAACTTTCTAAAACTCACTTAAATTTTAATTTTTCTACTTTATCCACATGTGTTATTGCACATTCATAAATAGTTGGTCATTGGTTCCCTTAAGAACATTCTAAATGAATTTGTGATGTGCGTGTTTTATCCACATAGAGTCATGTCTACACAGGACATACAAACAATGTCTTTGGTTGTGGTAAAATTTATATGTACTCAATCACTCTCCACAGTAAAGCCATCTACAGCTGATATTTTATAGAAGGACCACTGCTTTCTTTTTCATCTTTGGACACTTCCTCAACATTTCTGAATCAGCATCTTCCATTCATATGAACAAGACATTCTTGGAGTCTGATAGCACTGTGCACAGAATGGCAGGCAATCAAGCATGTTTGCTTTGTATTCTTTGAATCTTGCTTTTGGATCACCTCATCCTTGTTGGAAGGTAATTGGGAAGGGCAGAGAGGTACATTCTGCTGACTAGTCTCTTCAAGGGATCCACCCAATGGAACTCTTCTCAAGGCTGCTTCTTTTTAGACAGTTTTCTGTCAAGTAGAGATCAAAATGCAGCTGCCAAGTGCAGATGACTCAGGCAGAGAACTGAAACTCCTTCTACATTGTCATAGATTGAATATTGCATGTTGGTAGAACAACTGCATGGCCATCTTAAACCAGAACACCTGATCCCAAATGCACAGAGATCTGCAACCCTTCATCTATCTTTGAGAACAACACATTTATTTGCAACACATCCTGAACTCTTGAGACACAATTGACAGCTCAAAAACAACCTTGTCTTCAAAAGAAGATCCTAGTCACCTGCCTACCCACACAGGACCTCTCCTTTCCCTCCTTCTAGTCCCATAAGGCCCCTAATCTAGAAGAGAGGTGCTCTGACTACTTGCATGGTGTGAGTTCTTCTTAGATTATCCTAAATAAATATGTCTGTGTTAATGGTTGGTTCCTGTTCCCTGACTCACATGTATAAATATGATTCATAAATATGTTCATAAACATTTGCACTCTAGAATCAGCATGCATGTCTAGAAACATACATTTCTCTTTTAAGAAGGTAAATATGAAGGTAAAAATATAGAAGGCATTTCACACTTAGCCAACAGACAAAATAGAATGGAACAAGTCAAGAAAAACAGCTAAGTAACATGTTTTGGGATGACAGAACATGGGCTCTCATTCTTTTTTTTTCTTTTTTTCTTTCTCACTGTAGTCTTTCCTTTGTGCTCACAGCTAATTTTCATTTAGCTGTCCATAACGTATGTTGATCCACTGACTTTTTTCTTACATTCAACCCGTGTGTTTATATTGTTAATTCTAAAGCAAAGAGAAGTGTGATGTGTGTGATGTTTATGTGTGTGATGAGAGAGAGAGAGAGAGAGAGAGAGAGAGAGAGAGAGAGAGAGAGAGAGACTGTAAGGTCACTATTGGGGACAGAAGAAGGCTATTGCAAAGCACATTAAATGAATCATCAATGCTATGCTGGTTAATGTTTAACAATCAACAATCAACAGGGAAATTAGAGACAATTAGAGAAAAATCCCTTATGCAGAATGTTTTGATTTGTGTGGTGTGAATTCTTGACTTTCTGCTTCTGTGTTTTAAATAAAGTCTCAAAACACTGGTACAAGACTGCTCTGAAGCTGCTATTCTTCTGCCTCCCTCTAAGTGCTTCACATCTGAAAGTGATCTCAACAGTGATGAGGGTGAACCGAACAGCATCACTTTCCTTCTCTACCATGCTGGGTTACTAACCCCCTTCTCTATAGCTCATGGGGTGTCTTTATTATAATTTCCCACCTCACATTGCATTGCAGTCTTTTCCTCATCTGTTCTTTCCTTACTAGAAGCCATGTCTACATCTGAAAAGACGAGAGCAGCTCTGGAATCATAGAGAGGAGACACTATATGTCCATTCAGAAAATTGGTCTTACAATGGCCAGTTTCCCCTTCAGACCATTTTGCCAACTTCCCTGCTCATATATCTTCTCAGTTTCCCCTCTTTCTAGAGTTTTCCATTCCTTGTGTAACCTAGTTCCAAACTACATGTTTGTTTCCATTAAAGGACATACTCTTATCTTTCCTAATCTCAGAAACATTTACAGTGAGGAAGACTACACTGATTTGCTTCTCTTTGTGTGTATGTGTGTACATGTGTGCACATGTGTGCCTTATGTATATTACCTGTGGAGGCAAGAGATCCATGGTAGGTATTCTTCTCAACTGATCTCCACCTACTTGGGAGGATTAGGGTCTTTCACTGAACTTGGAGCACATCTATTTGGTGAAAGTGGCTAACCAGCAAGCCCTAGGAATCCTTCTGTTTCCCTATCTATGCATTGTTAGAAGGACAGGCATGTGCCATCATGCCTTCATTAAAAAATATGGGTTCTGGGGAACTTATGCTCTGATTCTCTGTGTTAAACACTTTAGTCAGAGTACTGTCTCTCTGCCACTTCCACTTCTTGTTCTGGTGTCCTTTTGGTTCATCTGAACTCAAGGGCCTTGTCTTACACTTGCATGCTGCACAGATCACTTGAGTTTCACCTCACTAGCAAGGGATGATAGTCTGGTCTCCCTTTAGTATCCCAGTCTACCTTGACCTCCTGAAGCACTGCAGTTCTGTGCAGGTACATGCATGTGACTACGTATTCCATGTATTTTTTTCTTTCATACACATACTTCTTTTCTCTTTGCCAGTACTTTATTCAGCATCTCCATGCACAGTTTCTCTCTCCTACTCATTTTTCTCTCTTCATATGTTTTAAACACAATAGATGATTATTCAGCAGTTCGAGACACATTGTGGGCTAGCACTGTCTGATGACTCACCACATATTGAGCCCATTCCAGCCTGAATCTGGACTCTGAGAATGGAATCTGGGTGTTCCCAACCTCAGCATATTTTTTAGACTCATGCTCCCTGACCTATGCCAATGCAGGAGGGTTGTCTGCTACCGATTGATTGCAGAAGCATCATAGCATAATGATAATTGGAGGCCAGTGGCTGCTAATTGAGGCTATTTCATAGAGGGTGTATACGTTAATGAGTGTAGTTTCTTTTGTTTAATGGTAATCACTCTTAATCCATTTACACAAAAGAAACCATAGTTAACAAAACTGTAAAGTGGAGACATGTGCTCTCAATGGAGCTTCTTCTAAAAATATTTCCAGATTACTACATTCTTTTTCCATCGTATATTTACTCTATACATTATGTTGTTCATATCTGTTATATATATATATATACATATATATATATTATTTTATCTGTAAGTGTAAGGACAACATATACCTTATTAATGAGAATAGAAACAGAACTGGGGATGAAAATATTCCTCTTATTAAAAAAGATTTTATTTATTTATTATGTATACAACATTCTGCTTCCATGTATACCTGCACACCAGAAGAGGGCACCAGATCTCACAATGGATGGTTGTGAGCCACCATGTGGTTGCTGGGAATTGAACTCAGGACCTCTGGAAGAGCAGTCAGTCCCTTAACCCCTGAGACATCTCTCCAGCCCGAAAATATTCCTTTCTAATGAATATTCCTTTGCTATTATATGACACAGCTATGAATAGTAAAGATTTTAAGTGTAATTTTTAATTGAAATTCACCAAGAGAGTGCACAATTTAAAAATATGAGTGTCTTAGCCTATCAAGTACTCTAACATCAAATTCTGAAAATGTTTGGCTTCAATGGGTTAATTTAAGACACTGCAAACATAAAATACCTCTAGCTCAAGAAATAGTTCTAAGTCTACCCAAAGGATTTATGTAGAGATGGTCCTTTATAATGAGTAAATGTTAGAGATGAGTTAAATGCTCAGTTAAATCAGTTTCGATGCATTTACATGAAGGAAGTCATGCTTCTCTTAAGCCAGTTTGAATTAAGTGTGTGTGCTAAATGGAGAGAGCCCTAAATTGCCTTTGAATGGCTGCTGGTGTTTCTTTTCTTAAGCTTGACAACAGTTTTGATAATAATTGGGAGTGGCTGCTTTAGTAAAATTAACTGTAAGAACCCTTAAGAAATCATTCCTAGTAATTTTCACAAATAATTTAATTCTAAATTCAATAACCTTTTACCCAGACAGTTTCCAAGTTCACTGGAATTGCTGGCCTTTCTCTCCACGCAGTGAGAACATATTCTCATGTTCTAAGTCAGTGTTTAATAACATGCTGCTTCAAAGAGGAAGAACAACTGACAGTAGGGCTACAATTAAAAATAGGTTCTAGATATTCAACTTTGAAGGGTATCAGAGGAAATGGCAAAAAATGAATGCTTTTTATTTGTTTGTTTATGTACTATACCAAAATCAAAAAACTGGGGATGTGGTTTCAATAGCTCAGACTTCCTTTTCCTTTGCTTACACGTTTTCACATAAGATTGCTGTCCATTTTTTTCTCTTCGACTCATACATAGCTTTATCAGTACAGTATTCCTACAAGTCTAGTCTTTTAGAATAAATGAGGTCACCTAACAGATACTTTAGTGCAATTAAAAAAAAACTGTTTTAAGGTCTTGAATTTTTGTCTTAAGTAGCTCTTCCTTTAAGTTGTCCACATGTAATCAATTTCACTGAAATGTGTTGCCCTGTCTCCTTAAAACACACTGTCTAGGATATATAGAGATTTACTTGACACTAATGATTAAAGAAATACATGTACCACGTGAGGCTTTACATGTTAAGCTTTCTTTTTTTGACTATAAGGTTTTGGTAAATGAGAAATTATGCAATGTTTACACAATACAATTAGTTCTCCCCCTTAGTCTCTGAATTATGAACTTAGGATCTGTTACTTTGTTCTTAAGTGCTAAGCTCTTTAATATTTGCTATAGCGTCTTTTCCTTATCCCTTAAACTTTTATGCAGACAAAAAGAGTACTTATTTTTGGCTTCATATGATTTCCACTGTTCTTTTTCTCCTTGAATGGTATTCTTTCTTAGCAGAGCACAAGGCCTGGTGTGTGATTCTTTGAATATTTCTTCAATGAGTGCATCTGTACTCACAACTTTAGGTAGCCTCAGCAAATAGAGAGATAAAGTAAAAGGCAGCCCTTGGTGGCAGGCAGATGCAAATATCATGTCTACTTTTCCCACTTTGTGTTTCGGGACAAGGTATCCTGCATCCCAGGTTGCCCTTTACATTTCTAAGCAGCCAGAGGTTACCATGAATGTCTGACTCTCTACCTCCACCTCCTGAGTGCTGAGATTACAGGCATACACCACCACACCTGTTTTATATGGTGCTGGGTCTTGAACCCATGACCTAAGCTGTATATCCTGCCCACTTTTACACATTTGTTCATGAACACAGGAATAAGGCATACTTTCCCAAGATTCCATTATTTGTTAAAAGGAGCCCTTGCTGGTCTATTAGGAATATTCACCTAAATGTCTGCTGTGGCTCTTGATTAATAGTAATAGTCCTTTAACAGTGAATTTAGTTTCATCCATAATACCTAACACTTAATACCTGACAATATTTATCATCTTCCCACAGCTCCTATCACTGCCATCAAATGCAACTGATATTGAACAAACTGAATTAAAACAGAAGACAAGATACCAAAGTTCCTATTGCAAGAGCCATTGGTGTTTACAAAACCTGAATGCTACAGCAGCATTACCCCACTGCTCCAGATCAGCTTCTATATTACTCATAATGCACAATTAGGGTGAATGTAATGATTTTAATGTGATTAGTCTAGCAGATTGGAGTTGTCCTACAGGGGGAAGGGATAACAATACAAGAATAAAGTTTCCAGTGTAACAAAAAGAAAACAATAAGAAAACTATGGCCTTGTTACATTATTATTATTATTTTGTTTTTATGAGGCTGATATACTTTGGGATATTCCTTGTGATGTCTAGAGGACTGACTCCTAGGAGACAGAAAATAATAGGAGGTAAACACAGTGCACTGATGGTGGCATCAACTGGAATGTCCTCTCTCTGGCAAAGTTGTAGTGCTTCATGGCACAGGCTATACCTGAATGCTTTGATGGGGAGACAACTCCAGATGATGGAAGTAATTGCACAAGCATATGTCCTCTGATTTGTCAATGCACCCAACAAGGCATTTTTTTTTTTGCATGGGGCTTATGCACAATTCCTGTTTGCACCCGGGGGGCAAGGCAGGTTAATAAGTCCAAGAAGGAGGGGAGGCTGTGGGAGGACATAATAACTGGGAGGACTTCACAGCCTCTACCTGGGGGTAAAGGGAGGAGGGCTGAGGATGGAGGGTGTTGTCTTCTGCTTCTGACTATGTGTTAAGTGGCAGGAGAAATTTGGAAAGCTGCTTTGAGGAGGAGCCAGAGGTTGGGCATGGGGTGTTTTGTGCCTCACTCTCCCCACTTGTAGGAAACCTCTCTACATTCACAGGTAATTGGTTTGGAAGGAAGAAGACTGGCCAGGGAAGAAGGCCATTCTGTTGCTCCTCCTCTTGTTGCTTATCTCTTGTCTCCTGACTCTCTTCCAAAGCCACCTCAGCCGAGCCAACGTGGCTGCAGAGCATCTTGACAAGTGGCAGCATCTGCTTGGCCTCCCTGTGCACTCCAGGCCACCCCATTAGCTGCTCACCATCCCTGGCTATTGGGACCTCTTCTGATGGCTGTGGCCTCCGCTGCCCCAGGGAGCACCTTCTCTAAGCAGCTCCTTTTCTCTCTCCTGGTGAGTAACAGCCAAAGGATTAGGGAACTAGGCATGCTAGCACCTGCTTCCTCATGCCAGTTGGGGCTTGAAAGTGAGTCTTGGTAGGAAGAGAAGGCAGGGGGATAGAGAGAGGAAAAGAGAAGTTTATGAAAGAGCAATTCAGAGAAGAGCTGAGGGGCTCTTCCAGGATGGGAAGGAATAAGCTTAATCTCCAAGCTCCAATGCCTGGGTAGTAATGTCTCTCCAGGGAATCCCTCATTTAGTTTTCTGTGGTGTTTTTTTGTAGGGAGAGGTGAAGTAAGTTTTTGGAATTTGGCCCAGAAGTTTCTGAGATTTGCTTTAGACACTAGGCATCTATAAAGCTCATGTATTTAGCATGCTATTCCACTGAGCATCAAAAAGAGAAAAAGATTCTGGATACAGCTATGAATTACTCAAGATGTTCTTAGTTGACTCAGAAAGCCTTTAGAGATGAGTAGAACCATCTGTGTGATGCTGCATTTCAACTCAACAAGAAGAATGGGGCAGTCACTGGAATTGCCATAAAGTTGCCTCCCACTGGGGTTACAACCACCTTGAACTGTTTACAGGATGCTATGTGTTGCCTTTAATGGGGAAAGTTTCTCAAATCTCCATCCAGAAATTCTGCATTGTAACTACTGGTTTTTAATTTAATGTTTTATTTTACCAAAAATAATTCAGTTGTAAATCATATTTTCAGAATTTAGGGGACAAACATTTTCTCCATATGAATAATTCTTAGTGCAGGGTTGACAGTCCATTTCTCATCCGGTCACTATCTGAAGAAGGGCACACAGAAAGCACCAGAGTTAGCATTGGTTAAGTAAAATGTGGTTAAACCCAGCTTCTTCTTGCTTTTGGTTCTGGTCCCTGCCTAGCCCTTTATCCCTTGATTTATCCTTAGCCTTTTCATCCTTGAATCCTATACTGACTGGATAGGTCACAACTCCTTCCAAGTCATTTAGACCCCAATTTAACTTGGAGACAGAGGAACTACTTTAGATGTTCTGGAAATTTCCATTGTTTCCGTCTAGAGAAGGTGTATTCCTGAGGTGGGGGCCTTAAGAGAGGGATGAACTAAAATGAGGAAAGGTTTGGAAATCTAGATATATCCTATAAAATATATGTACACACACACACACACACACACACACACACATATATGTATACATATAGGTATAGGTATATGCATATGTATACTCATCTATTTATAGTTATGGTGGGTTTTTCCTACATTATACATCTAGACTTTATCTACCTAAACTTTATCCTGAGGCACAGTCTAATGCAATTCTTGGCATTAGGGATGATGATAATTCTAAAAAGCCAAATGAATAAAAATGTCTCTTGTTTTCATAAGTGGTTTATTTAAATTACAGCTGTATGTAATGTGACCTATTAAATGGCAGCTTGCCACATTATATGCCTAACAGATTTGTAAAACAAATTTACAACCTGTTTTAAGCCGCTATGGTACATCTGGTAGACTTGAGTTGAGTTAGAAGGATACAGCATTCTTATAATGAACATTAACCATTTTGCTCATCCTTACACAAATAACATGCCCGTAACTTTAGAACCTGACCTTTGAGAAAAATTTATCACAAATTGATCTGTGTGATTCTGGAAAATACAGCTGTGATCTTTTTTAAAAAATCAGCATGGAATCATTTTAATAAAGACAAAAGAGCAAATAAACATAAAGTGTCACAAAAGAAATAAAAATATTTTGAATTCATGGAATTCTCCGAGTTCAGTACTTTTACTTTGTTAGATATTGCTTGTGTATCTGCTTTGGAGTTCCCAGTTTTTTTTATAACAATAGCTGTTCCTTGAATATAATTAAAATTCAGAGAATTCTGTTAGTTTAAAACGTTTAGCTAGGTGGTTTGAAGACAGATTTTGAAGGCTTTTATTTTCTTTTCTAAGACAATCTGAAAAGTGATTTAATCAAAGTGGGTTGGTTCTATTATTTTTATAAGCCTCAAAAATGCTTCAAATATTTCTCACTTCAACAGTAACCTCAAGTAACAATAATAAAAAATAAAGGCTGGAGAGATAGTACATCAATGCTTATAGAATTCTAGAATTCAGTACTTTTTCAGTCTAAATATCTGAGATTCGTGGACAGTTTTGGAGGCAATACTCTATAAATTCAATAGATCATAACACATTTTGTTGCAATTACATAATAATGTTGTTTCCTAAGAACTGTTCACTTATTTTTTTCATTGATACTAAATGATCCTGGAGTTCCCAAAGATTGTGTCAATCACTTTCTAAATGGATATGAAAAAGTAGAGGATTGAAAGGTTCGTTTGTTTCTAAAATTGACAGTACAGACAAAATTGCAATGTAAAAAAAATGATCAAATATGATATATAAATTTGTGTGTTTTTTTTTTTTTTTGAGGTTTTGGTATTATTTTGCGATGCTTGTCGAAAAATTTCTCTTCGAGTTCCCTCTCATCTTAAGGCCGAAACTCCTGTAGGCAAAGGTGAGAATTTGCCCTGGGAATTTGACAGTTGTAACTTACTGCAATTAGTATTTGGCTGCTCTTTGAAACTTTGGATGAAAGTTATGTAATTGCTACTCATCATTAAAACTGGAAAGTAGCTCCTTTTTTATTCATGGTGCTTGAATGTAGTCAAACTATCAAATTTGGTTGTGTATCTTTCTTGCTAGAAAAATTAGAAAACATCAGAGAATGAAGACAATTCTCTTAGTTCAAACAAATCCAAGCACCAAAACCTGAAGCTTATCTTAAGTCATGTCAACACTTCACCAGCCAGAATCCCAGTGTCAGCTTTCTTGGCTTGTGAAGCATGAAACAAATATCTAAGTTGAAATGCTCCATATAAAATCTGCACTTGTGGTTGGTAGCAATGAATACATATTTATATGGTCTCTTTCACAGAGTACCTTGTGAAAGTCAAATATAGTTTTAGTGGATTTTTCTAACACCGCCATCAATATGTATTAGGCACTGAGTTTATCAAACCTCAAAAATGTTTTATGTGATGATTATTTGCATTATTAATGAGAAACATTGCACAAGAACATACTAGGTTTCTCACCTGTTGCAACATAACTTTTATGTTATTGCCAAAGAAAATTTAACTTAATCTCAAAATCTATTGGCACCATCTTAGGATAAATGAAGTTTAAAATTATATAAGTCTACAATGTACTATGAAACAGAAATTTATATATATGCAATTTATGTATACTATGTTATGTAATTATACACAAATTACACATATATGATGTATATATAAAATTTCTATTTCATAGTGTATTATATGTATTTATACATGTAAATGTATATACATGTTTATATATGTTGTTTATATAAATTTATATATATATATATATATATATATATACCTATCTACCTCCAGATAGTTCTTGATTTATGATGGAGTCACCACATCCTTTTAAATCCATTGTAAGGTAAAAGTAAGGGGAAAATGCATTCAACATACCTAATCTACCAATCTATCTTAGCAACAGGGTCCACTGTACAGTTTCAAACATAGTCCCTTACTATCTCCTCATTTGAGGATCGCTAGGAGTGGCTCATAACCCTGGCCAGCATCATGAGGAAGAGTTTTACCATATATCCCTACATTAAAAAGGCTCAAAGTCAGTTGTTACCATATGTATATCACTTTCTCACTGTCATGAAGTTGAGCCAGTCAAAGTCAAGGACCAGTATACACAAACTTGTGCACACTAGGGAAAGTAGAAGCAAACCAAATCCAATAAAGCTGAAGCATGTTTTATTTCTTAAATTAATTCATGATGAAAGTAATGGGAGAGGCAGGAATGTAGCTCAGTTTGGTAGAGGCTTGACTTTGCTGGATGAGTTCCTGGGTTATATCCTCAGCATTGTCAAAAAGGAAAGAAGGAAGGAAGGGAGGAAGGAAGGAAGGAAGGGGAGGGGGCACCAAAACTCCATTAGTTTAATTTTCACAGTCCCTGTGTTTTAGAACAGCAGGTGTTCAGTGTCCCACCCTCCTTCTGCTCCTCCCATGTTAACTGGCAGCTGTCATTCCTGTAAGACTCGTTCCCTTCCTGTTTAACCTGACATCACTGTGTAATGTCTTCACTGCAGTGAATCTGGAGGAGTGCCTCAAATCACCCAGCACGATCCTGTCCAGTGACCCAGCCTTCAGAATTCTAGAAGACGGCACAATTTATACGACTCGTGACCTGCTTTTGTCTTCTGAACAGAAGAGGTTCTCTATCTTCCTCTCAGACAGTCAGAGTCTCCTGCAAAAGGAGATAGAAATTGTGCTGTCAGCAAAAGAAACAAAGGTAAAGCAGGTTAGGGAAGAAGGTCCTTACAGGGCCTCCATTGCATCTGCAAGGCTAAAGTCATCCTTGAATAATTCCTTCATCTTTTGCACTCAACATTTTCATAACTGAGGATTGGACTGTTAAAGAGAATGGCATATACACTATTTACAGTTAGTATTGATGAAGAAGACCATGGCTGTGAGCAGAGTCACAATTTCAAAGATTTCAGATAAATTTTGAGGTGTGGCAGGAAGAGCAGCTAACCTGAAGAACAAGAACAAGAACAAGGCTAGGGTGGGACTCAGAGAACAATGAAGCAGGCCAAGCAGTGCCACTCCACCCTGTGGCTTCTTTCCAATGGGGCTTGTGGCACTACCTGCTCACATAGTAGAAAACTCTATAAGTCCCCTATCTTTTTAGTGATTGTGTGGCCTGGCCAAGAGGGGTATGTATGTCTTGTATTTAAGAGTGATGAGTCCCAGGCAGGAGAAGATTGCTACACTTCATGTCTATGTTAAGTAAACTAAGCATAATGACTTAGTCTCACAAAACTACTGATTACATTTATAAACAGATTTCTGAACGAACCCTCTTTTGATTGCAAAGACCACTCTTCCTTGAATTTAAATTATGCTTCATGCTAATCAATCATTATTCTCTTTATCCAAATTGCATGAAAGCTGCTTGAATAAATGCTGCTCACATTTTTTTCTGGTGGTATATAAATACTTATAGACAGTGTTTCCATGGATTTTATCTGTACTGTTCCTTATTAAATGAAGCCAGTTCTTAGGTATTTGTTAATGGATCACATATTTGGAGGCCAGGAAAAGTCTATAGCTTCTCAAAGATGTTTATTTATATCAATGACCAACCAAATTTTGATTGCTAAATGGTTACAGCAGAAAATAGAATGAGGGAATATGATGTGGATGAGGTCAGTGTGTGTGTGTTTATTGAAAAAATAATACAATTTCTTTAGAGAGTATCCATAATATTGTCATATTTTCTCCATCTTGCAGTACATGGAAAACCACAATTTTAATAATGCTAAGTAAAGCTGTATTTCATTGCTCATCAAATGTAGGTTTTTAGGAAGAGACATACTGAAGACACAGTGCACAATCGCAGTAAGAGAAGATGGGCTCCTATACCATGTTCGTTGATGGAGAACTCATTAGGCCCATTTCCAGAACACGTTCAGCAGGTAGTTCCCATGTTTTTAAAAATTTCATATGTGTTGAATATTTTACTTACTTATTTGTTTTACATCCCAACTGCAGTTTTCCCTCCCTCCTCTCCTCCCAGTCCTCCACTCTCTGACTTTCCTACTGTCACCTCCCCCCAATCCACTCCTCCATTTCTGTTGAGTTAAGGGCAGGCCTCCCACGGATGCCAACCAAACATGGCATATTGAGTTGAGGTAACCCCCCTCATATTAAGGCTGGGCAAGGCAACTCAGTTTGAAGAGTAGGGTCCAAAATGCCAGAAAAAGTATCAGAGACAGGCCTTGCTTACACTATTAGGAATCCCACAAGAAGATAAGCTACACAACTAAGGTGAAACTTTAATGGCTGGGGATGAGGGTCAGTGGTAGTATGTTTTCCAAGCATGCACAGGGTCCTAAGTTCTATCCCCAGTTCCCAGTAAAGTACATAAGTAAATAGTGTATAATATATTGAATGAGGGATTTAGATTATTAACAGTACTGGCATCATCTATTCATCCCAACAAGGAATGTATAATGACTTCATAGAGTTTCTTCATCCAAATACTTGTTTTTCAAGTGTTTTTTAAACACTGTATTCATTTAATTGGGGTAGGGGGTATGCATGTGCCCTAGAAACATGTGTGTATGGTTCGTCAGATGGCTTGAAGCAGTTGGTTCTCTCCTTCCACCATGTGGAAGGTTTGAACTCAGGTCAAGCTTAGTGGTAAACATCCGCATTCTTGGGTCATCTCTCTCATCCTATGCTAGATCTCTAGGCAAGGATTTGCAGAGAGTTTGCCTACCAATTCTGCATAGCTCAACTTTGCCTTAAATGAACACTTATCCCCTAAAAATTGGTCACTTTTTGGTTTAGTAAGTGAGCTGCCTCTTTGCCACACAGCTGAAATGAAAGAATAGGGCAGCTTTGGAAAAATTTGTGGAATTAATTGTGCAAGAAGCTCTATTACTTCACCTATGATAATAACAGTTTTTAATGCTAAATGCTTTGAAAGCACAGAAACGTTTCCCACACTGAGTGTAGGAACAGAACAGGACAGCGAAGGCACACTGCTCCACAGGCTGCAGAACTGCATGGATAGTAAAACATTAAAGATCAAGCAAGGGACAGAGTCTGTGGCTTCACACATGGAAGAATTGAGATAAGATTTTGAGAACATTGGGAGATGTTGGGCAAAGGAACAAAGTGAAGAGAGAAAGTGATTAAAAAGAAACTTTCACAAGACACTAGATTAAGATATTGGTCAAGATGTATTTGTTCTTTCTCCAAATCATCTCTTCTTCAGATCCAATCTGATGCTGCCCAGAATTATACCATCTTTTACTCCATCGGTGGACCAGGAGTAGACAAAGAACCTTTCAATTTATTCTACATAGAGAAAGACACTGGGGACATCTATTGTACCCGAAGCATTGACCGTGAGCAGTATGACCAATTTTTGGTAAGATTGATGAAATATTTGTTTAACATTAGAGGTTTATTATTCATATCTTAGTATTTTAAGTATTATGTTTTGCAAATACTAAGTGTCTAATTATTTAATATGTAGATTGTTACTATTCAAAATAAACCTCAAAGTTCCATTGGTGCTAGGCTGAAAAAGTGACAGTGGGTATAATAAGGGAAGCAAATAGGTAGAGAAAGGGAGGGTGTGTGAAAATACAAGGACATATTTCAAGCATAGATGTTTATCTGTAAGCTCTGGAGAAGTAACCAGATTTTCCTCGAGTTCAAAGTTCTCTGTAATAAAATACTTCAATTATTTTTACCCATGCTTTTACTTTGAAAAACACATGAGATCTGAAAAACAAGATAAGTAAAACTGGTACTTGGGCGAATACCCAGAGCTAATTGTTCTAAGCTGGGTTCGTCACCCAAGGGATTCTGAATGTGTGTAAAAGTTGGTTGGGTCCACCATTTCAGGCCTTGCTTAGTGGGGTGATACTACCTCGTCCCCCCATTCCTCAGAAATTTAACACCTGAATAGCATTGTGTCTTCTTAGGCATCTAGAACTTATTTACCAGTTCCTCTTCTGCTTCTATCTAAAGACAAATCCACACATCTGTTTGCCATCCTCATCTTTAACTGGAGTATAAGAACATCCCCATTGGTTTAGGAGGATGATGTCGAGGGACACTAGTTAAGTTCTTACAATTGCCAACTATAAGGGAGGTTGATAACTACATTCTTTGCTGATAGAGTTTAGCCAAGAGAAATATCTATTTAGAAGTTCAGAGAGGCATCTTAGCAGCCTTCTGAGAACTCAGCAGGAGTTGGAGGCCACAGAAAGCCACCTGTTAAAGGAGGGTGGAGAGCTCCCAAGAAGATGCATTTACAATAGAATGACTTATTTGAGCCAGGCATATTGGACTGACCTGCCATCCCATCATTGTGGAGGGGAGGCCAAGACAGGACAATTGTGAATCTCAGGCCAGCCTGGGCTGTTTAGTGGGAGTCTACTGAAATAGCAAGAAAAGAACAGAAAGAAAAAAAGGGTGAAGGGAGGGAGAGGAGAGTGGGGGAGAGGGATGAAGGATGGAAAGATAAATCAACTATAACCAACTCTGACCTGAACGTTACTTGATACTTAGAATGTGAAATACGAAGGTAGAAGGAGAAATCAAGAGGAGAGGTGCTTGGTAAAGAACTGACAAAGAGGAGGCTGGTGTTTGTCCTGGAATATCATTAAAGAACTCATTGGGGTAGAACGAGTTTTAAAACAACATAATTTCCACTGTAGATATTTCATAATTGAAGGCAAAGGGTGGGCTGTTGTGACACGTTCTTTATAATTTTATGCCTCTTCCAAAATTCTCTAGATTAAACATATTTTGCTTCTAATAAGATAAAACTATTTCTTTTTTAAAGATTTATTTATTTAATCTGCACTGCTGCTTTGCCTGTATATACTCTGTGTGAGAATGTCAGTTCCCCTGAAACTGGAGTTACAGACAGTTGTGAGCTGTCATGTGGTTGCTGGGAATTGAACCCAGGTCCTCTGGAACAGCAGCCAGGGCTCTTAACTACTGAGCCATCACTCCAGCTCCTTAAATTGTTTCTTTCTTTTGTTTTCCTTTGGTTTTTTGAGACAGGGTTTCTCTGTGGCTTTGGAGGCTGTCCTGGAACTAGCTCTTGTAGACCATGCTGGTCTCGAACTCACAGAGATCCACCTGCCTCTGCCTCCTGAGTGCTGGGATTAAAGGCGTGTGCCACCAACGCCCTGCTTAAATTGTTTCTTTAGAATGTTGATTGAAGCTGTAGCAGAGAGAAGCCAAGTGTCACTGTAATCTTTTCATCTTTAGTATTGTAAGTGTTGGGAGAGGAATGTAAGCATTGGGCATAGGAGGCCAGCGAGGGCTCTGTTGCAGAGCTATCTGTAGCCCATCATGGTTTCTATTTTTATCTCTCTCTCTTTTTTTTTTTTTTCTGCTGATCGCACGTGGGGTCTCACCTATGTAAGCTAAATGTGTATGCCACACCCAACCCCACCGGAAACACTTTCACCTTTCTGTCCACACACAAGAGACACTTGCTAGAGACAGTGTAACCACTCACTGCCTTGACAACGCCTTCCCCAGAAGCAGAGCGGTGACCCACAAGGCACTCTGCCTGAGACATAAGAAGCACTGCTGCCCTAGTGCAGAGCTTCACTTCACTGAACATTCTCTATGAGAGTTCTGATAGGGGCTGGCTTTCAACCTTCTGTTTTTCCTTGCTTCTTACTATAAATACTGTTAGGGGATTGTTAATACAAGCTTCTTTGAAATTTTCAAAGTTTTTACTATTGCTCGACACTTTTATGCATTTACCCAATGAATTTCCATCATTCTCACCTGTGGTCCCCAGATCCCCGCACCAGCCTCAATCTCAGCCATGCTCTTCCGTCCTCAGCATCATTTTTCTGTGTGGCTAGAGTTCCTTTCTTTTTGTATGAGTTGTTAGCTTTACATTTTCATGTGGGAGATGAATAAAATAATTTGGAGTCAATATTCAAAGTTAGACTTTTGAGCAATTTCATCTGGTGAGCTACCCTGTTTCTCTCATGTTCATGTCTTAATGGGCATTAAGAAATACCACTTGTAAAATATATTTTTTAAAAATCGAATTTACTAAGTGAAATATCACAAGACGATGTAAACACATTGCAACAATAAAATCACCAGAAGCAGGATGGATTAGAAGATTTCTTTGTCAAAGGAAAAGTTTTAATTAATATGCTCTAAAATTACATATCAGTATTTTTTTAATTTTTTTTATTCAAGTTAGGAACAAGCTTGTTTCACATGTCAATCCCTTCTCCCTCTCCTTCCCCTCACCCCATCCCTCCTCCCCAACCCCTGACCTACCTCCCACCCCATCCACCCTCCACTCCTCAGGCAGGGTAGGGCCCTCTACAGGGGCTCTGCAAAGTCCACCACATCTTCCTGGGCTGGGCCTGGGCCCTTCCCCATGTGTCCAGGGCCAGAGTGTATCCCTTCACGTGGGATGGGCTCTGAAAGTCCCTTCTTACACCAGGAAAAAATACTAATCCACTACCAGGGGCTCCCTGGAGTGCAGAGGCCTCCTTATTGACATCCATGTTCAGGGGGCTGGATCAGTCCTGTACTGGCCTCCCCGACAGCATCTGGGGTCGATGTGCTCCCCCTTATTCAGGCCAACTGTTCCTGTGGGTTTCTCCAACCTGGTACCGACCCCTTCGATCTTCATTCCTCTCTCTCTTCAACTAAATTCCAGATTTCAGCTCAGTGTATATCTGTGGATGTCTGTCTCTGCTTCTATCAGCCACTGGATGAGGGCTCTTGTTATGGGTCAGGTCGGCACACATATCAGTATTTTAAAACAACAGTTTAATTATTTTAGCTTACTATAAAAGACTGTATAGATATATTTGTCTTTTTCTGTCTTTTTTTTATTTAAAAATTATATGGCTTATTCTTTATGTTCCCTAAGTCCTCTTAGGCCCTACCAACCTCCATACCCATCCAACTTAATCTCTCTCTGAAAAACAAAATAAAATAAAACACACACACTAAGATAATAAAGGTTAAAAAAAAAACAACCAAACAAAACAAACAAAAAACCCAGCAAGACAAAAGTATTAAAATAAAAAACAAAACAATAAACACAAAAACCAAACCCTCACACAATAAACACGGCTTTTATTTTGTGTTGGCTAACTGCTTTTGGACATGGAATCTTCCTGGAAGTGTGATGCTTCCAAATGATGCTCCATTGGGAAAAAAAAACCTTTTTTTCCCTTCTTGCAGGTATCAATTGCAAATGGCTTCTCTATTATTTGTGTCCACTTCCTCTTTTCAGTGCTGGGACTTTCCCTGGTTTGAACCTGTGCAGGCCCTGAGCTTGCTTCAGAGTGTCTCTGTGCCCAGATATGCCTTAGCCATATTGTGTCTGGAAGATACTGTTTCCTTGGGATCATCAACCATCTCTGGTTCTTTTAGTCTTTTCCAACAATTCATTTTTTTAAAAATAAATTGTATGGCTTGTTCCTCCAGTACAGCTTAAGTTTCTATCACTATTCTTTGTATCTTGGTGATCTATAACCTCCAGGAATCTGTCTCGTTAGTTTTAGGCTGTTAATAGCTATCTGTCTGCCACAGAGGAGTTCTAATGGGTGACACAACACTGACCATGTCACACACAAACAGAACTCTTTAGAGACATATACTATACATACTCCAGAATTTTGTACTGGGGGGGGGGTTATTCAATTTCTTGATTGTCTGCTTTTATTTAATTTATAGAAATGTGAGTTTTTAATTATAAGTTGCTATGTTTAAAATAATTTCATTTATCCAATGGCTGAGAATAACAGCCTTAGGGCCAACTAACTATTATTTTTTACTGTGTTCATATTCTGTCTTCTGCCCAAGCTATGTTGTTTATCTTGACTTCTGAAGATTTTCCAGGCAGGTCACTCCATCATTGCAGTTTAAAGAGTTATTTTTTATTATTAAATTTAGCTAATCTTATAGAGATTCATAACAGCATTTTGGCAGTTATCAAATATGAGGGGTGTTTTCTATGTATTTTTTCTTATAAGAAGGGAGATTTTTGTACCCATTCCTAATTATTCCACAAAGACAGTGGCAAAGATTTTTCTTTCAAGTTGTTGGAGGTTTACACCTTTTAAAAAAAATCTTCAAAGCTCTGGCCTCTTCCCTTTTCACCCAGAGGTATCCTGTGGAGTGTTGCTGATCTTGTTCCCAGACATGCAGCTCTGTCCATCATCTATTAGACCCTAAAATGTCAAAATCTACATTGTCATAGTGGCATTTACTTCCAAAAGTAAAACTTATATCACCACCACAAATTACCTTACAATGACTATAAAAATCATATGTTATGGGAAATTTGAAATAAAATCTGGATTATTAAATCCATATTTCATTTCATTCTTATATCCAATTTCACAATAAAAAACACCTTTGCTGAGACAATAGGACTAATTACAAAACCTAAATGAAACAGAAATCTATTTTGCCAGTAGATGGAAAGTAATGGACTAAGTAAGTCAGTTTAGTTTAAATGTAAAGTTTCCATGAGATGTAACTTGGTACATATCTATAGTTTCCCACAAATGACTAATAAAGTACAATTTAAATATATAGTTTTTATAGACCAATAAAATATTTCATTAAAATGCTGAAGACATTTGTAATCTAATAGATAATTTTATTTTATCTGGTCTTAAATTTTGAAACCAGCCTTTTGAGAACAAATACATTAAATCCTGGCAGCTGGGATCAGGATTATCCTATTGTCATATAGTTTAGAAATGAATATGTTTTTATTAGCATTTATTAGAAACACAAGTTTGTGATAGAAAATACAGGTAAAGATATCACCCAGATACAATTGTGATATGTATCTGGGTATAATAAAATTGAAACCCGTTATAAGCTTTGATACAGTCATTATGAGCATAACTTCAATGGGTCTACCTGTGTTCTAACAAGTCAAAAGATACATAATTAATTCTGAGAGCCCCTGGAGCTCATGGTACTGGGAGCACATGGGCCTTTGGTAGGAAAATAATGAGAAATAACTCTTCAAGGTGGCTGAAACTATATGGTGCATGCACACAGTGACTCTGCATTCTATATGTTGTGTCATTTCTTAGCTATGCATGGCTGTGTATGATGTTCTTAAACAACACTCTTTGCCTTACTCCTGGGCTTCCTTTTGTGCATGTTTTGTCACGTAAGAATCAGCTGACAGTGTTGTCTTCCTTCCAGGTGTATGGATATGCAACCACTGCTGATGGCTACGCCCCAGACTACCCTCTCCCCTTGCTATTCAAGGTTGAAGATGACAATGACAATGCCCCATATTTTGAAACCAAACTGACAGTTTTTAGTGTGCCTGAAAATTGCCGAATTGGTAAGTTCACATTAAAAAACAACATTTATAATTTATTGTGTTGTGTGCCTATGTGTGCACATGTATGTGTGCATATGTGTGTATGTGTGTGCATGTGTGTATACGTGTGTCTGTATGTGTTTGTATGCATGTGTACATGCATATGTGTCCATGTGTTATGTGTGTATGTGTATATATGTGTCTGTATGTGTTTGTGTGCCTGTGTGCATGCACATGTGTGCATGTATCGTGTGTGTGTGTGTGTGTGTGTGTGTGTGTGTGTGTGTGTGTGTGTGTGTGTATGTGTATGTGTTTGTGTGCATGAGGCTGTCAAGGATGGGTTCTTTCCTTGCACAGTGGATTTGGGGTCTTGAACTCTGATTGCCAGGCTCAGAAACAAGCCCCTTTACCCTTTGTGCTATGTTCCTGGTCCTAGATTTTACAATGGTTTAATAAAAAGTTACTTGCACTTCAAAATACTTCAATGTAAAATGTTTGTTAGGCATGGTGGTACATCCCTTAAACCTCAGTACCCAGAAAGTAGAGATCAGTGATATCTGTATACTCAAGACCAATCAGGACTTCATAAGGCCAGCCTTGGCTACAAAGAGAGACATTATATCAATAAATATTTCATTTTTTGGTACTTTGGATTATACTCATCTTTTGTTTACCTGTTAGAAATAGTTTTCCTATTAAGAGTTAGATTGGTCTGAGCAAATTTTCTTAAATTTATTCTTATACTTGAAGTAAGTTCATACCCTTTCCTTTTTATATCATGACCACAATTCTGGTAATCTTTACTTGATTCAGTTCTCCCTAGGGTCAGTTGTTGGTTTTTGGTAGTTCGATATAACAGAAATATTGTAGCATGGAAAGAATTGCTGTGTTTTTATTCAGCTGGGAGCTTTCTAGAAGAAGGGATATGGCTAGAAATTCAGAGAGAATATATGGAGCCAAGATTGTGCTCTGGGCCTCTGGAAGAATGTAAGAAAACTGCCCAGTGTTTAAAACACTGTAAGAAGTGTAGTTAGTTACAGCCCTCTGCATTCTGCTTCTGGGTCATGTGCAGATATGATACTTCCCTCTTAGAAGTAACTGTAAAGCTGTAATGTCCAGTCTATGAATATCCTCTGAACTACGGATCACTACATTGCATTTAATTCTCTCCTATATTAACAACCGCTTGCATTTAAGAATAATTCAGCACATTTATTAAGACGTAACATGTAAAGTCTGTGCTTTACCAAGACATTTTACTAAATTGTGCTACAAGAGAGAAGTTGCCATTTAAAAGTAGTCCAGGAACGGCTGTTAGCTGCCAATTGTTGACAGGAAAAAGAATTTGAGAGACATTGTTACCAAATGTCTGATTTTCTTGAGTGTAAAAATACAAGCCATGCTTTCCACAGTATTCATTTAGCTGAAGTTCCAGTACGAGGTGCTTGGGGGAATTTTACAAGAGCATTTGTATAATATTCAGATTATCTGTAAACATCACTGGTGTGTGTGTGTGTGTGTGTGTGTGTGTGTGTGTGTGTGTGTGTGTGTGTGTGTACAACATATTGCAGTGGTGCCTTTTTTTGTTTGTTTGTTGTTCAATTGTATTATGATTTAAAATTTTGACAATACCGGCTTTATCTAAACAGGAACTTCAGTGGGACAAGTGACTGCCATAGACCATGATGAGCCAGGAACCCTACACACTCGTCTGAAATACAAAATCCTGCAACAAATCCCAGATCACCCAAGGCACTTCTCTATACACCCAGACACGGGTGTGATCACTACCACCTCGCCTTTACTGGACAGAGAGGTAATGGATCACTGCATTAATTCATCAGTCACTGTGTTTAAGCCGGTAATTACTGGCAGGATGATTACAGTGCAGCCACTGTGCTTACTCCTTAAGCTTTCTTCCCAGGCTATGCCCAGGCATTCTCTGGAGACTTTTGCCTCTGCAGAGATGCTGAGATAGTACAAGGTTAAGACAGGTCTGACTTGCTCTCATTGTGCTGATATGCTGTCTTAATAACATTGCTTTAATTTATTTCATTTCTCATTTGGAAAAGTAATTTCATTATAATGTATGCAATTTAAAAAAACGAACAAAATGTTTCATTAAAGAAGTTTTAGAATCACTGGTAAATAAGAGCAGAAAGTCAGTGGATTCCCATTTGCTTCCATACTCACACAACACAGGTTCACTCCTACAGGTCTACTGTCCATTGATATTTAACTCCTGGGATCACTGACATATGTAAATATGTATCATTTATATCGATGTCTATACATACATATATATAGAGACGGGAGGGATTGGGAGAGAGATTCTTCATACTTTCACCCTTTTCAGAATGTCACAGTCTAAGTATGTATACAGTATGAAGCTTTTCTAGACTGGCTGCCTTCTCCTACTAATCTGCATTCCCCTGTGTCCTTTCATGGTTCAATAACTCATTACTTCACAGAACACACTATCCCTCTGTTGTCTGAATGTACAAGTCTGTTATCTCATTTCTCAGCTAAAGAGTATCTGGGTTTTGCTTAAGTTTTGTCAATTATGAATGGAGACGTTTAAATTATACATGTAAACATCGGCTTCTGCATAGTTGGTTCCTTTTCTTTTGTTGTGAGAAAATAGCTGACAGGAGTAACTCAAGGAAGGAGGGTTTGGTTTGTGCTCAGCTTTGAGAGTACAGTTCAGCATGGCAGGAAGAAATGGTGTGAGGTCGCTGGTCACACTGCACAGTCAGGAACCAGAGTGCTGCAGCTCAGCCGTCTATCTCTGTTTCCCCTTATGTTAGTCTGGGACCTCAGAGTGCAGGATGGTGCTGTCCCTTAGCAAACAGGGTGACATCTTCTTCCCCAATCAAATCTTTGGACACGCCCTTTCAGGCATGCCCAGGGCTGTGTCTCCTAAGTGATTCTAAATCTAGGCAAAGTGACAGTTGAAATTAGCTTTACCATTTGCTCGATTTCTTGTTTGTTATTTGTATTTAAAATGTTTTTATTAGATAATATTCAGGGATGGGCATGCAGCTATGTGTACAGAGACATATAAAAAATTTAAAGCATATTTTTAATATAAGTAGAGCACAAAAAGTATTACAATAATTGTAAGTGAGGGGAAATATACATCTTCCCCAATAAACGCCCTTTAATTCCTCCCTCCCTCCCTCCCTCCCCCTCCCTCCCCCCTCTCTCCTCCTCCCTGTCTCCCTCCTTCCCTTTCTCCCTTCCCTCCTTTCTTTTTTCCACAGAAATGTGATACTTATAAGCTAGTGATGGAAGTTCGAGACATGGGGGGCCAGCCTTTTGGTCTATTCACTACAGGCACAATCACAATTTCACTGGAGGATGAGAATGACAACTCACCATATTTCACCCAAACTTCTGTGAGTACACTTGTGTGTTGTTTGTCTAGATTCCTTCATACTAAAAACAAGATCTAGAATTTGGCAGCTCCTTGAGAACAGACATTTTGCTTTAAATAGTCATCATTTAATAACAAAAGAGTGAGAAAAACATGGTTTCTGTAAGAATACTAGCTGAGGTGTTGCAGTTTTGGGATGTAAGGAAGTAGTCTTGCTCTTGGCTGCTGAAAAATTAATTCTTCCCCTCTGATGGGGCACATGTGTTCCATGTTTTCTTGGTTAAGTTTACTACAGTTTTGGGATCCTTGGAATTAAATTCTTTTATAAACTGAAGAAAAGACTTTCTTTCTAATGTCCCATGTATTACAAGTTCTGAAGAAGGATAGGAATTGGCATTATATCCTCTGCTGGGGTCAGATAGAAGTCCTGCCCCCAGCTCCTATTGTGTAGTGCCTTAGCCAGTAAATTTTGTGAGGCATAATAGATGATGAGATTTCCAAGGAGTGGTTGTTTTTCTTACTTTTAATGAGCAACTTTGCATTTTTTCATGAGTCTACACCAGAGTTTTAGCCAGAGAATAAGGAGTCTAATACAATGATGGACTGTCAAAGATCTCATTCACATAGACCCTAAACCAGGATTTAAATCTAGATCCAATCCTTTTCATCTTTCTACGAATTCATCTTACCTCTCTTGCAGATTATAATTTATCTTTTTAGTCTTTTAATATTTTATGTTTTTTTAATTTCAAAGAGTGATACTTATGATTTAAGTTCTCAAAAAGAGACAGAGAAAACTTTTCTCTTAAAATGTTTGCTTGTGAATCTAAGTAAGTAAAAACAAGATTATTTTGAACATTGGTAATTCTGAACAACAGCCATAGCTCAGGGGTTGAGCTCTGGTTTTGCATACTTGAGACACCAGGTTCAATCCACAATATTATGAAAAAAATTCCATCATACAAATTCTCGCTACCAAGTATTATGTGATTAATATGTCAGTGTAATTTAATTGGTGTTTTCTATGTCTAAGGAGGGGTACAAAATCTAAATGCCAGATAGGATTAGAGAAGAGATCAATCTTCAGATCAGAGAGATGGAAAATCACCTCACAGAACTTTGGCAGTTAAGAGATGAGTCACCTGCAGTGAATAGAAGGGATTTGTAAAGGGGATTAGGAAGAAAGAATTTAGCCAGATATGAAACATAAATTCTTTTCCAAATTATGAGTGTCTATTACCTCCATCTTACATTCTTTATAATTTTAAATATAAAAACCACTCTGATGAATAATTAGAAAGGCATTTTACTCCCAGTACACTACAGAAGTAGAAGAAAACAGAATTGACGTTGAGATTCTAAGAATGAAGGTACAAGATCAAGATTTGCCCAACACTCCTCACTCAAAGGCGGTGTACACAATTCTCCAAGGAAATGAAAATGGGTACTTCAAAATCACAACCGATCCGAATACAAATGAAGGAGTCTTGTGTGTTGTCAAGGTATGTAATAATCATAAAGATAATCCTTAACCCTTTCAAGTCCATGTTTCAGCATTGATATAGAAATTACCCACCTTCTGTGAGCCCTTCTCAGAGGAGCTACAGGCAATTAAAGGACACACAGGCTCAGCAATGTAGCCACTCCATCCACAGATAAATAAGCCAGGAGGACGAGTTGGGAAGAAGAAGGGATTTTGTGGTGGGGAAAGGGGATAAGAGAAGATAATGGGGCTTTGGTAAAAAGACATTATATACATGAAGGTGATGTGTAGTAAACATATTAAAAATCAATATTTCCTGTATGTGTATAACCACAATAGTGCAGTATGGGGCTGAAATGCTTTACACTGGTTGACACAGACACTTTCCTATTATTTTACTCCTTCTTACTCATACAGACACAAACTTTGTTTTTGTGTAGAGGAGGATAACCATGGCAGAGAAATGTTGAATCTGATACTTTACTTGCCTCAGTGGATGGCATTGAGTGTGCACACTCCCTGGCTGCTCTCTGAATCACTATGCCCATGTCTCCCTCTTGTATGTCTTTTCTCTTATTTCCCAGAGGTAGCTAAAAGCTTTCTGAAGAAGTTATTTTTGATAAGATTCTCATACATTTACACTGTATATTCTTTTTCACTTTTGCTTCTGTATTTCTTTCCTTCACCATTTTCCTTGAAATTTAACTTGTTTCACAAGTCTTACTTGGATTAGAAACTATTATGCTGCAATCCTATTAGTGTTTAAAGTTACAATAAAAAAAATGAAGATAGGATCTTCCAAAACAAAATTAGGAAGGAAAGTTGTTGAATCTTAAAAATTGTTGATTTTAACCATTTTAAGAAGCAAATAATTGACCTTTTCATTAATACTAACTTTGAGTAACATTTTAAAAGTAAGAATGGCATTCCCTTTGTATTAAAACTTGGAATCATCAGTGTTTTGCACAACACTACATTGACTAATCAATGTATGTTTATACACAGCCACTGAACTATGAAGTCAATAGCCAGGTCATTCTGCAAATTGGTGTCCTTAATGAAGCCCAGTTCTCTAAAGCTGCCAATGGACAAACCCCCACAATGTGCACCACTACTGTCACTGTGAAAATTAGAGACAGCGACGAGGGCCCTGAGTGCCAGCCACCCGTCAAAGTCATTCAGAGCAAAGATGGATTGCCAGCGGGCCAAGAGCTCCTGGGCTACAAGGCCATGGACCCAGAAACAAGCAGTTCTGAAGGCATAAGGTGGTGTGCTTTCCTGAAAGCTCCTGCACTTTTACTGGGACATGAACTTATTTCATATTTAGGGATGCTCATTGTGTTCTCTCTTTGCTCATTTGATGTTTGATTTTTAAAATCCAGGTATCAGAAGGTGGGAGATGAAGATAACTGGTTTGAAATTAATGAAAGCACCGGAGTCTTGAAAACCCTAAAAGTTTTAGACAGAGAGTCAAAGTTTGTGAAAAACAACCAATACAATATTTCAGTAGTGGCGATGGATGCAAGTGAGTGACATTTTATAAAAATAAAATGTGAATGTACAATGTATGTCTAAGAAAGCATGGGGGTAAGAACTCTCTGTGTCTAGGTCAAATTTTAGTTCAGTCATTGTTTACACTGAGGTACTAATAGTTTACAATGAAAAAACAATGTGTTCAGTATGATTTCTCATTAGACTCTGATCACCCATTTAGTCCTCTGTCCACTCCTCAAGCAAAGCTACCTGAGAATAAGTGACCAAAGTCTTATGTTGAGTATTGGTTACTCATTTCTGTTGAGGGATCTCTGAGTTACTTCCTCTTCCATTTGGGTTATGATGCCATAAACATGCTGAAATGGCTCAACCCATCTAAAACAGTCTAGTTCATGGTAGGTTTATTCTGAGCATCTCTTAAAGAAATAATCCAATTTTGGCTCACACCTTTGCTGGAGTTTGTGATTGTTGAGAGCAGTTCTATAACCACTCAAAAAGGAAAAAAAATAGTGTTCTTCAACAGTCTCATAGTATATACAAGCCACACTTAAGGATAGGGCCCCAGTCTCAGCAGTAGGTGGCCAACACAAAACAAACTCTGGTATTTTTTGATGTTTTTCTTTTTAAATTTCATAATGCCTTGTCTGGGCTTTTTTGTTGTTGTTGTTGTTAGGGTTAATGAAACACCACTATTAAAAGCATGGTGCCTCCAGTAATCTGGAGGCAGGAGCTGATGCAGAGGCCATGGAGGGGTACAGCTTACTGGCTTGCTCCTCATGGCTTTCTCAGCCTGCTTTCTTGTAGAACCCAGAACCACCAGCCCAGGGATGATATTACCCACAATGGACTGGATCCTCCCCCATTAATCATTAATTAAGAAAAATCTCCCCATTAATCATTAATTAAGAAAATGCCCTACAGGCTCTTTTACAATGGGATCTTACAGCATCTTCTCAATTGAGGCTCCCTCTTCTTCGATGAGTCTAGTTTGTGTCAAGTTGACATTAAATTAACCAGGACATTTACCTTACAGGTCTTTTGCTTATATGTTATATACCTGGTTTTTGGTTTTGTAATTTTATTGGATTTTTGTGTGCATATGTGAGTGTTTCTGAGTCTATATATGCTGCTTGTACTTTTCCTTTGGCTCTTTTTTCTATGTATTTTGTCCTATTTTTGTTTGTAGTATTTTATGTTATTATTGTTTTTATATGCCTGTTTGTTTTTCCAAGGAGAGAGAAAGAAAGGGTATGGATTTGGGAGGGTGGGGAGGTGGGGAGGATCTGTGAGGAGCTGAAACAGTAATCAGAATATATTGTATGAAAAACCCATTTTCTATTAAACAACAATAACAAAAGACTAGTTCTAGAACCTACTCTATAGAGAGTCTCGTCAAATATTGTCAACTCTTGAAATGAACCTTTACTGGAACCATGTTAGATAGTTTAAATAAACACATGCATATAAAAATGTGCTAGTAGTGTTTGCTAGTGAATGCATGTAATATTATACAATGTATTATATAAATCTATATCATAGAAATAAGAGAAATGAAAGTTAAACAGAAGTTACACTTTGATTATGTATGTCCCCATGTAAGATGAATCTTCATAGAGATAAAGGGAAATGATCTTGGGTTTTTCTGATAGAGCTTATTCTTTATTCTTTTTTTATTTTTATTTATTTATTTATTTATTAGTTCTAGTTAGGGAACAAGCTTGTTTCACATGTAAATCCCTTCTCCCTCTCCTCCCCTCACTCACATCCCTCCTCTCCCACCCCCATCCACCCACCACTCCCCAGGCAGGGTAGGGTCCTCAACGGGGGCTCTGCAACGTCCACCAAATCTTCCTGTGCTGGTCCTGGGTCCTTCCCCATGTGTCCAGGGCCAGAGTGTAACCCTTCACGTGGGATGGGCTCTCAAAGTCCCTTCTTGCACCAGGGAAAAATACTAATCCATCCCTGGAGTGCAGAGGCCTCCTTATTGGCATCCATGTTCAGGGGTCTGGATCAGTCTTGTACTGGCCTCCCCGACAGCATCTGGGGTCAATGTGCTCTCCCTTGTTCAGGCCAACTGTTCCTGTGGGTTTCTCCAACCTGGTACGGACCCCTTCGCTCTTCATTCCTCCCTCTATTCTTTATTCTTTTGCCTCTCTGATTAACCAAAGTCTCTGCTGGTTTTCAGTGTGCAAGCTGAGTGTGTAAAACATACTGCCAGACAGTAACATAGGCTATTTCTACACCTGTCTTGAATTTGCGTAAGTTAATAACATACAATGATTCCCCGGGTATTTTTGCTATAATGTTTTTACAATTATTTTTTACATTAAATTGTGTGTATGCATGTGGGTGTGTGTGTGTGTGTGTGTGTGTGTGTGTGTGTGTGTGTGTGTGTGTGCACGTAGATATGTACATGTGAATGCAAGCTTTAGGTGTTGTCTCCCAAAGAGCTGGAGTATAGGTGGTTGTGAGGCACCTGATAAAGATCCTAGGACTTGAACTCTGAAGACCCTCTGGAAGAGCAGTGCATGCTCTTCACCACTGAGCCATCTCCCCTGCCATTTTTGCTCTAGTTTTAAAGTAGCAGCTATATCTACTGAAAGAGAGACAAAAGGTTAGTAATGAAGAAGCCTGCTGCTTACTGTTAACCACAGGGGCAAGCTGACTCATGCCCACTTTCCCTACCGAAGGCTTTTCTCATGTCTCATTCCTGCTGCCTTTGGATAAAAATACCATATCCTCTTCAGGGAGTGGGCCAGCAGGATTAAAGAACCCTCCTCCCAGATAAAATCATCCACGTTTCAGAATCTGAACTGCTTCTAAATGTAAATGTCATTACCAAGTAACATACTTATGTATCTTCTTTCTTTTTTGTTCCACACCTCAAACATGCGTTCCTTTTATATAATTATTTTACTGTGAGTTAACAAACCCTACCAAAATATGGGAGGAACATTAACTGAGAAATATTAACATATTATGCTTTTTAATTCTGGGTGTTTTGTTATTCTTTCTTTGAAATGTTTGCTGTTCCCATAAGTAAAAATAAAATCTAAAGTGGTTTACACATATAATTATGATGGAAAATAGGGTTCTCTATTCATTTACTTTTAGATGTTGATTATGTATTAAGTTCTAAGCACAAGACCAAGGAAACTAGGGATCATGAGATGAGGATTTTGGTCTGACTAATAATGATAATTTTACTACTTTATTTTCTCAGAAGAATGTCTATGGTATGAAAAGTTTAGCAATAGAGAATGTTTAGATGTCTTTACACAAGGAGAAAGTTCAGAGGCTCTCATTTTGGAGCATGAAGAGGGGAACATTGTAGAAATGCTGGAAAGACTGATGGAAGAAAAATGAAATTCTAATTTAGAAAGGAGGAATTTACAGAGAGCAAAATAGAAGAAAGTAACTTTGTTGTTTAGTACTGAAAGATGTAGGCATGATGGGGTTACTATAAAAGAGCAAAGCTTAGGCAAGCAATGTCCCAGAGTTATACATAACCAAGATGTGCCCTAGAAATGATGAGGATATTGCAAACTTCAATGAGAAAATCATATTGCAATATAAACACTTCCTTTCAGTTTTAGTCTTAATATATGCATGAGTAAAGTATAATGAACATTTTGTTTTGATTCTCAAAGTTATGTTTTAGATGATGATTCAGGAAGTCCTAATGACTTTTTAGAATCCAGCTCATTCCTTGTATTTCTTGTGTGCTGCATTCTTGTCTGTCAGCTGATTTTCTGCTGTCAGTGTAGGAGACACTGTTTTACACACCTTACTCCTAGAACATGAGAACACCAGTGTTTCCTCCAAATAAGCCCCCAAACATAGGTCCCTTAAGCTATTCAAATGAATAGCAATGGCAACTTCTTGATTGTTCGCATTGTCCTTGTTTGATTCTCAATACTGCAATTTAAGCATTTGTATACACTGGAATTAATATTCCAATTATCACACATGTTGTGTTGTTACTCTGAAAATATGCCTTTTCTCTTTCTCACTCATATAATTTTTTTTCCAGATTGGTTATGAGCTCAATTTTTTCCATTAGTAAACTTTTCCCTTTTGAAGCATCAAGATGAGAATTTGTCACATATATGCTTAATGCAGATTTTGAGAGTCTATGTATGTATGTGTGTGCGTGCATATACATGCACTGTGTTTAGAAAGCTAGAAGAGAGTATTGAATTCCCTGGAGCTAAGAGTTGCAGACAGTTGTGAGAAGCTGGACTGTTGATGGCTAAGCTAATCCAAGACCTTCTCAAGACCCTGATAAAAAGACAAAGGGAATCTAGTTCTGTGTCCTGGCCTAGGGATACACTTGGCAAGATGGAGGCTAGGGATGGGGCCAGGGTGTTAAACGAGTTAAATTCCTGAGAACTTGGCTTTTCCTCCTTAAGAGACTGAGTTATCAATCCCGAGGTCTCTGTGTGCTTGCTGTCTGATACTCGTGAGATATGCTGTGTTCACTTTATGGAGCATTGCTTTACGAGCTTTCTGCTAAATGAGTCCTGTTTTTCCCTTAAAAACTCTATGTAAGTTGCTGTGCTTCTTAATAAACTTGCTTGGCATGAAACACCTTGTGCAGTAACTCCTGATTCCAGGGTTCCTTTCTCTTTAACTTCTGATCGTCCCCCTAAGAACCCTGTCACTGAAGAATGAACTGCTTGTCCACTTTACCTGACATGTATGCTACGATCTTAACTGTGGTCCTCTGAAAGAGTAATAAGTGCTCTTTTCCAATGAGTCCCAATGCAATGCAAATACCTAGATTTGCTATTCCTCTATGGATTGAGAGGTATATAAACCTCCAGATCTAGTTTGTGAAATTCACTACTGAGGACTTTATAACTTTGAGGTGTATTTGAAACAATTGAGCTTACACTTTATAAAATACCTTCTTTTTATCTTCTTTAAAAAGTCTTAAAATTATTATTGAGTGGCTATCATATCAAAGTGGTATCAAATTTTATTTGATTCCAAAAGTAATACACATAATATTGAAGAGTTAATGGGCTTACCACAACTTGAGAAGAAACAACATGGACTCTTTCTAATAATAACTCTATTCATTCAGGGGCTGACTTGTAATAGGATGAGCTTGCAGACATGGAAAACATATAGTAATGAGAACTACCCACTTTTCTAAGGCTTTTTCTGGAAATTCTAGGCATTTGTAGGTTAGTTGGCCTATGTACTTATTAGCTGTGACTGATACTTCCCACTCACTAACACTTATCATTTACCTAAACAGATAATTCAAAGTAAGTTGTTGAACTAGATAAATGTATGGCGCCACCTCTTCATGATGTTTTGCCATTTCCAGGAACTGGAAAATCAGCTTTTGGTATCTTGAAACATCTAAGAGTTTATTTTCAACTCTGGTTTTGACTAACAAACTTCCCAGTAATATCAAACATCTCCCATTCTGTTTTTATCAGCATGCTTCAAACTGAGAATCTTATAGGAAGAAAATCTTAACATGATAAATATTTTAAATACTGACTTAGGTGAATCTCAATTTGCTTTGCTATGGGAGTAACTTATTTGCAATTTATCCTAGTTGGCCGGTCCTGCACAGGAACACTGGTAGTTCTTCTGGAAGATTTTAATGACCACGCACCTCAGATTGACAGAGACCTGACCATTTGTCAGCAGGATAAGGATTATGCAATTCTGGAACCAGTTGATCTGGATGGACCTGACAATGGTCCACCTTTTCAATTCCTTTTGGATAATTCTGCCAGCAAACTTTGGACTCTAGAACCACAGGATGGTAAGTGATTATTCTAAATCCTGAAAGCAATCCTGGCTCAAGATGCTGAAGGCCTTTGCCTTGGTTAGTCATAATAAATACATACACACTGTAGGAAATTACTGATTTTGGAAAAATAATAACACTTTAATATCTATCTTTTTGCCTGTCATATATCATATGCCTATCAAATATCTATCTTTTATTTCTATATATTTTCTATTTGTTAATCAATTATCTACCTAACACCTTGCAATTATCAATTATCTACCTATGTATGTATGTATGTGTCTATTTATGTATCAGTCGTCATCTATCTTATGTATGTTACAATTAGACTTTTGCTCTGAATATCTTTTAAGAAAATATAAAAATCAACTTTAAAATAATCTGAATAACATTTTAAATAAAGGTCAGTCTATTTTTCAGACTATTTTCAATCTATTTTCTTCTTTCTTTTCTTTTCTTTCTTTCTTTTTTTTTTTTTTTTTTTTGAGACAGTGTCTCTCTATATAGCCCTGGTTCTCCTGGAACTAACTATATCAACTATGTTGGCATTGAACTCACAGAGATTCACTTGCCTTTGCCTCTGCCTCTGCCTCCTGAGTGCTGGGATTACAAGGCATGTGCCACCATTCCAAGCCTGGATATCAGTCTATTTTTAATGTAACCTAATATCAACCCTTTCTTGCTTTTCTAAGACATCAAAATCATTTTTAAGAAAGAAAAATGAACCATTATAGTTTTGATTGTAGGTTAATTCCTTGAAAGCACACCAAGTAGGAACAATGTTGCTGTTGAAAAGTCACATTAATGTATACTCTACCCTTTTTCCTTTAGGTAAACGTGCCTTTCTTCGTCAACGACACAATCTCAATTATAACTATTACTCTGTGCCAGTCCAAATAAAAGACAGACACGGTTTCTCTGCAAAACATGTGTTATCAGTGAGAGTATGTGACTGTACAGTTCCATCCGAATGCAGAATGAGTTATAAGGAAGAGAGGGATGCTAAACCAAATGTAGTCCTTGGGAAATGGGCCATTCTCTCCATGGTCCTTGGCTCTGCATTGCTACTGTGTAAGTATTATTATTCAAAGTGTATTAACTCAAGTGTTATATAGTACTTATGTGTTAATTTTCCACCAATGTAACAAAATCCTGGGGAAAACAACTTACATAGAGAAGAGGTTTGCTTTATTTTAGTTTCAGAGTTCTTGGTCATGACACACAGGCTCTGTTGTGTTGTGCCTGTGATCAAGAAGCACGTGGCAAAGCAAAATTAGAAACCAAAAAGAAGAGGGTTCACTCTTCTTTTTAAAGGCATGTCCCCAGTGATGCCAATTCCTCTCATTAAGGCCCACCATTTGAAGATCCCACTGCCTCTCAACAGCACTCTGAGGTAGGGACCAAAACATTAACACATGGACCACTGGGGGCAGCTTGTCCCAGCTATGGTAGTCTAGAAAGATGTACAAAAAACATGTGTAACTATCTGCACATGTGTAATTGTTGGCTCATGTGCCCTTTAAAAACTTTGTACCTCATCTGTAAGTGAGGTTCTGAGTCATAGATGAAACAGCAATAATAGCAGATTAAAACTGTTTAGGTATGTTTCAGAGATCATGTTTAATTCTTCAGAAGTTATTTGTGAGACAGTGAAGATTTCTGAAAAATTGTACAGATAGTTTTAAAAATCTTCTTTTCAAATTATTTCTTAGATTTCTTAAGTCATTTTTTATTTGAATTAGAAACAAGATTGTTTTACATGACAATCCCAGTTCCCTTCTCCTTCCCGTCCTCCCCTATCCCCCCCCAAATAAAACCGTACCTATCACATATCCTTTCCTCTACTCTTCCCCTGACTCAACCTTTCTGTTCCCTCATGATATTTCTTAATTTTTAAATTTTTTTGTTTTTTGTCAAATTATTTTAATATTTACCAAAATGCAAAATGGTATTATTTTACTTTGTGTTCTAATTTTTTTAGGTATACTGTTTACATGTTTCTGTGTGACTACTACTAAGAGAACGGTAAAGAAATGCTTCCCAGATGATGTAGCCCAGCAAAATTTAATTGTATCAAACACTGAAGGACCAGGAGAGGAAGTGACGGTAAATTAGAACTAAAATTCCACTGAATTCCATGTTGATCCAGTGAACATAAATGATTACTCCACTGTAATAACAAAATGTGATGCTTATTGATGCTTATTGACCCTTACTTAACCAAAAATTGAAGTGCCCTGCATATTTTCTTTCAATGATCATTTATTTATATTGGCCTCAAAGAACTACTGTAACACACCGAGTGACCCAAACAATAAAAACTAGATATCATAGATAAGATATTGGCAAGATCATGTGTCATCTGAAGTCTCTGTGCAGGGATGTCCTAAGCTCTATTTACTTCTTGTTCCTTGCTTTGTAGTCACATAAAACGATTTTCATGGTATTATCTCCTGTATGTCTTATACACCAATTTTCTCTTTTGGTAAGCTCACTGGTTACTTTAGATCAGATGCTTAGCTAATCTGGAGTAGTTTCCTTGAAACTTCACGTGGTTGTAGCTGCAGTGACCCTGAAGTGAGGACCTCAATCTGTGAATTCTTGGGAGGGGAGGGCAGAGTTTGATCCAGAATGCCCATGATATGGTTCTTAACATTATCCTGGTTTTACATGTGCAGGACATGTACAGCATGTGATTTATCTAAGGTAGGAAGGAGGTGGTTCCAACGCCACTGACTCATTTTCTAACTCCATCTTTAGGAGGCAAATATTAGACTCCCGACACAGACATCCAACATCTGTGACACAAGCACATCTGTTGGGACTCTTGGTGGCCAAGGAATAAAAACACAACAAAGTTTTGAGATGGTTAAAGGAGGCTACACTTTGGAGTCCAATAAAGGAGGTGGCCACCACACCTTGGAATCTAGCAAGGGAGGCGTTCTGGGAGCAGGAGACGCTGGCCGATACACATACACAGACTGGCAAAGTTTCACTCAACCCCGGCTTGGTGAGGTAAGTCCCCAGTTCTTCAGGTGCCCACTATGTGAAATCCCAACATGATTTATATACTATCCCAAAGTATAAACTATCCTCTCATACACCTGAAACACACCTTCCCATCTCTTGTGCCAGCATAGACATTGACGTCAAGAGAAAACTCAGAGAAAAATACTCTTTCAAAGTTCAATTTAAAAAATATGATTTACAAGACTTCAAGACTAGTTTATGTGGATGTCTTTGAGATATTGAAAGACTGATGTCTTCCTTACTAACTATTATCAGAAAAAATAACTGTGAAAAATTGGCTATAGTATAGCCATAAATTTCCAGCGTTTTGCCTGTGTGCTGGAATTCTACACGTGGTTATGAAATTTTGCCTACCTAATTCAACCAGATAGGTTAGTGAGCTTTAATCTTAGGTTCTACTTTAAGATTTGGAGTGTTTTCCTTGTTTGTTTCAGATTACTCAGGCTAATGTGAGCCAAATTAGTGTGTTAAATAATTATAGCTACATAACATGTTGTATATGTTACACATGTTATATATAACATTTATGCATTAGACTCTTACAACTACTTAATAGTATAAATGCAAGCAAGAATCACAGCCTACATTGGCTTTTCCCATATATATGAAGAAGCCATTGAAGTAAATTTCAACTAAATACTCCTTTATTCAAGTGGGAAGTTTAAAGGTATTTCTGTGATATATGCATAGCCTTAGTTCTTAAAAATGTGTTCACTGTGACCATTTATTTATTTGCTATACTTTAAAATGAATATAATATAGACCAATCATGTGCATTTTTTATATGTAGGAATCCATTAGAGGACACACTCTGATTAAAAATTAAACAGTAAAAGGTAAATCCAAGACTCATTTTTATGCTAGTCTGTTTAGGTGTCTTTTAAAAGCCATAATAAATTGTGCTCTTTCTCCACACAGAAGGTGTATCTGTGTGGACAAGATGAGGAACACAAGCATTGTGAAGACTACGTTCGTTCATATAACTATGAAGGCAAAGGCTCCATGGCTGGCTCTGTAGGGTGTTGCAGTGATCGGCAAGAGGAAGAAGGGCTGGAGTTTTTAGATCACTTGGAACCAAAATTTAGGACATTAGCAAAGACATGTGTGAAGAAATAAATGTCTGGTTAATAGAGAGACACCTGCAAATGAATATAGAGGCATCACAGGATACAAAAGGATAGCACCTTGTAGTAGTGACTTTGCTTATTGAAGGTGAAGTCATTTGTAGATAAGGGTGCTTTACCAACCACAGCTCTCCAAATTCTCCTTGTCTCCAGAACTTCCTTGTTGTCTAGACAGGAAGTTGTCAGTGTTCCTTTTCTTTCTGTGCATGTACACATTGCCCTCTAAGGACTGGACTGTGTCTGCCACTGAAACTGGTAATGTTTGAAGCTTAAGCTCTTTTGCACACTGTGCAAGTCTCCATGGTGCAGTTGGGTATTGTGGAAGCTTAAAACATGAATCTGCTCTGTCTATGTACAAATTAATATTTTCTTCAAAGTTGTGGGGAAAATTCTGCTTCTAAAATACTTTCTTTCTTGCCAAGATATTGTTTTCTCTATCCCAGAGTAGTTTCAGATGAATTTTTAAGTATTTCTAGGTGTTGCCTTTTGTGTGCCTAAACAAGCTTGATTCTTGCTACACTTTTCACTCTTTCAAAGAGCACCATCTTCATCCAGCAGCCTTCAAAGCTTAGTCCTTGGATATCTGCCCATGTGGCTGTGTTATCATTGGGTTCCTGGAGCTTCTGTTGGAATGACATGGGTCAGAACATTAGGCTCACAGTGCCTTGAGCTGCAGAGATGGGTTAAGGATTCCATGAAAACACTAGAATCCTCATCTCCATAGGCTGGCTTAGGCTCACAGATAAATTTTGTTTGTCTGACTTAATGTGGCATTACTTTACACACAGACACACACACACACACACACACACACACACACACACACACACACACACACACACTAGCTTCTTAAATTGATACTGATTCACTATTTCAGTGGCTTTCAATTGGTCTTTATCTTCAAGCCTTTTTCCAATCAGCCTTAAAAGCATCAAGCTGTAACTGGCACAGAGTTTCTCACTTTCCATGTGTCAACACTGAGTTAACGTCCATACTGGAACTTAACACTCAGTCTACCTTGGTAATTACTCAAAGAAAAGCTGGAAGACCAGAAATAATTTTGGGTAGATACGCATCAAAAATTTTAATTCATTAGAGCAATACTCATCAAATATTAAGGAATTGTGAATTCATAAATATTTTAACATGAGTAGAAAAATGAAGATTTAGCATTTTAATGAAATATTATTTTATTGATCTTTAAAGAACTATATATTTAAATGATATTTTATTAGTCATCTGTGGGAAACTACAGATATGTGTCAAGTTACATCCCATGGAAACTTTACACTTAAACTAAACTGACTTTCTTAATTCATTATTTTCCATTTATTGGTAAAATAGATTTCTGTTTCGCTTAGGTTTTGTAACTAGTCCTATTGTCTCAGTTAGCAATGTTTTTTATTGTGATATTGGAAATAGGAATAAAATGAAATATGGATTTAATAAGCCAGATTTGAGTCTGTAAATTTCCCATAATATATGATTTTTACAGTCATTGTAAGATAGTTTGTGGTGGTGATGTAAATTTTACTTCTGAAAGCAAATGTCACTATGACAATGTAGATTTTGACATTTTAGGATCTAATAGTACTAATTTGGAAATGTATGAAATGCCATAGCAAATTATATTCTTCATATGGGATATTCTATGAGCAGTTACAATTATTAGCTTAACAATAACATAAGTGTTGTTTGTCTTCATCTTTCTCCTATACTTACTGAATTATAGATCAGAAAATTTATGACTAAATTAAACAGCACAATTGATATCCACAGTGGATCTCTCATTCATCAAGAGAAGGCTCCCCAAGGTATCAGATGAGTTATTAGAAAATGTGGGAAATTAATCTGTATTAAGCAGTTTAGCTATTTTAGATATTTTCAAGTCATTATTAAAATTTATATCAGAAGAATTATATTTATTGTTGGATTTATTAGGCAACTCTGGGTAATTCTCTTTTTGCACCAAAATTTAAATATTAATTGTTTGATGAATTAAATCTATGAAACCCTATCAGACTGCAAATTTAGTTTGCTAATAAAGTACTGTATTTCATACAAATTTTGAGTTAATTGTTGATTTAATAAATGAATAGTTATGAATGTTTTCTGTATCTCAACATATATGGGGGTCATACAATTCGGTTTTTCACTTTTTGATTTAGGTTTAAAATATTTCATGAGAAAAAAATCCCATGGGAGGTTCAAAGGGACCAAATGGTACAGTTTCTTTGAGAAAGCTACCTTCACTTCAACTCCCCCTAACATACTGAATTTTCATTCTCAATGTTTAAAATGGATTGCATCAAATTTGAAACCTGTATATACGTTTACTTATAGAAATGTCATTTGAAAAAAGATTGAAACAGGTGTCTTAAATGTGATGAGTTTTACTTTCCCTTTGGTAGTTTATCAGTTAAAAGTGGCATGTGGAAATCCTAAATGAGATGACAGCTGCAGAACAGTCCATTTTAGGGCACTGACCCAGCCCATTATCTGCTATTCTATCTAATAAGTCTATGGCAGCACTGTAGGCAACCAGACACTGCCTTTGTCTTTCTGCATTTGGATGGATGGCAAAAGGATAGGAGAAAGCTTTCTAAGAATGGATAGACTCACACAGTGTGTAGAGCCCAATCAAATAAGCAAATATATAAAGTAAACACTTTCTAGAATAGGTGTTATCTGCATGAAAGATAAAAGCTATGCTATATTACCGTAAATCCCTTTAACCAACAGCAATAGCCATTTTTAAATATATATGTAAATGTGTGTCTGAGGATCAGTATGAGAAACCCCTGACACGACCCTTGGGTTTCTAGTGTACTCATAATATGTATTTTATAAAGATGAATTGTTTAAAGTCTGCATTACTAATTGTTATTAATCAATGGGAATAAGGTACCTTTTGATAAACAATCTACAGAGTTACAAGTCATTCACTGACTGTAGGGGTGGGGAAGTAAAAGTAGGCATGCCCTTCCTTTGGTCAACATTAGGCCTGAGAATATGAATACATAGTATTTGAAATTTGTCTTTAGTTGTCAGTATGCAATAAATATCTGGCACTGTGGGATTTCATTTCTGATATTTAGGAACTTTATAACATGACACTATGAATTGAAAAATAAATTTCAAGGCTACAGATGAGCTATGAAAGGTTTTACCTAGATCTCATACCTGGAATTCACATAGTTACTTTCTCCCTGTTGAAGTTTAGGAAAAGTAACAGAAGCTTCAATTTAAATGTGATTCAGGGGTGAATTGCTGTTTCCCATGTGTGGGCAGCTGGGTTTGATCCCTCAGACTCCAATGCAAAAGAAAACCCAGAGTGAAAAGGGTTTTCTTTCTTTGACTTTGCTTCCCATAATACGTGTAGTGGGTGAAGAATTACAGACTGGAGAATAGTTACATAGCTCCGAGTTTCCCTTGGAAGGTAAGTCCATGAGACATTCCACACATGGCTGCTATCCTACAACAGGGGTGGAAGTGCCTTGTGTGTCATCATTGCTCTCATTGCTCATCTGGGAGACCAGCACTGATAGCATTACTTGCAAAAATTTAGGAACTCAAATTCTTGAGTCCTGAAGCTCCTACACAGGCGACTGTGAGCTGGACCCGGCCCTGGGTTTCTGATATAGTCCACCTTAGGGACCTTGCCCTTCTACTGTCTTTTATCTCAGTGCTAGCTCTTTGACTCTCCGTGTCCTGTGGTCCCAGAAACACGACCATTGCCTGACAGCTTGCCAGGGCAGGGACGTCTCACACTCCACCTAGGCCTGATTGAATTGGTATGTGCATTTTAGGAAGAGCGCATTTAGGAAATGTGCATACTCACGAAATGGCATGCAAACGATGAGGTGAGAGGAAAGACAGAATCCATTAGCAAGTGAGGGAAGCCAATAGCACATTAGAATGAACAGGGCAGGTCCCGAGAGCAGCAGGCCCAAGACAGTTATTCTTGCTGAGTGGGTGACCCACATTCAAAACCATCTGTCAGCACTTGAGAAGTATCAGCCCCTCTCCTGTTTGCTGACAACTGACTTTTTGAAGACTTTGTACCTCAACAAGACCATATACTGTAAGAGACACGGGACATACAATGTACTCAAATTTTAATAAGGGGCATTTTCATTACCACTTAATAAATTGGATTTTTCCCACCCCAAATTAAGGAAATCACATTTAACAAAATTCTGTAAGTTTTGAGCAATCCTGTCAAAACAATTTATCCAATTTTAGCTAATCATAAAGTTGAACAGGCCCAGTGAATGCTTTAATGATTAGGTGTGTTGCTGCAGGCTTTTTTTTTTTTTTTTTTTTTTTTTTTGTACAGTTTATCGTGGCATGCCCTTAAAATCTTATTTTGTTGCCTGTGGCTGATACAGACTATCATGGGTGTGACTAAGACAATGTCAAAACCAGTCTTTTGTGTCAAGTAATCACATTCTTTCAAGGTTGTTCTTCTTATTATTAATTTTCTTTAGGTCTGGGAAACCATGCAGAAAAATACCAAGGTAAATAATGTCTAGGAAGATGACTCAGTTGGGGAAAGTACCTGTGGTGCAAGCTTGAAAACCTGAGTTTCAATCCCTAGTCTCCATGTAAAAGTGGGACTCTACACTCCTAGATGAAGGGTAGAGAAAGGAGAATTCACACAAAACAATATGAGACCTGTCTTACTTATACAAGGTAGAAAGTGAGGGATGAAATCTTAGGTTGTCTTCTGACCTCCATTTGGGAGTGCCTGCATTTATATATACACGAATGTATACACACACACACACACACACACACACACACACACACACACACACACTGAGACATATGCAGTCATACATACACACACACATACACACACACACTCATACTCACACACATAAACACATATTCTCACACACTACCATTCTTACACACTCACACACTACACATACACATACTCATATCATATGGATATTTACTCATATACAGACTGACGTGCACATACACTCACACATACATTTACACACATACACTCACACTTATCCACTCTCACACACATACTTGCATACTCAAATAACACATACACTCACACACATACTCACACATACACATGCAGACAAGTTTTTAATAGTTAATTTAAAGATTTTAGTAGCAGTGAGAACTCATTGAGTTGAGGAGCTTCTTTTTAAGTCTCAGAACTAAATTCACTCCCTGGAGCCCACATGGTAGAAGGAAAGAATGACTCCTGCATGTTGTCCTATGACTTTCACAGGCACTGTTTTGGTATGCATACATTCAACAAAATGTGAAAAAGTAGTAGTCTGATGCAATGTTAATAAAATTAATACTGTTTAAAATGTTGTGTATATAACATAAACATACTATTTAATATAAATAAAAATCATTAAAATATAATGCAATTATTAATATTAAATGTTTAATTGACTTTTTGTGCTTTCATATATTATACTCACAGTTGAGCATTAAGAAAATACTTGTTTCTGGTGGCATATGTCTGCTGCTATTCATGGTGGTCGAGGCAGAGATTTCAGGGTTTCAAGTATCTATTTACTAATATCTATTTCTAATTTTATTGAGTACATATGTGCCTAACTAACCAAATGCAACATTGTCTTACATTCTGACCAATGAGGAGTGAAAATATTATGCATGAGGCTTCTGGGTAGGACTCTAAAGAGAATCAATTCCTCTGGAAGATGCATTTGCTCTACTCCCTTTTCTATATTTAATATGTGTTAAAATGCCTGATACTCAGGAAGCCATTAGGTGTGCATCAGATCAAAGACTAAGTGCCAAGAGTGGAAGAAGTAAGTATTGAGAAAGATTAAACAAAGAACAATGGCTTGTGCTTTTAATTCCAGCAGTCTGGAGGCAGGAGGATCTTCAGTTAGAGATGAGCCTTGCTGCAGAAGAACATATTTTAAATAAATAAATAATAGAAGGAAGATAGACGAATGGAAGGATGGATAAATAGATGATAGAGATAAAAAGATAGATGATAGGTAGGTGATGATAGATTGATGACAGATAGGTGATAGACGGATGATAGAGAGATAGATAGATAGACAGATAGAATAAAAGCTCCCTTGGTAGTTTGGTGGCACCGTGGCCATGCTGTTAAGTACATTAATGAAATGTGTATTACAGATACAAAATCTTAGTTTTTTTTGTTACAATGTAGCTGATTCTAAACAGATGCAAATAACAAAGATTGGCTCCAAATATTTTTTGCCTATATTTTGATTCAACAAAATTCAATTTCTAGACCTCTCTTTCTCCCCCGCCCCAGGACCTTCTTCCTGTCTTCTTGCCAGGGTCTCATGAAGCCCAGGCTGGCCCAGAGTTTGCTGTATAACCACGGATGACCTTGACTTTGGGGTTCTCCTTCCTCAGCCTCCCTGGTGGTAAGATTGGAGGAGTGAGCACTATGTTGGCCAATAAGTCATTTTCTTTTCATCTAGACTGCAAACCAATGAGGCCTGATGATATTCTAGGGTTCTTCCAACCCACCCCAAAGCAAAGTGTGGGGAAGAATTAGTCACTTAGTGGAAATAAGACCAGGATAATAATAAACAGCTAGAAGGTACTGTCTTCCTGTCTTACAAAACCTGAAGCCTGACTTCAGAGGATATAAGATATTTGGAATTTTCTAATGGGATGTTGTATGATTCTCCAGGTTATTGAACCTCTTTACTCTGACCCTTCAACTTTAAGAATAATCTTGTCATTGATTTTTTCCAGATTTTTAAAATTTAAATTATAAGCAAGCCTGTTTTACATGTCAATCCCAGTTCCCTCTCCCTCCCCTCCTCTCCTGCCCACCCAATAACCCCTATCCCATCTCCTTTCTGCTCCCCAGGGAGGTTGAGGCCTTTCATGGGGGGATCTTCAAAGTCTGTCATATCTTTTGGAGTAGGGCCTAAGCCCTCCTCTGTGTGTCTAGGCTGAGAAAGTATCCTTCTATGTGCAATGGTCTCCCAAAGTCCATTTGTATACTAGGGATAAATACTTATCCATTACCAGATACCCCATAGATTGTCGAGGCCTCGTGGCTGACACCCAAGTTCAGGGGGTCTGGATCAGTCCTATGATGGTTTTCCAGTTATCAGTATAGGGTCCAGGAGCTTCCCCTTGTTCAGGTCAGCTGTTTCTGTGGGTTTCACCAACCTGGTCTTGATCCCTTTGCTCATCACTCCTCCCTTTCTGCAACTGGATTCCAGGAGTTCAGTTCAGTGTTTAGTTGTTGGTGTCTGCTTCTGCTTCCATCAGCTCCTGGATGAAGACTCTAGGATGGCATATAATGTAGTCATCAATCAATGGGGTCATCTTTGTAGATCACAGGACATTTCCCTAGTGCCAGATTTCTCTTTAAGTCTACATTGATTTTACCAACCGAATTATCATGTTCTTAGAATTCAAGGACTTGTGTTTTCCTTGCTGTAAGGTAGCCCTTTGCAATAGGGCTCAGCGAGATTTTGCTTTAGTTTTTACTTTTTGTTTTGCCTGGGATAGAATCTCTCTCATGCATGCTAGCCACAACTCTGCCCCAGAGCTCTACTCCAGGTCTGGGGTTTGTTTTTAAATTGTTTATGTACATGGTATTAGATATTTAATTGTTGCATTAAATCAAATCTCTAAATGAGAACAGCTTCTGCCAGTGTACGTTGGTTAAAACACAGTATGTTATGTCTGTAGTGTTTTATTCTCTGCCCCTGTGAGTACTCCTGTCAAATGGTGTGATACTGATCTAGCTGCCCGCAGTCTGACAATTTCATAGCCCAAGGTATGATTTCACTGTTCATTTCATCAAAAGTCTGTCTCTTCATTTTCATTACAATCCCAAACCATTTTCTATGTTTCCTTGAATAAACTTCAGCCTTAGAGCCAGTAAATGTGAACTTGACAGAGATGGTGGTAGTTTCAGTCTGTGACAAGACAATTATGTGGTTTTGCTGTATGACTAATGATTGTTATAGCTCCCAGTGAACTGCATTGGAATTCTGTTGTTCTACGTTGTAGACTATATAAAACATCTTGTTTATTGCAATAGAATGGCTAGGACCTGTATTAGTCTGTAATGACAGGTGAACAGTGGCTTAAACAAAGTAAAATTAGTTTTTCTCTAGTGTAAAGCAAGGCAAATGTAGGGTTCTTATGGAGGCAACTTAATGTTCTTGAAATCATTTTTTGTTTACTTTCTTTTATACAAAAAACTTCAGAAACACAAGATGACCAATGTAACTTCAACTATCACATCTGCTTTAAAGTGACTGTCGAGACAGAATACTAATCTAGAACTCTACAATTTCCTGGCTGTGTAATGACTGGGAAATTAGAGACAGAAGATAGATTTACAAATCTAATCATGACAGTTATTCAATTGGTTATAATGATATAACTGGACAAAAAAGTCACATAGAAGAGTCAAGGACTTTTTGTATGTGGAAAAATGAGGCATGGCTCAAGCAAGGCAGGGGATAGCATTTTGTTGATGCAGAAATAAAGACTAGAGACAAGAAACGGTAAAAAAAAAAATAGCAGAAACAAACAGTCAAGAAGCAAAAGTGCCCCAAAGTACAGCTAGGAAACTGATGTTAAAAGATTTGGTGGGAGATGGTGGTGAGCTGGAAGACCAGGTGAGGTGGTCACATAGCAATAAATAGTCCAGTGCACCATGATCAAGAAGCTTGGCAGGAGGCCTAGAGGTGAACAGAAGCTGAATCCTCTGACTCTAGTTTCTTGACCAAGTGGGAGTATGACAAAGTCAATAACTTCACTGAGGAAAACAACAGAGCTCAGTTTTATTTTGGGGTGATGATGACTTTAGAATACTTTGAACATGAGTAGTTTATGGGAGTTTCAGGCAAATCCTTTCTGTCTCTAATTTAGTCATAAAGGGCACACTATATGTGCCTTTTTGCTACTATTTAGTATCTGCGTAATCTATCCTAAGGGTTAGAAGTGCATTCAGGACCAGAGCTGCTTTTTACATAGCAGTTACACTAAGAAGTGTCTATAATGGTGTGATATATTTCATTCTGTGTGGATATTCAACTGTGTGTTTTTATGCTCAAGGACATGCCAAACATTTTGTCCCTTGTCTATTTCTTCCCACTCACCTAAGTTTTCCTATCCTGACTCTAGGTTCTAAGATACTGTTGGGAAAGTCACACTAATATGTTAACTTTCATCATTATCATCATTGACAGAATCTCTAGTATCCCAGACTGTTGTCAGACTTTACATGTGGCTGGGGATAACCTTGAATTTCTGATCTTTCTGTCTCCACAAATCTGAGAGATGGGATTACAGACATGCACCACCATGCTCCGTTTATGAGTTGCCATGTATCAGACTTGGGGCTTTTTACATGCTAGGCAAGCAATCTACCAACTGAGCTACCAGCCCCAGTCCTGGGGCTTGATTTCTAGTGAAATATAATTAACAGGAGTGAGAACAATTTGAGTTATAGTCAATAAAACTATCACAGAAAGAAAAACAAAGTGAGAAAATTTGAAAGAATCCAATGACCAAGAGGTGGCTTATTTTCTATTAGGTGGACATGGTTGAGTGGAGCCTACATGGTTGGAGAGACACATTTTATCTTCCAGAAAACAGCAACAGGCTGTGGAAAGACTCTTGAGAGGACTCTTATGCCTTCTGTGAATACACTGGAATAGCCATGCAATACTTGGCCTTTCAAATCTGGGAGACTGTTGGAGATTTGGCATTTGGTCTCACTGAGGTGAGAAACCTCTGTGGGATTTTTGCTTTGCTTTTTAAAAGTTTGAAAGAATTTTAGAAGACCTTAGTACAATAAATTAACATTATGAACTATTTACATGTCTTTAATTCTTAATGATTTATTGAGAAAGTTACTGTGTATGTAGCTCAAGCTAACCTTTAACTCCTGGTCTTTTTTGCCTCAGTTTCTTGGGGGCTGGGATTATAGGACTGTGCTGTTAGATTCAGTCCTACACTATTTAATGACAAAGACAACAAATTTGCTTGGTTGAAAACAAATTAAAGTTAGGAACATTGGCAACAAGAAAGCCAAATAAGAGGTTTTGGGCATAATCTTGAGAGATGATGGCAGTTTGAATCAGAACAGTGTTGATAGAGATGGTGATAACAAGGTGAAGTCCAGGTATGTTTCCCAGCTGCCTTTGGTAGGATTTACTCATTGGATCTAGCATGAAAGAAAAAAAGAAGAACCAAAAAGTTGCTTAACTAGTGGAAAGGGGATGTTTGTCTTGACTGAAAGCAGAAAGATGGATTTTGCAAGACCTTTTGGTACCAGAGTTAAGACTGCAATATGTAGTCGGAAACGAGAATCCAGAGAGAGAGAGAGAGAGAGAGAGAGAGAGAGAGAGAGAGAGAGAGAGAGAGAGAGAGATCTGTAACAGATTTAGAGATGCTGGTCTCAGCATCCTGCCAAGACTTAAAGTTGGAGACTGGATGAAGCTGACATCGGAGTGAGAATAATGGGAACCATGATGTAGGACCAGCACTAAGTCCCATGGCACAGCAATACTGAGGGATTATACAAGAAAAGGCATCAATTAATGATATGGGGAAGGAAAGACAGAAGTCAAGAGAATGATATATTCAATGATGGGTTGACTAGCTTCTTGCAATTCAGATACTAAAACAAAGCTAAAAGCAATGCCTGTTCTACCCAACTTTAAGAACATCCCTTTATTCTTGGGATATAGTAACTACTAGAAGAAATAGGGTGGAGCAAGATAGGGGCTTTCCTTCTTTTTCTTCACATGTGATTGGGAAGATACAGGTGGTTCAGTGGATGAGTGGGAGGAAGACGCAGAATTTTTCCATCAATGACCTTGAGCAGCTGGGAGTAGAAAGTAGACGATGGCACATAAAGAGAACCTGACTTTAGTTGTGAAGGGGTGGTGCTTACAAGGAGTAGAAGAAGAGATCATACATCTGCCTTAAGTGCCCTGAGTACAGGTGGAGAGAACCTTCTGAGGTTCTCCATAATTTCAATTGCTCTGTGAAACAGAAAGCAGGTCAGTAACAGGTCAGGCAGATGTTCTGAAGTTTTAAACAGAGAAAAGGTATCCAAAGATTTCTAATAAAAAGCTCTAGGGAGAGTGTTTTCATGACTTTAAACTGGATAATGGTAGCAACCAACACAGAAAAAAGGAAGAGGGCCTGGTGAGTGTGCCCATCAACAATTACTGTTTTTGCTTCCATCTTTCTCCATTATATCTTCTAGGCACAGTGACCGTTGCTTCTTTCTTCTGTCTGTCAGCTGCTCCATCAAACACTCTGAAACCCCAATATTCATCCATACATACTTGAAGTTTTAAATCTTCACATTTTAGTTGTGAAGTTTGAAAGAACAATTTTCCTTGAGCATGTGGAAACTGGTCATAAATATTACCAGTTAAGATTATTCATATAACATAAGCTATAGTTGAATTAATAGTTCTTTTTTAAAATTAATATTTTAAATAGTAGTGTAATGTGAGTTTTCTTGGCCCAGCAGGTCCTGCAGTTGCCCTTGGACACCCCAAATAAGCACACAAAGACTTATATTAACTATAAATCTGTTGGCAATTGGCTATTTTTTCTTATTGGCTAGCCCTGTCTAAATTAACCCATAACTACTAATCCATGTATTTCCACATGGTCTTGGCTTACCAGACCTGCAACTCCATTGCCTGCTACATGATGATGGCTGGCTCAGCAGGTCCACAGAGAAGAGAAGAGAGCAATTTCTCGTTTGTCCCTGCTTATATTCTGATTCTGCCCAGCTATGTCACTTCCTGCCTGGCCAATCAGACAATCAGTGTTTTATTCATTAACCAATAAAAGAAACATATACACAGAAAGACTTCTCCCATCATATTAGAATTAAGTAAATAAAATAATTTCAAAGTACATTACTGGGTTCTTCTAAACTATCAATTCTATTCATCAGTTTCTTCATTCTGTGTTGTTTTTATTGTTTTAGTGTTACTTATCCAGTCATATGCTTAGAATTTCAGTAAGATTTTTTAAACTCATTATGGGCTTGTAATATTCCTAAGAAGCTCTAAGGAACAGCAGAGTCTCAGATAAGCAGTGGTTATAGAATCTATCTACTGAACAATTTTCTATTGGGCACAGAATTTAGTGGCTTCCTCTTAGTGGTTGATTAGCATTTCAGGCCTGTTTATTCAAGTTTTTTTTCCTTCTATTAAAGTACATCTTCCAATAAATTTTTTGAGACAGGGTTTCTTTGCAGCTTTGGATTCTATCCTGGAACTTGCTCTGTAGACCAGGATGGATTTGAACACACAGAGATCCACCTCTATGTGCCTCTTGAATGCTGGGATTAAAGGCAAGTGCCACCACCAACAGGCAAATAAAATACTTTACTACTTGTGACTTGAAATGGTCTTCTTTACATACCTCACATAAAACATCACAATTTACTGATTTGGTTGACCTACCTAATTTGAAGCTTGAATTCTCATTTTTTTCTACAGGCTACCTAGTGTTTTCATCTTTTGTTAATAGATTATGACATATTGAATCTGGCCCACCTTGAGGATATTTGGTCTCTTTATCATTTGGAATATGTTTTTGAATATCCTCGAATATATGATTATGTGTGACAAAAATAACAGCCACACATGTGTTCTACCAGTTGTGATATCCTGTTTATATGTACCACCCAAGACTTCTAGCTACTCCCATTGAATCAATGTTGGCATCTTCTAAACTCACTTGGCTTGTAATAGTTCATTTCATTATTATCCCTCATTACAGGATAGAAACAAGTCTATACTACTAACAAAAAGACACATAATAAAAAGCAATATACTATTCAACTTCCTCATAAAACATTTTACTATAAAATGCTCCTCTTAAAACACACTTTAATATATCAATTTCTCTTTCTTTTTGTTAGCACCTTTTCCCTTGCCCCCACCTTGCACACATGTATTTCTCCAACTCATGTTTTACCACCATGAGGAGGTTAGAATATAATTTTGTAAAACCTTGCTATTGTTGTAAACTCTTTGCTCACTTATATTTACATTTAATTCAGAAATGCTCTATTTTAGCTATTGAACTAGACTCTGTTTTTAAGAACCACTCATGATGGCATATGGAGCCTGGTGTTCCTGACTTGGAACAGGGATCAATGGGGGGTATCGACAATGTGATTTATCTATTGCTTCCTGAAGATGGTGATGCAGATTGTCCCTAACATACTCACAACAAACATTCTTTTTATAGAAAACAATGAGAAGCTCTAGGAATTGCACAATAAGATAACAATTGCTCAATCAACAGGAAATGAGTACATTGATGGATTGCTCAGCCTTCTTTTAAAATTGTAATTCTATCAGGGTTCTCAAATTGTTCACAACATCAGCTTTTACAATTATTTGGCAAAAGGATAATTTAATGTTTTAGCAACTGTTCTCTTATTTCTTGAAATACACATTGGTAGCCTCTGAGATTCCTCTGTTTTAAAATGCCCTGTCCCTTTCTTGTACATTTGTCATCTGAAGCTCTGTTACATTCCTGCACATGTGTTGAAGTCCCTCCCTCGACTATCTCGTTATGTTTTGTTTGTTTGTGTCACAAAACATGTCTTCTTGCTACTGAAGAACTGCTGTAGTGGTCTCTGTTAAACAGAAATCTCAAACTTAAATAAATACAAATTTATTCAAGATTTCTTTTTCTAGAAAGGAGATCAAAGAAACGGGATGTGGTGGCTAGCAGGAGAAATGGAATAGAGAGAGGTAGAGATTTATTTTGACATCCCTTGGTATTATTGGGAGGACTGAGAGGGTTTAGTGAATGATGTAAGACAGAAGGGACAGAATTACTCCCAAAATGACCTTGAGCAGTGGGAGCAAATGGGATGATGGCACAAGAGGAGAGGCTGAGCTTAGTGGTGAAAAAGGTGGTGCTTCCCTGCCATGGAAGAAGAGACTTGGATTTATTTTGAAAATTCCTTTCTACCTCTTGGGATATAGTTGTTTATTTTGCACTGTCTTCTCTTAACTATGAATCTGCAGCCACAGCACAGATTGGCCAAGCCAGAAGCTACTTTGCATATGGGGTTGAGTAAGGGCCCAGTTTTATTTTTATAGAACCACACATCTGTTCTCTGAATCCCATCACTCAGTGGTTTCTTCTTTCCCTCGGGGTGTCTGTATCAAGCAAGATCCTCCAGAGGGACAGAACTGACAGAATGCATCTACCTTACCAAAGAAGAGAACAGTTTACATGATAGAGGCTGGATAGTCCAACAATGTTTGTCTGCTTGCCTGAGAAGCCAAGAACCCTACAACTTGTCTATTTGGCTGGATGCCTCAGTTGTCCTAATCTGACACTGGAGGCTGGAGGCTCTTGGTCTTCGGTTCACATTCCAAGGCCAAAGAAGCTGGGAACTGAAATGAGGGGTTAAGGCAGCAGCATAAAGAATGAGTGCCCTCACCAGGGGGAGGCAAATGGCCTGCACTTCCTTCTGAAGGTGCTTGTTACCCGGGGGAGGATCTTCTCCTTTATGGAATTTCTCTCAGGGGATAATCAAAATTAAGCATTGTGGGGTCTGCTGCAGCCTTTATTTATTTTATTTTTTAAGACAGTAAGTTCTTGCCAGGTGGTGGTTCACACCTTTAATCCCAGCACTCAGGAGGCAGAGGCAGGTGAATCTCTAAATTCAAGGCCAGCCTGGTCTACAGAGTGAGTGCCAGGACAGCCAACACTACACAGAGAAACTCTGTCTCAAAAAAAAAAAAAAAAAAACCAAAATAAAAAAGATATTAAGTTCTTAGTTCTTATTGCACCCTCATCTTTCTTAATTTATAAATTAAAACCAACCAGTGTATTTGTCTACTCTTTTACAGGGACAGTGTTCATTCTTTGTAGGCTTCAATTAAACATGTTTGGTATGTTTGATATGTATTGGGAATTCATGCTCTAGTAAATGTGATCCAAGACATCAGTCTAATATATTGGTATACACGGAGAGTAGAAAAAGGAAAGAATCACTTATCAAAAATGTGTCCAAATGAGCTGTGTATTTGCCATTCATTCATTTGCTCATTTCCTCATTCATTCCACAAATACTTAACTGTTAGGTGTTTAGGAAGTGTGCTAATGCAGGATCCATAAAGGTGAGCTCCTCCAAAGGGCATAGTCATTAAATGTAATCTTTGGTGAGAAAGAAATATTAATTAGAAATTAATTAATTTATTAACAAATTTATCATGATAATTATGACAAGTGTTCTGAACTAGTTCCTTGAAGAGAATTTTACATTGTTTGGGGATAAATGAAAGCTGACATTTGTAGAGTAGACAGGAGTTAACCTGTTGAGGGACAGAGGAGAAGCCAGGTGGAAAAAAACAACACACTGTAGCACTTACAGCAAATGAAGTCTATGAGTGCAGAGACCTAAAAAACACAGGTGTGTGTGTGTGTGTGTGTGTGTGTGTGTGTGTGTGTGTGTGTGTGTTTGTATTAACACTTAGAGTACAGCAATACTTATAAGTCAGATAAGGCACAAGGGACAGTCTACATATAATCAGAAGAGAATACATAGGCACAGCCAACAAGAAAGAGGAAAAACCAGGACAGATGATCTTGGCTTGTTTGACCTGGGATTTAAACTCAAACACACTCTCTATTACTGGCTCCCATGAATATATTCTGGTTCACTGACACTAATTTTGAAAAGCAAGCTCATAGAAGTATGTGCAATAGTAGAAAGTAAATAGTTTATATAACAAAAATGCAAAAATGTATCCTTTGTGTTACAAACAAATTCGTTTTTTAAAACTGATGCAAATTTTCGAAAAGTACACAAACCATATACAATCCCATTTTAGTTTTGAATATTTAAGTGGTAGATGACAACGGAAGTCTTCGCTTGCTGCTGAGAAGGGGCTGAAGGATTACAAGTGATGAGTGAATCAGCATTAGATAGAACCAAGTCCTAGACCAAATGGAGAGTCTCCTTAGGAAGTGGTAGAAAAGCAGGGGACAGTCACAAGAATGAAATGGAGCATTAATATAAGAGGCCAGAGATGGGGTAGCACAGTGTGGAGAAGAGGGGTGCCCATAATAACAGACACTGAAGAACTTAAGGAATATTTAGAGTGTTTATTCCAAGTGCATCATACACCAAATCATTTAATCCTTATGACACCTCTAGGCAGAGAAGAGTTGTGCCCTTGTTGTCATTGGACTGACTCTTTCATCCATCCCTGAGATCTGAGCAGAGCATTTGAATCTTGTTTTATTTTCCACTGTTGGTTTGTGTCATCCTTGCTTCATTGTCCATTCTGTGTTAGGGACACACCTTGGATAGATAGAGTCCTCCTGAAAGCCACATTCATCCACAGGGTTCTCTTTCATGGACTCTGGCAATGGCAGAAGGTGGAGGTGGGGATTTATCAAGAATTAACCTGCTCAGTGGCAGGTGAGTTTGTGCACACAGCTGTGTAAGTGGCATTTTGTTTGCTTGCTCATTTACTGCAGTGTATTTAGTTTCTGGCTTCGGAAACTAGAAGACTGTGAAACTATTGGGTAGAGTTGGGCCCTCGAGTTTGAGTTGTACATTCTTCCTCTCTTTGTGTCTGACTCTCTTTGATATCTGTGTAAGCAACCTCTGTCTTCAGCTGTCTCTTGGTAAGTCTCTCACAATCAGTTCACTGGTTTTGTTTTCGATGGAGAAGGTGCCATAGGATCGCTTTTCTTTTCAAATGTGAGTGCTGGTGCCCCAGGAGTTCTCAAAGCAGTGCAAGATGGACAGGAAGTCAATCATGACTTCTGTGGTAAAGTAACAGAGCTGGCATATGTCTGCAGAGTTAATGTTCACAGCCAAATGACATTCTCAAAAAGCCACATCTGTCTACGCCTCTCACACTTTCATGGTAAGATGTTTCAAAACTGGAGGAATTTACAATGGTCAGCTAGTCTAATCCATTAAGGTGGAACATTTACTTAGAATATATAAATTTCATCTAATCCCTTAAGTCAATTTTCATGAACAAATAAGAAATCTACATTTTATAAGTTTCTGTTATCTGGTATCTCTGAGATGAACTGTCAGATCGCTTGCTCTCTCACCCCTTTCTGGAATGAAAAAGAGTATGAGCCATCCCAAAGGTATTGGAGACTGAAGGTAGGCAAGAGTTTGGCAATGTCCTATTGTTAAGAGCTGTGATGCTGAAACCAGATGGCTTCTGTGCTTTCTGGAAAGCTTGGAGCTCGACACTGTGATGTCATCACCAATGAGTTGATTGGCATTCATGAAATCACCACTGGGCAAACATGAATGAAGGTCAAGAAGTAAGAAAACAAAAGCATGACACTCAGACTCATGACCCAGGTTCATTTTTACTAGCAATTGTTGATAATTTTATGGCTATGGAGACAACAGAACACTTACATAGTATTCATTAATAGAAAATAACATGGCAGGCATTTACCATTAGACCTTAACATTGAATTTAACATGTGATTGCTATTAACACCATTCTGGGTCTGGGCAAACACTATCAATAATTGAACCGGCATCAAGTGCTGTGGTTATGTCTTCAAACTTGTTTTCTGCTGCTGTCTTTAAAGCAGGTAACAGCGAAGGGACATGTTTGTCTTACTTGTGAAACTTCCCTGGCCTCTTTGAGAAGAGGTGCAGAGGTGAGTCAGAAAGCCCATTCTGAGGAGTGCAAAGCACACAGCTCTTGAGCTCAGTCTTCCTGCTTAAGTGCTGCTGTAATTCATAGGCTTAAGTGCATGACAAGACAGGATGCTCACTCTCCTCTAATCCCGATGACACCACAGAGAAAAGTAATTGGTACCGGGACTCCCATGTGGGAGATGCTCAGAAGAAAATCACAAGAAAACATGTTCATATATGACAAGGTTCTCAGAGAAAATCAGTAGCCCACATTTAGCTGACGGCTGGGCCTCAGCTGATGAGTTTTCTGTAGTAACTTTGGATTTGTTATTTTCCCTTCCTTCCTTCCTTCCTTCCTTCCTTCCTTCCTTCCTTCCTTCCTTCCTTCCTTCCTTCCTTCCTTCCTTCCTTCCCTCCCTCTCCACCTGCTTCCCTCCCTCTCCACCGGCCTTTCTTTCCTTTTCCCGCTAAATTATAGAACCTGTGTCACTGTCAATCTACGTAATTTCTGGACTGTATTTACCGTCTGTCAGTTAGACTTTGTTTTACACAATAGAATTTCCTTGAGTTCACCTCTTATCAGGCTGGTCTCCGGCAGCTGTGAGTAACTCAGCCAGTTGATCCAGGGCAGTTGTGGGTCTGGGAGTGACCCCCCAGGGCAGGGACCTCCACCAGCATTGGGCAGTGCGCTGGGCGGGGCCAGGACAAGAACTCTCCTGTGACTCTTAGTACAGTCAGGGCTTCTGCTGGGCAGGGCCAGCTACTAATCCTGCCAGACGGCCACTGGGGCGGGGTGGGGGTGTGGGGGTGTGGGGGTGACAAGGGACATATAGGTGGCGTCTGCTGGTGAGAAACACCTAGTACAGGTGAAAGGGTGGCGGTGAGAGGAAGTTCCCACCGGTTGAGTTCTTAAAGCCATGAAGACACAAGAAAAATAACAAGGAGTGGCCAATTGGAGTCTTTTGGACTTGCCTGGAGCTCCACCCTCGGCCAGAGGAAAAGCCCCTCGGGACTGAGGCGGGAGCATCAGACAAGCGCGAGAAAGAGGCCTGTGCGCGCTCCACCTCTGCGCAGCGGGTGCGGGGCGGCGACCTGTCCTTTGGGCTGGCTATGGCGGCTACAGGAGCTGCGCGCTTGCGGTGTCCAACCCTTGGCCTTCCGCCCCTACTGACCCTAGCGGTGAGCTCCGGGGACCATCCCAGGGACGGGGAGAGGGGCATCGGGGCCGGGGCGGCTGGCCCAGGTGGGGTCATCGGGACTCGCGATGTCTTAAACTGCAGTTGTTGGAGGTGAGGGAAGGGCAGCAGGAAGCAGAGCGACCCGGGCGCCAAGGTCCCGCAGGGGAGGGAGTGCTGCGGCGAGCTGTAATAGGCACGCGCGGCTGGAGACTGGGGGCGGATCGCGAAAGCCCAGCCAAAACCCTCGCCTCGGGGTTCCCTGGGCAGAGCAGGGTGCGCCGGGGCTGTGCAGAGGAGTCTGGAGCAGGTCACTGGAGCCCTGGATGCCCGCCTTCCTGACTGAGGCCAGCTGCCCAGGGGGCGACAACAAAAGCCAGTGTGGTGTCCTTGGGGTCAAAAAAAGGACTTGTTGCTCTTGAGGGTTCTGGACCAGGGTTGGGATTCGAGAGAGAAGTGAGAGATGGAATGAGAGAGAGAGAGAGAGAGAGAGAGAGAGAGAGAGAGAGAGAGAGAGAGAGAGAGAGAGAGAGAGAGAGAGAGATGGGTGGACACTGATCCCCTAAATCCCTGAAAAGTGAACGAACTGGCCCTGAGATCTTGTCCTGGGAGGAGTTTGCATTCTTCATCTCAAGTCTGCTCAGATTCATTCTCCTTTAAGAAGAAAAACAGTCTCCTCTGAGGCGTGAGCCAGAAAAGTGGCTTTATTTCAGACAGGATTGGTTCTCTCCAGGAAGCCAGAAGCATGCAGAATTCACCCCAGGATTAGGCCTTTGGGGAGTCAGGGATAAGACTGCCCCAGATTGTAGTTTTATATGAGTCCCTTGGACAAGCAAAAGTCACTGTGCTAGGTGCAAAAGAACAACCAACTTGGTAATGTCCTTTACTCTTGCTTGCAGCAGTAGGCTCAAGCTGTCCATGAAGGAAATCTGGGGACCCTGTGTCTCTCTCTCTCTCTCTCTCTCTCTGTGTGTGTGTGTGTGTGTGTGTGTGTGTGTGTGTGTGTGTGTGTGTGTGTGTGTGTGTGTGTGTGTAAGTGAAGGAAGCCTGGAGGAACCCAGGGAACCATGTGTGTGGTTGTGTCTGTGTGTGTGTGGGTGGGTGTCTGAATGGTTAGGGTGCCTTCCATTTTTCCTGGACTTTCTTTTTACAAGGGATTCCTGCGGTTTTAGTTACTGAAAATGTGGTTGATTACTGGATTTAGAATGTCAGTTCCAAGGCATGAATGGACTTTAAACTTTTGATTACAATTCCCCGGGTCAATCCATGGACACAGGTAGGGATAGGTATCTCACAATCAAGGTTTTATGGCTGAAGAAACAGCCGAGGGCAAACAATGGTCACAAAATATGCTGTTGATGACCAAGAATGAACTTTGGTTGGTATCTGGTGAGGGAAGTTGCCACTTCCTTTCATACAGCAGGACTTACTCTCTGAAAGAAAAGGCATGCTTAGTTAACTTTGTGGTATAGCATTGCTCAGTGCAAACCGGTACACCTAAAGGCACATGCCTCAGACCCTGTAAAGAGAAGTGAGTGCTGTGGATGAATAGGCTGAAGTAGAATCCTCAATCCCTGATCTCTCTTAATGTCAGAGTCCAGGAATGGGGGCTGAGCAGGGTGTGGGTGGGTTGTTCTGGTTACTGGCACTTTGCTTTCAAGTAGGACAGTGTAGTCTCCTCAGGTTGCTCTAAGCTCCAGTGGGGTGCATATGAACAGAGTTTTGCCAGCCTTAGAAGGGCGTGAGAAGTGCCAGGTCTACTGAAGAATACCTTTTTTGGGGGAGGGGGTGCGGCTTCCTTCATGTCTCCTATTTCCCATACACTCAGGTAATCCTTTGACATTCCACAAGTCAGCTTCTCTCCACTTCCTAGTATTGCCCCACCCCATAGTGTCTTAACCACTGGAACTTTCTTCCTGAATGCTGCAATGGTGCTTTGTTCTCTACAGCCTTCTAAGATCTTTTTTGACAAGTTCAAGTGATGAGTTCTATTCTTCACATAATTGTCCCCTATGATCGATTCTTTGTTCTGAAAATTAACACCTTAGAAAAAAACTCACTGACCCCCAGATTCTGACTCCTTACCCTGTTTCTTCATCCCCCACCCCATTTTTTCTGTGTATGAGTTAATGGCATAGCATGAGATCTTCCCTTTTGAGAGGGCTATAAGTGTACAGTAAGAGAAAATTAAATACAAACATAGTGCTGTAAACAGCTATCTGGACGCTTGTGTGTTATACAATAGAAACTGTATAGCTGTTAAGCCATGGACTCTCCTCTTCCTATGCCCCATGCCCTAGCCACTGCCTTCTGTTTATTACTTTTGTCTGTTTGTACACTGTTTTTCTTACTTGCAAATGCTAATTTTCTGGGGGAGCCTTGTTCTAAGTCTTGTTTCTTGGAATATACACACATGTACATTCTCCCCCTACCCCACGTAATTTAATCTACTTTGTGCTTTAAAATATCACATTATCCTAAAATCATGTTGCTGTTCCAGACATCACCTTTAAACAACAAGCCTTTATATTTCTACGTACATGCTCTGTAGCATGCCACTTATTATATTTCAAAATGATATTTTTTTTGGTGTCAGATTCTACACAGATGTAGAACTCCTGTGTGCCTCTATCCTCATGGAAAAGTCTAGAAGCTTTTTTCTCCTCATGACTCCTCTTAATTCTTTATTGTCAAAATAAGTTCATCTTCAGATACTGTATGGGTTTGTGTGCTGGAATCTATAGCTTCTGTTGTTGGTTTTTGCTCTTGCTAATATTGTCTTAGTGGATAAACCTGGTTGTATGCTGGTCATACATGAACAGGCATATTTACGGATGGGAGTACCAGAGTCAGAGAGGATGAATACAATGCCAGTGACTGTGATTTTGAAGATGCTGTCCTCTCCAAACAGGTTATATAGGGCTAGACCGAAAGCTATTTAATAGTTGATGTCATGTTACATCAGTGGTTTTCAACTTATGGGCTGAAAACCCTAAATCAATGAAAAACACAGATATTTACATTATGTTTCATCACTGTAGCAAAATTACAGTAATGAAATAGCAATGAAAATAATTTTATGGTTGCGAGTTACCACAACATGAGCTGTGTTAAAGGGTCACAACATTAGGAAGGTTGAGATAACTGTGTAGCATCTTTTTGAGATTGACTTTGAGGCTACTTGAGCTAGGCAGAAGTTTTGCAAAAGATAAAATTGAATCAATACTTTATGCAAAACACCACAGGAAACTCCAAATAGATGAACTATTAAAATGCAAGGTGACACCATGTGGATACAGGAGAAACATGATGAGTCCTATAAATTCTCAGTTAAGAAGGCCTATCTATGACCCAAATTTCAAATTTTTCAAGTTGGGAAAGGCAATAATATAAAAACAAACAGAATTTCTAAAGTAAAAACACAAAAATAAAACCAAGTGAAAACAAACATAACAGCATAAGCCATTTTAAAGGCCAGTTGTAATACATTAAAATTTTCTGATAAGTTGTAAATAAAAATTCTAGTGTGAATAAGGACAAGACAAATTCTAGAAGTTAAAAAATCATTAAAATATAAAATATAAAAATAAGGAAAAGTGAGTTAAAAACAACATTGAAATTCCTTTTCACACTTAACAGTGTTTGACAACATGCTACCTAGGCAAGAAAGTGATGAATAGAAGACTAACAAATTATTAGTGACAAATGTTGTGTATGTCCTTTGTGGACTGTAAATAGAGCAGGTGTAGGCAGGCATGGCATTTGTCTTTCATAAATCATGTAACTAATACTTTGTATCTACATACTGATACATAGTCTTGTTTATTTAATAGGATTTTATATGTTTTTAATGTCTACATAACCCTTTGCTGCCCCTCTTTTCCATATTTTTTCCTGTGTCCTTTTAATTCAGCTTATTTAGCTCCAGGAAATACTGTGTTGATATTTTTATGGGGATCATAAAGTTTTAATTTAGGATTTATGTATGTATGTTGCTGATTTTTCTTACTGTGCACTAGACTCACTTTTCTTTCTGTGTAAATCCACCTATCTGTTTTGCAGAAATGTGTTTAGGTTTTTCTGAAATTGGAGGGTTTTTCATGGGGAATTCATAGCAGGGGAGCACAGTCAGCAAGCAGACAGCAGTTAACCTTGTAGGCACAGTACTGAATTTACTCCCTGGCATTTCCACACATTTCATTGCTTTAGAAAACCACTTCTTTTATACTGTATGACTGGTTTCATTTATGGACAGCAAGAGTAGTGATAACTGTTTTAGCAGCTGCTTCTCTCATGGTGATTCATTAATTGGTTTGCTTCAGTTTTGTAGGTTAAGTCAAAGCAAATGCAAATAGAGATATTCTCCCCTCTTGGCAAGCCCTAGCTCTGTTGTCTACCCTTTTTTCAATGTGACTTAAAGCACCTATGGTGACCTTAGAAAACCTATTATGTTTCTGGGTTTAGTGATGATATCATCTGCTTTTCTGGTTGCTGTGAACAAATACCTGACTAGAAGCAATTAAGGGAGGAGTTTATTTTGGCTCTAGTTTGAGGCTACAGTCTCTTGGTGGGAATGTCGTGGCAGAAGAAGAGTGAGGCATCTAGAAGCAGAGCGCATGGGTGCTGGCACTCAGCCTATTTCCTCATTGCTCTGTACTGCACCCCTGCCCTTGGGATGGGGTCACGAGCATTCAGGATGGGTCTTCTCTCTTTCTTAAACCTCTTAGAAGTGTCTCATAGACATACACGAGGGTGTGTGTCCACTCAGTCGACTGAGGAGGAACCACCATAGTGGGGCTGCTTCCCATGCTTTCCCTGTGGCATTGTGCTAATAATATAAAAAAGATTCTTTTACTCAAGCCATGGTTTTGAATACAGATCCCGGACCCAAGCAAAAAGGCCACATTAACCATGGCGCTCTCTCTTATTGAAGGTGCAATGGAGAGTAGCTTCCTGTACATTCCTGTAGGTGTATCCCGTGTTTCATTTTCCTCCATCTCTAGTGAGGACAAGAAACCAGAGCCAATCTCAGCAGGTCAGAAGTTATTTCTGACTCTTCTTTCCTGTTGTCCGGGTTTCAGTTTTATCTGCAGACCATGTCCTTCAATGCTTTGCTACTTTGATCAGTTCTTTGATGCTGTATGATGTTTCAAAATCTTGTTACTCATCGTTGCTAGTTAGTTTTCTCATGACATTCTTTGAGTTTTCTTACATGCCTTCATTGAAATGAAAGTTCTTTCCCCTGATTTGTTTCTCCACAGTGTTCAGACTTACCAAACTCTGATAGAAACCTGCTTGGGCAGTTTATTTACTGCAGACAAATTGTGTGTGTGTGTGTGTGTGTGTGTGTGTGTGTGTGTGTGTGTGTGTGTGTGTGTGTGTGTGTGTGTGTGTGTGTCACTTTTTTTCAGTGCTTTGAGAAACACCTGACAAAAAGATGTTACAGGAAAGAAGATGTATTCTGGCTCAGAATTTTAAAAGTTTTAGTCCATGGTTAACTGATACCATTGCTTTAAGGCTCATGTAAGGCAGAAACATCATGGATGAAGGTCATGGTGAAGGAAAGCTATTTATTTCTTGGTAAACATTAAGCCAAAAGGAAAACAAGGAGGCAGGACAGGATCCACCTTTCACACCAGTGACCTCCAGTGACCTCCTTAGGTGAATCAGGAGCCCACACTGACTTTACACCACCTCCTAACAACGCCATTAAATAAAACATTCATTTATAGCCATTGATTAAGTCTCGCTCACACCATCCAGTTGCCTCTCAATGGTTGGATGTAGTGCCCAGAAAGCATGCCGTTGGGGTCCCAGGGCATTTGTCAACCATAGCAGCTCCTTAGAACGCGTGAGAGGAAGTGCATATAGGTTGTTGACTTTATTCAGAAAGTGCTCTACACTTTTTCTTCAGAATCACTCTAATTCTTTTGCTCCTTGTGCTATATGTGTCAGTCACTACAGCAGTGGTTCTCAACCCTCCTAATGCTGTGACCCTTTAATACAGTTCCTCATGTTGTGATGACCCTCAACCATAAAATTATATTTCCTGATACTTCGTAACTGTACTTTTGCAACTGTGATGAATTGTAATATAAATATCTGTGTTTTCAAATTGTCTTAAGTGATCCCTGTATAAAGGTCACTCGACCCCCATAAAGTGGATGAAAGCCACAGGTTGAGAACCAACCACTATAGGATAGATTTTTATTTAGGTTTCTGTCCTTCTCCTATCATGACTGACTCATGGCCACTCCTCAGTTAATCTCATCTGGTTCCTAGATGAGGCTGGCTCTCCAGGCTTTCCTCTACCAGCCTGTACTTCCCTGCCATGGCATTTCTATACAAGTATATCTTATCTTGGGGTTGAATTTTCATGCAGATCATGTTTGCTGCTAGGTGTCTACTATGTAGTAGACTTTCAATGAAATTTGTTGAATGTGTGAATGAATGGATGTCCTGTTTCCAATTCTTGGCCAATTCTTAATTGGGCCCCTCAACACTTCTACCACTAAGACTTCAGAGCAAGTACCATGACTCTACCTTAGAATACTGCTACACCTTTGCAGTTGCTGTCCTGTCTCCTATTCCCTTGTGTCTGCGGTCTTGTCATGAAGTCAGCTGATTGACTGCTTGTGAACACCAGATAAGGCCACTCTGCAGCTCCATGCAGCATTTCTTTCTTTTGCACTTAGAACGAAACCTGTGCTTCTCACCATGACATTTTTACATCCTAATTAATATGTTCCAGACTGTTCTTTAAGTATGGAACTGCTTTTTCCCTCAGTTCATGTAGACTCCAGCCTTCTCTATCATCTTTCTCTGCTTTATTTCTCCCATAATTGCTATCTGGCTTGGTGGGGTGTGGCATTTATGCACTTTTCTATTTGTTTGTTGGCGCATTGCAAAGTGATCTGTTGAGGGCAAGGTCTTTGCTTTGCTCACTGCTGGAGCCTGTGACTCAGCTTAGCACCTCCTTATCCCCGACTGTTGGTTGAATGGATAAGTGTTGGTTGAGTGAATGAGATATTCTTTGTCAGTCTCCTTGAGTCACAATCCTTAAAACATCTGGCTGTGTCTCTGCTCCCTTGACTAGGCAGCCTGTGAAAATTCCCTCCTTTTACTTTCAATTTAAGTCTTTTTTTGTGGGGGGGCCAGGGTATTTCAATTTTGCAAATAAAAAGTAATCTCGGTCTTGTTTGATCTCTCCTATATAGTTTAAATTGGATAACTACAGGTTTAAGATATATTAAAATGAGAATTTTCATTCAAACATAGCTGATTTTAGTTTATGATAAAGGACATCATACTTAGCAGCATGGTGCTGGTTGGTTTCCTTGCTTTGGGCAATCATTTGGTGAACTGAAGAAAGTGGAGCATACATCGCTCAGAAGCACCCCCAACAGAATCAAATTTGGGTTTTCATATGCATGATCAATTGAAATTGGCTCCCCAAAGATCACTAAATCATTTAAAGTGAAGGCAAGTGTTTTCTACAAAGGCCTTAGCTGTCAGTGAGAAGGTGTGTCTTCAGAATAAGGTCACAGTTTGTATAAACTCATACCTAGATCTTGCCCACCCCTTCCGTGGCACCTACAGTGCCTTTCAGTAATGGTGCTCAGGTTTGGTTCAGCAGACTATTACTTAGGCTCTGTAGCTCCTGGGATAGTGAACGTTTATGGAAACAGTGTGATGGGATGGTGAATTTATGTTTTTCTCTTTCCTATATGTGTTTGGTACAGTCTTACACATGTTGCTGCTGGATCCTCACTCTGCTGTCCCAGTCAGGGAAGACGCTAGTAAATTCATTTTACAAATCAAAAACAGTCCTGAAAAAGAATGTGGTTCCCAGAGTTTATAAAGTGCCTTGTAAAGAAGGAGCCATGGGGAAGTGTTACCCTTTGATCCATCTACTTTGTATATTTCTGGTTTCTTACTCTAGTACATAGTCCGTATTTTGTTAAGTCAAATAAATTTTGTATAACTATACATATATATTTAAGTACTTAATGTTTCTTTTATGTAATTAAATGGATATTGCTATGTAATTGAGACTTAGGTGAACTCCATTCATTAGTCCTGTGAGTGTGTGACACTAATTTGTTTGTTCTAGATCCTTGCACTTGCCTGTGATGCATGTAAAGAAGTGGTCCTTCAGGTCCCCTCTGAACTACCTGCTGAGAAATTTGTTGGCCGAGGTAAAGAGCAGCTGCAGTGTGCGATAAATCCTAATATGGTGTGCTTTGTTAAAAGTTACTGTGACGTTTAGGACCATGAAGGATTTATGATTTATAGTTAAAAGTGAACAGTGCAGTCATTTTTAACACATGTTATATCATATCTTTATTGAAAAATATGTTTACCCAAAGAAGATAAAAAGTTAAGTTTAAATAATAACATATTTTTTTGACATTTATATTGCCTGGAAGATATTTTATACGCTAAATATGTTTCTAAGAATTTGAGAAATAATATTGAAATTACTTCTTGAGTTTGATGATATTGTGTTTGGATTTTCATCAGGAAATGTTTTGATATCTTACTGCATTTTTCTTCCATCTCATTATTTATTTATTTACTTATTTACTTATTTATGTGTACTGGGCATCAAACCCAGGCCATTACACATGCTGAGCAAACAATCTGCTCTGAGCTATATCTTTAGCCCCATGTACTTGTTTTCATCAATAAATTCTTTATTTTATTTAATTTATTAAGTAAGTGTGTGCATATGTGCATTTGTACTAACATAGGGCAACAGATTTACTCCCTCCCTTATATTTACTGGCCTGTCAATTCTTTATAAGACTTAGTTGTATAGGGAAGAAGAAATCAACCCAATGTGGCCATAATATGTTAACCATTTTGCATTTAATGGAGACTTAAGTAGTATTTCAATTTAATAACTGTAATCTCCAATAGCTAGTTGTAGTTAAAAAAAAAAAAAACTTTTTTAGTGTTGTGTCAAATGTTCAGATACTGTAGCTCACATGCCTTTGTTTCAGGAGAAATATCTCTTTTAACAGGTGTAAAACAAGCATTAGAAGCAATATTTGTGTTTAGGGAGGACCTGAACCATATAGTTTCATATATGATTTAAAAATACTATATATTCCATTGGGAATGTGGTTGAAGTGTTTTGTCCCCCCACTCCCCACAGGCATACTGTATGTACTTTTGAACTCTATGTTGCTGAAGTGACTGCTGTGTTTATTTCCTTAGTGAACCTCAAGGACTGCCTTAAATCTGCAAATCTCATTCATCCGAGTGATCCTGATTTCCAAGTCTTAGAAGATGGTTCTGTGTTCACAACCAATTCTGTTGTTTTGTCCTCGGGCCAAAGAAGCTTTACTATATGGCTTTTCAACTCAGACAGCCAAGAAGAAAGGCAGCTATCTGTCCATTTAGAGGGTCCAGTAGAGGTAAGTGAGATGATATGCAGGAAGTGTAATGATGCAGTCTCTTTGGGGTTAACTAACACCACCAAGGAAGACCTGGAACTGCAGAAGAGTTGGGTGGTTTGGGTGGGAGAAGAATGAAAACTGTGGGTCAACAGTGTGTAGTGAAGGCGGGAGGCTTGGTTGTGCAATGCATGTCATTACAACTTGTCATCCCTCTCATTTGGGATAAGCTACATTGAGAACTTGAGATAGGACACAAGAGACACTTTTTAATTTTTGGAATGAATTTCCAAAAACAAATTTGGAAATTCTACCTCTTGATTAAAGCTTTTTCCCTCACGTATATTATTGTTAAAGGGGTCTCTGGGTCTTGTCTTTTGGAAGAAAAGAATTCAGTCAAAACATAGATAGTTTAAGCAGATGTTTATTTAGCCAATCCAAGGCAAGCAAACAAACACCCCACAGAGAGATTGGCTTGTGCTGCCCAAGGCAGTCATCAGCCCAGTGAATTCTGTGTTGTGGATCTTAAAGAAGTTTGTGAATATTCATAAGATGGGTAGCACATTTTAGGGTAAAGGTGACCCTTTTTTGGTGTCAAGTTATGATGGACCACATTGATTTTGGGGGGTTTTCTTTCCGTGATCCTCTAGAAAAGCCCGCAAATGGAGTGTGTGGGTATGTGTGTGTATGTGTGTGTGTGTGTGGGGATCAAGCTACAATGCAAGTAATAAAATGACATGTCAGGCCTTGGAGAATGGAGACCTGGTGTTAGGGCATATGCATGGGAGAATGCTCTTGTGCCTTAGTTTCTAATACAGCAGGAACAATCTAACTGTGGCTTTGAGGTGCTTAACCTCAGAGGGATCTGACTATCAGGAGTCTCAGACTCCTGGACACAGCTACAGCTTTCCTGCTTTGCCTCACTTTTAACATCTTACGATCCTGTGCCATTAGCATGGCTTGTAGTCTTAGAAGACAGATAACAAGGGAGGAGGTTTGGACCATGGATGTGCCTATTGATTGTGACACCAAAGACAATCTCTCCTCAGTCTCTGGCCATTCTTCAATGAAGTTTGAGCACTGTCACCACATTTCTCTCTTCGTTCTGACAGATCTCTGTTGGTCCCCTGGCTCTGTCTAGCTGCTGGTGAGTGGACTGTGCTTATGGTAACTATGGGAGTGATGCTATCCCAGTTATTCTCATTGCATCTTCATCCTCTTGTGTTCTTGCATGGCAATGTGGCAGCAGGAATTTGCTTTTCAGTGTTGCATGTACTCCTCTAGCCCATCTATCTTTCTTCCATATTTCTATCAAAGTATTTTCTCAAGAGGTTGGTTGGCATAACAACAACAACATCAACAAGTCATATTCTTTGTCATTATCATTATTGTTTCTACAGTAGTGAAGATTAGTTTGGTGTTGAAGCACTACCATGGGTTTACACCTCCCTAGCCAATCTTCATGAGAAGAGACAAATGTGTCAGGTCTAATGTCTGGAGATGAAATCTTCATTGACTTTAACAATTAAGGTTTATCTTTCTTGTCTTCTAAATCCAGGTACTAAATAAAAAACTGCACACAGAGAAAGTCCTCAGTCGTGCCAAGAGAAGATGGGCTCCTATCCCCTGTTCCATGCTAGAGAATTCTTTGGGTCCCTTCCCATTGTTTCTTCAGCAGGTATAGTTTACTTTGGCTGCTAAGATTTGTCATACCCATTTTCAAAACAATAATTAATAGCTATTTAAAAATAGTGGTGTGAGGGCTGAATATGTATCTCAGAATGCTTGCCTGTCATGCTCAAGACCTTGGTTGAATCCTTAGTAATTAAAAAAGATGTAAAATAGTTGCATGGAATGGAAGGTTTGAGTATCATGTTTCAACATATATGTGTAAGTATTTCTTAACAGATGAGTATACATTTTTCAGCTTTAGTCATGCAAAAGTAATCTTTAGGAACTGTAAAGTTCACCTAGTATTCTAAAGCATGTTTCTTTAATTCCTCCTCCCCCCAGTCAACAAGTATTTCACATAGGCTGGGCACAGCCTATAAAATCTAAAAATGTATGCCTCCATAAAGATTAAAATTGCAGACCTGAAGGAGAAAGACAGGCTTTGTTGTGATTATTTCCAAGCCTGTTTCTTCCCTTCCTCCTAGTTTTGGAAATTAGGTTGTAGATGAGTGCACACAGTGAGTTCACCATTACATCATTTACTTCTTTCTTTGTACTTTGCTCATATTCATTCCCTCACTAGCCTGTTGCTTCTTTTTATCTTCCCTACAAGTCCCCATCTACCAAGTCAGTTTCTTTTCAAACAGGATTTGTTTTAGGTCTATGTCTGTGTGTGCCTATGTGCATTTATGTGCATCACTCTCATGTAGTCCTGTGGGGAGGTGCAGAAAAGGGCATCAGATCCCCTGGAACTCGAGTTATAGATAGCTGTAGGAGCAGGAAATCAAACAGGTTTTCTGCAAGAGCAGGGAGCTTCCCTTACTCCCAGTCTGAGGCACGGTTTCACCATGGAGCTCAGTTTGTATTCATTTCATTCGCCGTTAAGCTTCACAAAGACGGGTCCTTTCAAGCATATGTGTATTTTTACCATAATCCACTCACTTCTTTCTCTCTTTCCTCTCCTACCAGTCTCCTTTCTTCCTCCAGCCCCCCTTCTGCTTTATGTCATACATAAATGGTTATGCATATTTTAAATGTATATACATATATATATGGTTAGTGTATATATACACACATACATACACATAAATAAATATATATATATATATATATACATATATACATACACACAAATATAGATTTATAAACAAGAGAAAATGTTATGTTTGTCTTTCAGAGTCTGTCTTATCCACTTAGACAGGTCTTGTTCTGTAGCCTTGGGTTACTTTTCTCCTAGTTCTGCCTTCTCTACTTTCCCCATGCTGCAGCTACAGGCATATGCTAACATAGCTGAGGAGAACAGTTTTTTAAAATACTTTGCCAATTGCAAGTTAATCTCTGGACTTAAATAGCATGTCAATAGATAATCATTCACTCTTGTATTGCTATATTTTCTAACCCAGAGAAGTCCCAAGTGTTTGATTCATGTATATAATGTTCAGTCTTCACAATATTCCTTGATTTGAAAAGTAGGATTCTGCTATAGGATTTTGCAAGTATCTTGTTTTTGAAATTTTTCAGTCATGATTCCTTATTCTGTTGCTACATTTTTCTAATACTGAATAAGAGAGGAGACTATTGTTTACTCTAGTAACTGGCAGTGTAGCAGCATAAAAATACTCATGCAAGTTCTGCTGAAATAAAGATCTGTCTCATGCTTATAATATCTACTCTCTAGATCCAATCTGATACAGCTCAAAACTACACCATATACTATTCCATCAGAGGCCCAGGAGTTGATAGAGAACCTCTAAACTTGTTTTATGTGGAAAGAGATACTGGAAACCTGTTTTGCACTGGTCCCGTGGATCGTGAGCAGTATGAGTCCTTTGAGGTAAGGTGTAAAGATCATGTGTTGTATTAACAGGTGTCTTAGTTTGGGTTTCTATTGCTGTGATGAAACACGGTGACAAAACAAGCTGGGGAGGAAAGGGTTTATTTAGCATTCCACACCATTGTCCATCACTGAAGGATGTCTGGATAGGGTAGGAACTCAAACAGACAGGAACCTGGACCAGGGGCTGATGCAGAGGCTGTGGAGGAGACATGGTTACTGTCTTGCACATCACAGCTTTCTCAGCTTGCTTTCTTATGGACCCCGGTACACTCTTCCACCAGGATTGTTCCACCTGCAATGGGATGGGCCCTCCTCCATCAATCACTAATTAAAAAAAAATGCCCTACAGACTTGCCCACAGCCCCATCTTATGGAGGCATTTTCTTAAAGTAGGTTCCCTCTTTTCAGAGGACTCCAGGCTGTGTCAAGTTGACATAAAACTGTCCAGCATAGCAGTTATGAACTTTTATCCACTGCGTCTTTCTCTTTCAGTTTACCTACTTTTCTTTTTTCCCTGAGGTATTCATTGGTGCTCTAACTACAAATGAATTGACCTGAAACAAACAAATTAAGTGGAATAAATAAAATTCAATTCTGTTAGGTTATTCCTGGTTTTATGATTTTTTTTTCCTGTTTTAATTTTCCAAAGGAGCAAAAACTTTGGCAACCCATTTGTTTGATATAGAAGCTCTCTGTGGAATGTGGTTACCACAGGAGTCAAGGGAGGCTCAGTAGTTAGCTGAACCCCAGCCCTTTGCAGTGGGACAGTTGATTACAGTGAGGTCAGGAGGGTGGGGAGCCCTTAGCATAGCTCACTCAGTCTTTCAGATGTTCTGTGGATTTCCCTTGTGGGAATATGTGGGGGTCCTTCCCCCTTTGGCCTGTTGGCCACCAGGTCAAGAGGGAAAAAGGCATAAAGGTTAAAAGAAAGCTTTGTATTTGGCCCATGAGCAGGAATGGAGACAGATTTCAGTGAATCAGCTCATCTTTATTCCAGAATATAAGGAATACATACAACCGGGGAGCCGAGGGACAAACCCTAATTTGCATTAAGTGAACTCTGCTATCCTAAGGCTTAGTATGTGGCAGTAGGGTCCTATAGCAGAACTCCTTAGCACAAGTCTTGTTAGCAGGGGTCTGTGCCAAGGGTCAAGATAAAGATCAACCAGCATCTGGTTTAGAGATAGCTTTCAGATAAGGTGAGTCCTCCAGGCCCAGGGACAGTCTCCAGATAAGGGCATCTAGAGAGCAGGAAGCCTTGCTGTGGAGGGAGGGAGTTCCATGTTGCTGAACTTAGAGAAAGCTGCCAGAATATGGCAGACTGCAACCTCTAACCAGCCAGCAATGTATTCCAACAGGAATATCTCTTTTGCTGTAAAAACCTGACTTCATGCTGACATGATTTCCCTGCTGGACTTGTTCATCTTATCTCATTTCCCATTATTTTACACAATTTTGGATGAGTTCATTCTTTCTTCTCAAGGAAACCAAACTAACTGTATAGACATGCAAGCTCTGAGTTCTGTGTACAAGTTTAGGATTGCTGCAGTGTGGCTTTCTAAGTATCCATAATGTTCTGCTGTTTCTATGATACTTGTTATAAAACTGGTTAGGTTTGAAATATGCATTATAAAATTAAAAAGAATAAATTGTAAAGAAGGGTGGTGCCCCAGAGTCCATACAAGACACACTGAGACACAATTTTCTTAGCACAAAGGAGATTTATTACCCACAAGGGACAAGCATGTGTGTGGGGGGGGCAGTGGCTGGCTCTGGATTGGGCAAAGGTAGCCAGCAAGCAGCAGCAGCAGCAGCAGCAGCAGCAGCAGCAGGAGTTTCTAAGAGTGAGCTTTTAAGGAGAAGAAGGGGGAGTCTGTGCTAGGGTGAGTTGGTAAATCCTGATTGAGCCTATTGACCAAATAATGAATTTTGATTGTTGGATGTGTCTCGGGAATGAGTCAGCGATCAAATTAGGGCATGGACTTAGGGGGCTAGCTTTAGGAATACAACCTAACAGTTTTTAGCAAAGGAGAGGGAAAGGGTACCATGTTTGCCATGTTTGGCTGTGCTTGCCATGCTCAGGCCTGCTGGAGCCCTTTATGCAACATCTGTAGCCAATCATTTGTTCTTTCTAACTCCTGCTTTTCAAATGCAAACATTCTTAGGAAACGTTATATATAAGTCCAGCAATGGTGGTACCTAAAATACTAATAAAAGAAAATAAAATCATATCCCAGTTAATTGTGCCCAGAATTTGTAGTGTAAATTAAGAAATATCTAATAGTTATACTTAAAAATCTATGTGTCTAAAATAATAGGACAAAAAATCAATGTTTTTGGTAAATAATAATAGTAAGCATTATACTTATGGATGACATACAGCAATAGTGAGGAAATTAAAACCATGCATATTAGTATACTAGATCAATATCACAGGACATCCGGTGCATCTTTCCACATCACAGTCATGTGTGCATCCCAAAGCAGTGACAGTGAAAGAAGTGCTCTAAGCCTGAGTCGTCTCCAGATGAGAGTCAAAGCAATCTTCAGGCACATTTTATTTTCAAGCATCATTTGCAGGGTTGCTGAGTGTGTAGTTCAGTGGAGAGAGCATGCTTGTGTGAGGCCCTGAAATTCGTCCCCAGCATCACAAAACAAAATATGGTCATTTTCTGTAGATGGATTATTTTTTAGGTCAACAACCCACCCAAAAAAAGGACACAGAGACTAATTAATTATGAAAACTTGGCCTTCACTTAGGCTTGTTCCTAACTAGCTCTTATAATTTAACCCATTTCTCTCAATCTACATGACTTGTGTCTTTTACCACTCCTCTTGCGTGTCCTGCTTCCTCTTTGTCAGGCTGGCGACTCCTCTTGCTTCTTCCCTGAGACTTCTCTGTCCCCTAAAATTGTACATAATCTCTTCCTACCTAGCTACTGGCCAGTCTGCTCTTTATAAACCAATCAGAAGGAGCCTTGGCAAAAATACATTTTCACAATGTACAAAAAGATTACCCCACAACAATTTTCACTTTTTCCTGACTTTATTTGCAGCTGACTGCATTTGCAACAACTCCAGATGGGTATACCCCAGAGTATCCACTGACCCTCATCATTAAGGTAGAGGATGAGAATGATAACTACCCGGTTTTTACAAAGACACTATACAGTTTCACGGTTTTGGAAAACAGTGCAGTTGGTAAGTAGTCACACCAATGATACAGGGCAGCTTGGATGGGCTTTGGTTCATAAATGGAGCCTCTCTGTGACCACAGAAAAACAGCCCACTGTGGTGGCATAAATGTGGGTACTGGGAGGAGGTTTTTTCTCTTTCACTACTTTCCTCATTTGAAAAGCTGCAGTTTCTTAGTTTCTTATTCCAGTAAATGGGTTATCTGTAGATTAGATTATCAAACAAACTACATGCATCTGGTTGCCTCAAGAAAGAAATTGTGTTTCTCTGAGAGTAAATGAAATGCTTCTAAGGGAAGTGTCTGTAGGTGTAGCCATTCAGCATTTGGAGACATGTCTGCTGAACTCCTAATGACTAAATGGGTGGCAGTATTCTGGGCGTGATCAAGAGTCCCTGAGAACAGTACAAAGATTTTTCTCAGTCTTGTTATCCTCAGGCCAAGATTGGTTGGATGTCAGGCTGCAATTCTGGGGACTTCCCTTAGGGAGACCTGACTGTACCAATAGAATTTTTAGAGAGAACTGCTGCAGGTGGTTAATTTAAGCACAGGCCTGCAGATAGAAAAGAGTTTAGGAATAATTACAAAATCTCAGTAGAAGTTCAAGGTTCACAGAGGGATAGCATGATCATTAATAGGAGCTCATATAAAAATACAGTAAAGATAGAAGCTGAGGTCACCATATCCACAAAATATTAGGACGTGAGTGTATTTAAAAGGAAGTGTTATTTTATGCATGTATCAATTAACTTCTAAAAATTAATTATCAATTAACTTCTGATGCTAATCTGTGACAATGTGCTCCAGAAGGGCTTCTGAAGTAGGCAGAAAAGAAGGAAATAAGAGCCATAGATCGCATGAGGGTTTGGAAATTCAGCAGGAGCTTTTCCTCTGCAGGTTCTGTCGTGGGGGAGGTCTGTGCGACTGACAACGATGAGCCTGATACAATGCACACTCGACTGAGGTACTCCATCCTGGAGCAGTGGCCTTCCCCACCCACCTTATTTAGTATGCATCCCACTACTGGTGTGATCACAACCACGTCATCCCAGCTGGACAGAGAGGTAACAAACACCAGCAGAAAAAGCTGGATTAGAGCCGGGCTTTTAAGAGCACACTGCCTCAGTTGGACAGTTAGCAGAGAAATATGGTTACTTAAGAACACAGATATGTTATCCCTAATTGGAAATATCTCAAGGCGCATAGGCCCCAAAGTAGGAGCTTTTTAGAAGTTATCCAAAGTTATCATTGGTAACACAGAGTTGCTTTTATTGAAGTGATTTAACAAAATGTCTTCTAAATGTTCTCCTCTGGACAACTACAGGTTCCTTTCATGTGTAAATACTGCCCTTGGGAATGGAAACAATAAACAACCACACAAAAAACAGCAACAAAAAAATATAAAAATGGCTTGTTAAGCTTCCAAACCAAAGTCTTTAAATGAACACTTACAGGGCTGTGAAGATGGCTCAGCAATTAAGAATGCATCTTCAGGGGCTGGAGAGATGGCTCAGAGGTTAAGAGCACTGTCTGATCTTCCAAAGGTCCTGAGTTCAACTCCCAACAATCACATGGTGGCACACAACCATCTGTAATGAGATCTGGTGCCCTCTTCTGGCATTCAGGCATACATGCAGACAGAACACTGTACACATAATAGATAGATAAATCTTAAAAAAAAAGAATGCATCCTCATGCATGTTCTGTGGGGAACCTTAATCCATATCAGCTGTTTGTGCCACCAACCCTAGGGGATTGATACCATACTCTCTTTGGGATTTTCCAATCACCTGACCCCCCAACACTCACATATACACATGACAAATAAGGAAATTAAATCTCAAAAAAAAAAAAAAAAAAAAAGGCTGTTGATGACCAAAACAGTCACAAACATTAGACACAGAAGTTGACTAAATAGTGCTTGGTGGTAATTTTTTGATCTCAGGATTCCAGTTTTGACCTGTTGCTCAGCCTTTTTAAATATTGGAGTTTCTCTGTTGTCTGCAGATAACACAAATCAGCATTTTAGGATAATAAAAGCCTATGTCTTTGCTTTCTCACCATCTGACTGGTTTTGATAAGTCTCAGTGCACTTTAATGCAAAGGAAACGTGCTGGCCTCCTGGCAGATAGCAGCATGAGGTTTGAAGGGTAGTCAGGTGAAGGCAGCCATCATTTAAGCTGCGAACTTAAGAGGTTGTGCAGGATAGGCGCATTGGAAAAGGCACGTGTGAGAGACATCAATATTAACACTCTAGTGTTTCTTTAGTTAATGGGTAAAGACAGGAAAGATGAACAGTGGCAGAAGTTATGGTATGAAGATGGCTGAAAAGGAGAAGAGCAGTCATTTAAGTTACAATACTTTTGAATATAAGAATGCACTTTGGATAGGACATAAAGCATTTTTGTTTTGCACTGCCATGCAATACTAAATGTACTCCCCCTTTTGAAAGTTGGTAATGCTAATTGATTATATATTCTGGGAGTTGACAGCACTTTTCATTTGAGAAATGACTCAGTTTTCATATAGTGATTGCACAATACTGGAGCAAGGGACTTTTTAAAGAAGTAACTGCTGTTAGGCATAACAGTGTTCCCCTAAATTATTAATGCAAGAAGAGCTACAGAGCAGAAGTCAAGATTCTACTTGTAAAGATGGTTCTTTTGCCTAACAGTTACATTTTCTTTGTTTTTAGCTAATTGACAAATACCAGTTGAAAATAAAAGTACAGGATATGGATGGCCAGTATTTTGGTTTGCAGACAACAGCAACCTGCATCATTACTATTGGAGATGTGAATGACAACTTGCCAACATTCACTCGCAATGTCGTAAGTGTGTGATGTCTATGAGAGACAAGCTCATGACTCAGTGTCAGTTGAAAAGGATGCGCGTGTCTTTCTGTGTCCCGTGGTTTGGCATGAAATGCTCACAGTGACACGAAAGCAGCTTGGGGTTAGAGTTTTAAGCATGAGAACATGGTGCTTTGGAATTTGTAAGAATGAGGCTTACTTCATGTGGTGATCTTGTTTTGTGAAAGTTAATTAATGAAACTTTATTTTTTTTTCTTTTTATTTCTTTAGTATGTGACATCAGTGGAAGAAAATACAGTTAATGTGGAAATCTTACGTCTTACCGTTCAGGATAAAGATTTAGTTAACTCTCCTAATTGGAGAGCTAATTACACCATTTTAAAAGGCAATGAAAATGGAAATTTTAAAATTGCAACCGATCCCCAAACCAATGAAGGCATTCTGTGTGTGGTTAAGGTAAGAATTAATTAGTAAATTCGATATTTGTAATTGATAATATAGAATCGCAGGCAAAGATATAATGCGAAGATATTCTGAACTTCACCAGCTTTGCAAGGGTTTGATCTGATTATTCAACACATTTCCTGTAGCCTCTGAACTATGAAGAGCGGCAGCAGGTGACCCTGCAAATTGGTGTAGTTAATGAAGCCCTGTACACGAGAGAGGCTAGTGCAAGGTCACCCATGAGCACAGCCACAGTGACTGTCACCGTGAAAGATGTGGACGAGGGCCCCGAGTGTATCCCTCCAGCACAAACTGTGCGGATTCAAGAAAATGTACCAGTTGGTACCAGAAATGATGGGTATAAGGCATATGATCCCGACAACAGAAGCAGCAGTGGTATAAGGTATTTGTAATGCTTTTGTTCCTCTCACATTTACAATACTAGAGAAGTCTATACCCTCTTTTGCTATTGGCATTACGATTTGGCTCATGGTCCTTCTTGCTGTGTTACTTCCACCATGGTTAATAGGTACAGGAAGTTAAGTGACCCAAGAGGGTGGGTCAGAGTTAATGAAGACTCAGGATCAATCACCATTTTCCGAACCCTCGATCGAGAGGCCGAGACTGTCAGAAATGGCATCTATAATATTACAGTCCTTGCATTAGATGCAGGTAAGAAATTGGTTTTTAAGACAGCTACTGCATCTTCAATTGTATACTTCCTCAGTTTTAAAGTCAATGACATATATTTTGTTTTAATCTCATGGTGTAAAGAATCAAATCAAAGGTCTTCCAGGTGCTAGGCAAAACACTCTGCTACCCAGCTTCAGCCCCAGTCCAATAGTATACCTTTTTTTTTTCTCTTTTGAGACAGGGTCTCACTGTGTAATCCTGGCAAGCCTGGACCTCCCTTTGCAGGCCATATTGGCAGATATAGAGATATATCTACAGCTACTTCTAAGGGCTGAGATTAAGGTGTTTGTCATCCTGCCCAGCCTACCAAACATATATTTTTAAAACAGGCTCCATAATTCTCAGTTTATTTTTCCAAAGTATAGCATTCAGAGCAATTAATTAATAAGTTTGCTGTCACTTAATAACTCTTGTCAGCTAATAGTATCTTTAGTATTAGATTCCATTATAAGATAATATGGTCTAAGATGGAGCCACTGAGATGGCTCTTGCTGGTTAAGGTCCTTGCTACCAAGCCAGATAACCTGAGTTTGATCTCCAGGTGAAATGAGAGAATGGACTTCTGAAAGTTGTGTATACAATACCCCTTCTGTGTATAAAATCTAATTCTGTTATAAGCTATCTTTGTTTGGGCATGGTAAGTATTGACAATCCCAGTACTTGGGTATTAGAGGCAATAGGATCAATTCAAGGCCAACAATTACATAGTTACCCCTAGAAACTGTTTCCAAAAAAAAAAATACCTCAGCCAACCAACAAAACAAAAAGATAACCATGAGAAAAAGGTGTAATTGAACTTTGTGTATTTGTAAAATAAATACGCAATTAAATAAACATAACTCATTATTCTCTAACTTGCAAAATTAAATTGTAAAAGTGATTTTAAAAGATAGTTTAGGTATCATAACTCTCTCTAAATTAACTCAAATTCTTAGCAGTGAATCTCATAAAATATCATTTCTTTTCTGTTCCTTCCTCTTCTAGAATATGTATTAGATGATTTTTGCTGTTTGATTTCTTCAGGGATTTAGCTGTGATTTCATTTCTGTTTAATAAATTACCTTCTTCATGTCCTTGAAGCTCTAAAATGTGCTCAAATACAGTGAATTCATCTTCCAAATGGTGATTTTGTTGTTTACATTAATGTTGCTCATGTGTGACCTATCCTAGCCTTGATGGGGGCATCTGCTATGCTCTGCCTTTGGTTTCTCTCCTCCTACTTCACTCTACCTTAACTGGCCAGCACTTCTGTAGTGACCTGCACATACATCTATGTGGTCTGTAGTTCAGAATCAGTTCTTAACGTGGTTGTATGAGGTGCCCAGACTATGAGCCTGCTCTAGAATTACCAAGATCCAGCCACTGTGCCAGAGGGGCCTTGGCTAAGGTTCTGGTTGCTATGCAAGCTTGGTGTCCATTTCCTTAGGTTGGCAGTTGTATGTAAGATGGGGCCCCCAGGTACGGAGTGGTGCAGATTTTGTTTTTCCTTTTCCTCCATCTCTAGTGTCCAAATCCTCCTCAATTAGTAGAAAGAACAAATGGTTTAGAGGCAGGAATCCTAGTTTCATGTTTGGTTTTAGACTTCATAACCTCCCTGGCCCTTGATTGCTTCATCTTTTATGCCCCAGACTTCCCAGTACAGTGCCTTGTAGCCTTGTATAAAGTTATCAGGAAGATTTATATGTATGTAGGAATGACAGGCCAATTACAGAAGTTACACCTTGAGTCCTAAGTCCCATTTACTTAATATATAGATGACTGGCTATTTATGAGACTACACCATTTGGAAATGTTCCTCCACCCTTGAACCATCTCCTTAAACCATTATCTGTTTGAATTTTCCAAATACATATCTTCTACTATCCAACTTCCCTATTCTAAAACCTTAATCATTCTCATTGTGTGTGCTAAACTCCAAGTTCTCTACTCAGCTTTCAAAGGTCCTTAGCTCTTGTCTGTGTTGGCTCCCACCTGCCTGCCTTCTCCCTTTTCTCCACATCACAGGTATGTGTGACATTCTGTGCACACCCTTGAATTGACCTGCACTTTGAGAATACTGTGTGACCCTATCATACTTTCTTTTTGTCTCTTCAAAATCAACTAAAACTTCTCTGTCTAAAATTGTCCATGACTGATGTCATGACATAGTGAATGGATGGAAATGTCTAAGTAGCAGTTATTACATGTATAATCCACTTGGAATCAATAAGATTTTTCTTTGGGTGTTCCCTATGTCATCACTCATGGCAGTACTTGTTACTGTAACTTATGCATTGTAAGTGATTAATAAATATAGATATTAATTTTCAGTGTATGAATTTCTAGCTAAAAATAAAGGCATTAAACAATGTGTTCTTATTGTTCTGAATCTAGATGGGAGAAGCTGTACTGGAACTCTGGGAATCATACTTGAAGATGTGAATGACAATGGTCCATTCATACCCAAGCAGACGGTGGTGATATGTAAGGCCACCATGTCCTCTGCTGAAATTGTTGCAGTTGATCCCGATGAGCCAGTGAATGGCCCACCATTTGATTTTAGTTTGGAGAGTTCTGATTCGGAAGTACGGAGGATGTGGAGGCTCACGAGAATTAATGGTTTGTGATTTCAAATGTTGTCTTTCCCTTTTCAGCATGAGCCCACCCCCCCTGAAAATAAGAAAAAATTTACTGTCAGAAAGAAGACATGAGTTTTGGTATAATAGGCAGTGAGCCTCTCCAGTGTTTGCTGGTGATGATAGCAGGATCCCCTTAGGTATCCCCTAGATTTGCATTCGTATCCAAGCACTCATCTGCATGGATGCATTGTAACTTCTGGCCCAAAGTCTTTAAGCAGCTGGGACAGTGAGCTCCCCCTTGCATGGGTATCTGTGTCTCTGACTGTCCACCACCCTATTGCTTCTCATTGCCACCATGCTGACATGTCACTGTTTTGTTTCTAGGGTGTTCTTTTTGGGAATCTTCCTTGCTTTGGTTCCCAGTTGACCCGTAGCCCAGAGGGGAGCTATGGTGCAAAAATGGCTGAAGTTAAAGTGGCTTTTCTCCACCACCACATTGCATTGCACCAACACCAGAACTTAATTCCTATCTTCTATACATGCTGCCATGGACTGTGAGATCATGGCCTTAGCTTTCTTAACTCAAGTACCTTAGTCACCTTTTGGGTGACTTGAAACTTTTTAAGTTTTTAAGCCCAGCTCTCAGTGTTCATGCCTCAATTTCCTGCTATGACAAATTGAAAGAAAAGCTAAAAACAACAACAAAAACAAAACAAAACAAAAATGCAAGCAGAGGCTGGGATGGGGATAGAAAAGCAAGGGCATAGCTAAGCAAGCCAAAGGCACTCTTTCTTGAACCATGACGATCTGTATACTGACAAGATTTATACATTGTAAAACAATATTCTTTTGTATTGTGTGTCTTGAGGAAGAGGAGAGAGGTTTTTTGTTTGTTTGTTTGATTTTGTTTTTCGAGACAGGGTTTCTCTGTGTAGCTTTGTAGACCAGGCTGGCCTCGAACTCCTTGAACTCACAGAGATCCTCTTGCCTCTGTCTCTTGAGTGCTGGGATTAAAGGTATGTGACACCACTGCCAGACTGAGGAGAGATATTTTTATTTGTTTTTTTTCTTAAAAAAATAGCTTTATTCTTGGATTTTTGTCCTTCCTACTATTTGAGGTCAGAATGTTTTAGTTCAAGTGATATTAAGAGAAAATTAAAAAGTTATCCTTGGCCAAGTAACATTTTTGGCAGCAGTGTTCTAGTCAGAAACCTTGTGTCATTTTGTCTCTGTGGCACAAGAAATGCACCGGGGGGCCATGTGTGTCATGAATGCTGATGTTGTGGGCTTTTCCTCCTTTTTTTTTTTTTTAATCCAGGACGCCAGCCCACAGGATAGTGCCACCCTCATTCAGTGTGGGTCTTCCCTCATCACTTAAGTATCCCTGGGAATGCCCTCAGAGTCATGCCTAGAAGTGTGTCTCCTATGTGACTTTAAAATCTTGTTAAGTTGGCAGTGGAAATTAACCATTGCCGGCAGCGTTAGACTACCTGTAACCACAGTGTGTTGGCAGTGGCTGTGGGTCAGAGGCTTCAGATCAGTCACAGCTTCAGGATCATAGCAGTTATAATAATCCCCAAGTGTCTGTTTGTAGGGAAGTGGGTATCTATTGGATAACTGGCCGTTTTTGCTAAATCGATGTTGGCTGCTTTTGTAACAGCTGGTTTTATTTATTCATTCAGATACAGCTGCTCGTCTTTCCTATCAGAATGACCCTTCATTTGGATCCTACGTAGTTCCTATCCGAGTTACAGACAGGCTTGGTCTGTCCTCAGTCACTTCACTGAATGTCATTGTTTGTGACTGCATTACTGAAAGTGACTGCACAGCCCGCTCAGGAGAAAGGACCGGCTATGCAGACATGAGACTTGGACCATGGGCTATTCTTGCTATACTGTTGGGCATAGCCTTGCTGTTTTGTAAGTCCTTTCTTGAATCTGTCCCAAAACCTTTAAGATAATTTTAAGATATATTCTTAGGATGAATGTTAATACTTATAGGTGGTGGTTTGGGCATAGATATATTTCTATTTAACGAATATATTTAGCATGTGTATTTATTTTATTTTACATATATCTATCTTATTTTGATGGGAATGTGCCCTGTGTGAAGATCAGGGAACAATTTTCTGTTCTCTCCTTCCACCTTTGGGGCTCTGGGAGGGAACATAGGTCATTCATTTTGGATTTGGTGGCATGCACTTTTTCCTACTGAGCCACCTCACTAGCTCATGTATCTAATACATTTTTTAAATATGTACTTTGTGTATTCTCAGCAGAATATACAGTTCATTGTAGAAATTTCACTGTAGAAATATATGTGATACGTGTTTGTAGCATATCTGCTAAGGGCACACATACAATCATATGTTCTTGAAAGGTGTTTGACACACACCCTTTGATGCATGTTTTATTCATGTCAGACACTGTAAACACAGTTGCACATTATGAATGAGAGACCTAAGGGAGCCCCCTTTTTTCTTTCTCCAGGTATACTGTTTACTTTAGTCTGTAGTGTTTCCCAGACAACAAAACAACAGAAAATTCTTCCTGATGACTTAGCACAGCAGAACCTAATTGTATCAAACACCGAGGCTCCTGGAGATGACAAAGTTGTAAGTCACTCACCTGTCTTTTGAAACCAAGTACAGAGGACGATTTAGTCTATATTATGTGTTCTTTCTAAAACAAGTTTTTGTTTTGTTTTGTTTTTCTCAACAAACTTCTTCTGGTGTCTGGTAACTTAGCATCAAATGTCATCCATCCCAGGGAATCAATAAAATGCATATGTTTCCCACAGATGTGGGGCATTTCAATTTAGCCATGCAGTGTATGGCCAAAAAATCCTTTAGTATGCATTCTTTTCTGCCATATGTGTCTCGTGGCTTCAATGTTAGGGCTGTATTTTCAAAAAATCTATGTAAACTGCTATTTATGCTTTAAAATATTGCATTTAATTACTCACAGATCATAAGTATATATTTTTTTTAAATCTGGCTCTAGCAATAAAATCTCTACGGACTTTGATGATGGTGGGAAAAGGTTTATTGGAGTCTTCCTGACTGTAATGTGGTTTTGAAATGAGCCTGAGGCGGGCAGTCTAAAGCAGCACACCAGCAAGGGAATGCCAAGTGGCTCTGATTTCCTAGCCCAATATATGAGGGAAAAACAAGTAAATATTTTCCAAAAAAGCACATACGATGGCCAGAGCAGGGAAGGTCTAGAAGTACAAATAAACAAACAAAAACAAAACAAAAAAAACTGACCATATCTGAGAAAAAGACGTTGAAAAAACCTTAAATTATATTTCAGAGTGTAAACACACAACCTAGAAGAGGAGTGGCCAGTTTGTTGGCATTTCTGGTATTTTCCTTTCTGGTTTATTGCTTTATTAATGTAGACTGCAAGGATTACATGTTTATAATAATTTTTTCTTTGTATTTGACTTGGGAGGAACTGAGGTCGTGGTTGACTGAGAAAGCTTGTCATTATTTCTTTATCTTCTCTTGCCTGGTAAAGGGGAATGGGTTTAGCTGAGAAAGCAAATTGCTGTGACACAGAAATGCCACTTTCAAGGCATTGGAAGGCCATAACGGAACATGTCCAGCATGCTAACAAGTGTTTAAAGGTGGAATCTACATCAGTCTTCTTGATTTGCATCTGCAGTTTGTTCTTGTGCTAGGTATGACGTCTCTTACAGGGCACATGCTACAGGTACTCAGGGTTGGAAAGACAGATGGAAAGACTCCCTTATAATGCTGTTCTAAAGCCAAGGTGTCATCTTCACCTGCTATTCCTCTTACTGTCTTTTCTTCCTCTGTATATTTAACTGATACATGCCATTATCTTTTCAGTATTCCACAAATGGCTTCACAACCCAAACTGTGGGAGCTTCTGGGCAGGCAGCCTTTGGTGCCGTGGGAGGAGGAGTCAAAGGTGGAGGTCAAGAGACCATTGAGATGGTGAAAGGAGGGCACCAGACCTTGGAGACCTGTGGGGGGGCTGGCTATCATCACCACACCCTGGATCCCTGCAGAGGAGGACATGTGGAAGTGGACAACTACAGATACACTTACTCTGAGTGGCACAATTTTACTCAGCCCCGACTTGGTGAAGTGAGTTTCTGAGCTGTTGCCCAAGCTTATGGTGATAATCTTTTAAATGTTACAAAGGTTCCAAATTAATGTTTGTGTAGACTGCTACTTTTAATAAACGGTGAATCTGCTTATTGGAAAGTTACTATTTTTAATTAATTTGGGCTTAATTATGTTCAGATTAATGTGGCCATTCACTTTCCTGGTTTGTTTGTTTTTGTCTTTTTGGGTTTTGTTGTTGTTGTTGTTGTTTGTTTGTTTTTTTGTGACAGGGTTTCTCTGTATTGCTTTGGAGGTTGTCCTGGAACTTGCTGTGTAGACCAGGCTGGCCTCGAACTCACAGAGATCTACCTGCCTCTGCCTCCTGAGAGCTGGGATTTAAGGCATGCACCACTGCCAGGATCACTTTCCTGTATATTTTATTTGATTTTGTTACTCTCTTTGTTGTTACTTTTTGGTCTTTTGAGACACTTTTTTTTTCTTTTTTTTTTTTTTATGTTGCCCTGAAACTTGCTTTGTAGATCAGGCTGGCATCAAACTCAGATCTGCCTCCTCTGCTTCCTGAGTGCTGGGATTAAAGACATGTACCATTGCTGCCTGATGACTTTTATTACTTATCAAAGAAATAATTTTGTGCTACGGTTTTGCATCTGACAAATTTTGTTTTAGCAGCTCAACATATGTACCATCGCTTTGATGTTCAGAAAGAGTGGTGCTCACATCAATTATGGTTCCGTTTACTGAGTGTGTTTTCACTTTTCTCATTATTTAGAAAGAGGGAAGCAATGGCCACTTAAAATGAACACTTGGGTACTTAGCGCCACTCAGGACTTTTAGAAGCATGCTAATACTGACTTTATGGTGTGATTTTATGATACAGACCAATCATGTGCATTTTCTACACATAGGAAACCATTAGAGGACACACTCTGATTAAAAATTAAACAGTGAAAGGTAAATCAAAGCAATTCTTTTTCTGTAAATACGTTTTGGTGCTTAAAATAATAAAAAATAAAATATTTTGTGCTTTCTCCCTGACAGAAAGTGCAGTTGTGCCATGAGAACGACAATCAAAATCTCGCTCAAGACTATGTCCTGTCTTACAACTATGAAGGTAGAGGCTCAGCTGCTGGCTCTGTGGGTTGCTGTAGTGACCAACAGGAAGAAGATGGGCTTGAGTTTTTGGACCATTTGGAGCCTAAATTTAGGACATTAGCAGAAATATGTGCAAAGAGATGAAGAACTTCTAACAGGGCAACCAAACTAATGGATTTATTACCCATTCCTCCCTCTTATAAACGTAAACCAGGATTTTTTCAAGAAAAAAAAAAAGATGTTATATTTGGAGCTCCCCAGCAACGTGCCTTGGTCTACAGAATCTCCACGGAAATGCATATTTACAGAGAAACTTGGTATATTAGTACACTTGAACTTGAAAGCCATTCTGCATGGGTTTTAAGTATTTATTTTTTACCCCGGTGTCATCTACTGATATAAACTTTAAGGAAATTTGCATTATTGTTTACATTGGGCATAATGATATCAGCCAACTTATAGTGCAATAAATTTAATGGATCTGAGTCTATTTATGGACTACTTAACCTATAACCCAATTGGAGACTGTAGAAATGGTTATCTCCAGTTAATGGATTAATTGATTGTTCATATGGTGCTTGGAAACTGTTGTTTTCCCAAACATTCTAGACTGTATATACTGTGTCTTGCTTTTGTTATATTCTTGTAATGTGGCCTGGTTGCATAGTGCTAAGGTAGATTGCCAGGCAGCCATTGAGTGTGTTTGCAGTCCCATGCTAGTGTGGTTTGCTTTTGTATTCTATTCTGGGTGAAATCCTACACTAAATCTTTATCTCCTTTGTACTCATTTTGTCAGTTAAATTCAGATTTCAAAATTTCTTTAAAATGTATTTTTGTTACTCTCACAAGTTTTTTTTTTCCTATGAATAACAAATGGTCTACACCATCATCCCCTCTCCATTTCTGTTTCTCTTTATCTCCTGTCTGATTTTGAAACTTGTACTTGGAGTGAAGAATTCAAAATATTCTTAAAGTTGTTTCTTCTTATAAAATAGCCTTTCTGTGGTATGTAAGCATTTGCATTGTCAGTTTTCTTATGGTCAATGTAATAGCAACTTGTTTGGTAATTGCTTCATTTCTGTACTTAGTGAAGAACTTTTATTTTTTTTTCCATTGAAACTTTAGGACTCTTTTGTGATCTGTTAGAAGCAATATTCTATATAACAGAAACAATAATGTAGTTAGAAGTAGAATGCCGCTACCTAGTTTAGAATAGCACATTTATAACTTCTGTCTTTAATTCAGGGACACTGGACATGGGAGATAGCGATCGTGTTAAAGCTCACCATAAGATCTCAAGAAATCTCTGGGATAATGATGGTATAACTTTTTAGATAATATAACTAATCATAATTACATGCTTGTAAACTTATTTTAAAAGATAGTTTGTTGTTATAATTTTTACCAAATTTAGAAATGGGCCAAATAATTTTAAAATTTTCTAAGAATTTACACATAAGAAAACTATACAGCCAACCAAATTCTATCACAGAAGTCACACTTCCTTCAGTGAGTACAGCACTTATACTAGATGCATGGATTTTCTAAGTGCAATTCTGATGCATGAGATTGTTCATGGTGTGTCTATCTTGAATTCACCAAGTTGGCTTATAACAATTATTTTCCAGAACACACATTTGGAAAAATTTGGAATACCAACTATGTTTGCAGTAGAGTCAAAAATATTTTTTAGTTATTTTTAATAAATTATGTACAAAACGATTGTGTGTTAGTAGTGATGATAATGTAAACTAAGCGACTCAAAGCCGCTAGGTGGGTTTGTTATTCTTGGGTCTCATATTAGTGTGAGTGGTTATAATATAGGGAATCAGCTTCCCTTTCTCAGCTGCTGTTCTTAAGATTGTTGAGTTAGCTTGATTCACAGACCTACCTGGTTACCATCTCACTCAATAACTGTGTGCTGTGGCATTGGATAATTTGTATACTTTCTGTTTATTTACTTTTGTCATCTCAAGATGGAAGGTGATTTTAGCGTTCTTACCTCAGATGTTTAAAGATGCTTGAATTAAAAGAAAAATGTGTTTGCTTGTGTCTTAGTTGGGGTTTCTCTTGAAGCAAGCACCATGTTTAAAAACAACTTGGGGAAGAAATAGTTTATTTGACATACATAGCTGAATTTTAAAAGGGGGACAGAGTTAAGAGTACAAAATGATCCATCTAATGTTACCCCAATAATAATAAGTGATTTTAAATATGTCATATATACAGCCCCTTTTATACCAATAATATTCAGTTAAGAAAATGGGACAATGGAGGCAATTTTGAGTTGCCATTTGAGAATGCATATCTTCATAATGGTAGACTGATGACTGACTCTCATATGTGGAGTTGTTCAAAACACATCTGCAAAAATTGTTGAACCATATGCACAGTACTACCTGGTTTGTCATGCTATGGATATACCAGGTTCATGCAAATTGACAGAAGAATAGCCACTTCTTATATGATGGATGATTCTGAAGCCCTCTGAATTAAAACTTTGCTTGGAAGGCACTTTGTCAACAGTTCACCTACCTGTCCTACCAGACATTAGCAATGGATTGCTGCAAGTTTATAGTTCCTTCTAGCCAACACAGCAAACCATAGTACACAGCCTCCAGAGGGGATTCCCTGACACAGATCCCATCACTATCTTTACTGGGCAATACCTCTGAGGTGCCAATTAACCTCTCTAGGCCTGATTTCCTAACTTTTGTTGAGAAAGGAGAAGACCATTCAAAAGGACCGCAGGCAAGGATGAGTTAATTTAAGAGGACTTGTTGCAGAATTTCACTTAGTACACCTGGACAACTGTTGCTGATATGGGCAATACTTAGGGGAGTCATCTCTGCTGCTGTCTGCTGCCTGCCCTAGCCAACTATCTCAGAAACCTGACCAGCATCTTACCTTTTATGGACTTTGGGAATTTGTGGCTCAGAATTGTCTCTACATATCATTTTTGCAGTTGTGAAGCTCTGTTTTACTCATCTATAGCCCAATAGTCAGCATGAGAAGTCTTGAGACAACAGAAAAGGTGGGGGGATGCTTCCTAATCAGGCACCATTGTATTAGGAGGCAAGATTTTAGGGATTTTTCTCAGAGAAATGCATATGACTACATCTTCACTAGGAGAAACCAATGGCACTATTTATTTTTTTTCTTTTTAAGACAGGATCTCATTTTGAAGCCCAGTCTAGCCTCAAACTCATGATCCTCCTGCCTCAGCCTTCCAGGGAGGTTCAGTGAAGTTTTATTTTGAGTTTCTCTGTAGTCATTTTTTTTTTTTTACGGCTGTAGTTTTCTTGCCTAAATTTCTCATCTTAACATGATCTTTAAAAATATTTTTTGAGATTTATAATACAATTACATCATTTTCCCTTTCTTCCCACCAAACTGTCCCATGTAGCCCTCCTTGCTCTCTTTCAAATTCACGGCCTCTATTTTCATTGTTATTGGTTATAGATAGGTCCTTATATATACATATATGTCTCTAAATATAACCTACTCAGTCTGTATAATGTGTAATGCTATTTGTATGTATTTTTGCAGGGCTCTTCCATGGGAAGACTTTCTCTCACTCTCAGCATTCCTTAGTTGCCTGTAGTTCCTTATGCAGGTTTGAAGCCTCATGGGCTCCTCCACATCCCACCCCATCCATTTTACTATGTCTGTTGCCCTTGTTCCGCTCAGGTTTAGACAGTCATGTTGGTGAGCCCGTGAGTGTAACTTCTGACAGTACTAAGAGACACAGCCCCATAGGTAATTCCCTGACCCTGTGGCACTTAGAATATTTCTGTTCCCTCTTTCATAATGTTCCCTGAGCCTTAGGTGAGGGGGTTGTTTTGTAGACTTGGGACTGGAAACCACAACCCTACTTTTTGATCGATTGTGGTTTTCTGTTGCAAAGAGAAGTTTTGTTGATAAGAGGTGAGGATTATACTTATCTGTGGGTATAAGGACAAATGTTTAGATCGTTGATAGGGGTTATGCCAGTTTAGTAAAGTGGTTTTAGATTTTCCTCCAAGATCCACAACTTTGGAACCTTTTGGTAGTTGGTTAGTTATCCAGTACCAGGCATATTTTCTTTTTTGTTCAGTGGATCTTAAGTTCAATTAGAGAGCCGTTGTTTACCACTAAGGCATATGTGCCACTACAGCATCCTTGGGGTTATCATATCATGCTGGTCATTGATTTGTAGGTAATTGTGGGGATGTAGGACTGTTGGTTGCTTTCCTCCTTTGTAAGATTGCATGGCACCTTATGACACTATGAAAGCTAGTCCTCAAGGACTCCCAGGCCCTCTTTCTGAAGTTTGTGATGTCTTCAGCAATAGGTACTTACCCTCCTCCTTTGCAGGACAACCAAGGACAATAGGAATAGCCTATAATGTTTTGGGAGTCTCTTGGACAGCCCTGACCAACAACTCAAAAGGGCTTCTCATGCCTGGTGTTGGGTTTTTGTTATATGGTCTTTGGCTCTTGAAGGGAACATTGTTAACCCAGATGAGAAAATTTCATTTTGACTATATATCTATATATGTGTATCTATACTCAGACTTTGGTATAATGTAGTTTTTAAGGAAGACATTTAATAGCATGATTTCTTATGACTTATTCAGATATCTTTACTGTTATTTTACCCTCCTCCCTAATTAGAGGCCCCCTTTCCCATTTCCCCAATCAGATCACTTGTACCCTGCTATTCCTTTTTCTCTATTGTTTCCCCATCCCCTTACTCCAGTAATAGTCCCCATTTTACTTTGCTGGCTTTGGCAATTACTCCAAGTTTTGACATGGTTTTTTAATCTAGGGCATTGACCCTCTCATATAAAATCTGATTTTGACCATAACCTTCCCTATTAGTCTCCATTTTTATTCCCTTTTCTTGGTCCCAGATAAAAATTCCTTTTGTTGTTTTTTTGTTGTGGGGGCATGGACTTAGGGCCTCTCTCACGGAAGGCAAGTGCATACCACTGATAAACATTTTCCTCCCTAAGGTGATGCTTGGCACCTAATTTCAATCTGGCCAAGCGACTGTTGTAAATTCCTGGAATAAAATGTTATTTCCTTCTGTGCCCTTCTAACCTCCTTAAACAACAAAGACTTGGTATCTATGGAGCTTATAGGTCATGCTCAGTTCTGAGAAAGCCCTGATGACACTCTTCACTGTGTAAAAAAGAGAAATACATTTTGCTACCCTGTCAGATGAGGTTCTCCAAGCTCCTGTGTCCATGATGTCCTTCCAGTTACTTAGGCTTGAAAGTAGGAACCTTTGACTCCTCTGTCTCCTGCCCAGACATCTTGTTTGTTATTTGCATTGTCAAACTTTCTGAGAATTTTTTTTTATTTTTTTATTAGTTCAAATTAGGAACAAGCTTGCTTCACATGTCAATCCCTTCTCCCTCTCTCTCCCTTCCCCCCAACTCTACCCCTCCCCTCCACCTACTCCCTACCCTATCCACCCTCCACTCTCCAGGCAGGGTAAGGCTCTCAATGGGGGCTCCCCAAAGTCCACCACATCATCCTGGGTCAGGCCTAGGCCCTTCCCCATGTGTCCAGACCAAGAATGCATCCCTTCACATGGGATGGGCTCTCAAAGTCCCTTCTTACACCATGGAAAAACACGAATCCCCTACCAGGGGCCTCCTAGAGTGTGGAGGCCTCCTAATTGATGTCCATGTTTAGGAGTCTGGATCAGTCCTGTACTGGCCTCCCAGACAGCAGCCTGGAGTCCATGTGCTCCCCCTTGTACAGGCCAGCTGTTTCTGTGAGTTTCACCAGCCTGGTACTGACCCCTTTAATCTTCATTCCTCCCTCTCTGCAACTAAGTTCCAGAGTTCAGTTCACTGTATATCTGTGGGTGGCTGCCTCTGCTTCCATCAGCCACTGGATGAGGGTTCAAAGATGGCATAAAAAGTAGTCATCAGTCTCATTATAGGGGAAGGGAATTTAGGTTATCCTCTCCATCATTGCCTAGATTGTCAGTTCTTGTCATCCTTGTGGGTCTCTGGAAATCTCCCTAGGACCAGATCTCTCCTTGGACCTACAATGGCTTCCTCTAATATGGTATTTCTCATCCTGCTCTCCTCTATTCTTCCCCCAACTCAATATTTCTGCTCCTCAATTTCCTCCTCTCCTCTCCTCTTCTCCTCCTCTCATTCTGGCAGCTCCCTCTCCCCTACCCTCATGCTCCCAATTAGCTCAGGAGTTCCTGCCCCTTCCCATTCCTAGGGTCCATACATTTTTCCCTTAGAGTCCTTCTTGTTTCCTAGTTTCTTTGGTAAAGAGGATTGTAGGCTGGTAATCCTTTGCTCTATGTCTAAAATTCATATATGAGTGAGTACATACCATGTTTGTCTTTTTGTGACTGGGTTACCTCATTCAGGATGGTTTCTTTTAGTTCCATCCATTTGTCTGCGAATTTGAAGATTCTGTTGCTTTTTTTCTGCTGAGTAGTACTCCATTGTATAAATGTACCACATTTTCTCTATCCATTCTTCAGGTGAGGGGCATCTAGGTTGCTTCTAGGTTCTGGCTATTACAAACAATGCTGCTATGAACATGGTTGAATATATGTCCACTATGTATGGACATACATTATTTGGTTATATGCCCAAAAGAGGAATTGCTGCATCTTGAGGTAGACTGATTCCCATTTTTCTGAGCAATTGCCATACTAATTTCCAAAGTGGTCTTACAAGTTTGCACTTCCACCAGCAATGGAGGAGTGTCCCTTTTTCTCCACATCCTCTCCAGCATAGATTGTCATTGGTGTTTTTGATTTTAGCCATTCTGGCCAGTGTAAAATGGTATCCCAGAGTTGTTTTGAGTTGCATTTCTCTAATGGCCAATGATTTTGAGCACTTTCTTAAGTGTTTTTCAGCCATTTCAGATTTCTCTGTTGAGAATTTTCTATTTAGTTCTGCCCCCCACTTTTTAATTTGTTTGGTGTTTTGGTGGCTAGCTTCTTGAACTCCTTATGTATTTTGGAAATCAGTCCTCTGTCAGATGTGGGATTGGTGAAGATCTTTTCCCATTCTGTGGGTGATCGTTTTGTCTTACTGACTGTTTCCTTTGCCTTGCAGAAGCTTCTCAGTTTCAGGAGGTCCCATTTATTAATTGCAGACCTCAATGTCTGTGCTACTGGCGTAATATTCAGGAAGTAGTCTCCTGTGCCAATTTGTTCAAGGGTAATTCCCACTTTCTCTTCTAGAAGATTCAGTATGGCTAAATTTATGTTGAGATCTTTGATCCATTTCCACTTAACTTTTGTGCATGGTGATAGATATGGATCTATCTGCAATCTTCTGCATGTCCGAATCCAGTTGTTCCAGCACCATTTGTTGAAGATGCTATCTTTCCTCCATGGTACAGATTTAGCATCGTTGTCAAAAATAAGGTGTTCATAGGTGTGTGGGTTAATATCAGGGTTTTCAATTCGATTCCATTTGTCTGTCTATTTTTGTGCCAATACCAAGCTGTTTTCTGAACTATGGCTCTATAATAGAACTTGAAGTCAGGGATGGTGATACCTCCAGAAGATCCTTTATTGTACAGAGTTGTTTTGGCTATCTTGGGTTTTTTGTTTTTCCATATAAAGTTGAGTATTGTTCTTTCAAGTTCTGTGAAGAACTGTGTTGAGATTTTGATGGGAATTGCATTGAATCTGTAAATTACTTTTGGCAAGATTCCCATTTTTGCTATGTTGATTCTACCTATCCAAGAGCATGGGAGATCTTTCCATTTTCTGGTATCTCCTTTAATTTCTTTCTTTAAAGACTCAAAGTTCTTAATGTACAGGTCTTTCACTTTTTTGGTTAGTGTTACCCCAAGATATTTTATGTTGCTTGTGGATATTGTGAAGGGTGATTTCTTTCTCATTGGATTTGTCATCTGTATTAGTAGGGCTACTGATTTTTTAGTTAATTTTGTATGCTGCTATTTTGCTGAAGGTGTTTATCAGCTGTAGGAGTTCCCTGGTAGAGTTTTTCGGATCTCTTATATAGACTATCGTATCATCTGCAAATAGTGAAAGTGTGACTTCTTCCTTTCCAATTTATATCCATTTGATCTCCTTTTGTTGTCTTATTGCTCTAGCTAGAACTTCAGGTACAATAGTGAAGACATATGGAGAGAGTGGACAGCCTTGTCTTGTTCCTGATTTTAGAGGAATGGCTTTGTGTTTCTCTCCATTTAGTTTGATGTTGGCTGTTGGTTTGGTGTATATGGCTTTTATCATGTTTAGATATGCTCCGAGTATTCCTGTTCTCTCCAAGATCTTTATCATGAAGGGATGTTGGATTTTGTCAAAGGCTTTTTCAGTATCTTGTGAGATGATCATGTGGTTTTTCTTTTTCAGTTTGTTTATATGGTGGATTACCTTGATGGATTTTTGTATGTTGAACTATCTTTGCATCCCTAGGATGAAGCCTACTTGATCATAGTGGATGATTTTTCTGATGTGTTCTTGGATTCGATTCGCCAATATTTGGTTGAGTATTTTTGCATCGATGATCATGAGGGATATTGGTCTTTAGTTCTTCTTTCTAGTTTTATCTTTGTGTGGCTTAGGTTTCAAAGTGATTGTAGCCTCGTAAAAAGAGATTGGCAATGTCCCTTCTGCTTCTATTGTGTGGAACAATTTGAAGAGTACTGGTATTATCTCTTGTTTGAATTTCTGGTAGAATTCTGCAGTGAAGCCATCTGGCCCTGAACTTTTTTTGGTTGGGAAGCTTTTGATGACTGCATCTATTTCATTAGGGCTTATGGGCCGATTTAAACTTCCTATGTGTTCTTGGTTTAATTTTGGTGATAACTATCCAGAAAATTGTCCATTTTCTTTAGATGTTTTGAACTTTGTGTAGTACAGGTTTTCAAAATATGACTTGAAGATTCTCTGGATTTCCTCAGTGTCCATTGTTGTATCCCCATTTTTGTTTCTGAGTTTGTTAATTAGCATACTCTCTCTCTCTCTGCCTTTTGGTTAGTTTGGATAGAGGTTTGTCTATCTTGTTGATCTTCTCAAAGAACCAACTTTTTGTTTCATTGATTCTTTGTAATATTTTGCTAGTTTCTATTTTTATTGATTTCAGCCCTCAGTTTGATTATTTCCTGGCATCTATTCCTCGATGGTGAGTTTGCTTCTTTTAGTTCTAAAGCTTTCAGTTGTTCTGTCAATTTTCTAGTGTGGCTATTCTCCAGTTTCTTCATGTAGGCACTTAATGCTAACTGCTTTCAGAGTGTCCCATAAGTTTGGGTATGTTGAGTCTACATTCTCATTAAATTCTAGGAAGTCTTTAATTTCTTCCTCAACCCAGGAATGGTGCAATTGGGTGTTATTCAATATCCACGAGTTTGTAGGTTTTCTGCAATTTGTATTGCTGTTGAATTATGACTTTAAAGCATGGTGATCTGATAAAATACATGGGGTTATTTCAATTCTTTTGTATCTGGGGCAGTTTGCTTTGTTGCCAACTATGTGGTCAATTTAGAGAAGTTGCCATGTGGCACTGAGAAGAAGGTATATTCTTTTGTGTTTGGATGGAATGGTCTATAGATATCTGTTATACCCAGTTGGGTCATAACTTCAGTTAGATCGTTGGTTTCTTTGTTAAGTTTCTGTGTGTTCCTCCTGTCTAGTGGTGAAAGCAGGGTGCTGAAGTCTCCTACTGTAAGTGTGTGTGTTGTTTTATGTGTGGTTTGATCTTTAGTAATGTTTCTTTTACAAATGTGGGTGCTTTCGTATTTGGGGCATAGATGTTCAGGGTTGAGACTTCATCTTGATGGACTTTTCCTGTAATGAGTATGAAATGCCCTTCTTCATCTCTTTTGATTGATTTTAATTTTAAGTCTAATTTGGTAGATATTAGAATTGCTACACCAGCTTGTTTCTTAGGCCCATTTGATTGGAAAATCTTTTCCCAACCCTTTATTCTGACGTAACACTTGTCTTTGAAGTTGAGGTGTGTTTCTTGTATACAGCAGAAGGATGGATTCTGTGTTTGTATCCATTCTGTTAGCCCATATCTTTTTATGGGCAGGTTAATACCATTGACATTGAGGGATATTAATGTCCACTGATTGTTGGTTCTTGTTTGTTTTGGATTTATTGTTGGTGGTGTCATTGTGTGTGGATTTTGCCCTCCTGTTTCTTTTCATGTTTGGTAAAATTGTATTATCTATTGCATATGTTTTTGTGAGTGTAGTTATCTTTGTTGGGTTGGAATTTTCCTTCCAGAACTTTCTGTAATGCTGGATTTGTGGATATGTATTGTTGAAGTCTGGTTTTGTCATGGAATAGCTTGTTTTCTCCATCTATAGTGATTGAATGTTTTGCTGGGTACAGTAGTATGGGTTGGCATCCAAGTTCCCTTAGTGTTTGTAGTATATCTATCCAGGATCTTCTGGCTTTCAAAGTTTCCATTGAGAAGTCCGGTGTGAATCTGATAGGTCTGCCTTTATATGTTACTTGGCCTTTTTCCTTTGCTGCTCTTAATATTTTTCTTTATTCTGTAGGTTTGGTGTCTTGATTATTATGTGTTGAGTGGACTTCTTTTTGTGGTCCAGTCTGTTTGGTGTTCTGTAAGCTTCTTGTACTTTCATAGGCATATCCTTCTGTGGGTTGGGAAAGTTTTCTTCTATGATTTTGTTGAATATGGTTTCTGTAGCTTTGAGCTGTATTTTTTACCTTCTTCTATACCTATTATTCTTAGGTTTGGCCTTTTCACGGTGTCCCATTTTTCCTGGATATTTTGTGTTAATGATTTGTTGGACTTGAAATTTTCTTTGGTTGAAGTATGTATATCCTTTAGTGAGTCTTCAACAACTGGGATTCTCTCTTCCATCTCTTGAATTCTATTGGTTATACTCACATCTTTAGTTCCTGATCCTTTATCCAGCCTTTCTATTTCCAGCATCCCCTCATTCTGAGTTTTCTTTATTGTGTCTATTTCAGCTTTCATGCCTTGAACTGTTTCGAGTGTTTCCTTCACTTGTTTGGTTGTTTTTTTCTTGGTTTTCTTTAGATTCTTTAAGAGATTTGTTTATTTCTTGAATTTTTTGGTTTGTCTTTTCCTCCTTTTCATGTAATTTTTTGCTTGTTTTTCTTCTATTTCTTTAAGGGATTTTCTTGTTTCCTCTTTAAAGGTCTCTATCATCTTCCTAAGATAATTTTTGAGGTCCATCTCTTCTTCATCCTCTGTGTTGGGCTTTTCAGATCTTGCTGGTGAGGAATCCCTGGATTCTGGTGGTGTCATATTGGTCTTTCTGTTGCTGAGTGTGTTCTTACTCTGTCTTCTTCCCATCCCTTCTTCCAGTGAGTGCAGGTGGGGTCTCTCCCTCTCTCTGGTGGCAGAATGAGGGCTCAGCCACTGGCTGCAGCAGGATGGCAGAGGGCTGTGGGTGGACAAGGGTGAGGTGTGTCCGGACTCAGGTTGGGCCTTCCCCGTCCTGGGCAGGTCCACTCTTGTCCGGGATTGGGGGTTTCAGGCAGAAGGGAGCAGAGCAGGGGTTGATGGGGGAGGTTGGGGGTGCAGAGCAGCACCCAGACTCACCTGAGGCTTGGGCGCCTGCTGCAGAACTTTCTGAGAATTGTTTAAACAATCTCATTCATGAAACCATTACTTGTGCCTTTCTTGTGCAGTCACCCATGGCTTTCTATAATGTGCACACAGTGACTGCTCTCCATGAGAAAGGACATGATGAATCAGCTCCTCAACCCTCCTGCATCCCCTCCTACAGGTCAGGACCTGCAGGGTGTGGTTAAGGTATGGGCTAAAGCCTATAAAATGCACATGACGCCTAGAATACGGTAAACACTCAAAGCATGTGAAACAATTCACAACAGCATAAACAACAAACAGGTGCTGTAGTCAAGAAGATATCCTTCTTTCTCCAGTTCTTAAAGAAATACGTACGTACATATATGCACAAATGTATGTATTATTTTTAATTATGTAGGAGTGTGTGTGGGATGGCAAAGTATGTATGAGTACAGGTGTCTTTGAAGGCCAGGGGAGGGCTTCAGATTCCTGAGAGCTGCAGTTATAGACAGAGGTGCACTTGGAAACTGAACTATGGTCCTCCTCAAGGGCAGTGCCTGTTCTTAGCTGCTGAGCTGTCTCTCCAGAACCCCTGCCACCAACTATAGTCTTCCCAACAATACCTGCTCATTCTAGCCCTCAGCAGGTTAATAACTGGAGAGTGAGTGTATGCCTCTCACTTTCTCTAAAACTACTCTTCTTCCAGTTGCCATTTGAAGAGCAATGGGTGTACAGCTTACTATGGATCTGAGACAGAATTACACTGAGCTCCTGATCTCTATTCTCTACATCATCTTTGCTGTGCAGATAGTTGCAAGTATGTTTGTGCAATTATTCCAGGTGGGAGGTGTTGAGCTGATCTAGATCAATATGTACAAACAGCACTGCTACAAACCCATCTTGCTCATGGTAGGCCTGTTACAACTGGCTCACCCACTGTCCACTTCTTCCTTTGTAAAACTAGGACTCTCTTTGATGACCTATAGTTCAAGTATCCTCTCCTCCAAAAGGGAAGACATCTGTGTGTATAGAGCACAGTACTATAGCTTTCACTCTTTATTTATTTATTTATTTATTTTATTTCATTTTATTTTTGTTTTTTTGAGACAGGGTTTCTCTGGGGATTTGGAGGCTGTCATGGAACTAGCTCTTGTAGACCAGGCTGGTCTCGAATTCACAGAGATCTGCCTGCCTCTGCCTCCTGAGTGCTGGGATTAAAGGTGTGTGCCCACCAATGCCTGGCTCCTAGCTTTAACTCCTAAGTGTGTATGTATGTGTTTCTTCTCATGGAAGAAATTCACGAAGAGCAGAATGGTGTTCACATTTTCATGTCCTTAGAATGCTGCTGTCAGCACATTTTAATGAGATCAAATTGTACTATATAGGTCCCAAAGCACAAACACAATAAAAATTACACATTAGAAGTTTGGTGTGCTCATTGCTTTCTCTTGGAATACATTTTTTTTTTAGACAGACAGTGCATGCATTATTCTTCCCTCATATAGGGACATTAAATAAATAGAACATGGAACATTTGCATTTGCCATTCAGCACAGGAATGAGAAGCACTGGGGTTTGGGATTCCATCCTGCTCCTGCACGGTGTCCTGTGGGTGTCAGAGAGCAGGACTTCTAAGCAGTGTGACTCTGAATGTTACTGCTTCTGGTCACCTCCACTTCCATCACCATTAATCACATAAGCCATGTCAGCGAGTTGTGACTTACAGGGGTCTTGCCTGTCTTCTCCAGTGTTCTCCAGCACTAAGCATTTAGAAAGGGTTGATGAGTGAAAGGACAAGTGAAGGAGTTCATATTGGTTCCCTACCTGATCAAGAAGGCATTGTGATAATTTAAGATTCTCTGTCCCCTTACTTTGAAACCCATTTATCAACATGAGAATTACATCTGAGATTCTCTATTGTCACATGTTCCAACATACTACTGATTTTTTTAATTGAAGCATCACCTTCTGGAAAAGTACACCTAAGAACTCCTTGTGTTGATGAATTCATGAATGGATTTCTGCAAGTTTGCCAAAGTCACTTTATTTATGAACTGCTGTTAAGTCAGACCTCAACTCAAGAAATATCATGAAATAAGTAGGCAGTGTTAGGATCCCAGGTCTGAGTTCTGCTTCCAGTGAAAGAAGAAGAACACTGTGTAAAGCACTGTCACATACATACTGAGATGGAAACCTTTAGTGGAAGACTCAAGATCAGAAAAAGAAACAGATGGCCATGAGCTTCCAAGGCAGCACATTCTTTCTAAAGGCTTATTTATCTATATTTTGCATGTGAATGTACAAATAGGGAATACATATGAACATGTAAGTGTGTGTGTGTGTGTGTGTGTGTGTGTGTGTGTGTGTGTGTGTGTGTGTGATTGTATGCACACACAGAAACCAAAATAGGGCATGGAGTCCTTCTCTGCCACTCTCCACTTATTCCTCTGAAGCAATATCAATCTCTCTGGGTCTGGGGCTCACATATTCTCAGCCAGGGTCACAGCCAGTAAGCCCCAGTAGTCTTCCTGTCTCCACCGATTTCAGAACTGGGGTTTCATAGTTACATGTATGCACAGGATACCTAGCTCCATGCATGAATTCTGGGATTAAGATTCCAGAGGTCATGTAAGCACTTTTAACTGCTGAACCATCTCTCCAGCTGTCCCTGGGTCATGGGGATGCTTTCAAGTTAAGTGTCAGTAGTAGTGACTTAGCTATTGAGTTTGTATTATTTGGGGGTTTATGAAACAAGTATCTTACAAAACATAAGATACAAACATTGTAAGCACAACAGTTGGATGAGACAGAACGATTTTACAAGTAAATAAATAAATACATAATCCAATGAAAAATTCAAGAGACTTATTTATGTAGTACCTTAAAGAAAATGCTAGTAATACAAAAATCGAAGCACATTTGTTAGTAAAATGCTCTAGTTTCAGTAAATTAAGCATCTTAGAAGAGAAGCTCCTACATATCACATGGGTGTAAACTGGTGGCACAGTAATATGATTGGAATGAACATGGACTAGTCTATATAGCAAGCACTCAACAAGAGGAAGCGATTAGCCCTATGTCTGCTGCTAGGTAGTAAGATGTACACACATTAGGCTGAATGTATGTCAAAGACAAAGTGGGGCTGTCAGGTCTTCAGACATGAGTTACACTTCATGGAACAGATGACTGCCTAGGAAGTGGCAACCATTTGGCAGCACTGTGCTATTGTGTGGAGGTTGTGTTGGGAAGGTGGCATATAATCTTTATTGGATGGTCACGCTGGCCCAGACCTGCACTAAGAAACATGAATAGGCCTAAGAAACACAATACTGAGTTCTCACACAAAATTGGAAGTCAGATAAAGAGATTTATCAGAAGAAGTAACAATAATGGAAATAGTCTACTCACTGAGGCATTAAACAGTAGTAGACAGCTAGACTAAAGGCCCTATGCTCAGGAAAGTGAATGATATGTAACTGTGAGACAGTGACCATAGTGGGGCAATGGATATAAAGATCATGGCCACTCACCCTGGTCAGAAAGACAGATCCAAAGTCAAGTTCATAAGCCTCCATTTTCTTACACAACAAATGAAAAGAAAATAGTAACAAATGAGGAGTCTCTTAAAGATCTACATTAGTGTTCCCCCGTGCATTGAGAAACACTGGCTTTTATTATTGGGGTAGTGCTGGTGATGGAGAATCATGTGATGGTTTCAATCTGAAGTGAATTAAATGGAGAAAGGCACAAACATTACCACTAAGAAATGAGAGGGCTGGGATGTAGCTAAGCAGTAGAGTGCTGGCTTAGCGTGGGCAAGGCCCTGGACCTAATCTCTAGTACTAGAGTAATAAAGGAAGAAAAAATTTTTACATCAATATAATTCTAAATATAAAATAAATACGAGGACATGGATACTAATGCATTTAGTAATAATCTCACAATGATGGAATATCCACTAAACATTTCTATATTTTCATTTTATAATGGACATATATTACATAGAAAGTTGAGGGGAGGAGGTTATTGTAAGTGAAACAGGATAATAAAAGTTCATAGGCATTGAGAATGTTCAAGTTTGGGACCAAGGAGATGGCTCATGGGTTAAAGCACTTGCCACACAAGCATGAAGTCCAAAGTTTATATTTCCAGATTCTACATAAATGCCTGGTGGGGTCTGGAGACATACCTTCATTGTTTGAAGGCAGAGACTGGATTGCCAGAGCAAGCTGACTAGCTAGCTAGACTAGCTAATGGGGTATGTCCTCCATTTTTAGGGTTGCCATATCAGACAGATGGTTCAGCTGGGGAGACTCTTTCTCAATGTATAAGGTAGATGATGATTTAGGAAGACTCCAGACATTAACCTCAGAGTAGGAACTTGTGGGTCACCAGTTTCTTATGTAAGTGATTTCTCCCCAAATAAATTTAACTTATATCTAACCAAATCCCACGTATCTTAATGTGAATATCTTTGTAATGCACCAAAAATCCCTCCTGTGCATGGGATTTCCTGACAATACCAGGTGGCATTTCCTGTTGGGGTGACATAGACAGAACATCAGTATCTTCTCTACCACAGCAGTGATCCTGAAGGGCTTGGGATAAGCTGATGTGTTTCCATGCTGTCATTCTCCCTTTCTGTAAAAGTGTTTCCTTGGCACAGTTAGTGACTTCAAGGCTGCTGATTTCACTTTCATGGGACACTGAGGCTGAGGCTATAGTGGAGCCCAGGGCCACCCTCAATTAGGTATGATCTGTAAAAGGGCCATAAATCTAAAGCCATGATGCTCTCCTTTAATTGACACCTGGGAAGAAGGTCTTAGTGCATCATTGTCCACATTGGGTTGGCCTATGGAGGTCGGGTCTGAATTAAGTTAATTGATGTGGAAAGATCCAGTATGGGCAGTACTATTCCCTAGGCAGGGTGTCTTGAACTATGGAAAAATGGAGGAACTAAGGTAAGCACAAGCCAGAAAGTGGGCATTTCTCCCTGCTCCTTTCTGGTGTGAGGTGACTGGTTTCAAGTGTCTGTTTTGACTTCCCCACAGTGATGGACCATAACCTAGCATTGGAAGCTTTCCTCAGAGTATTTTTATCTCCTCAGCTGCTTTTCCTCAGAGTATTTTTTATCACCAGAATCACAATTAAATTAGAACAAAACCCAAAAATCTTATGAACATGATGTCATCATCAGATTTCTGTCTCCTTTAAATAGGAAAGGTGAGAACACAGAGCTTTCATTACAAAGCCTTGAGCTAACAATTTTGCATCCTACCAACAGAAGGAAATCCTGGTTCTTTGGGGTAGGGAGTGGAATCACACCAAGAGTCCAAAGGGTTGGTAGCTGCTAAAACAATAAATCATAAATAGCAAAGTTTGTCTTATGATGAAGACACTGTTGGCTACCTTTTTGTATAGCCACCCTGTCTCATTTTTTCCAAGTAAAAGAATATTAAATGCAGTCATTATTTCTCATTATTAGCATAGCCTTATAGAAGTCTCATTATGTGGCCAGGCTGGCCTTGAAATGATCTTCATAGTCTATGTGCCCGAGTGCTGGGATGACAGGCATGCACCACTATGCTTGGCTCAGCAACCATTTCTGAATGTGTTGATCTATCTCTTATCTCACATAAAGCTTTTGTAGAATCATAAATCAGATCAAATTCCTTGTTGCACAACACTCCACACAAAAGAAGAATAGAGATCATAATGCTAATACATCTGTGTAATACAAATATTGCTAAAACTCTTTCTCTCTGTGACTTAGTGATCTCTCACAAGCTTTCAAAACAACAAATCATATGACAATAAAAAAATCTGGATAATTTCCTGGAGACAAGAGCAGGATTTAACTTGCAAGTATTGCTTCATTTTCTACTATTATAATTAAGTAATTTGTTTTTCCCAAGAGTGACACTAGAAATTTCAATCTTGCCAAGACCCTTTAGTTTAAAGTATAAATGAAGAAAACAATACTTTGGTTTTGGTTGACAGATGATTCATATTTAAATACTTCTTTAAGTGATTGGAATAGAAATAAAATTCTACATTTTATCTCAGCATCTTTCTTTTTCCCTTCTTTCCCTGTTTTTATAAGGACTTATGTAGCCCAGGCTGACCTTGAACTCCCTATGTAGCTGAGAATGACACTGAATTTCTGTTCCTCTGCTTCTACTTCTTTAACACTGTGCCATTGCAGTTGCATAGCCTCATGCTGAGAATTGAACCTAGGAGCTCATGAATGGTAAGCAAGATCTACACCATCCCAATTCAATTTTACCTTTCTTAGAAATCTGTAGTGTGTTTTAGATAAATCACATAATCCCTTCTTGGGGCATGTATTTCTTCAATGTAATAAAGATTCAAGGCTAGCAAGATGGCTTAGAGGATAAAGGTGCTTGCCACTAAGCCTGACAATCTGAGTTCAGACCCTTGGAATCATATGGTGGAAAGAGAGAGGCTTGAGCTGTCCTTTGACCTTCACATCTGCGCTGTGGCTTATGTTTGGTTTTGGTTCTTTGAGACAGAGTTTCACTGTGTAGTCCTGGCTGTTCTGGAACTTACTCTGTAGACCAGGCTGGCATCTAACTAAGAGATCTGCTTGCCTCTACCTCCCAATGCTGGGATTAACTCCGTGTTGTTACCTAAGTTCAATGCACTTACAAATACTGAGAGACAAAACTTGAGAGGGAGCAATATCAATTATGAATGTATTAGAAGACAATGGGGAAGAATAGTGTGTTAGAAAGGTATAGTACCTACTATTCATTAAGCTTTTGTTTCAAATTACACACAGTTATTGCACCTAAGTATACAACAGTAGACTTTGTGTTTGCTTATTTATGTATTATTTGTAATATCAAGGACCAAATCCAGTACCTTATGCATTGTAGACAAATTCTGCTCTTGAATCGCATACCCATCCCTGAATATACAGTTTTAAAGTAGATTAAAGTGAACAATTCAAAACTGAACTTTTCAATTGTTTACTTCACATCTCCTCCACTTTCCTACCATTGCCACAGGGCCCACCAGCATCTCTCCATGTACTCTGATTAGCATCCTTACAATAAATGACCTCTCTGCATCCTCTACCTCTCTCTGCATCTTCTGATGTCTGCCTCTGTCACTACACTGATCTCCCATGACCTTTGCCTCCTCAATAACTCTGTTCCTCAAATTTCTGTCTCTTTTACTATCACTTATTCACTCTTTCCTGTATGGTTCCTAACAATAAACAGAAGTGATTAGCAAAAAGGTACATCTTAAGTATAGAACAGCTAACATGCACTGGTTCTTGTTTTGATCACCTGGATAAGAAATTGCTGTTCTTATTTGTTTCTCTGTCAAAATCCTTAATGAGGGTGGAGGTGTTTTTGCTCCTCTTCCACCCTCTAGAAGAAACTCTGCCTATTGGAAACCTCAACAGCAAACCAATGAAATGCTAATGCAGATGACTTAGTGAATTTAGGTGCAGAATTCTCACATGAAACTGGGTATTAACGTGTGTCATTTTAAGTCTGTGAACTTGGAGGCACTTAATAGTTTTTAATTTTAAGACCGTGCATGTCTGAAGAGCATTCCATTCATTTCTTAAAGGATGTATTAGTTATTTTCCTCGTTGCTGTGACCCACTAGTTGAGAAAAAACACTTCAAGGGAGGAGTCAAGATTTATCTTGGCTCATGGTTTAGCGGTTCAGATCATCAGAGTAACAGGAGGATGAAGCTGATGGTCACATCTGGGCAGATGAGACAAACAGAGGAGAATTGCAGGGCTCACCTAGCTTTCAACTTTCCTCTTTATATTCAGTCCAAGACCCCAGCCCTTGAAATGGTCAATGCCTTCAGAGTGTGCCTTCTTCCTTCAACTAATCCCCTGTGGAAACACCCTTGTAGACACACCCAAAGACATGTCTCCTCAGTTACACCCCATTAGGTGTTTTTTTTTTTCTTCCAATCAAGCTGACAATCAAAATTAACAATTGAAGAATAGCCATACCTGGGGAGGTTAAGCCTGTATTGCTCTGTCACCCCAGAAACACACCCTTTGTTAACATCTGCATCTTTCTCTACCTCTGGGCTTACCTCTAGACAAACTAGTTTCTCGCATCCATATTTGTTTCATCTTTCAAGAGAACCAGTGGGACAGAAGGGAGCAGTGACCTGAGAAAGATCAGCTATGTCTCTATTTCCTTCTTACCTCATTCAGTTTGTCTTTTATACACGGATATTGTGTTCTCACCATCACCAGACCAATGAGTCTGACTTTTTTGTCACCAAGGATTTATTTATGCTCTATCCACCAGTTGAATTTTTCTTTTAGTCCTAATCTTACTTGACTTCTCAGATGCTCACTCTATAGTTAATTGCTTCTTTCCAGTTGACAAACTGTCTGTCCTTCCTGGGTTATAGAACATACATTCACAAGCTGTTCATTCTAGGTCTTAGTCTAGAAGAAGCCATTGCCTCTTTCTCTCCTGGTTCCTAGAGCTGGATTTTATCTTTCTCATTCCTTGGACATTCTCTTTTGATCTCAGAGTTTTAAATAATAAAATAATCTAATAGATATCTCAAATTTCACAGTTCTATAAATGTCCTTGATACTTTTATCAAAGCCACTTTCTCTCCCTGACTTCATCATTTCTTCATTCTACCCAAATTCTTGTTTAATCCAAAATCCTCAGTTAGCACTCCTGTGTCTTCTCTTTCTCTCATACCCCATCTCTAATCTGTAAATGAGCCCTGTGACTCATTTCAAGTCATTACAAATCAAAGTTATTGCTTTTATCATCTTTTATCTTGCAGTAATCTTTAGTTAATGATTTTAAAATGCAAATTTTTCATATATTACAGTAAGTCTTTATTTTTCAGTAGGTTTTTGTGAGTAGAGTTAAAGCCTACACCCTTTAATAAATACTGTGAGACCAGTGGTACATCATCCCTCCTTCTTTTAAGCCCCCTGTGTCCTTTCCAAGTTGTTACCACTACAGCTTATTCACTCCTCTCTGTTCTCTGAGCAAACCAAGCTTTTCTTTTTCAACACTCAGAGCTCTCTCAAGCTGAGATGCTTTTTTTCCTAATCACTGGACACTTCTGTAATCTGAGTGAATTAAAGTTTGCATTTCAGGCTTTCATGGAAGACCTTTCTAAAATACCCTGTCCCCTTCTATTTACACTAGTCCAGGTGTCAGGGAGACTGCCTTCCTTAAAGACAGGGTGGGAAAGTTGTGGTTTCTGGAATCATGCTGCCATTGCTGTCAGACATCTGTTACCTGAGAGCTCTTACCATTCCAGTTCAGAGTAGAAGGCTAAGATGAAAGGTAGGAAGAACAAGAGATAATCAACTTTACTCTTTTGGTAGAGATGAAAGAGATATTTCAAAGAGAAGTAGAGTTTACTTTAGGACTGTCCTAAGCCCCTGATTAGTATTAGTATTGAACTTTAGTAGTTAGTATGAAGGTAGTGGAACTATATATCTTTTGTATAGTATTTACTTATCTGTATGTACCAAATACTAAAAGCATTATATGAAGCTTTAGCTAACCCAGAAAGAATACAATGTGACAATAATGTGGAGACTTTTTCAATGACTTTAGACATCAAGTAAATTGTAGAGATCTTATCTGCTGTTAGCAGAGGAAATTTTAAAGGGAATTATATGAAACAGTGAGCCCTGAGAGTTAGAATAGAGACTTTTCCCTGGGTATAGAAGACAGAACCATTGAGATCTTTGCATTAGTGAGTATTTCTCTAAGGATAGGAAACATCCAAATTTGAATGGCTAAGATGGAAAAATTCTTCCTTGTTACAGCTCTAAATTGGAGTTTCCTTAAATCAAAGAAGAGACTTGAAATGTAAAAGTAAGAGAGCATAGACAAAAGAAACTATGGCAGAAACTACAGCATGTTCAGTATCCATCATGAAAGGGCTTGGTCTTTTACAAAAGGTGTTCATACATTCTTATAAACAGAGATTATATGGATAGTAAAAGTTCCATCGAATGGGCCAAGGCTTGGAGAATGGAGACATTACTTTGGATCCAAAATAAAAATGCTTTTACAGAAGAGCTATTGGAGAACCTACCTCATACAGCTCCGTATACCCCATGGGGGAAATTAAGTGAATAAACTCTTCCAGACATGTCCTCACTTCCTGGGTTCTGTATCTCTATCATTCTCTTTCTTGGTAAGCAAAGGGGTCTCTGTTCCTACTGATGCTACTGAGATAGGAAGCATAGTTAGAGGACTGTATATCTAAATCACAAATCATATCTTAAACCTAGGGAAGCTGTCAAATGGCACAGAACGATACATAATTCAGTCCTCTCCCCAAGGTGCTCATGTAATTGTTCTGAGGTGGGGTTGGGTGTTGGTCATTATTAACATCTCCCCAGGAGACATCTGCACACAGTCAGTGCTCAGAATTACTTTTCTTGGTTATAGTCCCCTAAACTTGTAGCTTCACTGGTAGGCCTTTGTCTTGGCCCAACTGCAGCTGAAATTTCCTTGTGTACTAGTCATATTCAGACCTTAGTTCCTTCTGTCATGATAAATTTCATCTAGGTGGATAAAGAGATTTAAATTTTTTATTTGCTTTTTTCTGAATTATTCTGAATCATAAGGCTTTTGTTTTTCTTGTTTTTTCCTCTTCTGGCCCAGCACTTTTTTGGCCTATGGACTCTGGTGCCCTATCCCACTGTGGATGCTTGGAATAAATAGCAACTCCTCCATGGAAGTGCCAGTATGGCTCTCATTTACTCTTCAATACTTGGTGGATTTTGATACATATAGCCTCAATGGCCTGGTTTGCTTCACAGGTGTTCCTGAAGTGAACAAGATTGGGATTTCTGAATTCCTTGGTCAGGATAACAGTGAAGCATCTTTACAGAACAGCTCTGTCTGATCACAGGGGGAGGAATGAGCAAAAAATAAGTGCATGCATGTGCCTGTGTATGTGTGTGTGTATGTGACTGTGTGAGTCTGTGTATGTGTGTGTGTGTGAGTGTATGTGTGTGTGTATGTATGTATGTATTTGTGAGAAAGAAATGTGTGTGTGTGTGTGTTTATGTATGAGAGATACAGAAAGTGTGTGTGTGTGTGTGTGTGTGTGTGTGTGTGTGTGCGCGTGTGTATGTATGTGTGTGTGTGAGAGAGAAGGTGTGTGTGTCTGAGTATGTGTGTGAGAGAGTGTGTGTCTATATATGCACAAGTGTGTGTGTGTGTGTGTGTGTGTGTGTGTGTGTGTGTGTGTGAGAGAGAGAGAGAGAGAGAGAGAGAGAGAGAGAGAGAGAGAGAGTATTTGTTCATGAGTGTGCTTGTACGTGGAAGCCAGTGGTCAACATTAGGTGCTGCTCCTCAGGACAACATCCAGCTTGTGTTTTGAGCCATGACCTTCCTTTTTTATCAGGAACTTACTGATTTATCTATGCCAACTGACTCATATGAGTCCTGGGGACATATCTGTCTCCAACTCCTTAGCATGGGATGATAAATATGTGCCACCATGCCAGATTCTGTTAGATGGGCTTGGGAATTAACTCATATCTTCATAGTTTCACAGCAACCCAAATGAGCTATATCCTCAGCCTTCATCCAAAAAGAAATTTTAAAATGGTCCATTGGTCCCAAGTTTAGTCATTGAATAAGATGCTTTTGCCTCCATCTTCCTACCACAAACATGGGACAGAAAACCATGGAACAGAAAAATAAGCATTTACTATGGGAAGGGAGAAAATGAATTGGGTTAGATTTATAGCAAAAAGAACTCTAGTCAGTGTACAAAATTTTAGTTTTTAAATACATATTTAATTATTTGATACCATTATTATATGGTATATATAATTATGATTGGGTAATATTTGACAAATATTAACATTATAAAACATTAACACTCTGAGAAGCAAGACCATTGAACTTACAACTGATAAACCAGCGCATGAAAAATTGCTCAACTCTCTTAGTCATTAGGGCAATGCAAACACAAGCACAAAGAACAACACTTCATCAGAGGAATGCAATTCCCATCACAATTGGACATGGCTGAAACTCTGATTCCAATAGAGCAATGATGAATAGGACAGAGAGTATTTGGACTCAGTAATGTTGATAAGGAACTGGCTTGGATGTTTCTAATGAAGTCAAATGCAGCAACTGCCCTGTGGCTGGGTAATTCTGCTAATACTAGAGACATAAAAAGAAAAATCAGAAATAAAACTTATGCACACAGATGGGAATTACATAATGTTCAGGGCTTGATACCACACATGGAAAAATATCTAACATCTTTTAACAAATTTATCAAATGTAATTCTGGGGGACAAGAAGAGGAGCCAGCTGCTGACATGCTTGACCATAGACGATGGGGTTGAAGCATGTAGACTGAACAAGAGCAGACATGTGACCACCAGATCATGCGGTAGGCAGTGAGCCTCTAGGGTGGTGTTCAGTAGTTTCTGCCTCTTGGTAGGCACAGTCTTGGGTGACTGTGATGCTCACATGCTGTCCTGGATGAAGGATTGCCAAATGACTTGCTCCTACTTCATAGAAGCCATAGAAATGACAAGCACTCCTGATACCGAGATACAATGACTTCTGTTGAGTATGTTTTCCACCTTGCTTTTTCTCAAGTAGGCCAGGTAGATGCACTGTGTGCTGCCTAAGAAAGACTCCTCGTAAGTCATGATGTCCCTAATCCCTGCACTCAAGAGACAGAATCAGGAAGACCAGTTTGAGACCAGTTTGGGTTACTTAAGGAGACTCTGTCTCAAACAAAGAAACAAACAGGAAGGCCATAGTGTATCCAGTTGATGGTCATCAGGAACCTGAGGCCTGCCACCTGACTCACTATTGAGCTTCAGGCCAGGACTACGTTGATACAAGTATTGATACATAGTATCAATAAAGAGCAGCTCCAGTTAAACGCTGTGACTGCATCCTTGGTGGAAGTCCCTATGCAGAGACAGGTCAATAAGCTGTGCACTGTTTTCCTAGTATCTAGGGGATGAGAAGCCCTTGTTTAAGGCACTAAACTTTGAAGCAATGTAGAAGAGAGTTCTAACAGATGAAAAGACATGCATCAACAGATTGTCATCCCGGCTAGGGTTCCCTTTATGAGACACTCTAGGGAACTTAGAACTATTCTAGGCACGGGAATCAGAACAAGAGTTGTTACCCCAGGCTAGGGTTGGGATTGATGAGAGCGAAGGAAATGTTCTGTATTGTGTTGTAAATGGTGACACAAGTGTATATATTGTCAAAATTGATTGAACCCTACATTTATGGTCTGAATTTTATTATATTCACTACAACTCATGAAGAAAAATGAATGACCAAGAATGTCAGTCTTTGATCAACTGACTGAGGTGACTTTGAATCTCTTTAGATGTATAGATGACAATAATTGCATCAAATGACAAAGACAAAGTCTTTTCCAGAGGGCTTTGTTCTGGTAAGATAAAGCAGCTAGAGTTCTGAAAAACACCAGCATGGTGTAGCTTAAGGCAACTGTGCCAAATGAGTCAACTGATGATTTATAACTTCAATAAAGTATCTAAATTGATGAGGTCTGAAAAGCCTTACAACCCAGAAGCCTGAGACCCTTAGCATTGGAGAGGCCAGGCCTTGGGATCCTTAGCATTGGAGAGGCCTTGGGATCCTAGTTTTAGAGAGGCCTTGGAATCCTTACTACTGAAGAGGTTTCTTCATTTCCTAACACTAAGTGATTGCCAAAACAGTACCTTAAATTTTGTTCCAACAATAACCAACAAAGATACTAAAGAATGTTGTCTCCATTTGTTCAAAATTAAAAATCATCTAGGGGAGGCATAGGCTAGAGCCCCTGGCTAAACTTGGGGAAGAAACATGGTACCCATCTAGTCAACTGCCTAAACACAGTGGTTCCTCCAGTGAATAAAGTATTTGGGAAGTTGTCAGTGGGCCAGTCAAAGGATGGCATTATAGGAAATTATTTAAGTTATAGGAAGGGAATGTGCAGAAAAATAGATACATTTCACAGGCCTGTGTACTAAGATCATAAAGTCCTTATCATTTCCAAGGATCCTTAAGGAGGAAAAGAAAACCCAAGTAAGAAAGGATAAGAAAGGAAGAATGGAGACTGGATGGCATTGGTGTCAGTTATCAGAATTTTATAGAAAGGCAAGTTGCCATAAAGGACAAAAAAGGACAAGGTCACAGCCACAGAACTTATCCACCTAGTCTTCTTTAGGACAGGTTGGACCTGGTCACAGACACAACACTTATCCACCTAGACTACTTCAGGACAGCTAGGACTGTTGATAAAACCCATGTGAATAAGAAGCCTGCACTCTACCACTGAACCTCAGCCCCAGCACTGTCCCCCCTCTAGCATGGAGGAGTGGGGCAGATTCAGGTAGAGACAGCACAGCACTTAAGTCAGATATCCATCAACAGAGGACTGAGAAACTGTCCAGATACCACCAGATCAAGACACTAGTCTGTTCGGAGCTGAAAATATGGTAGCTCTGGCTGATGATACTTTCTTTGAGTTTGGAATCATTTATTCTGAGAATTATTTCAAGCAACTACTGAGACACTGGAGGAGGCAAATTTATAAACTACATGCTATTTCCTGGTTATTTATTTAAAACTAACCAGGGTCTTTATTTAAAACTGAAGTATAGTTAAGTACAAAGCTTTTTCTGATCATCAGCCATAAAGAAATTGGAAATAGGGAGAAACACCCAACAATGCTGAATTCTTACTGAAAAGTATGAATGAATAGCTTTTTGGGTACATTACTACACTTCTACTAGGAAGACTTCTAGCTCTCTTCTGTTTTGAAAGGAATTTATTTATATTTTATGTATATGAATAGCTGCCTTTTCACCAAGTACACACCTGATGCTCACAGAAGCCAGAAAAGGAAGTTGAATCCAGAGAATCTGGAGTTACAGACAGTTGTGGATGCTGAGAACTGAACCCGTCCTCTCCAAGAACAGCAAACACTTTTTAACCACTGAGCCATCTATCCAGTGCATTACCCTTTAAATCTTCAGAAAGGACCACAGAGTTGGGATTTATGAGGGAGTGAGACTCTGATGTATTCTTACACAGATGAAGTTGGGAACAGGATGTTGGGAGGGTTCCTGGAAAACTGGAGGGAAGTGTGGGTTGCAGATTGATCTAAACACGTTGTAGTTGTCTATGAATCTGTCAGACTATATTAAAATACTGGTAAATCTCAGCCAGACTTCATAGTATACAAATGTAATCCCTGTATTTGGGAGACTAAGGCAAGAGAATCAGTGTGAATCCAATCCTGGGCTACATAGTGAGTTCCAGACCAGCCTAGGCTGCCTAGTAAGACAATGCTTCAGAAAAAAAAATCCCAGAACAAACAATACAGCAAAAAGGGGGGGGCTTTGAAAATCAGGGAAGGATAAATCAAATAGTCACAATAATTACTAGTGAAGTGAAGAATGAAAGGATGGATGCTAAAAAAAAAAAAACAGTAGTTTCCATAGGGAACTGGTAGGAAGCTCCTTTTGTATGCCTCACATAACTGACAAGCCTCTGCTGGGACTGTACAGCTTCCCTAGACAGATGTTGAGGAATGACCCTTAACTTCTGGGAAAAGAGAAGGTTGATGGGGCAGTGATTCAAGCATGACGCCAGGATAATGACACATGAGATCTGGAAGTCAGCCCACTCACACCTTAGCTTTCATGCTTGGGCAATGCCCTGTGTGCATATTGAACCTCAGAGAGAGCTCCAGAAGCATTGGAAGGTCCAGGACAATCTGGAGTCTCAGCCAGTAGCAGAAGATTCTTTCCTGTGAGCAAAGTAGAGTTAAAGACTTACAGTACCTTTCAAATGGGATTTTAAATTCCTTATGAGAGCTAGAAAGATGGCTCAACTGGTAAAAATGTTTGCAAATGCGAGGATTTAAATTCAAATCTCCAGAATTTATGTGATGTGGTTAACAGGGGTTAACCACATCTCTAACCCCTGTTCTCTCTCTCTCTCTCTCTCTCTCTCTCTCTCTCTCTCTCTCTGTCTGTCTCTCTCTCTCTCATCTCCCTCTTTCTCCCTCCCTCTCCCCTCTGTGTTTGTGTGGGGGTGGGTGTCTGTGACAGGATAATTCATTTGCCTTACTGGCTCCTAGCCAGTAAATCCAGGTTCAGTGAGAGATCCTGTCTCTAGGGATAAAGAGGAGGGTGTGATATAGTGGACAGCCAGCATTATCTACTTCTTGTTTTCACCATGCACTGTAGTATATACATTTACACAACACACTAGTGCGCGCGCGCGCGCACACACACACACACACACACACACACACACACACACACACACACTCGAATTACATTCAATTTCTCTGAATATGAGCCTTTGTTCATGACTATATGTCATCATCATTGACACAAAGGGCTTCTATTTTCTGGGTGGAAATTATCATTCCTACCAGACCAGTGGGAAGTCACTGGGGCCATTGCTCTGCCTTCTTAAAAGAACTCTTTGCCGAAGAGTCTACCTGAGAGGAGCCTCCAGAATTCAGTGGAAGGAGGAAAAGCCCTTGTAACAGTTCTTGACTCATGTATTAATAATAAAGAGAGACTGACAGACTTCCACGCTTGGCACACCCTGTATGAATTGGACTTACTGTTGTTATCCCTAAGACTGCATGACAGTGAATCTGGGTGATGAATAAATGACAGCCTTTTGTGTGATGGTTGCTGATGCTATAGTGGAAGGGCCAATACTCTGATAATCCTACTGTAAATCATTCTGGGAAGAAATGAATCCTAGGATGAGAAGTGACACTTGGGAACCATTACAGAGCAGAATGAAGGAGAGGCCCCTCTTCTCTTAGGAGCTATTGTCATTTTGGTCTAGAACTGAGGTTCCCCTGGCTGCCTGGAACATTTCTGTGGGGGAAGAATAGAAGCTGGGGAGTGTGTCTGGGAATTTAGGAAGGCAGTCAGACAGCTCCTACAGGGGACACAAGGTCTTGAATGGGAATGCCATTTGGTACCAGCTTCTAGCAGCCTCTTGGTGACACCCCCAAGTCAAGTAGGATTACTAAAACCCATCTTCTGCTTGCTTTTCACCAAAGCTGTGTTTCAGTTTCTGGTTGGAAGGTTTGTTTTGGGCATCACGTTGCCTGCCCTGGCTCAACATTACAGAAGTGCTTGAGCTGAACCACACTTGCTTCATCCCAGCCACAGACACACAGGTGAGTGAGTGGGTGTGCTAGACTGGTTGGTGCTAAGTTGCACAACATTGCCTGGACCAGTGGGATCAGGGGTCAGCCTTATCTCCTAAAATTAATTACCCCTTGCCATTGCTGGAGACCCCTCCCAGACTCAGGTACATTATCCCTCTACTTCTTCTTCCTCCTCCTCTTCATTTGTGCTTTTGGCTTGAGATGACAGGCTTTTCCTAAATAGCCTATATGGGGTAGGAGCTCTCTGCACAGTCCATGGTGGCCTCAAAGTCACAGTACTACTGTCACTACTTTCTGAGTGCTGAGAATACACATGTGAGCACTAAATCCAGTTCAGAAACTCCGATGGTTTCAGGTTTGCTTTCTGTTGACCCTGTTCTAGCTCACCTGGATTACTATAGCTCTGAGTGTTCATTTCAAACCTCTTCCAGTTATTGACTTATCTTTAAAACTAATATCAGAATGAGGGATAATAACTTTTTTTCCTATCTGGACCATCATTGTTTTAGCAGTGATTTCCAGGTGATTTTCTATTTTGAAGATCAGAATATTAAGAGACATGTCTGAAAAGTGGCTTGTGTTTCCTCGGGTTTCATAATGATTTAAAGTTGCTTTTGTTGCAGGTAATAATTATAACTATATTTAAGCTAAAACTCATATTTCAAATAAACTTTCCAAATTTGTTTTAAAACATACCTCATGTAAAAATATATGCAATTGAATCTATCTCCAGGGTGTTATGTTGCCATAACTGATGGAAGGATGTTTCCCTAAATTACAAATGCACATTGCCTTATAGTTGGAATTAGACTAATGTGTACACACAACAGGGAATGTCAACGCCTCTATTAATGCTATATTCTGTCATCAATATACTGCACCTAAAATTTAATAATGCAGGTTGAAAATACAGCTCATGTGCTTTCTTAGGTTTATGGAACAGATTTATGTCACTGTTAGTTTGTAGGAGGAAACTCAAAGCAACTGTCTTATCAGTAGGCTTATCAGTACTTCTTATCAGACAGCACAGTCCAAACAACCAAAGGGATAGTCTTGCTGAAGCTTTAGCCACTTGGAAGACAGCCATGGCCATTTAGATTTTAGTTAATCTAAAGAGCTATTTGAGGTCATCAAAAACTTAGGGGCATTCATTTAGAATAGAGTCTTAATAAATAAAAAAGTCTACATATGTGTGTGTGTCTGTGTATAGAGACATACATATTCCATAACGACCAGGAAAATCATATAAAGAAATAGTTTCATAAATAATGCACTTGGCAGCTCTTTACATACCCCCAGCAATCGCTTTCATACCTTGAAGTTGAATGAATTGCCATTTCTTCCAGGACAAGTTCTTGCTCCTCAGTATGGCTTGTCATGAGCCAGTCATGTTAGTCTTACTGCCAGCCACAGGTGTTCCTCTGTCTATCTCATCTGAACCAACAGCTCTTTCTGTCTCCATCACATATGAAGCTGCCCCAAGTCTCTTCAGTGCTTCTCATGCTCTGGGCCTGCTGCTGTTGCCCTTACTAGAGCACTCCTAAACTTCAGCCTTTCTGTTTTTATCTCAAGCCTCTTTGCCCTTCACAGATTTCTTCCTGAATTCCACCAGCAGAGTTCCTAGGGTATGGCCCCTATTGTGACAAGCCAATGGTCAAGGGTCTTCCCACCTAAACTTTGAGTTACCTTGGGCAGAAACTGGGTCTGTGTTAATTCTGTCTCTAGCCCTTTGAGTAATATGGATGGATTTGGATCCCTATAAATGTTTGTTGAGTGATAGTCAAATTGAAAACCCCATATTAGAGCACATTTTTATTGGAGACTTTCCTGTGACTAGATTTGAAAATTATTCTTAGTACAATCACATTTTTTTAAAAAAAGAAATACAAACAAAACCTCCATATCTGAAAACCCCATTTCATAAGTGAACATCCAAGAACATGTTTTTTCGTCCTTCATTCTTCCCTCCCTCTCTGCCCCCCCACCCCAGGCCCATTTTCTTAGAGGGCCCATAGAAGGCCACAAATACTGGCAAGTAATTAAAGCACAAAGGCAATCACTCTCATTTTGGGTGTGGATAAATAAATGGTCAGGTAAGAACTTCTTTTCTCTGGTTTTAAATATCTGGCACAGATAATCCATGGCAATCGGGACAATTTTCCTTCGGTGGTTTATTTTATCATGTTAATGAGATTTGGAGAGACTGCCTGGGTTTTGTTTCAACGTGTGAAGAGGCTGCCCAGATTTCGCACACAGCGGACTGGATGGGAGGATCCCATGATCCGAATCAGGTGTGTGTTCCTGGCACCCAGAGTAGAGTCAGAGCAGGCGGGGCCGAGTTTGGAGTGGGGATGCTCAGCGCGGTGTCAGCGAAGGGGATTCGGGGAAGGTTGGGCGGCACCGCCCCCCTCTCCGCCCCAGGGCAGATGAGGGGCGTGGGAGAGCGAGAGCGGGCAGAGGGTGGACCCGGGACCGCTTTCCCGGGGAGTGAGCTCCCTGGCGGCCGCGGGGAGCGCAGGGCAGGCTCAGGCAGCTCCAAGGCGGCCCCGGAGGTGATAAAACTTGAGAAACAGCTAGGAGGGGCCACCCAGCGTCTCCCTGGTCCAATCCAGTTTCAGACAAGAACACGCTCCTGGGCAAAGAAGCTTGAGAGAGGCCAGAACGACTTTTAGACAAGCTGCTGCGAAAAGCCTCCCGAGCTCTGGCTCTCAGAGTCCCTGCTAGGAGTCTGTCTGTGTCCTGAGGAGGACCGAGCCATGATGTTTTCTGGGCTCCGGAGCCCCCGGGGCAGAGCCATGGGCACACAGCTGATGCTGATGCTCTGGGTGAGTTATCCGCGCAATCGATGGGGACCCCATGGGGAAGGAAAAAGGACGGATCCGCCCTGGTCACCACGGGAGCGCAACAGGCAACAAACAAGTGATGGGTTGAGTTGAACTTCGGTTTAGAGGGGTGACAGGTGAAAAGTTATCATGGGACCCCTAAGACTCAACTTTTTGTTCTGGGCTGCCTAAGGCGATGTCTGAATTAGGAGTCCTCCTCTGGCTTCTCTGCGCTGATGTCTTGGTCCTGGGTGGGCAGTGGATACTATTTGCTTCTAGCTGGCAGCTCCTAAATTGGGATGGTGACTGGCTAGGCTTGGGTGAAAAGGAAGGAGGACAGTTGGGGCGGGGAGGGGGGCTTGTTATTTAGGATCCTTAACCTAGCAAAAGGCAGAGGTGGTCGGACTCCAGGAACTTCCTTGCCCCAGATTTTTATTGCGCCCCACCTTAAAGCGGAGCCAAAGTTGTGTTCCTGGATATTATCCTGGGGTTGCCTCTGAGAAACTGTGTTTTAACTATTCCTCCTCCAAAAGATTGCTCAAAAGGCTCGCCTGAGCGTCCACCCATGCCTGCTTGTTCACTGTGCTCTGTGTGCCAGAGATATCCAGGTGTGGAAAGGCTGCTAAAGGGTTGCATTGGAGTTCCACGGGGTGGCAATAGGAGTGGGGTCACAGGACTGAAACGCTGAGGGAGAGATGTGGCTGGTGTCTTTAGTCTGGCTCGGGAGAGGCACTGTTCAGTGCAGAGCTTTTCCTGGTATCTCCTGTGATCCCACATCCCAGGTGGTCTGCCTGGAAAAGAAGTTAATGACAGTTTTCTGAGCACCAGGAAGATTTGAAGAGAAAATAAGGAATTCTGAAAGCATGGTAACCTGTAAAACTTCAGACCTGACCAAGGCTACCACTAGTGATACAACCACTTCGACGCTCCAAAGACAGGCAAGACGTTCAGGGCCCAGAGGACCCCATCAGACCACAGTATTATGTGGACATTGTTTCTTTGTTTGCTTCTTTATTTATTTAGTTAAGAGTATCTCAGGCTGACCTTGAACTAGCTATGAGGTTAAGGATGGCCTTGACCTCCGGATCCTCTTGCCACCACCTTCTCTGTGCTGGCATTACAGACTTATATTACCTTATCAGTTTCCTGGCTAGCCCTGGTTGCAAGTTGATGGTTGTGGGCTCAGGTTTCATCCCCTCTTTAAATCAGGGAGTTACAGACATGAGAGTGGTATTTGTGATCTGAAACACATTAGGAACCAGGAAGATTGCAAAGGAGCCCAGCAATCTACCTGCAGTAGTATGAGTTGTTGGGCTTGGAAGACTGTAAATGAAATCCCCTTGAGTACTGTGCTCTTAGGATAGATGTGTTTGGGTGGATTTCCAACATTTTAGTTTAAAAACACGACTTTGGTGTTTTATAATTTCACTGAGAGAGAAATTAGAGAACAAGGAGAAGAGACTTCAGTGTTTTGTTCTGAGGATTAAGGGTACTAGCTGGAGGGGAGGACACAGATGATGAGGCTCTATAAGACGGGGAACTGTGGGTCAGGGGCCTGGTGGGTCAAGCCCAGAACGTGCTAGCAGTTCTAAACAGGTGAGCCAACTCTACTCCACCACATGTTCATTCAGGGTTATTTACAAAGTAATTGCACAGGTTAAACAGCAGACTCTGAGATTGGCACATGTGTACAGATTAGGCATTTGTCTCATCAGTAGCCCCTCTTTATAAATACATTGAATTTCACGACTGGGTGTTTTTTTTTTTTTCCCCAGCAGCCTTTGAGCATAACATTAATGAAGGGACTTTAGAAACATCTTTAATTATGTGGAGATTAATCATGGAACTTTAAAAACAGTGGCTTTTTGAGGGAGGACTTTTCAAAGTAAACCTTTAGCACACATCGAAGACTCTTAACATGGTCAACAAAACAGCTTTCCAGCCAGGCACAAGAATCTTTCCAATGGCGAGTTTCTGCATCTCTTTCCCCCACCGTCACTCTGAACAGCCCTAGAGTACAGCTGAAGGGAGGAGACAAATTTGGAAAACAAAATGAGAGAAAAACAACCATCTCCCTGTTAATGAACATTCTCAAACAACGCTTTTAGTGTTTTTCCCATTTAATGTGACAGCAAATCATCAGGAGTGATGACACTAACAACAGATCAGCTGTTTCCTACTGTTTTCCTAAAGGGCTCCTCTTTCAAGACTCTCTGCTTTCCCTCCCCGGAGTCAACTGATGTTGATAAAAGTGCCTTCCATCTTGTCAGGTTGTGTTATTAATTAATGGGGGAGCTTCTTTACCAGAAAGACTTTTGCTCTAGAGAACATTTGACATACTTAAGGTATGTCAAATATAGAAATTTACATTGACTTTTATTAGTGAAAAAGATTATGGCAAATAAAGTAATTAACGGGGGAGAAGTTTTATTTTAAAGTTTCATTGTAAGAAAGTCATAGTGTAAGCCAAGCACGATGGCCTGTGCCTTTAATCACAGGACCCCACAGACAGCATAAGATCGATAGTCTACATAGTCTGGTTTACATAGCAAGCTTTAGGCCTGTGAGGCTTCATTGTAAGATCCTACACCCCACTTAGAAAAAAAGAAAAGAAAGGAAAGGAAAAGGAAAGAAATTCAGTTTTAATGTATGTTTAGACTGATGCAATATCTCCCCCACCCTCAGTGAACCCCAGATCTCACACTTGGTAACTGGCTACTTTGTAAACAAGGTCTTTGATAGTCATATTGAGATGACTAGGCCTTGGAGCAACTTTTGACTGTGGAATAAATGTAAGGCGGTGTAGATTTTTTGACCCTGCTGTAATCCCCGTGCTTGGTGTCTTCCATATAAGGTATCTCTGGAGATCTGTGGTTAGTTACACTTCCTTCTGAACAAGAATTCCCATCTTATGTTGAGTTTGATTAGGAGGAAATATATTAGATCCATCAAACTACTGTGACTTGCAGAGTGGTAGATCTTAGCATTTATGCTGGAGGTGGTAAGAATTTGAAGGCTAGTGTTTCCATACTGTAGAAGTGTCCACAGGAGAAAGGAAGGGTTTAAATTCTAGTGTCAACTACTGCTCAGTCAGGGTATCCTTTGTACCTCAGGCAGGGTGTCCGCAGCATCAGTTGCTTTTCTTCTGTATCTCTGGCTACTGAAACCAGGGCTGTGCTCATGCTGGGCAACATGTTCTGCCGCTGAGCCACACCCAACCCTCTTCTGTGGCTTCATTTGCTTTGGTGGAGAACGGTGCCTCTTTTCTGTGTTGAAGTCATAAAACCGGAACTACTCAAGATGAAATAATTGTAGGTAGCTGCTTTACTCTTTCAATGCTCATTTGGCATTAGATCTTTGCATCATAATTTTGTAATCACATCACTAGAAAAATTTGTAGAATACTGTAAAGTAAAACAAAATTTATTATATTTAAGGCTATTCTTATATTTGTTTTTTAAAACAAATATTTGAAGTTACTCTCGAGAGGTCTCCTTTTAAAGTGTTTCTTTAAATTCAAGCTGTCAATTCATTAACTTTTTTAGAAATAATTTTTTTGTATGTTGTGCTTTTAAATGTATTGCATTTATTTATGTAATTTGAGGGGAGGCAATGGTACATTTGTGGAAGTCAGAGGACAATTTGTGGGAATTGGTTCTCTTCTACCATATGAGTTTCAGGGGTAGAACCTAGACTTGTGTGTCGAGGTCAGAGAACAAAATGGAGGATTTAATACTTCCCTTCCGCCATGTGTGTTCTGGAGACTGAGCTCAGACTGTTTGTCTTGGGGCAAGCCCAAACATTCTGTTCTCCTTCACATTCAGCAGACCAGTAAGAAGTTAATAACTTAGTTATACAAAATGGACACAGAACAGAATTCTGAGAATAGCAGTTGAGCCAACTCTTCTTAGCTCACTTTCCAAGGATTGTGTGGTTAGAAAGTGGTTTCATGTCACCAAGGACATCATGCATGGAAGATGGAAATGATGAAATACATAGCAGCCAGTGAAATCCATGGTGTATCTGAAAGTTATGTCTTAAGAAGGATTGCCCCAGGAAAGGGAGGACTCTATTATTTATGTTTGAATATGCTAATGATATGCTAATAAAGCAAAACTGTAGTCAGTTCAAAATAAGCAGCCAATTTAGATTTATTATTTAAAGAAATTCTCAGCCGGGCATTGGTGGCACATGCCTTTAACCCCCAGCACTCGGGAGGCAGAGGCAGGTGGATCTCTGTGAGTTCGAGACCAGCCTGGTCTACAAGAGCTAGTTCCAGGATAGCCTCCAAAGTCACAGAGAAATCCTTTCTTGCAAAAAAAAAAAAAAAGAAAGAAAGAAAAAGAAAAAAGAAAAGAAAAAAGAAATTCTTAGCTAATTAGTTATATGGAAATTTTTTTTTTTTAACTCAATGAAATATACCTAACAAACATGAGTTGAGGCTGGAGAAATAGTTCAGTGATTAAGAGCACATATTGCTCTTGCTGTGGATTCAAATTTGGTTTCCAGTACCCACTTAATACATCTCACAACTGCCTTTAACTCCAGCTCCAAAGGATGTGAAGACGTATTCTGGCCTCCATGGGAATTTCCACTTAGGTGCACACACACACACACACACACACACACACACACTCTGTCTTACACACACAGATACACCTCTCTTACCACATACTATCATATAATTAATGTTTTTAAAAATTAAAAAGAATGAATGATTGAATGTAGTGAAAAAAGTAAAAAGAAACAAAAAATGGTGAAATGGTAAACATCCCCTATCTGCTTAGAAATAGACACTTTGCTCATTGTATCTGTTTCTTTTGCATGTTCTACTGGAAGCCCACTTAAACACACCACACCACACACACACACACACACACACACACACACACACACACACACACACACGGGGAATTATGGGCGAGATGTAGGGAGAGTGAAAGAAAATAATTCTGATAGACATGGTTCAAGAGGCAGGACCAGCTTTGTGGAAGGCATATCAGGCAACCAAACTACTATAACTTAGAAAACTCAGCAAGTCCCTTCCATATAAGGTCAATTTAAATAATTAAAGAATCATTCCTATCGACTGTCAACAGACAGATAATATAAATAAAAGAAGAATCCTATTCATGGTAGTGTTGTCATTGATATATTTAAAAACAGCCTACTGGGGCTGGAGAGATGGCTCAGAGGTTAAGAGCACTGACTGCTCTTCCAGAGGTTCTGAGTTCAATTCCCAGCAACCACATGGTGGCTCACAACCGTCCCTTATGAGATCTGGTGCCCTCTTCTGGTGTGCAGATATACATGGAAGCAGAATGTTGGATACATAATAAATAAATAAAATCTTTTTTTTAAAAAAAAAAACTTGTTGTTAAAAAAAAAAAAAACAGCCTATCAAGCTGGGTGTGGTGGTACATACCTGCAATCCCAGGACTCAGGAGGTAGACAGGGAGGACCATCCTCAACTACAAAGTGGATTCAAGGCCAACTTGGGGCTATAAGAAACTTTATCTCAGAGCAAAAGGAAACAAATAAAAACAGCCTAACAGATCCTGAAAGAGCTTCATAGCAAACTCAGAATGCCTCTTCAAATGGCACAGTATAAATTACAAACGAATGAGAGAATGTGTTTACCATGCTTAGGGGCCCTACCATGTCAAATTCTTTTTAAAACCTAAGTGAAGTTTAACGGAAAATTTATGTAACATGGGCTGCTGATGATAAAGTTTCTTTGAGAAACTTGGGGGCTAAAAGAGCTTTCTTTAAAGAGATGTGATCTAGTTCTTGGGGCCACTATCATAGAGATTTGACATAAAGCTATACTGAGTAAAACAATAGAGCATTGATGGAGAGATAGATGTCAATAGACAGAATCAAGGGGAAAGACCAGAAGAGTGTGTATGGGGGCAGTACATATCAGGCATGTTGTGGATGTCATACCATGAGCTAAGACTGGCAGAGTCACTGGTGATCTTTGTAGCAGGAGATAAATATATACATCACATGGGCAAAAGACTTAAAGTAAGAAATGGTTTTACAGTTTCAGAAGAAAATACTGGGTATATGTTTATGTTAGGAGTCATTAGGTCATATTAAACCCAAAGCAGAAGAAATTATTAATAAAATTGATTAAAATTACAAAAGAGATAGCAAAATTGTTTACTTTAAAATGTAACCAGACATATCAAAAAATTCCACAAATTGTGAAAAATAGGAATCTTGCAAGCAAGAAACCTTGCAATTAAAAAAAAATAAAGCACACAGAGTGTAACATGAATGAAAACAATAAAAATAACCAAAAATAGAGAGGAATGATGATTATATTGTGAATTTCAATTGTTAGGATATGTCCATATTAGAGTAGGGTTCTTGATCCTTTATGTCTACATACAAGTGAGCATGCCTTAACCACTTCAATCCTATTGTACTTGATTATTTCAGAGCTGAAATCCTTCCTTATGGTTATTACAGTATTTCCCTGAGATTTCATATATTAAGTTATAGATCTAAAAGATGCAGGGATGATGTGTAAAGAATCATGCTTTCGTTAGTGATGTGACTTGTTTTGTTTCAAACAGACTTGCTGATGGCTGTCAGAGGCAAAATTACACTCTGAAGTACACAATTCAGTGACTTTCAGCAAATTTAGAGTGCACAAAAATCACCACGTGCTAACCATGGAGTATCTCCACAGCTTTACCAAGAAGCCTTGGGCCCATTTCAGTTGCTTCTTTTCTTTTCCCCATTGTAGTCAACTGACACTACAGTCTTCTGTCTCTACATAGCTGTCTGTTAGGACACTACTTAGAATGATATGTGTGTGTGTGTATACACTGCATATATACACATATATACATACACACTATATACATATGTACAATATATATAAATGTACACACACACACACACACACACACACACACACACACACACACACATATATATATATATATATATATATATATATATATATATCCCTCTATTGTTCTGGGTCTGATAGGTTTAATGTTTACATGTTTACCCATGTTTTAGCATGAATAAATAGTCTGATTTTTAAAATAGCAATATAGTATCCTATTGTATGCTAGATCACATTGTGTTGATCTATTCACTAGCTGGTGGATGTGTTTGCATTTCTTAGACCTTATCTACTGTGCTTTTATGACCAAACAGGTAGAAGTTGAAGTGGACAAAGTTGTAAACAGCATAGAATTGCTGGATTCTATCTTTTTCTGACATTTAATTCTCTTAGAAACTGCAAATGTGTCCAGATGGCCACATCACCTTCCATTTCAATGAACAACACAGGAAGGAAGGTTCCAGTTTCTCTGCGTTTTTAACAGCAACTTGGCGTTTTCCATCTTGTTTATGTTAGTTCAGTAGAAGGAATCTTGTGGTTTAGATTTACATTTCCTAGTGTCTCATGCTGTTTAGCAACTTTTCATATTCTTAGCCATCATTGGTACATCTTTGAACACTCTCTATTTGAATTCTTTATTTTTTTCACCATTTACCATCTTTTTGTAGTTACAAAGTATCTTTATGTATTGCGGATATGTCACTAATTGTTCTTTCATTTGAAAATATCCTCTCCCATTATGTGGGTTTCATTTTTGCTTCCTTTATCACATTGTTTGAGGCACAAAGGTTTTAAATATCTAGCAAGTCCTGTTCATCCGTTGCTCATGTTTTGATATTTCAGCTAAGAAATCATTGCCCAACATTGTGAAATTTTCTTCTAAATCAAACGTTCTCAACCTATGGGTTGTGGTCCTTTTGGAGGCTGTATATCAGATATCATACATATCAAATATTTACAATATAATTCATAACAGAAGCAAAATTATGGTTATGAAGTAGCAATGACATATTTTTATTGTTGGGTCATCTCAATATGAGGAACTGTGTTAAAGGGTCACAGCATTAGGAAGGTTGAGAACCACTGTTCTTCAATAGTTTTCAACCTTATCCTTGAGTCTACAGCCCACTCTGTTTCTGTGCATGGAATAGCTTAGGGCCTCATTTCCACTTTTGTCATCCCAGCACAATTTGGTAAGGAGATTTCTGACTCTTGAACTCTCTAGAAGCTATCCAGAAATGAGGCTTATCTCCAGGATGTCAATTCTATTCCATTTGTCTGCACATTTATCTATCTATGTTAACAGCATTTGGCTTTGGCTAGTGTGGCTTTGAGCTGTATCAACACTGAATAATGTCAGTCCTTCATGTCTTTCTTTTTCAAGTGTGTGTGTGTGTGTGTGTGTGTGTGTGTGTGTGTGTGTGTGTGTGTGTTTTGCATTTCCTTAAGGACTTCCTCCCTCCCTCCCCTCCCTCCTCCTCCTCCTCCCTCCCCTCCCTCCCTCCCTCCCTTCCTTTCTTCCTTCTGGTCTGTTTTTGTTTGTTTGAAAAAGTGTTTCTTTGTGTAGGTTTGACTATTCTGAAACTTGCTCTTTAGACTAGGCTGTCAGAGATCTACCTGTGTCTGCCTCTTGAGTGCTGGGATTAAAGGTATGTGCCACCACATCTGCATATATGGCCAATTTCTTCAAAAAAGAAATCGGAGATTGTATTTGTAAAATATTTTCTCCTATCCATAATTAGAGGTACACTTCCCACTTCTATGTGTCTTTTACATATACTCTCACCATGTTTCATTGTTTTCAGGGCAAGATCTTGTACTTTTGACAAATGAATTTGAAAGCATTTTATCCTAAGTGGAACTGTTTTAGGATTTTTTAGTTTACAGGAAATTTTTTTACAGTATTTATTTATTTGGTGTGTGTGTGTGTGTGTGTGTGTGTGTGTGTGTGTGTGTGTGGTATGTTTGCAAAGATCAAATGAAATGTTGGTGGGTTCTCTCCTCCCACCATGTGGATTCTGGGTATTGAAGTCGGATTGCCAGCCTTCGTGGCAGACACTTTTACTCACTGAGTAGTCTTGGTGGCCCAAGTAATCCACTTTTGTATGTTCATTGTATTTCTTAGTCTTTGGAATTCATTTAATTTGTTTTGTTTCTAATATATATGCTTTTCTATTATGCTTTTCTATATGCTTCCCAATGCTTTTCTATGTTTGGATCAATTTATTTTCTTTTATAAGTGCCCTGGCTAGAAGTTCTAGTATAATATCACATACAAGTAGTGGAGCAGGAATGATTGTCTTATTTCCAATAATTGAGGAAAACATTTAGTCATTCTCACTTAAATATGAACTTAGTCATCATTTTAACATAGACTTTTTTCGTTAAGCAAGTTCTCTTATGTCACTAGAATGCTGAGGCCGTTATCATAAATGTCAGGAAGAACTTATCAGTTGATTGTTCTACATTTACTGAGATGACCATGTAGTTTGTTTCTTATTCTCTGATGAATTAATGTGATATTTTATAATTTCTAGGTCTTCAGTTTTGTTGGTGAAGCCTGTAAGAAGGTGACATTAAATGTACCTTCAACACTAGAGGTGGACCAGATAATCGGAAGAGGTGAGGACACTCTGAACCGCTGCTTTGAAACAGACATGTGGTGTACTTAGTCTGCCAGGGGCATGGTGTGTCATCTTTGCCTTCTGGAGCTAGTCTACATTGACTTAGAAATAGAGACAATTCAGTATTATTTCAAATACACAATTTTGCCCTTATTTCTGTTGGATTTAGAAGTTAATTGTAGTGTGAGTTTTCCAATCAACAGTTTTTGCAGTCACTAATCTTTTACAGTTTAAAATACCACATTCTTAACACACTGGGATCTAAGAATTGCATAAGTATAGATGAATATTGAAGAGAAACACCATACCATTCTTTTACTTTAAAGTTAGATTTTATTTATTTTGTGCACAAGTTTGTGCACATATGCTATGTATGTGTGCATATGCAGGTGTATGTGTATACGTGTGTGCACGCACATGCGTGCGACTGTGTGTGTGTGTCTCAAAAGGCCGCTTGTGGGGTTTTGTTCTTTCCTTCTTCGCTGTGAGTACCAGGGATAAACTCAGGGTGTCAGGCTTGGTAGCAAACACCTTTATCCACTAAACAACCTTGACAGCCAGGGAGCAGTATTCTGATCAGTGTTGCATTTTTATTGAGAAGTATAACAAAGTCCATTCTCCTCTGGACTGCACATAGTCAACCATTTTGAAATGGACACCTGAGAGGCAGAATGAACTTCAGTTTCTACCAGCAGCTGGGAAGTTCTGCCCAGGTGTTGCTTATTTGTTTATTTTGTGTTCTTGTTTGTTTCTAATGTGATCTTAGAGAAATTAGAGGTAATTGCTAGGAGTTTTGACTTTTTTTAAAAAAAGAGATATACTTGTCCAAGAAATATGAAAATGATCTTTTCAACAGTGTTCAATTTCTGACTAAACTATCTCAGTTGATTTCATCAAATTAATATCACTTTTCCTACTGTGGGAAAGAAGATATAAAGAGAGGTAGGTTGTTTCTCTGGGAGAATAAACCAGAAGGAATCCTTCAGCTAAAAATATAAAGTTGAGAGATCTGTATTGTTAGCTCTTACAACATTCACTGCCTTTTGGTGGAACATCCATCATTTCATTAAACCCACCCATGACAGATTTAGGTAAAAGCAAAGATACACACGAAGCAAAGGGGCCCTTAGGTGAGGTAATTGTTTGGGCATCGCCAGTTTGGTTTCTGCAAAAGATGATGATGAATGGGATGGGAAACATTTGTGTTTTGATACTTAAATATACCTTTTACTAGGAGGCAAAAGTCCCAGATAGGGAAGATGCCATGGAAAGCTGTGTTTGTGGGCTTGGAATGTACAAGAAAAGCTGTGGGAATAGCTCAGGGACCAGTTTGCCTTCTTTACTGTCAGCTTGTGTGCCCCTCTGTTCCTTGTGCTTTTGTGTGTATCTTCTGACTACAGGCAGGTGCATCTGAAGACACACTCTATGTGTTGTTGAGGGAAATTTCTCTGTGTTTATTCAGGTGTGCCTGAGGGTGTGTGGCTCACCTTGTCATGAGAGTCATATGTGTACCTCTTTAGTGGAAGATAATTTTCATAAGTTCACTAGAAGAATGCCAATGTGTAAAAATCATGTTCAATAGAAATATACAGTCAAGAACCATGATTCTTAAATAAAACGAAATTATTATTTTTAAAAATGGAAAGACTATTATGGCATTCTACAAATGCAGTGTGCTTGATTTTCATGATCATGTACAGTATTTTAACATATATGTTTCCTTTACACATGCATCTCCACCTTACAACTGGAATTTTTTTTTTTTTTTTTTTTTTTTTTTGCGGGCAGTTAATTTGAAAGAGTGTCTCAGCTCTGCCGAAGGCATCAGGACAAGCGATCCTGATTTCAGAGTTCTAGATGATGGGTCAGTCTATCCAGCCAGAGCTCTTGTGTTGTCTGGAGAGAAAAGATCGTTTGTCATTCAGCTTTCTGACTCAAAGACACAGACACAGAAAGAGATTCCTGTAATCCTGGAGCACCAGAAGAAGGTATGAAAAGCACACTGCACATTCTCAAGCATGGGGGCTTTTTTTTTTTTTCTTCAGTAAATGTCCTTCCTTGAAAATGGCAAAGAGGACCAATGGAGAAATAGCATCTTTTCTTTCCCCTCCTGTCCCTTTTCCTCCTTGACATTCCTTCCATCTTCATTATTTTCCCTTCCTCCTCTCCTACTTGTTTTGATCCTATTTCCCCCTTTCCCTCCGTTTTCTTTCTTTTCTTTCATTTTCCAACTTTTAAAATTTGAATTAGACACAGGATTGTTTTACATGACAATCCCAGTTGCCTTCTCCCACCCATCTTCCCCTACCACCCCCCACCACTAAAACCCTATCTATCACATATCATTTCTGCTCCCCCTGGATGGTGAGGCCTTCCATAGGGTGTCATCAGAGTCTATCGTATCTTTTGGGATAGGGCCTAGGCCCAACCCCATGTGTGTTGGCTCAGGGAGTATTTCTCTATATGGAATGGGCTCCCAAAGTCCACACCTATGCTAGGGATGAGTACTGAACTTCTACAGGAGGTCCAGTAGATTTCTGAGGTTTCCTCACAGAAACCCATGTTCCTGGGGTCTGGATTAGTCCCATGCTGGTATTCTAGCTATCAGACTGGGGAGCAAGAGTTCCCGGGTGTTCAGGTCAGCTGTTTCTGTGCATTTTACCAGCCTGGTCTGGACCCCTGTGATCTTCACTTGTCCTTCTCTGCATCTGGGTTCCAGTTCAGTTCAGTGATTAGTTGTGGGTGTCGACATCTACTTCCACCAGCTGCTGGATGAAGGCTATAGGATGGCATATAAGTCAGTCATCAATCTCATAATCAGGGGAGGGCATTTAAGGTAGCCTCTCCTCCATTGCTTAGATTGTTCCCTCCATTTTCTTGCTTTGTCTTTTGTTTCTAAATCTTTCTCAACACCAGATAAACAATGGTTTTAGTTTTTCTGGTGTTAAATGTATGATATCTCCCTTCTGTGAAGCCTTTGTCTAGCTTTGATTTCTACCAAATGTCAGTTGTGTACTGGGATCAGTTTGAGATCTCTTGCATCACAGCCTTTAGAGTTTCTTATTACTGCCAACACTTACTCATGAGAAACAGCATTGTGAATGTAGTCACAAAAGGATGGGAGATTTCAATTGGCCTACCAAATCTATGCTAATGAACTAGTGGTAAAGCTAATTAATTGACTGCTTAGCATTTTACTGAATATTTAATAAATTATTAGTTGTTAATAATGGCCATGAAACCAAGCATCTCCCTTTGCTATATGAGATAAAATTATTACTTCTAAAGCACCTGTTGGATCATTTTGCAGTGATAGAAATGTTCTAGAATGTTCTATAATCTCCAGTGTCTGGCACATGTTATGTTAATTGCTTATGTTAATTGCTACTGGGTACTTAATATACAACTAGTGCAACAAAAAATTGAGTTTTCCATTTAAATTAATTTTGGTTAACATGGATCATCACAAGCCTACTGGTGGCCAGTGGCTATTGTATAGGACAGCACATGTAGATGGAGGAGTTAGGGACATGCATTTCCTTTCCATGTTTTACCTGATGGGGATACTCCTGATACTTAGTTTTACCATTAAATTCAGGTACTGAAGAAAAGACACACTAAGAATACTGTGCTCAGGAGAGCCAAGAGAAGATGGGCACCCATTCCTTGTTCAATGCAAGAGAATTCCTTGGGCCCCTTCCCATTATTTCTTCAACAGGTAGGTATTCTTTCCTTCTGATTGTGGTCCTGCTAGGAGGAGAATCTGTTTGACTCAGATTTAACCATGGTTAAGCATTAAAAAACAAGCAGATATGACTAAAGTTGCTCATGAAATACAATACAAATGAATAAAGTAAGAAAATGACTGATTTACTAATAGTGTAAGACAACCTATAGCCTTCGTGTGCCTTCAGTCATTTATTTGTTTCTTTAGGTGATGTTTACTGGGTATCTGTATGCATTACATGGTATTATAGATATTGATATAAGCATTGGAGATGGAAATAAATTGAGTCCTGTCTTCTTTTCTTCTTGGAACGGGTAGAAGTGAGATGAAGTCTCAATATGTAGCCCAGGTTGGCCTCAAACTTATTATCCTCCTGTCTCAGTCCCACATATGCTGGGGCTACAGACTTAGCTTGGCCACCTTGCATGGTCAAAATGGCTTATCCCTGTGTTTAAAAGTGAGACTGCATGCTTCACTTTCTAGAGCCCAAATCTTCACAGATCCTGATTATTTTGTTTATGCAATCTATTATGCCATAATTATTCATACTATTATTTATATTAGTACATTTCATTATTATATTATAGTTTATTGTGTATCCCATTGACTTGCTCTCATGTAGCCATAACTAACTTCAATTTAGATGGAACTTCTTCCCAGAAACTTTGGGCTCAGCTATAAAGAAAATGGCATAAAAGGGTCTGCAAAATAGCTCAGTGGTAAAGGTGCTTGCCACCAAGCCTGACACCTGAGTCCAATCCCTGGGACCCATATAGTGAAAGGAGAGACTTCATCACTGCATGTTCTTCTCTGACTTCCATATGTGTACTGTGAACTTACTCTTACCAACTATAAGTTATGTTGTTCTTTTCTACTGAAATATTGTTGTTAAGATATATAAAATACTTATAGATGTATATATTACAAGGTAGTATTTAAATGTAATTCTAAGTGCTTACTTCTGTGTATTTTTCTTTCAGGTTCAGTCTGATGCAGCTCAAAACTATACTATCATATACTCAATAAAGGGGCGGGGAGCCGACCAAGAACCCCGGGATTTGTTTACCATAGACAAACACACTGGGAATCTGTATTGCCATAAGGCCGTGGATCGTGAGAAATATGATGTTTTTGATGTGGGTGTTTTATTGATAACTATGGCTCTATATTAATGAACTATTTGTCTTCCGAGGCTTTGCCTGCTCTTTTCTTTTTAGGTTCTCTCCTTAGAGGGTGTTGTAAAGTCAAAGGACAATGGCATGCACTGTATGTTGGAATGCTTGCTCAACCCTTTATTTCAGCTTGCATTAGGCAATTGTGAAATGAAGCAAAGAGGTTTAATTGTATTTGAACATAAAACCCAGTACAGTTGTAGGAGGTTTAGCTTGTCAGACATCATCTCTGGTTACTAGAACATTTTCAGTTCTCCACAGAGATTCACAGTTGATCTTCCTCCACTGCTCTACCTTTCTTTTTTGTCTTTCTTCTACATATGTTACTCTCTGATCATGTCTGATAACTAGATAAAGTAAAAAAGTAGGAAGCAAGGTCTAAATAAAGGCTATCAGGTCAGATATCTGATATGGATAAGTGTGTATTCAGTGGGGAACTGACTTAGGCAGTTTCCATCATAGAGCAAACTGTACTCTGCTGTCATGAACCAATTTCAGCAAGAAGGATTCCCCTTTGGGGAGAAGGGTTACATCTGTTTCTGGAAGATGAGAGAGGTGCTGAGAAACTAACCTGACTGATATACTCATATGGCATTCTTTGCCTTGGGCTATAAAAACATTCAACTTGATGTAATTATATACTGAGCAGTACTACGTTCTGATGTTACATTTCCTTTGATTAATGATCAACGAGGGAATTAGTAAATGTGTTTTATAATAAGAACTGTTTAAATCGACAGTCTAAGAGTCCAGAAACAACAAAATTGGGAGATTTGCTTCATCGATCATGTAGAAGAATTTTTCAAATGGCCATGAGTTGCCTGTTCTCCCCATGAAGATTAATGACGACAGAGAGATTAAAGCTGTAAACTGAGTTACAAGTACACCCAATGCCTCACAATAATGCATATGGAATGTCATCCAAATTCTCTCCATTCTGACCTACTTTGTATCTGAAAGGGAGCTGTTTCCTCCCTACAGTGAAGGCCCATTGCTTTAATTATCTCAGTGTGGAGCATTGATGAGGTAGCTTATTCCTGAAAGGACTTGCAGGGAAGGGTACAGGGCATCTCATCTCCCCTGTGCTGTGATGTTGACTGCCTGCTGATGTTGTCCTCCTTTCTCCCACAGTTGACGGCCTATGCATACACTGTAGATGGCTATTCGGCTGATTCACCTCTCCCACTGCCCATCAAAATAGAGGATGAAAATGACAATTATCCTCTTTTTACAGAAACAATTTATAATTTTGAAGTTCCAGAAAGCAGTAGAATTGGTAAGCCTGTTTCTATGTCAAATATGTTTTTGTGTATATTTTTAAGACAGTGGAATTTTTATTTTTTGTTTCTGTTTGCACTGTTTGTGTGCATGCATCCGTGTGTGTGTGTGTGTGTGTGTGTGTGTGTGTGTGTGTGTGTGTGTACGCGCGCGCGCGCGCGCGCACATACAGGCATGTGAAGACTTGAGTAGAACCTCCCCTGTCATCTTCAAGTTACAATTTACCTTGTTTTTTGAGACAGTGTTTTTCTCAGTGGCCTGGAGTTTATCAAGTAGGCTAGGCTGGCTGGCCATTGGGCTCTGGAGATTCATCTGTCTCTGACTATCATGCTGTGGAATTCTGAGTCCACCATCATCACCAGCTTCTTTTTAAATATGGATTCTGGGGATCAAACTCAGGTCCTAGTGCTTGCAAGACATTACTTTGTCAATGGACGTCTCTCCCCATTAGAGATTTTTGTATTCATGGCCAGTCGATCATGAGCTAACACAGATCTGGCATCTACTTATCAGAAAACATTAGTTATATCCCATCAAGTCTAATCAGCATGCCTCTCACCAGATACTACAAGGACTTCCAACATGGTCAGTGAGACACTAATTATCAATGAGGGCATGCTGCCACTAGTCAGGATTTGTACTGTTTTACTTTATGTATTCATGCATTTTACTTTATCTTCTTACTGTGTGCTTTTATCATATCCCCCCTTTCAAGAGGACCCACAGGGTAGAATGAACAGTAAAAACATAGTATAGATATTTCAGTGGGGTTGTGGGAAAGTATTAAATGATAGAGACAAGGGACACAGTATTTAAATTCTTTTTAAATGTCTGTTTTCTTGAACTACTTTATGACATATTATTTAGAATAAACACTAGAATAATTTGAGGACCCCTAGATCACACAAGTTCCATTCTAAGAATACCCCTTCAATGTGGAAAAAAATTGTTTTATTTCTGTGGCATTTTCATATTTTGTTCCTGAGGCTTGCATTATGAAGAGTATATACCACCATACCAGGAGAATGGGGACTCAGACAAAAAAGATGGCTAATATTTTTTCTGCTAAGATTTCTGGTCATTGTTTATGTCCTTACTGTAATGTATCTGCATTTCCCTTTCTTGTTTTACTGTGACAATTTGATTATCTAATGTTAACATCCTCTTTGCACACATGTGAAATTAAATTAAGATGGAGATTTTGGAGTTTAGGAAACACACTATTTTGTACATGTTCTATTTTAAAGTCACTGAGAGGAGTCAAGGCAACCTTTGAGTTCTCTCACCTATAAATGCACAATATACTTCATGTCACAGGAAAACTATCTATCTATCTATCTATCTATCTATCTATCTATCTATCTATCTATCTATCTAAATGTGTGTGTGTGTGTGTGTGTGTGTGTGTGTGTGTGTGTGTGTGTGTGTTTGTGTGTGTGTGTACGTGTTTCTCAGTTTCATGAACTTATGGCCACATTGTATTTTTCTGGTTTCTTTTTTTAAATTTTATTTATTAGTTCTAGTTAGGGAACAAGCTTGTTTCACATGTAAGTCCCTTCTCCCTCTCCCTCCCCTCACCCCCATCCCTCCTCCCCCACCCCCAGCCTACCCCCACTCCATCCACCCACCACTCCCCAGGCAGGGTAGGGCCCTCAATGGGGGCTCTGCAAAGTCCACCAAATCTTCCTGTGCTGGTCCTGGGCCCTTCCCCATGTGTCCAGGGCCAGAGTGTAACCCTTCACGTGGGATGGGCTCTCAAAGTCCCTTCTTGCACCAGGGAAAAATACTAATCCACCACCAGAGGTTCCCTGGAGTGCAGAGGCCTCCTTATTGACATCCATGTTCAGGGGTCTGGATCAGTCTTGTACTGGCCTCCCCGACAGCATCTGGAGTCGATGTGCTCTTCCTTGTTCAGGCCAACTGTTCCTGTGGGTTTCTCCAACCTGGTACAGACCCATTTGCTCTTCATTCCTCCCTCTCTTCAATTAAATTTCCGATTTCAGCTCAGTGTATATCTGTGGATGTCTGTCTCTGCTTCCATCAGCCACTGGATGAGGGCTCTAGGATGGCATAAAGAGAAGTCATCAATCTCATTTTAGGGGAAGGGCTTTTAGGTTATCCTCTCCACCATTGCCTGGATTGTCAGATCGTGTCATCCTTGTAGGTCTCTGGAGATCTCCCTGGTTCCAGATCTCTTCTCAGACCTATAGTGGCTCCCTCTGATATGGTATCTCTCATCCTATCTCTCTCCTCTATTCTTCCCCCAACTCAATATTTCTGCCCCTCCATTTCCTCTCCTCTACTCCTCTTCTCTTGCTCTTATTGTAGCAGCTCCCTCCCCCCTACCCTCATGCTCCCAATTAGTTCAGGAGTTCATGCCACTTCCATTCCTGGGGACCATTTATCCCTTAGAGTCCTTCATATTTCCTAGTTTCTTTGGTGAAGAGGATTATAGGCTGGGAATCCTTTGCTCTAAGTCTAAAATTCATATATGAGTGAGTACATACCATGTTTGTCTTTTTGTGACTGGGTTACCTCACTCAGGATGGTTTGGTTCTTCTAGTTCCATCCATTTGGCTTCGAATTTCAAGATTCCATTGCTTTTTTCTGCTGAGTAGTACTCCATTGTATAAATGTACCACATTTTCTCAATCCATTATTCAGTTGAGGGGCATCTAGGTTGCTTCCAGGTTCTGGCTATTATAAACAACGCTGCTATGAACATGATTAAACATATGTCCTTGTTGTATGAACATTCACTATTTGGGTATATACCCAAGAGAGGAATGGCTGGATCTTGAGGTAGACTGATTCCCATTTTTTTCTGAGCAACCACCATACTGATTTCCAGAGTGGTCTTACAAGTTCGCACTCCCACCAGCAATGGAGGAGTGTTCCTTTTTCTCCACATCCTCTCCAACATAGATTGTCATTGGTATTTTTGATTGGTTTCAGTTTTCCCTTGAGATTAAGGACAAACACTTAGGCTTAAACACTTGGGTTACTTGAAGCACACCTACCATTAGGTTCTGACTTATTAATGTTGTGTAGCTCTTGAAGAAAAATAAATAAAAATAAATCAAATCAGAGCAGACAAAGCAAGGAAGTGAGCAAGAAAGAGACACAGAGGAATGTTTTCAAATGAGCAGGAGATGAAGAGGTAGACTAAAAAGGTCACCCTGAGGACTTACGTTATGATTCATCAGGCAAAGGAGCTTGCCACCAAGCCCAACAACCTGAGTTGATTCCTGGGACCCATTTGATAGAAGAGAACTTATTCCTGTAAATTGTCCTCTATTCTATATGTGCTTTGGTATATCCCCCAATAAATTAATGAATTAAATTAAAAATCAATTTGATCATTTACGTAACTATACTAAAATGAGTCCTAATTTAACAATTAAGTCTGGTAAAAGACTGAATTACTTTAGGACTTATTATTACAATATGTTGGAATTCATGTTGAAATTATTTTATCCTTGTTTGTTTGTTTTTAAGATGGGCTTTACTGTATAGCCCAGATTGATGTCAAATTCTCAATCTTCCTGCTTCAGCCTCTTTAGTGCTGATAATACAAGGGTAACACCCATGCCCTGCTCTGAATTTACAATAGACGCATATTTAGTTTTTGGTAATTTACTATAAAAATTTTAATTTGTGACTCTCAATGCCAGAATGTTTGGATCCTCCATTAGACTTTTTCTTTCTATAGTCTGTTTAACGTTGTGATCCATTTGGGTAGATTCACATTTTAAATTAGGTTTCCACTGTCGTCACTCTGATAAGTTGAAAAGTGTAGAGACCAAGCACACTCTGCTGCTCTGGGAGTTCAAATTTGCTTTTTAACACACAGGTACTGTAGTTGGAGTGGTTTGTGCCACAGATATGGATGAACCTGACACGATGCACACACGCCTCAAGTACAGCATCTTGGAGCAGAACCCAAGGTCACCTGGGCTCTTTTCTGTGCACCCTGATACCGGCATCATCACCACCGTCTCTCATTACATGGACAGAGAGGTAAGGTCCCTACTATAGAAAATCATTCCACTGTGGGTTTAACTCTTTCCCACTTACTATAACTTGCTATGCTATTTTGTATTTTATCTGAAGTATAAGAAATTATGAATTCCTGAAATGTTTCCTAGTTTTTAAACAATATTTTTATTTCCATATGAAAGAGAGGCATTAAGAAATAGAAACTTTTCTTAATGATTTGTGTTTAAATGGGAAGATACAATGTGTTTCTTAGGAAAACTATTGCTTATCATTTTATTTCCTTTAAAGTGTGAGGCTAGTTGGTTTCAGAGAAGTAAAATCTTCAGTCATCATGCAGCACACTAAGGTTTAGCTTTTTTTTTGATGAGTATAGTGCTTATTCTAATCCCTATTCAGTTAGTTCTATCTGTGTGTAGTTTATCAAAGAAAACTATTAGTTGGGATAAAATTAAATTAAATTTATTAATAAAAGTATATGGTCCTGTGTGTGGTAATTGTATTCAACCTCTTTATGTGAATTTAGAATTATCTACTTGATTGATTAGGAAGGTATAATAAATATCCAATCTACATAAGAGAAATATGGTAGAAAAATTTATTCTTTCACCCAAGTCAAATTATTTCAAGAAGTCTTCAAATCTTTTGTTATTATTTCTCTGGTCAGCCTGTTTAACTCAGAGTCAAGAATTATTAACTGAAGATGAATCACATGTGTAAAATAACTCTGTTGGGGTGCTTCTAGGGTCTGTCTGCACTATAGCTAGAACAATGTACCTAGAATGATTACTATGACAAGGACAAATGGTATGGAAAGAATCAATGGAGTGTGAGTCCAAAGACAAGAGGAAAGAACGTGGGACTCTATAGAAAGCATATAAACTAGTACAAAAGTTTTTGTTTCTATCATTTAGATTTTTTGTAACATTGGAACATTTATGTGGTAAAGCATTGAGCAATACTGTTTTAGTTGCTTTCCATGCAGCAAAATACCTGATAAAAGCAACCTAAGGATGGAGGGATTTAGTTCAACGGTATAGTCCATCAGGGAAGGAAATCATGGTGGCAGGTCACCTTGAGGCAGCTGGTCACAAGGGCACTCACAGCAGGAGTTGAGATAGGAATTCTGCTGTTCAGCTGCTTCTCATTCTATGCAGCCCGGGCCCAGCCTTTGGAGCTGTGCTGCCCACATTTAGGTTGTCTTCCCATCTCAGCTCATCCAAGCCAGTAGCTCCCTCACAGACAGATATACCTAGATGTTTGATTCCATGGTGATTCTAGATTCCATCAGGCTGGTGATGGAGATTAATCATCACAGCAACAAATGGGAAATTTGGAAGCCATCATATGGATATTTTTATACATTTCTAGTGTGAAAATGGGTATGTTAATTAATTGAAGAGAGGGCTTCCCCCATCTGACAGATTAAAATTGATGAGGCTAAGGAATATGAAATAAATTTATAAGACTTGATTATCACACTTTTAAAGGCCCAAACCTGATCTAGTCTCAGGCTGCAAACAAAAATGTAATGGGACTTTGTGTGGTCAAAGTCCCATTTTGTGCAGAGCAATATAGAGAGTGAAGATGTTAATGAGCAAAGGAGATAACAAATTATGGAAGTTAGATGAAAAGCACAGGTTACCGGTGTCTTGGGGACCACTGGAGGAGTGCCTCTCGGTGAGAATGCTGACTTGTAGTAAGAAAGGGAGAGCACATAAACAGAAGACTTAAGGATGAGAGGAAGACCCCAGAAATGAAAACAACCAACAGAAGGAGTGGATGCAGAAGGGTAAAGCAAAAGAAAAGACACCACCAATGACTGTATCTCTGACAAATCTCTTCATGTCCTGATCACTACTCCATGTTCAGTGGTCATCTATAACCTCTCAATGGCCAAATTTAGGATTCTTCTAGTCTCTTTGCTTGGCACTCACTAAAGCCTTTTACCTTGGATTCATGGTTCTCATCTTGCTTCTTTGTCATTTGCTTATTAATACTCTTTGCTTAGTTGTCTCCCTTTCCCTGTGCTTGAGGAGGCTGTTACTCATCACGTCTCAGCTCCTCTCATCATACCCTCTTCCGCATGATTCTAACTACCCCCTGGAAGGGTGCCTCCCTATTGCTACTTCCTGCCATAAGGGATGGGCCACCCATGTATTTATTAGATCTCATTATGCAAATAAGATCCTTCACCTTCTAAAACTCCCTTCATATTCACAGCCCTCCTCATCCTCCTCTGTAATGTTGCTGCCCTTAATGAGCTATCTCATTCTGGACCTCCCATGATGGCAAGTGGTGGCCTTATCTACCTACTATATAACTTGACCTACCATATTGTCCATCACCACCTCTTTATCTCTTAAGTTGATAATTGATTATTGAATCTTACTCTACTCTAACTCCTAAGCACATTTCATCTCCTTTTCCCTTTGCTTTTGCTTTTACTGCCTCAGGTTTGGACCACCTGTTAGTGTAGGGGCACCCTACCTGTTTGTTCACCGTGAAGCTAGGTTGGCTTACTCTAGACCAGTGGTTCTCAACCTTCCTAATGCTGTGGTTCTTAATATAGTTCTACCATAAAATTATGTCTACTGTTACTTCTTAACTGTAATCTTGTTACTGTTATAAATTGTAATGTAAATATCTGTGTTTTCTGATAGTCTCATGTGGCTCCTCTGAAATGGTAATTCAACCCAAAGGGGTTATGACCCACAGGTGGGTCCTTGCTCTAGACAATGCTTACAGTTCCTGAAGCACATTATAAAACTCAAAATGTCATTACTCTGTACTCTATCTCTGACTTTCATTTTTTTTCTGTTAGAAAATGTCTAAATTCTCAGTCTGTTGTTTTGTAAAGTGCTACATTTTCAGAATTATCTTTCTCTACCAAATTTTAAGAATATACCCAAACATAAAAATCAAATAAAAACAAGCGAAAGAATGTGCAACACTGATTTCATTTACAAATCTAAACAAGTGTCTGAGTCAAGTAAATAATTGTTTTACTTTCAGGTTGTAGACAAGTATACATTGATAATGAAAGTCCAAGACATGAATGGCCAATTTTTTGGACTGATCAGTACATCAACTTGTATCATAACAGTGCAAGATTCCAATGACAATGCGCCCACTTTCAGACAAAATGGAGTAAGTTTAGAAAAAAAATCTATCTTTGTTCTATCTATTTCTGTCTACTAATCTGGGCTTATAAGGTTTTTGGCATACTTTGAGGCATGTGTTCATTTATGAATAAAACTGCAGTTCAAATACACAGTATACCTGAGCCTTCATCCAGGAGCTGATGGAAGCAGAAGCAGACACTCACAGCCAAACGCTGAGCTGAACTCCTGGAATCCAGTTGCAGAGAAGGAGGAGTGTTGAGCAAAGGGGTCAAGACCAGGCAGGAGAAACCCACAGAAACAGCTGACCTGAACAAGAGGGAGCTCAGGGACTCCAGGCTGATAGCTGGAAAACCAGCATAGGACCAATCCAGACCCCTGAATGTGGGTGTCAGTGAGGAGGCCTGGGCAAACTATGGGGCCTCTGGTAGTAGATCAGTATTTATCCATAGCATATGAATGTACTTTGGGAACCCATTCCACATAGAGGGATACTCTCTCACAGCCTAGACACATGGAGGAGGGTGTAGGCCCTGCTCCAAATGATATGACAGACTTTGAATATCACCCATCGAAGGCTTCACCCTCCCTTGGGAGCAGAAAGGGGATGGGATAGGGGGTTGGTAGGGGACAGGGAAGGAGGGGAGGGAGAGGGAACTGGGAGTGACATATAAAACAAGCTTGACTCTAATTTAAATTAAAACAAAAACAAATATATAGTATACACATCTACACATGGCCTCTGTTTACTGATATTAGTATTTATGTTATCTACCCCTTGTTGAAGGGCAATAACCTCAGTCTACATTTGTAGGAAATATTCTTTGTCTTAAAGTTTCATGAAACAGTACTATCTGTGACCGTGCTTTTAGACAATCTATATAAACACCACGAAGACAACTTCTTTTGGAAATTAGGAAATATTTTACTTTGGGAAAGTTTTCTATAGCAAGTTAAAATTTTAATGGCTTTCTTTTCTTCCAGTATGAAACTTCTGTGGAAGAAAACACATATAATGTTGAAATCTTGCGCATACCTGTAGATGATAAGGACTTGATTAAGAGTGCAAACTGGAAGGCAAATTTTACCATCTTAAAAGGAAATGAAAATGGACGATTCAAAATCACAACAGACCCAGAGACTAATGAGGGTGTTCTATGTGTTGTGAAGGTAAATAGATAACGTATATAAATGGTTTTATCACTTAGACAGTCTCTGATCCTACACTAGCCAAGTTGAAAAAGAGCAAGTTAGGCTGATGGTTCTCCTGTGAGCCCTCTCTTCCTTTTCTCCTGTGTATGCCAGAATACTGTTAATTATGAAGATCCCTGTATCTCCAGTGGCACCTTTTCCACACTTAGAAAGCCTTCTTTCTTAATATTGTTAATTATAAAGATCTCTGTATATCCAGTGGTACCCCCCACACACATTTAGAGAGCTTTATTTCTTAAGTTCTTAGTATAACTCTACATAAGTCATTTTCTTTACAACTCAAATCCTTAGGCCTGGGTCTATGTCTAGAAGAGATACACATTTTTTTTCCATTTTCTGGAAAATGCTTCTGTGTCCATTTGGGTATTCCTAATGTAACGTAGAAGCCCCATATTCTTCTCACTCTTTTTAGGATACGTGCCTGGTTGTATTTTACCCCTAATAGGCAATACCTAGGGTGAATACAGTTTTACCTAAAACAGCATTGAAAGGACATATTTTTATTTTATATATTGTTATTTGATTGTACTCTATATTATTGGTCTCAAGTTATATAGGCAGGAAGGTCTTTTTTTGACACTAACATTTGTTTTTATATTTCTAGCCTCAAACAAAAAGATAATAGTGTCCCATGGACAGTATTATGTCTATTTACTGTGTGAGGGCCACTTACCTATTAATGAGAAGTGTAATCGTACTGGTTTTAGTTGTTTTCCTATGTGAGAATTCTAAGGGATTGTATGCTAAGGCCTGGAAAGTTCTGTCCAAATGGGAATAATCAGACATGCAATCTGAGTATCAAATGTTTATTTCAGCATGTCCCCGCTTTGTCTCTGGTTCACATTTGCTGAATTTCAGATATATAGAGTATAAATTTTCTCCCCAGCAAAACTTGGAACATATTTAGTTCTATTATTTATAACATGACAATTTCAATTATATTTATAATTATTATACAAATTAATAGATATTTAAATTTAAATTGAGCACAATTAATATTCCTACATCTAATGAATACATTTAGTAGTTAAAAAATGAACAGTGGCTATGAACTGTGCATATTGTTGTGACAGGCAATGGATGAGACTTGTATATTACTTTACCTTAGATGTTGCTTCTCCTTTAGGATAAGGTATGAATATCCTCAACTGATAGTAATAGTGATAGATAATAATAATAAGCAACTTGATGATGATGGGGTAAATTAGTTTCTGAAAGCAAATAGAAATTATCAATTCAGTGAAACCCTGTTTTTTAACATTCCTACTTTGCTGACCTTTCCACGACCCCATGCCCCAGCAAGATCACTTGGCAGTGTTCACATCCTGGTGACTGTTTGCAGTGTCTTCTCACACAGTTATATTTTCATATCCATATCTGGCTAGTAAACCAACACTATCGGTAAATTGTTATTTACCAAATGGCAGGCATATCAAGTCCTTACTGTGAGCTATCTCATTTACTTGGCTTAAATGAGAATAGACTATTTGTTACTTAACAATAAATGTATTATTTACTTTAATTTTATTTTAATAAGTAAGTAGACTATTAATAGATTTAGTTTAAAACCAAAAATATGTAGTGAAATGTCCTGTTTTTCCTAAGAAATTTGGTTCTTCTAGAAGAATCAGTAAGCCTTGCCAACTTGTCACTTGGTGTTTCAAAGGTATCACACACACACACACACACACACACACACACACACACACACACACATACACACAAACACACACACACACAATGCAAACATGCACACTTGCACACATACACAAATAAGCATGCACATAGTCACCCTTATTTTAGCTTATTGTTGAGATTAGAACACTGACATAATAAATTTTTATATAGTTTTAAAACCTCTTCAACACCTATGGAAGTATAAACCATGCATTATACAAAAATTATGTCTGAAAACATTACCATATTAGACTTAAACAGTTCTTCAGTTTTAGAACTATATGTATGGTATAGATATTTTAGTACATCAATGGCATGAGTATAAGCTGTACTACACTAGTGGAAATCTTTTTTTGTGATTTGAAAGTACACTAAAGCAAATAGCCATGGTGTGTGTGTGTGTGTGTGTGTGTGTGTGTGTGTGTGTGTGTGTGTTTGTATTTGTTACACACACATGTGCAGACCCAAGTGTTATTTCACAATACAGGATAATTCCTAGAAATGGTGATGCTTAATGGAGAGCATGGATCTTCTTGTGAGGCAGTTGTGTTTAATACTTTTTCTAATTTGTGTCTAGGGTTTACATTCCTATCTGCAACTGAAATCTGGCTATCCAGTTCTTGTCTTTTATATAGTTGCTCTTAGGCATTATTATCAATTGCATCCTTGATTAGTAAAAGTAGTTTATATGTGCAGCCAAGATGGCTCATTGGGTAAGATTCCTTGATTTTCAGTCAAGATTACCTGAGTCTGAATCCCCAACCCCTATGTGGAAAGGTTGGAATGGCTGAGTGTGCCTATAATGCCAGTACATGGGAGTGGAGATGAGTGGATCTTGAGAGCTCTTTAGCTACCCAGCCTTGACAAAATGGTGAACCTCTGGTTCAGGAACTGATCCTATCTCAAAACAACAGTAAGAATGATAGAAGAAAACTGGAAAAGTCCATACTTCTCTGGTTTCCAAACCTGCGTGTGTGTGTGTGTGTGTGTGTGTGTGTGTGTGTGTGTGTGTGTGTGTGTGTGTGTGTATCTGTACACTTAGGCAAAGTGACACACATACAAACACAAATAATTTGTATTTCCCTTTTCTTGTGCTTTAAAACAGAGTAGAAAAACAACACCGCTGAACTTAAATATTTATTTGGCTTTCATAACCCTGGATTGTTATTTCTAATATTACTTCCATTTTTAAAAATAAGAACACTAAATCAAAGAGAAGTAGTGCCGTGGCCCACATAAGATGGATAGGTAGCTTGTGCCCCACATGCTCCAGAAGCTGAATGTTTATCCTTTCCAGGACAGGAATTGTGAGCATTCATCCAGACTGCTGATGCTATCCCCTTCATGCAGGGCCTTTGCCATCCCATGTTCTTTGCTATCTCTTGCTCTTCTAGCTTCATATCATATGGCATGGTCTCTTTATTTCTTATTTGAGTTATCTGCCTTGATAAAGTATGTTCTCATCAACACGAAAGGGACATCTCTTATTGGAATTTTAATTAGGTTCTATTTTCTGAGTTCACTTTTAAAAATTATCTTTGTCTTAACTCCTTTGTTAATATTACCTCTTTTTGTTCTTTTTATCAATACAATTTGTGTCAATCATGTCAAATTATCCCTTCTAATTTTTTTTTTTTTGCAAAAATCTTAGAAAACAGATCTGATGGGGAAAGTTCTTCTGTATATATGTCTGTCTTATAGGTTAATGAATAAAACACTGTTGGCCAATAGGGAAGCAAGATAGGCAGGACTAGGAGAGAAGGAGGATTCTGGGAAATGTAGTAAAGAGGGGTCACCATGTAATCCCGAGAAGAGAGGATACATGCTGGTGTCCTCAATAAGATAAGTCTTTATAAAATATATAGATTAATGGTTATGGTTGATACTTAAGACAGAGCTAGCAAATAAGAAATCCTAGTTATTGGCCAGCAGCATTGTAACTAATATTTATCTCTGTGTGTTACTTGGGTTCCCTAATGTGGAGGCAGAACTCAGGCAGCTGTGGGAAAGAGTTATTGTTACACAGATAATCACAGTATTTCATCACAGTATTTCACTATAGCAACACTCATCTTGAAGATGGCTTATTATGTTTTTCTAGAAAAAAACTTGTGCAGCTATGCCCTTAGGTATCTTATAACCTCAACAAGAGGTACACCTTTCCTAAATTAAACAAACTAAACACAGCATTTGGGATTTACCTCTGCTAGGTAGACCATGTCTCCAAAGGGAAGTCTTCCTTGCCAGTTGAAGAAACTGGGATTTGTTTGTTTGTTTTGTTTTTGTTTGTTTGCCTGTTTGTTTTCTAAAGAGAAAGAAAGGACATGGATTTGGACAAGCGGGGAAGGGGCTGGGAGATGGGAAACAGTGACCATAAAATATTGTATGAAAAAAGTATATATGTGTATGTATGTATGTATGTATGTATGTATGTATGTATGTATGTATGTGTGAATATATTATGTGTCCCTACACAAAAGGGAAAAAAAGGAATGAAGTCATGAGTTATTATGCTAAAATATCTCTTCATTTCCAATAGCCTTGTTCTTCATTGTTAGTCAAGACCGTAAACTAGAGATACACTTCTATCCTTCCTTTATACCTGGAAGGGCTGAATAATTAGTAGACTGAATCAAGAACTACTTGGATATTTTTCTTAGTTGTCTAGAGCTTGTCAGTTTGTCCTGATTCATATAACTTTGAATGGAAAAAGTACAGATCTTGGCCATTTTTACATGGAAGGTCCTGAATTCAACCTCCACAATTTTCTGGTGTGTTTGTTAGCACTTTTATGCACTCGTGGGATGTTTTGAATACATTTTTAATGTAATGAAACAAGCACTTGCCTTAGTGTGGAGAGAACTTACATTCCTTACCCCATTGACTTTGAGCCTAGAGAGCTGGTGAGAAGATACTGTGAGGCTCTAGGAAGCAGCCCTAGGCTGTGTAGCTGCATTCAGCCAGAACTAGGATCAATGGTTACCTGCATGTCCTTCACTTCCTCATTGCCTAAAGTTGTCCCTGTCTCCATATGGCTGCCCCAGCATATGATTTGTGTGATAGTCTTTGGTAGCATCAAAAAAAGTCTCTTCATACTTCTTTCTTCTTGCTGCTGGGATAATCATAAAAATATTTTCATATGCATGCTACAGGTTCTAAGATTCATCAACTTTTTGACTTTTTAGGGGATGTGTGGGTATTTGTTTCCAATGTATTGATATGGAGGTATAAGGATAGTATAAAAACAATTTTATTTATCAAATTAAAATTATATAAATATAATACACCTCATGTATGTGGTGCTTGTGGCGGCTAGAAAAGGTTATTGGATCACCTGGAACTAGAATTATAGGCAGTTATCTGTGAACTGCCTGTCAAGGATGCTAGGAACAAAATTCCAATCTTCTGGGACAGCAGCAAACACTCTTAACTACAAGGCCATCTCTCTAGTCCCTCCTGTATATGTTTTGATTTTGTTTAAATTCAGCAAGTGACTGTTTTGATCAGTTGAAAGACAGTCAGAGAAAATGTCCTGTGATTTCCTTCACAGTAGAATGGAAAATAGTGTCTTATGGATTTTGCTAGACTTTTCTGTCTAAAAATTACTTATAACTAAGAGATTAATCAAAACATTTCTGGAGGCTGATGAACCAAAGTAATTGATTTAGTGATGTGGAGAGATTAAAATGTGCCCATTAAGGAAATGGTCCGAGGCCAACCTACCTGGCTTTAAACTCTTGCCCAAACAAAATCCTTTGACTCTGGGACGACCGGGTTCGCTTCCTATTCTCCAGATTGCTGCTGTATAAAATGGGGGTGATAATGGGAATTTCTGCTGCACACAGGCATGAGGATTCAGTGAATTTACACTCACTGCTTAAAGCTCTGTTGTTTGTGAGCAGTGATCGTCATGGAGTTTACCATTTGATGGCCTTCTGCATCAACATAAGTGCATGTGGTAAATAACAGACAGTGCCAAAGCACTATGATTAAATTGTCACGAATGTAATCTTTTTCATAACACCAGGTAGTGCTTCATCATTCAGGAAGGAATCTTCAAAAACTGAAGTGGATTCCTAAGGAAGAAATGAGATCCTGGATAGATATTGCTCTGAGAAAAGACAGACTAGAGATGGCTCAATTAGATGTCTTGTATAAGGGGACTTAAAATAGATATTGGGAGCTGAGTGGGGCACACACACCAGTAATCCCAGCACTTGAAAGGTTGAGAAGGGAGGACCATCACAGGTTTCAGACAGATGGCTTTGACAACACAGTGAGTTTCTTGGCTGGCCTGGGCTGTAGAGTAAGATCCTGTTTCTAATAATACAGGGATGAAAATAAACAAACAAACAACAAAAACAAACCAACCATATTCTTGAAACACCACAAAAAGAAAATAGACATTTAGAGTATCTGTCAGACAGAAAGTAAATAAAATATTTTCACCTTTTGGATTTTACTGGTTACCATGCAATTTTACAAGGTTTGTCAAATACCAGTGCCAGATGGACCCAGTATCAGACTGTTAGACATTGATAAAAATCTGCAATACTTACAGGTTGAGAATATTTTTTTTCTTAAAATAATGTAAAAATAGTTGAGGGATTTCTTTCCTATGCCTTTGTAACTCCATCTGTGGATGTTTGGGAGACCACCCTTACTAAAGGCCAGTTAGCCCAGGATCACAGCTCCATAATGGAAGAGGGGTCACTCCTAGCAAAATGTGAACATGAATTTATTACACAGTCCTGGCCACATTGGTAAAAATGTCCAGCTACTTGAAATACCAAATGTACTCCACAGTGAACTGACATGCATATCCTCTGTCTTAAAGCCACTGGATTATGAAGAAAACCATCAAGTGACCCTAGAGATTGGAGTGAACAACGAAGCTCCACTCATCAGAGATGTTGCAAGCCGAGTACCCACCATGAACCGAGCCTTGGTGACAGTTCATGTGAGAGATCAGGATGAGGGGCCAGAATGCAAACCCCCTGAGCAATATGTTCGGATCAAAGAAAACTCAGCTGTGGGTTCCAAGATCAATGGCTATAAGGCCTACGATCCTGAAACCAAGAATAGCAATGGCTTAAGGTACACAAAACTCTGCAACCATGTGTTAACACAGTTGTCATAAGTGAAACAGCGAACTTATTTTGAGAGGTGTTTTGATGACAAATACTTACACAATTTCATGTTATTAACAGGTATAAAAAACTGCAGGATCCTAAAGAATGGGTCAGCATTGAAGAAGTTTCGGGGCTGCTTACAATATCAAAAGCCCTAGACAGAGAAGCCATGGCTCCAAGAAATGACTTATATAATATCACAGTCATGGCAATAGACCAAGGTAACAAAGTTTTGATTTAATATTTTACTATAAGTTGTAGTTATTGTTGTGCAGAAATAATCTTTTGGTAACTATATATAATTCGTGAAAATTGCCTAGTAGACTAGTATCTCTCTTGTTGTCCTACAAGATGACTTTGGTGAGAAGGTATCAGTGATTTCTGGTTTTGTTTGTTTGGTTTGTTTTCTGATAAGTGGGAATTATGTAGTCAAAGCTGCTTTTGAATTCACTGTGCAGCCAAGGATGAACTTTATTATTCTTGATCTTCATGACCCAGTATACTGAATGCTACAATTACAGACTTGCACTCCACACTCAGAAAGGTGTTTTTGTTGTTGACATAGTCTTACTCTGTAGCCCAAGTTGCCCTCAAGCCCACTATGTAACTCAGGCTGGTCTTAAAGTTGTGGCAGTTCTTGCCTTAGCCTTCCCTGCACTGGATTTATAGGTATGAGCTATCATGCTCAGCTAATAACACATCTCTTATTTATCTCCATATTCCATCTGCATGAACTTAGTTCTTACACAGCTTTGTGATAAAGGACAATGATCAAACCTAATCATAAGACTATGCAATGGTCTCCTCAGTCTCTTCTAGGTATCTTTGTGTCACTTTACTTGGAGGTTTTTACTCATTCATGTGATTATTAAATGCTTCTAAACTTGAATTCTGGTCTTAAACTTCCTCTACCTGTGGATTTAATTTAAATAACAATAATTTCGATGTATAGATGTTACCTTGTACTCATTGAATTAGAATTTTTGGTTGTAGAGCCTGAGTGTAATATATTAAAGCCTTCCTATGGGTTTGAATGCATCCTGGGATTAGAATAATATTTCTATAACCATTCATCATAGCTCATTAATATCCATGATCCCAAGGCAAGAAAGCTTGCAATCCAGAATTTGTTTCTATTATTTATAATAAGTCAGGCAAAAGGTTTGTTGAAACTTGTGTCTGGTACTATCAGCAGCAGGAACCATTTAGATAATCCTTAGCTTTTATTTATCCATATTCTTATTTGCTATTTGTCTAATAACCAAGATAATGTTTCTAGGAAAAACAGATTCTAGCTGTGCCATTCATGGGTATATACCCACAACATACCACAAAGCAACCCATTCATCCATGTTCATTGCTGTATGACAGCTGGGAAACAGAACCAATTTAGATGGCCATCAAGGAAAGATAGATAAAGAAAGCATGTTACATACACACAGTTGGATTTCTTGTCTATGTAAAGAAAAATTACCTAGTGGCATTTGCAGGAAATGGACATAATTGGACATCATTACATTAAGAGAAACAAGCTAGAATCAGAAACATAAATAACACATGTTTTGTCTCATGTGTTGGACCTAGACCTAAAGAGATGTATTTGTACGTATATACAGAGTTGGAATTTATTTTCCTCTTTGGAGACTCTAAGATAAACAGATGAGAACTGCACTCAGCCTCATCCCTTTTTCTTCCCAGATGGTAAATCGTGCACAGGAACACTAGCAGTGAACATTGAGGATGTGAATGACAATGCACCCGAGATAATTCAAGATTACCTTGTCATCTGCAAACCAAAGATGGGGTATGCGGACATTTCAGCTATGGATCTTGATGAGCCTGTCCATGGCCCTCCCTTTCAGTTCAACTTGGCAAGCTCTTCTCCAGAAGTCAACAGGATCTGGACACTCAACCAAGTTAATGGTATCCCAGAAAAAATAATGATTCACATGAATTGATATTGCATATTAACTACTGGAGGGTTTATATGCTAATTTACACAAAGTACAATGCAGTAGCTTAGGATATTAAATTAGACTTTTCCAAAGAATGTGCCTGTGTGTGCATGTGTAAGTGTATGTGCATGTATATGCGTCTCTCTCTGTACTGCTTGTGTGTATGCATGTGCACATGCACACCATTTATGTAGATATCCATAGAAGCCAACAGAGGGTGCCATATTGTCAGATTCCCTGAAGCTGGAGTTACAGGAAGTTGTGAACTGTCTAATACAGGTTCTGACAACTGACCTCTGGCCCTCAGGAAGAGCAGTAAGCATTTTAAACCATGGAGCTATGTTCCCAGCTCCTGATACCATGTTCTTTCATGCCAAGCTTTATGTATGGTGTTCTTTCTTCCTAGGAAAACCACCTTCTCTGTGTCTTAGTTTCATACTAACTTACAAATGTGGCATTACTTCTATTGGTCAGATAAGCTTCAGACTCTGAGTACAGCCATAAGGATGAATGAGGCAGAAATACTAGACCTCTGAGAACTCTCCCCAGAAGTATAAGGAGGGCCCTGTGACCTTTGTATCACACAAACCTTGTATGACTGTTGTTTACTAACTGTCCTTTCTCACAGCATTCATAATCCATATTCTCACTTTCAGCACTGAGCCCACTGCCTAACAGCTAATAACTACTTAAAAAGTGATTGCTTAATCAATGTTTTAGTTAAAGAATATGCATATAGGAAAAAACACAGTAAGGAAATGGGTGATTTGGTAACATCTTGGTTTAGAAGATTTTCTCAGGAATGCTGAGTGTTCAGGTGTAAGAAAGGGTGAAGTTAGGTGCTCTTGAGTCTTATGTCCTAAGCTGAGGAGGAGACTGACCTTTGTTTGTGTGGTAGGTGACAGTGGAGTATGCATTGGGACTGTAAAAGGAGGCCATTCTTCATCCAGATGTATGTCTTACATAGATGACGGTGGTGTCAGGAGATAATTGGAAGAGCGAAGAGTTGATTGATAAGGAAAATCTGAGGTTGTTGAACTACTATGATATATGACATGGCTTTGGCTTGGCCAGTGGTTTTAGAAATAGTCAGTGATTTGCACAATCTTTCCTTAGACACTGCTGATGCTGAAATTCCATTATAATCCAAGAACTAGTCACAGTCCTCTAGCAAGCTTTCAGATACAAGGTGTAATCAAAACCTCAAATCTCTAATAGACATTTAACTCTACAAATTCCAGGTGCTTTCTGGGTTACATTTTATGTTGATATAACAACATTTTTCTCTATTATAAAATTACAACTCAATTACAACTCAAGGATGTTGTAATTGCCACTGAACATCTATAGAGCTTTGGTTAATTGACAATAACATTATTCAAATAAAGTGCCAAGACAATTGTGGGAAGTTGACTACTATAGTTGATAAAAACAAGGTATTGTGATATAAATGGCCATGTTTTTATAACTAGAATTAGTATAATTAGCTCTGGTAGGGAGATTATTTCTACATACAAGGCATTAGTCACATCGGAAGCACGTCACATCGGAAGCACGTGCTCTCTGAAGAGTTATCTTTGCCAGCGGGCTAATGGGCAGACAGCAGAAGGTAAATGGCTTAGAGCATGAAAACAGAGAATGCTCTCTGTGTGTCTTCAGGTGATTCTTAAAGAGCATTTGAGCTGCAATTAAGGGAAAAAATGACCTCTACATTAAGAACTACCCTAGAATTCTTATTCTCTATCAATCAGGGGAAATTTGCTGGAATGCTACTAGGTCATTTCAATATCAGATTATATTGCTAATTTTTATTATTATTATTTTGGCCTTTTGAAATAGAATCTCAATATGTAGCCCAAGCTAGCCTCAAATTCATCATCCTCTTTCGTCCTCTTTAGTTTCAGATGTTAGGAATTCAGGTGTGCATTCATTACCTGGACTCCAATGTTTTCTTTAAAGCTGTCTTTCATAGAATTTCAAGGAGAAACATGTCTAAGGTAATATTAATTCCCAAAAGGGTGGAAGGCATCAAGGCAGCCCCCTTTGCATTTTTTAAGTTGACAGGTGGGTATTTTACAATAAGAGTGGTGCAATAGATTCTAAGGAAAGAATTAGTAATCATTAAAAATAACATTGGGTTAGAGAGAGTTTAGCCAATAAAGTCATACAAACATGAAGACAAGAGTTCAGTCCCCAGAACTCACATGAAAATTCAAGGTAGGGCAGTACCTGTTTGTAATCATAGTCCTAGTGGTGGGGAGGAGACAGGGGGATCCCTGGGCTTGGTGGCCAGCCAGGCTAGCTTAATCTTCAAGTGCTAGGCAATGAGAGATCCTGTCTCAAAAAGCAAGGTGGTCTCTTCCTGGGGAATGATACCTGGGGTTCTTACACGATCTCTATATGTGAGCACACACATGTGTACAACTCTCCACCTGAAATCAATCAATCAAAATAAAGTCTTTTTATTTTCTTAAAGATACAGCTGCCCGCCTGTCCTATCGGAAAAATGCTGAAGTTCAAGAATACTCCATTCCTGTTACTGTAAAAGACAGAGCAGGCCAATCTGCAACCAAAATCTTGAGAGTTAACCTGTGTGATTGTACTCATCCGAGCCAGTGTGCGGCCAGGTCCAGGAGTGCAGGCATCACCTTGGGGAAGTGGGCCATCCTTGCCATCTTGCTGGGCATCGCACTGCTATTTTGTAAGTATTTTCACTCACTTGAAGTTAAAATGCAAGATAAAAGATCTGATTATCCAAAAGGATATTGGGAAGTAAACATAGACACACATCTACCATGTCCTTTACAAGTTGCTTCTGTATTCTATGGGAGCTGAGTTGTGCTTGACTGGTCACTATTTGAGGGAACATGATCCTTTCTGGGACTGGTTCCACACTCAGACAGAATTGTTTAAAAGTCTTTAGTTTTATTAATTGTGCTTCTCTTTTCTCATTTGTAGGGACAATGGTAGTAACCTACTCTTTGGGGTCTAATTGAGTTAACTGATATGAAAATTGCAGATTAGAGCATTCTAAATTTCTAACATATATTTATTACTGATTTATCAACCCAACAAAATAAGTATATCTTGAATACCTACTAAACTTCAGAAAATTGTACTAAGTAGGATTCATTAGAGAGCAAAACAGACAAAAACAACAAACAAAAAACAAAATAGAACAAAAAAAATCACCAAAATTTCATTTTTGACCAGGAGGAAAAAGTTGGAGTACAGTAAGTAGACACAGTCATGCTGCTATATATGTGTGAGGTCATCCGTCCTGGTGGCCACATGTTTCAATGTAGATCACTATGTCTTGCCTGCATGACATGATTTTGGGAGTCAGCTGTGTTGGTACACCCAGGGAGAAGTTTTCAGTTGGAGGCAAAAATCAGGTCAAAGGCTGTGTGGTGAGGTTATATTTGGAGAAGTCAAACAATAGTCTAGGAATAACCCAATCTGGATGTTGCTTACTTGCTGGCTTTTCAGTAATAGTAACCCAATGGCTTGTTGAAAACTCCTGTGTCTAGACAGAAGTGGATGAGGGGAAGAGGATCAAGAAACACAGGTAGAAGGTAGCATGTAGACAGGAGGGGAGACACATCATACTTCAAAGGACAGATGGTATATATCTCAGAGCCATTTGGGCTGGCTGAAATCTGTGACATCTATAACAGGAAGGCCATCTCTGAGAATAAGTGAGTGAAAGGCATAGCTATGTTCCCTCAGCACTTCAAGTCTGCATGCCAAAATTTGAATGTCCTGTAATTTTTCTGTTTGCATTTTTTTGTTTATTTTTGAGACATGGTCTCACTATATCACTCTGACTGCCCTGGAACTCACTGTGTAGATTAGGATGACCTCAAACTCACAAAGATCTTCCTGCCTCTGTCTCTCAAATTCTTGGATTAAAGGCAAGTACCACTGTGCTCAGCTTCTTGTAATTTTAGCATCATGAATTATTGCTACCTTTTTTTTTAAAGCCTTAAAAATCTTAGGTCTGGATTATACAAAAACATGTGGTGTCTGGAACAGTAGCCATGGTTTGCCAGTGTGCCAGTGGGTCTTCTGGACCACTGTAAATTGCTGCTATTACTGTTGGTTTAGTGATCAAATAGTCTTAAATCTCCTATTATCATGATGTAGCAAAAAGTCTAAGTAAGACAAAAACAATGGGCTTAATTATGTTTATTGGGGACAAATTATGTTCTGAGAAAATGTCTGGGTTTTTTATTATTTATTTATTTATTTATTTATTTATTTTTGTTTTTTGTATTTCCAAATTGGCAAACTGATCTTTTGGGAATCAGTAAATATCTTTAATGTTTGACTTAAGTAAATGTTTGGGACTTCTAAGGTCTACAGTTGAACTCATGATTCTAAACACTTCACATGTGATTATTGCACATTTCAAATTGTGCCTGTGAATTTAGTAAAACCAGGATAATTGACGGAAGTCACAATTAATTTTCTTATTGTCCTCTTGTGGCCCAAGGCATAAACAATAAAGGATGGTTGCTTTTGTATGTATGGTAAATTAAGTATGTTCTTTAAAAACTCTATTTCTTCTTCTTATTTGTACTTAGCGGTACTGCTAACTTTGGTATGTGGAGTTGTTACTGCCCGGAAAGGAAAACATTTTCCTGAAGATTTAGCACAGCAAAACTTAATTATATCAAACACTGAAGCACCTGGGGACGACAGGGTGGTAAGTAATTTCTTTGGTGAATAATTATTCCTCTAGTTTTAAAATTCATCCTGGGAAGTTATTTAGGAGTCACTTGCTATGTGTAAATAGTTGGAATCTTATAAATTGTAAGTCGTCTTTGGTCTACCCAGTGTTCCAGAGCTTATGGAGTGGTATTTACTGAACTTCATAAAAGTCTACCATTTGATTCTATTTTTCCACTCTTATTAATTCAAACTTAGTCATTTATGTTGGGATTTTATTATAACAGTAATGACTCTGCCTGCTTTCTGCAAGGTGTGACATTCTTTGCCTCCCACTGCTGTCTCGTTTTATTATAATGCAGTGCTCCGCCAATGGATTCACCATGCAGACTGCCAACAACTCTAGCCAAGGCTTCTGTGGCACAATGGGATCGGGAATGAGAAATGGTGGCCAGGAGACAATTGAGATGATGAAAGGACACCAGACCTTAGACTCCTGCCGTGTGGCTGGGCATCACCACACCCTGGATTCCTGCAGAGGAGGACACATGGAGACTGACAACTGCAGATACACTTATTCGGAGTGGCATAGCTTCACTCAGCCCCGACTTGGTGAAGTGAGTGTCCCTAGATATTTTACTCTGAAGTAGAGAACAATAGAACACTGATAATTAATTTCTAGAAACTGCTTTGCCACAGTGGTGTTTTATGTGCCTTCTTTTGTTCGTTCTGGTAATTTAAATGATGGTTTGGCTTTGTTACATTTAATTTTTAAATATTTTGATTCCTCTGTCACATTCACTCAGTTTCTAGAATCTTATGAGAACCAGAGGCTTCTAATAGCTGCACCCAAAGATTCATTTTTAGGTGTATATCTATCTTATAAAACCATTTGATTAAAAAGAATGTGAGGATAAATCCTAGTTTGTCACAAATACGTATTTCCCAAATCAAACTTGTATTTTGCTATGAAAACATTTGAATGCAGCTTTAGGTTAATGATCAACATACTTCACTTAGGCTATACATTAATTTTTTTACTTATTTTATTTTCTACTTTATTCTAAATAGACTAATTATTGATACACATATTTACAGGTATGGTGAGTGGTCATGTAGGTATACAAGGTAGGATGGCTAAAAAAACCCAGTGTGTGAGGACATTTGAAATTTATTCTTAGTAATTTTGAAACATCCAACACATTATCATATGAATTATTTTTAATACAAAAAGCATGCTATGCAAAATAATCTCTTCCAGATTCTAGAGAGAACAATACTGTGAAAGAAAGGGTTAAATGAGCAAGTTTCAATTTACATCAATATTGTTGGAAGGCTTCTAGCTATACTAAGGCCTTTGCTTCATTCTGGAAGATCCTGACTCCATTGGTGTGTGTGTGTGTGTGAGTGCACAAAATTTCACAAGTGATTTGTAGGTGGGGCCAGGGTAGGGGATCCTATTTAAACATTCTTGCTGGCACTAATTTCGAGTCTGTGTCAAAGAGCACTGGTGCTTTTGTAGCAAACACTGTAAGACACCTTTAGCTCTGTGATGCAGAGAACATGAAAAACATTATGGAAAAGGGCTCTCAGTTAGTGCATGTCTATTGCATTTGTGTTGTTTATACTTTTGTCATAGTCAAGTGTTTGCATGTTTTATACTTGAAGATGGCATTCATATAAGATCGTGTGAAGGGACAGATTCCCCAGACACTCCCTTAGGAATGCCCTGCAGTGCCCTAACTGGTAATGGGAGTGCAATGCCCTAACTGGTGACAGGGGAGCAGTGCCCTAACTAACTGGTGACAGGGGAGCAGTGCCCTAACTAACTGGTGACAGGGGAGCAGTGCCCTAATTGGTAAGAGGAATATAGTGCCCTAACTAGTAACAGAAGTGTGGGCAGCAGCTGTCCCTAGCAGAGGGTTAGTTGAGGGCTGCACAAACAGGTCAGCAGAGGGAGTCTTGACGTTTGGAAGATGGGCCAGCAGGACAGAGCACTGAGGGCAGAGGTGGTCAAAAGCTTCGCTGCTTCACAAAGGGAAGCATAGTTTCTGCACTGTTAATTTCAGTGATTTTCTGGGGATATATATCTCTGGCTTTTGGCTACTTTGAAGTGCAGCAATTTTCTTACTGAACTTCGCCATTGCACACAATAAAGGTTTAGTTTGTATTCTCTGTACACTGATGGACATAAGAAGCAGGCTGTGCATTGTATTTCCATCATTTGCTTCCGAAAAAACAAAGTGATACTGAAGGAGAATGCAACTTAAAGAAACACAAGTTAATAAACTAAAGTTACATAAAACTAGTACCATGTGATATCCACTTACAAATTCCAACCACTTGGCGTATTGTCTCCATTTTGAGAACTGATTTCAACTATAGACATAATATTAGGGGATAAATATTTTGGGATGACTTAAAAGTACTTAGATATAACATTTGTGGACCTATCTCTTATTTTTTTATGGATTATTAAAAATGCAAACTATACTGTAATATAGACCAATCATGTGCATTTTTTGTGTGTAGGACTCCATTAGAGGACACACTGGTTAAAAATTAAACATAAAAGGTAAATAAAATACATTTTCTGTTCATATATTGAAGTTGTTTTAAGAAATAATACAATCCTCTTTTTTGGACTTTACAGAAATTACATGCATGTAATCAAAATGAAGACCACACCCCATCCCAAGACTACGTCCTCACCTATCACTATGAAGGCAGGGGGTCTCCAGCAGGTTCTGTAGGCTGCTGCAGTGAAAAGCAGGAAGAGGAGGGACTCGACTTTTTAAACAACTTGGAACCCAAATTTCTCACATTGGCAGAAACTTGCACAAAGAGATAACAGCAATGGGTTACAATCAGACATGACCTTAGCAGTTATTCCTGAAGTTTGACACAATGACACTGTACAACTGAGTCACCACTTACACAAAATGGTCTTGAGTTATGTTGGCTTGTGATACTCTGACTTTAGTCTAGTGTGAAATCGACACATATTCAGGAGAAACCACTTATGGAATTCTGATCTTTTTCAGGCTGATCATGTGCTGTGTGTATTGTTCCTGCAATGCTGGGCAGGGGCAGTGGGCTGCAGTTCCCAGTCTGTCACAGGGTCATGGCCCTCCAGTGTGCCCTGCATGTATCTCCACCAAGTGTTCCTATAACACAACCATATCATGAGTCAAGGAGTGTATGCACAAATTAATGAATCTTCTGCATTTTGCAGTCTTCCCCCTACTGGTTTGTGTTGTTAAAGTGATTTGCTGCTAACCATTTTTCCAAAATTACATGTATTAAAATAGAAAGCCAGCAGGGCTGCTTACGCTGTAGTCCTGGAGTTAGCTAAGGTCTGTAAAGGTCCCAACCTGCCCTGCAGATATTTTCCTAATAAATGAATTGGGTAAAATATTAATCTAAAATCAGCTAAGTTGTACCAATATCAGCTCACCACACACTCTTAGGGATGGTTTAAGAAACAAACAAGACATTAAGTAACACTATATGAAGAAAGCTTCAGGACAGAAATAATACTAAATTACATTAAAATTTTTGTAACACTGAAGATCTAGGACCTGCCTCTCTCCAGTTTCACTGTCAAATACTTTATTGGACTTTGAAAACAAAATTTAGCAAGCCAGCCTATTGTGTGACAATTTTGATATTTCAGCACAGGCTGAAGCCAGTGTGTATTGCTACAAAATTAGGTACCAGTGCATCGTTTATAACACATTGTAAACAAAGAGGGAAATGACAATGATCGAAATTAAGGCTGGGTGTGACTTACCTTGTAACAGGAAATCAGGGTTTTAAAGGGGCAGTCTTCTTGCCTGGTTACTGTGCGTGTGTGATACCTGAATGTGTCACCTCATGCCTGCTTCTGTAATTTGTTTAAATTTAGAAATATATATTCTAGTTTTAGTAGGAAAGAAAGAGACAGGCACATGGAAGAATGGATTCACTTCACTGGATATGTAAAGATTTGTACATCCAAATATTAGAAGCCAACTACAGGATCCATCCTTTTATCCTTTACATTGCTGAGACCCCCAGCTTTCTCACGGGGAGTTGACAGAAATGACATGGTTTTCTTGGGATCTTTGCTGACATTACATGCCCCATCATCCTTTTCTTTTTTTTTTTTTTCTTCTACTTTCCCCCCTCTCTTCCTCCTTTTCTTCCTTTTTTTTGGGGGGGGGGCGGGCGTTATCTCTACACACCCCTGGCTGGCCTCAAACTCGAAGTTCTCCTGCCCCAGCCTCTGTATACCAGATTACAGGCAGATGCCACCACTCTTGTTTTTGATGCAGAGCCAATTGGCCTTGTCCTTTAAGTTCTAGGCTTCTTAGTGCTGGGAGTCAAAGCACAGGGGTAGCAGAGAGTGGGGAGAAAGTGTGGTTACCCTCAGAGCCACAGACTCAAGGGCTCTTACCCACACTCCAGCCAGAATTGCAGCTGTCTTTACAGTACCCCTTCACACCCTACGGGGGAGCAGGTCTGGAGCCAGCATGGAAGCCCAGCCTTCCTCAATTCCTTTTCCTGTCGGTCAAAGCTGCTGGAAAGAACTCGGCAGATCCACCTAGGTGGCAAGTCTTCCAGAAACTCAATCAATCCTTCCCTGTGAGTTAAGTTTTTATCAGTTTGCTTTGTTAGGGGAAATTATCATGACAGAAGAAACAGGAATTTAGGATCCATGGAAGAAAGAGAGCAAACTGTCATTTAGGGAGAACAAGCCATGGAGCATTTTGGTGTTCAGAGACTAATGAGCAGACCGGATGGGAAGGCCAGGAAGTGAAGCCAGCAGGCCTGTGAACAACAGAGAAGGTGGCATTCTACACTCTTTGGATTTTTCTAGGTCTCACCTTGCATTTTCTTCTCGCTCTTAAACCACAGGCAAGACATTTTTAAGACCTCTTCTTATTTGGAATAGGAAATCAGGAAAGTAGGTTGTGAAGGGGTGTAGCTCAGTCAGCTGCATGCTGCACGCTTGCCGGACATGCACAAAGTCCAGGATTTGATTCCAACCACTGCATAAAACAAGCAAGCATGCTTCCAGCACTTGGGAGGTGCAGCAGCGGGATCAAGGAAGCTCACGGTTCCCCTTAGCTATGTGAGAAGCTTGAGGCCAGCCTGAGCTACGCGTGATGACTCTTTGGGTGGGCCAAAACTGCTGTGCTGAACAGACAGCGTCCTCCAGATAACCCTTACCTCTTCTCTAGCATTGCTAAGGTCTTCAGTCACGTGGGTGTCTAAGATTCTGATTTGATTTCACGTTTTTCATGTTTTCATTTTACCGAGTCATTTTCTCGGTAGACTTTTGAAATTGTCATATTTTTTTCGCAGTGCCATATAATGTTATTCTTTTCTCACATGTATAAGGTGAAAATTGTGGTATTTTAGTGCATAAGAAAAACAGCTCGCTTTTTTTTTTTTTTTAAACGCGTTCATCACCCCCGCCCCTGCCCCTGGGTTTTTATGTAAATGTACAGACCATTTTTTTTCTTACATTTATAGGAAAGCAGTTAACTGTCTATAGAGCAATTGAAGTTTATTTTTCAGTGTTTTAAACAACTTTAATTTGACAAATTAAATTGCTTTAGAAATTTGTCAGATAAAAATAAACATGAATTGAGTGTGTAAAATAATACTTCTTGATAAGAAATGTAATAAAGTGATGCTAAATTATTTCCTGTCTTTGCTGTGTATAGAGACTAAAGGGTTGAATGTGATAGATAATATTGCAACCTGAAACATTGAGTTTCAGGTCAGCAAGAAAATCAAAACACTCCACAGCACCTTTTCTGTGTAGTGGGGAATATTCTAGAGAACAGGTTGCTGGCAAGTTGTCAGCATCATCATTGCCTACTGGGTCCAGGATGATGTTTTGGGGGCACAACTTTCCAGATGAGGGCCATCTGGAAAAATCCATAATGCAGTTCGGATTGCAGCAATGACAAACTGCTAAAGAACTTGAGATTGAGGACCAGTAACTCCTCTTAATGGCAGAGCCATAACTCCAGTCCCTTTAGCTCTTTAGCACTTGGTATAGAAATTTACTAATAGGAGAATATATGGGGTAATATTTTGGCAACATGCACGGAATGGCATTCTTTTTACCCTTTACTCAAAGAAGCCATTAGGAAATAGGAATCTGAGAAGCACGCTATTTCCCAGCATGTTTTTGGCTTTGCTTTGCTGGTGAGACGCATTCCTCCTGAGTCCTGGCAGGAGAGGCTGGTGTTCTGCCTTTACTTGTGGTTCCCTCTTCCCACAGCTTCTTTTCAAGTGTCTGCAAGTGAGCCTGGGACACACCCTTCCAATAACTCAGACCTCTCCTGTTCTCAAGAACCAGACAGGATGAGCACACTTACAGTGCTAGGACACATGGCATTGTCACACACACTGGCCCAAGCAGAAGAACCTACATCTACTTCGGGACGACAAATGTTGAACAGCAGGAAAAGAAATCTCCAAACTCCCTCATTTATAATCATTGTCTCCTGTGAGACATGCAACCACTGTGTGGAGAAAGTATTTTTGTTTAAGATTTACTTTGTCTGTGTATACACTCACCCAAGTACAGGTGCCTTCAGAGACCAGAAATGTGCATTAGGTCCCTGGAACTGCGGTTGCAGGTAAACCATCCAACATGGGTACTGGGAACTTAACTCTGGTCCTCTGAAAGAGGAACTAGCATTCTTATCTACTAGCCATCGCTCCAGCCCTAGAAGAAAGCATCTATCAGTTCTCTTAGGCAACATTTTCATCAGCCTATACCAAGAGATATAATAAAATTCCATGGGGGAACATTTGTTTTTACATTTTGTTACTCTATATGTAGATGTTTTATGTTTTCCTTTCATAATGCCTTGTGCTAAATGTGCTGTGTGTTAAAAATATATGCACATGAATTTTGTTAAAAGATAGATTTCAATTTTACCCTTAATGATTTGGATTCTTTTATGCATGTAATTTGTCTCTCTAGTGAAATTGAATTACTGTTTAGAGAGCAGTGTGATAACTGAAGTTATGCTTGAAAACCACACAGGCTTCTCTAATACAATGTGATGTGTTGGAAGTTAAGGGCAATCTTACAGTTATTCCTGTTACAATGGGTTGTAATTTTTTATTTTTTTAAATATGAATCATCATAGACAAGTTAAAGCAGATACATAATAACATGAATTTACTCAAGGAAATGCCAAACAAAAAGGGCCCAAGCATATGGGACCCAGAAAGAAGAGACAGAGAGAAAAACAATGGGCATTTTAATTAATTAATTAATTTGTTTGTTTCAAGCTGGCTTAGATATGTTTATCTGCCCTGTGATTCTGACTGAGTGAAGCATACAGTCCATCTGAGTCAGAAGGGTGGTTCAGAATGTGCCTGAGTTCAGATTGTGAAAGCCATGTTCTTCAAAAGAGAACCATGCTCATTTGGCCTCATTCAACCTGAACGGTCTCATTATTCAGATGATCTAGGCTTTATTTGATATATTTTAAAATTATTTATCTTATTTTATCTGTGTGTGAACCTGGGTGTATGTCTGTGTGACACATACATACAGGAGCCCACGGAGACCAGAAGAAGGCATCCAATTCCTGGGAACTTGAGTTTTAGATGTTTGTGAGCTGCCACATGGGTGCTTGGAATGGACTCATGGTCCTTTCCAAGAGCAGCCAATACAGTTTACCACTGAGCTATCTCTCCAGCCCTAGGATCTAGATTTTATAAGTTATGCTAACTTAAGCTTCAATTCATATCCCCAATGACACTATGAGGTAGAAATAAACCTTTACTTTCCTCATAACTTAATTTTTCTTTATATTAAAAATTTTTTAGCCAAAAGGGAAATAGAAACATAATCCCATTACAGTACATCAGCGTTCTTACAGTTTGTGAGGACACACTTCTCCACAAAATTGGATGGATTCTTGTTTCTGAGACCATCAATCCAATACTTCACGTAGTTTTAAATTTTCATTCATTTTACAAATACTTAAAAGTAGTATCTGCATTCAACTTCTATCCATAATTTTAAAAATATAATTAAACTATTATTTCTACCTGCTGATTAGATTAACATCCTATCTCCAATCTATTATACATGAGTGTGCATAGCAATCAGCTAACAGCAGGTTAAGGCCACTGTTGACAGGTGAGGATAAGGCAACATAAGAATAATGACCCAGAAACTAAGACAAGAAACCACAAATACACATACATAAAGGTGGTGGGAGATGGCAGTCGATAAGAGCACTTACTTGCTGCTCTTACAGAGGACCTGAGATCAATTCCCAGCACCAACTGTGCTTCAAAGTTGCCTATAACTCCACATCCAGGGTATTTTATGTATTCTTCTCTACTGCGAGGACATCTGTAGATACATGGTATATAGATATAAAGACACCTAAATAAAATAAAAGAAATATTAACACACATTTTGTATGTGTGTGTATACTTAGTGTTAGTATTTAGGCATCTATCTGTACTGGCCTGCCCTTGGGGTTCTGACAGGATATGTCCTCAGCTGCAGCCACTAAGAGCACCTCTTGTGTATATTCACTACATTCTTTTTTAAAAGGGCCTACCCACCTCCTATCTTTCTTTCTCTCTCTCTCTGCCTTTCTCTCCTCTCCTTCCAATCCTGTCTCCACAGGCCAGTCTCCCTTCTCCCATCTTCCTTTTCCCATTCAACTTTCCCCCAATTAAACAACAGCAACAACAACAACAACAACAAGACCATTCCACCCAAGCTCTGTCAGATGGGTCTTTCTCTTGTGAATGCTTTTTAAAATTACAACACTTAGGCCAAGAACAAGGTTCAAATTTGAGTGCAATTGATGATCTGAGCTGATTGTTTCTCTCAGTGTATGGGAGTATTTAGTAACTTGCCAGGTAACCTATGTAAGTACTAGGTCTACTTTTGCTTCAGTCTCTTGTTTAAAAATGGTTACTCATTTACTATCTCTTGTTTAAAAATAGTTACTCACTTACTATTCATTAAGTTACCCAATTATCACATGCTAATCATGGTTTTACATGGTAAAGATATAGCAGTGAGGAGAGTAGCTGAAATCCACTCCTTCTGCATCTACATTCTGGGAAGAGAGAGGAAACACTGCTTGATATGTTCCTGTTTCTAAAGGCAGCATATATGAGCTTGAATGGGGTGGGGTAGGGCCACAGTAGGACATCAGAGCTCTTGTTCTGTGAGCACACGATGTTCTGGGATCTTACTGTGGTAAGGTGAGGGATGACTGGCTTCTTCCTTGCATTTTCTACTTCCATTCTTTTCTCTTCATCCTCTTTCCTTCCCTCTTCTTTTTACTACCCTAGCCAATTCCATGTCTTCTACTTTTCTGTTCCTTCTCTCGTCTTATTTTCTCTGCTACCTTGAAGCAGAGCTGAGCTTGCACCTGGGCTTTGATGGCTGCCAGAGGTCTTTATTTGCATGTCACATGGAGGCTCATTTGTAACTGACTACACAAGAAGGCATGCACCAGCAAGCCTTTTAGAGAACCTCGATGCTAGTATCAACATTTGGCATTTTGTTCATCTTCCAACAGTGGGGTTCTAACTTGTCCAGTTCTGATCAGAATGGAGCCATTTACCCTCCAGCTGGCTTGTGCCACCTTTGAGTATTTCGTCTCCACCCTTAGTCAATCTCTTACATTAACACTTGGGACACCTCCCAGGGAAGCAAAGGCCACCCACCCGTGTATTTTCATTTTATACTCTAGAGTATATAGCTTTTCTACCCACCTCTGAGTCATTCTACAGCCTTATTTGCACATGAAAATGCTCATGCTTACACAAATCTGCAAAAAACATGTATATTAACACCAAGATTCCAAGCTGGCAGAAGCCTGCAGCTTGTGAGACTACTCTGCAAGTAAAAGTCCTCATAGTTGTGATACAGTTATTTGTTATGACAAATGATGAGAATACTTTTCAAATGTTTTTGATTAGAGAACATGGCCAGAATATTATGTGGTTATTAGTTTACTTTGTCTATTGCTTATGTCAGCTGCTCCTTAATTCACAGTTAATATAGTTACCAACTTCTTTATTTAAAACCAAACGCTTTGCTCACAAACTGTGAACTCTCCGCATAATTTAAGTGTGATAGATTGTTCCTCACACCTGCACTCTTTAAATACCAAGTTGAAGCTTTCCATGAAGGAAAATGTTTTTGTTGTCACATTCTGAGGTCTCCCATTGGCCCTTCCAAATTACAGCTTCTTTTGTAACTTTATCACTTGTTTAATTTTTCTTTCATAATTTTTGTTATCTGAGGCAGAACCATTTTCTGTTGGCATCTTATGACCATGAACTCTGTGGATTTAAGTAGCCCACATTTCTGATCTGGATTCTGTGACTCAAAAATGCATGTGTTCCTTTGCTCGGGGATGCTGTGGTGCAGGGCTCAGCTGCACTGCATTTTCACCTGGAGGCCAGAAGGGGAAGATCTTCATTTCTGGGGAGCTGCAGAGTTGAGAGCTCTGGCTTCTTGTTTTAGATGTGGTCTTACTATGTAGTCTGGGCTGGGCTTGAACTTGTGCTCCTCCTTTTTCAGCCTCCCTCATGTTAGGATTAACCACAACAAGGAGTACTGGCTTTGTGTTGGCTGCAATCTCTGGGCTGCTCATAGGTCTCACATGCCATGTGAGCCTTTGCCATGTGAGTTTCCTCAGTGCAACTTCTGATTCATCTCTGCCACATGGACTCTTACTTACATAACATAACTTAGGCAAAGGAGAGATATCCTACCAACATGCTTTTATTGCTTTATATATTTAAAGGGCATTTTATTATTTATTATTTATTATTTACAATTTATTATTATTGTTATTATTATTGCTATTCTTATGTTTGCAATTTTGTGTATGTGTGTGTGAGAGACAGAGGCATAAGTGAGTGCATGTGCATCACTGGGCATGTATGCAGGTACTCTGTGAGGTAGGTTCCCACTTCTACCTGTGTGTAGGGGTGGGACTCAGGTCATCAGGCTTACACTGCAGGCATTCTATCCATCTTATTGAACCTCTTCATCAAGGTAGATTACAGGTCCTGCTTGACCAGAAGAAAAGCTGGACATCGAGGCATAACAGAAACTTGAGATACCACTAAGATTCACTTAGGCTCTGTCACCACAGTCTTTTCCTCTATTTCACTGAAAATGGAACTTTCAGGTCTTGTTTTGTTTTGTTGTTTGTCTGTTTTTTTCCTTGTGCTTAGGTTGAATCCAGGGTTTCCTGAGTGCTGCACAGGTATCCCACCACTAAACTACATGCCCAGCCCTAGCTTGTTCATTTTGTTTATTTTAATGCTATTATTTGAAGGCAGAAAGGAAAGTCTGACCTCAAATATAAAAGCCAATGTTAGAAATTTTAATAATTTGATGAGACAGTGACCGTTTCTTTCAGACATATAATACATTTATGCTGTGAGTTTATCATGCTCTTGCTCTAATCACTTTATCTAAGGGGAATTTCAGATAAAACTATAGAGATAGTTCCAGGACAGCTGGGGTTGCTACACAGAGAAACACTGTGATGGAAGATGTCATTCTGTAAATATTTTTATCTAATTGGTTGATGACTAAAACACTGTGGCCAATAGGGCAGTAAGATAGGTGGGTCTAGGAGATAAGGAGGATTCTGGGAGGTGTAGGAAGAAAGCAGTCTCCATGTAGGATCCCAGAAGAGTAATAGGTCCCTGGACTTTTTCTCTGGTAAGATAAGACCACGTGGGGAAATACTTAGATTAATAGAAATGGGTTAGTAATTAAGACAGAGCTGGCCAACAAGAAGCCCAAGTCACTGACCAACAATTTCATAATTAATACAGCATCTGAGTGTTCATTTGGAACTGATGTGGTTGTGGTGCCAGGCTGGTGGGAAAGAGTGCTGGTAACAACACTGTCTGAAAACAAAACAAAAAAAGTAACAATAGCAATGACCACAAAAATCCAACCAACCAACCAACCAAACAAACAAACAAAAAACCAGAGTCTGCAATGCTTGGGAACACAAAAGGCAGATGGAAAACTAACATTATCAAGTTCATGATGGATAATTAATTCTTTAACTCTGCTGTGTGTCTACACTATTTTGTAGGTTAAAACTTTGCCCCTCACCTCCATGGTACCAAATTAGGCCCTCTGTATGTGGGAGACAGTTGTGAAAGTTGGGCTATCTGAGGGGACCCTGGCAGTAAGACCAGGATTTATTTCTGATGCATGAGCTAGCTTGTTGGAGCCCATTTCCTATGAGAGGATTATTGTATTAAGGCATCCCTACTGGCCTGCCTTTGGGATTCTGACAGGATATGTTCTCAGCCGTAGCCACTAAGAGCACCACCTGTACACATAAATTACATTCCCTTTTAAAAGGGCCATGACCCATCTCCCTTCCTCTGTCCCTCCCTTTCTCCTTCCTTCCCTCCCTCCTGCCTCTGCCTCTTTTCTCTTCTGCTGCTCTTGTCCCCAGAGGCCTGTCTCCCCTACCCCTCCCCCCTTTCCCATTCCTTTCCCTTAAGACACATGGCTCAAGGCATCTTTCTCTCTAGTGCAGCTTTTCAAATTACAACAAGGATGCCATGCTCATGCAGAGGAGCTTGGTCCTGCCCAGACTTTTTAAACTCTCCATGAGGGCCCTTACCTGTTAGGAGGGATGGTTGTGGGTGGGATGGCAGAGGCAATGGGGGGCAAGAGGAGGAGGGGTGGGAGGGAGAATTTTGGTTGGATGTAGAATGAAATTTAAAAAAATAAAAAGAGGAAACATCTGACGGCAGGGGCCTTCTCACAGGATCCCAACTTGACAGTGGGATCCAACACACTGGGACACTGCCAAGGCTCTGGTGGCAGTTCCGCCTCCATCCGCCGGCCCAGGTAGGCCAGGGGCTGTTACCAGTTCCAGTTAAGCAACCCTGCTCAGCAACATCTGATACAAGGGGCCTGCTCACAGGATCTGAAATCTGCAGCCAGTTCCAACACACCCAGACACTGTCAAGGCCCTAGTAACAGTGCCACCTCCATCCACCACATCACAGGACAGGCATCAGAGTATTGGAACTGTTTGCATCTACCAGAAGGAAACATTGGTCCATTACCCACCAGGAGAGGAAGAGACTCCTGCTACACCAACCAGAAGAAAGGATGAGAAGAGGACAATGTAAAAGCACATTCAACAATAGAAAACCCAATATGATACCACCAGATACTAGGAACCATACACCAGCAAGACCTGAACATCATAATGCAGATGAAACAGAAGACAATGACCTTAAAAACATCTTCATGAAAATGATAGAGGACCTCAAAGAGGACATGAGGAAATCCCTTAAAGAAATGGAAGAAAAAAACTAACCAAAAAATACAAGATATCAACAAATCTCTCAAGGAAACAGTTCAAGACTTAAAAACAGAAATAGAGACAATAAATAAAGCACAATCTGAGGGAATGCTGGAAATAGAAAAGCTGGGTAAACGATCAGGAACTATAGATGTAAGCATAACCAACAGAATACAAGAGATGGAAGAAACAATCTCAGGAGTTGAAGACACACTAGGAGAAATAGACTCATCAATCAAAGAAAATCTTAAGTCCAACAAATCCCTAACACAAAATATGCAGGAAATATTGGATACCATGAAAAGACCAAACCTAAGAATAATAGGTATAGAAGAAGGTGAAGAAATCCAACTCAAAGGTGCAGAAAACATATTCAAAAATTAATAGAAGAAAACTTTCCCAACTTAAAGAAAGACATGCCAATGAAAATACAACAAGCCTACAGAATATCAAATAGACTGAATCAAAAAAGGGTCTCCTTGCCACATAATAATAAAAAACCCAAATATACAGAATAAAGAGAAAATATTAAGAGCAGCAAAGGAAAAGTCAAGTAACATATAAAAGCAAACCTATCAGAATTACACATGAATTTTCCATGGAAACTCTGAAAGCCAGAAGGTCCTGGATAGATATTCTACCTACACTAAGAGACCATGGAGGCCAGCCCAGACTACTATACCCAGCAAAGCTTTCAATCAATATAGATGGAGAAAACAATATATTCCATGACAAAACCAGATTCAAACAATACATATTCACCAATCCAGCCCTACAGAAAGTTCTGGAAGGAAAACTGCAACCCACAGAAGTTAACTACAACCAGAAAAATATAGGAAATAGATAATCTCACTTTACTAACAGACAAAAGGAAAAAAGTTATAGAATCCCACATATAATTTCACCACCATCACCAAATCAAAAACAAACAAGAATGAACAATCAATGGCCATTAATATCCCTCAACATTAATGGTCTTAACTTGCCTATAAAAAGACACAGATTAGCAGAATGGATAAGAAAACAGAATCCATTCTTCTGCTGCATACAAGAAACACAACTCAACTTCAAAGGCATATGTGGTACCTAAGAATTAAAAGTTGGGAAAGGATTTTCAAATCAAATGGACCCAAGAAACAAGCAGGGGTAGCAATCCTATTATGCAACAAATTGGACTTTAAACTAAAATCAATCAAAAGAAATGAAGGAGGTCACTTTCTACTCATCACAGGAAAAATCCATCAGGATGAAGTCTCAATTCTGAACATTTATGCCCAAAATACAAAGGCATCCACATTTGTAAAATAAATATTACTGAAACTCAAATCACACATAAAACCACACACACTTATAGTGGGAGACTTCAACACCCCACTCTCACCACTGGACAGGAACATCAGACAGAAACTTAACAAAGAAACAAAGGAACTAATAAAAGTTATGGCACAATTGGACTTAACAGATATCTATAGAACATTCCATCCAAATACAAAACAATTTATCTTCTTCTCAGCACCACATGGGACCTTCTCTAAAATCGACCACATAATTGGCAACATAGCAAACCTCAACAGGTCCAAAAAAGTGAAATAACCCCCTATATCTTATTAGACAACCATGCTTTAAAGTTAGCATTCAACAACAACATGAATTACAGAAAACCTACAAACGCATGGAAATCAAGTAACACCCAATTGCACAATTCTTGGTTCCATGAAGAAATAAAAAAAAAGAAATTAAAAATTTCTTAGAATAAAATGAGAATGTGGACACAACATACCCAAACTTATAGGACACTTTGAAAGCAGTGCTAAGAGGAAACTTCATAGTGCTAAGTGCCCACATGAAGAAAAAGGAGAATAATCATACTGGAGAATTAACAGCTCAAATGAAACCTTTAGAAAACAAAGAAGCCAATACACCCCGGTGGAGCAGACACCAGGAAATAATCAAATTGAGGGCCAAAATCAATAAAATGGAAACTAGGATAACAATACAAAGAATCAATATAATGAAGAGTTGGATCTTCGAGAAAATCAACAAGATAGACAAACCTTTATCCAAACTTACCAAACAGCAGAGCGTGAACATGCAAATTAATAAAATCAAGAATGAAAAGGGGGACATAACAACAGACACAGAGGAAATCCAAAGAATCATCAGGTCATACTTCAAAAGCCTATATTCCTGAAAATTTAAAATCTAATGGAAATGGACAATTTTCTGGACATATTTCACTTAGCAAAATTAAATCAAGAACAGATAAGAAGTTTAAATCTACATATCACCCCTAATGAAATAGACTCAGTTATCAGAAGTCTCCCAACCAAAAAAGCCCAGGGCCAGATGGCTTCAGTGCAGAATTCTACCAGAAATTCAAGGAACAGCTAATACCAATTCTCCTCAAAGTATTCCACACAATAGAAGCAGAAGAGTCATTGCCCAAACTATATTTATGAGTCTTCAATAACCTTGATCCCAAGCCACACAAAGACACAACTAAGAAAGAGAACTACAGACCAATAACCCTCATGAACATTGATGCAAAAATTCTCAAAAATAAAAATACTGGCAAATTTCGGGGCATTGGTGGCACACATATTTAATCTCAGCACTCAGGAGGCATAGGCAGACAGATCTCTGTGAGATCCAGGCCAGCCTGATCTCCAGAGAGAGTGCCAAGAAAGGCTCCAAAGCTACATAGAGAAACCCTGTCTCTGAAAACAAACAAACAAAAAACACAAAAAAACAAAAAACAAAAACCAACCAACCAACCAACCAAACAAACAAACAAAAAACCTGGCAAATAAAATCCAAGAACATATCAGAGAAATCATCCATAATGATCAAGTAGGCTTTATCCCAGGGATTGTTCAACATATAAAAATCCAACAATGTAATCTACCGTATAAACAGACTGAGGAAAAAACACCACATGATCATCTCACTAGATGCCAAAAAATTTGACAAAATCTAACACCCATTCATGATAAAGGTCTTGGAGAAATCAGGAATAACAGGAACATATATCAACATAATAAAAGCAATATACAGCAAGCCAACAGCCAACATCAAATTAAATGGAGAGAAACTAAGTGCAATTCCTCTAAAATCGGGGACAAGTCACGGCTGTCCACTCTCTCCATTCCTCTTCAATATTGTCCTTGAAGTTCTACCTAGAGCATTAAGACAACAAAAGGAGATCAAGAGAATACAAATCGGAAAGGAAGAAGTCAAACTTGCACTATTTGCAGATGATATGATAGTCTACATAAGTGACCCAAAAAACTCTACCAGGGAATTCCTACAGCTGATAAAAACCTTCAGCAAAGTGGCAGGATACAAGATTAACTCAAAAAAATCTGTAGCCCTACTATATACCGATGACAAATTGGTGGAGAAAGAAATCAGAGAAACATCACCCTTTACAATTGCCACAAACAACATAAAATGCCTTGGGGTAGCACTAACCAAAGAAGTAAAAGACCTGTACCGTAAGAATTTTGAATCTCTAAAGAAAGAAATTAAAGAAGATACCAGAAAACAGAAAGATCTCCCATGCTGTTGGATAGGTAGGTTCAACACAGTAAAAATGGCAATCTTGCCAAAAGCAGTCTACAGATTCAATGCAATCCCCATCAAAATACCAACACAATTCTTCACAGACCTTGAAAGAACAATTCTTAACTTTATATGGGGAAACAAAACACCCAGGATAGCCCAAACAACCCTGTACAGTAAAGGAACTTCCGGAGGCATCACTATCCCTCACTTCAAGCTCTATTACAGAGCTATAGTCCTGAAAACAGCTTGGTATTGGCACAAAAATAGACAGGTAGGCCAATGGAATAGAGTTGAAAACCATGATATTAACCCACACACCTATGAATACCTGATTTTTGACAAATAATCCAAATGTATACGCCGGAACAAAGAGAACTTCTTCAACAAATGGTGCTGGCATAACTGGATAAGGACATGTAGAAGCTTGCAGGTAGACCCAAGCCTATCGGCATGCATAAAACTTAAGTCAAAATGGATCAAAGATCTCAACATAAATGTAGTCACACTGAACCTATTAGAAGATAAAGTGGGAAATACCCTTGAATTAATTGGTACAGGAGACTGCTTCCTGAACATTACACCAGTAGCACAAACTCTGAGATCAACAATTGATTAATGGACCTCCTGGAATTGAGAAGCTTCTGTAAGGAAAAGGACACAGTCAGCAAGACAAAAAGGCAACCCACAGATTGGGAAAAGATATTCACCAACCCCACATCTGACAGAGGGCTGATCTCCAAAATATACAAAGAACTCAAGAAGATAGTCTACAAAACACCAAACAATCCAATTAAAAATTGGGGGTACAGAACTAAATAGACAATTCTCAATAGAGGAATCTAAAATGGCTGAAAGACACATAAGACAATGTTTAACATCCTTAGCCATCAGGGAAATGCTAATCAAAACAACTGTGAGATACCATCTTAATCCTGTCAGAATGGCCAAAATCAAAAACATCAATGACAGTTCATGCTGGAGTGGATGTGGAGAAAGCAGAACATTCCTTCAGTGCAAACTTGTACAGACACTTTGGAAATCAGTATGGCGACTCCTCAAGAAAATGGGAGTCTACCACAAGGTCCAGCAATTCCACTCTTAGGCATATACCCAAAAGAAGCACATTCATACCACAAGGACATCTGTTCAACAATGTTCATAGCAGCACTATTTGTAATAGCCAGAAACTGGAAGCAGCCTACATGCCCCTCAACTGAAGAATGGATGGAGAAAATGTGGTACATTTACACAATGGAGTACTACTCAGCAGAAAAAAATGGAATCTTGCAATTTGCAGGAAAATAGATGAAACTAGAAGAAACCATTTTGAGCAAGGTAACCAATCACAAAAGGACAAACATGGTATGTACTCATATGTGGATTTTAGACATAGAGTAAAGGATTACCAGCCTACAATCCACACTGCCAGAGAAACTAGTAAACAAGGAGGACCCTAAGAGAGACATACGTGGTCCCCTAGAGAAGGGGAAAGGGTCAAGATCCCCTGAGCAAATTGGGAGCACATGAAGAGGTGGGAGGGAACTTGGAGAATGAGAAGGGGAAAAGTGGAAGGATGCAGAGTCATGAGGGAGCAGAAAGTTTGAGTCAGGTGAAGAATAGAAGATACCAAGAATGGAGATACCATAATAGAGGGAGACATTTTAGGTTTACAGAGAAATCAGGCACTAGGGAAATATCTGGAGATCTACAAAGATGACACCAGCTAACAATCTAAGCAACAGAGGAGAGGCTACCTTAAAAGCCCTCCCCTGATAATGAGATTGATGACTGACTTATATGCCACTGATAGCCCTCATCCAGCAGCTGGTGGAAGTAGAACCAGACACCCACAACTATTCACTGAACTGAACTGGAATCCAGATGTAGAGAAGTACGAGTGAAGAGCAAAGGGGTCCAGACCAGGCTGATGAAACCCACCGAAACAGCTGACCTGAACATTGGGGAACTGTTGGTCCCTAGACTGATAGTTGGCATATCAGCATAGGATTATTCCAGACCCAGGAACATGGGTTTCAATGAGGAAACCTAGGAAATCTTCGGGGCCTCCTGTATTAGTTCAGTACTTATCCCTAGCATAGATGTGGGCTTTGGTAGCCCATTCCACATAGAGGAATACCCCCTGAGCCAAGACACATGGGGGTGGGCCTAGGCCCTATCCCAAAGGATATGATAGACTCTGATGACACCCTATGTAAGCCTCAGCATCCAAGGGGAGCAGAAAGGATATGTGATAGTTAGGGTTTTAGTTGGCAGGGGTGGTAGGGAAGGATGGGAGGGAGAAGGGAACTGGGATTGTCATGTAAAACAGTCTTGTTTCTAATTCAAATAAAAAAATCTGCAATGAGAAAAAAAATAAAAAGAAAAACCGGGTCCTCTAAAGTAATTATTAGGAATGTTTTTGAGAAGTAGTGAGGAAGGATGGCACAGAAGAATTCCACACTGTTCCTCAATCTGCCTCTCCAGAAAATTTCTTCAATTTCCAACATAATACTTCTGTTCAATAAATAACAGTTGCGATTCACCAATTAATAATGGCTATATATAATGCCACCAAATCAATGTGGTTAGCAGTAACTGTACATTATGAAGTTGCTCTACAAAATAGTTTTCCACAGACCCAGTTCAAGTTGTTTAAGCTGATTAAGTTGTTTAAGTATTAGGCTTTCTTTTGGCACATCTTTTGCTCCCTCGGTCACACAGATATAGAGAAAGAAAATGTTGTATATTTATACATACAAGAAAAGCCATAAAAATATCACAGCATCCTGTCATCTGTTGCCATGTAGATGGAGCTAGAGATTGCTGTATCGAGTGAAACAAGTCAGGCTGATATTCTCACTGGATTATAGAAACCATGAAATGAAACTTGTGGAAGAACAGATACTGGTCCCCAGTGAATGGTCCCAGTGACTGGCAAGGACAGGAGGGCAGAAACATCAATCAGCAGTATGAGCGGAATTGCCTTCATTCCTCGCTTTGCATAAGCAGCTGGGATGTTCTCAGTTGATGAGAAAAGAAGATGGTCTCTCCCAGCACATCAAAATGGCTGGTGGAGAGGAGCAGGGGTGCTTGGCACCTTCCTTTGATTGCTGCTAATTATGTTCCTGCAATGAATTACCAGGGATGAATAAACAAAAGATTAAAATAAAAAAAATAGTGATGTTGAATTTTCTATCTCCAGTTTTTAACATTTCACACAAATTTAGAATTTTCTTGTCTTTGTTTTTATTTGAAAATTCTATCACTAAATGTTCTTTTTGTGTATCATATTTTTGTACTAAGTTCTCATTTGTTTGATAATATCAGGGTTGTTTGAAAACATCAGATTTCCTTTGCTGAATGTTTTGTGGTACCCCTCTTCCTCTTCCTTCCAGCCATCTCTTTTACATGTGTTTTTCGTAGAGCACACAGTTAAATTACAAACCTTGGTGTTTTAATTGGAGCGTTGTTTGTTTACATTTACTGTCACAAAGCAATTACTGACGTGCCTGGGATTCATTCTACTGTATTGCTATGAGATTTCTTTTATCTCCACCGGTTCTTTCTTCCTTCATTCTCTATTCTTCATTTGTAAAATCCATGTGAGAGCATTTTATTATTTCTCTTGGAGTACAGTTCTAACTTTTATGTGTAGATGGATGTGTATGTGTAACGGGCTCAGTGGAGCACATCTCACATGCATCCAATTCATCCCTGTGTAATGTGTAAAGGACTGGCTTTCACTGCAGTCACAATGTGGTACAGTTGTCTCTACAGTCAATTTTAAGACATTTATTTTTAATTAACATCATTTCTTTATTAATTATTTGGGAATTTCACATTAGGGACCCTAATTCCGCTTACCTCCCAGTTCCCATATTTCTTCCCGTTAGTGACCCTCCCCAATTAAAAAACAAAAAAAAAAAACAAAGCAAGCAAACAAACAAAAACAAGAACAGAACAGAACAAACAAAAAACCTCTTTGCTACTCCATCTTTTCCACCACTCCAACACCTCTTCCTTCATCCTGGTGGCATTGGGATCAGTATGCTACAAACTATACCCTATTGTCCAATCAGCTTTGCTATTGTCCTATAAGCTTCACTAACAAATGTTCATTGTAATGAGTCATGTGTCTGGTTCAAGGCCTTTGGTTTCTGGTACACCATCATCACAGGAGCCTCACCAAAATTCTTCTAGGCTATCCCAAGGCCAGTCCCAGTCATGGAGATCCTGAAGGCATTCTACAGGACCAGTCCCTTCAAGAGCTGTAGCAGGCCATACATAGAAGGCCCAGATGCGGGCCTGGGTGGTAGCTGAGCTGATCAGTCCAGATCACTGGTGCCACCCACCTCAGGTGAGGGCACAGAGCCAGTTCTTCTATGTCCATGCTATCAGTTCTCCCTCTCCTGTGATGAGGGGTGGAGCCATCTGCACTATGAGCACAGGGCTCAGCTCTCTTGCTTCAATGTCTATTGAGAGGCAGAGAAAGCTTTCCTAGGGCTATTGAGGGCAGGGAAGGTTCAGCATGGCTCTATGATTTCATCACTCATGATTGCTATATGAGGTGACACAGGCCACAGATGCAGAAGAACCATGGACTCAGACACGGTCCTTAGCAGCAGCTCACCTGGATGACAGGATGACAGGATGACATCCTGGCTCTGGGTGGAAGCACTGGCTACTCATATAAGGATGGCTCTGGTGGTGACATGGCCCCCAGACACCAACAAGTCAAAGGTTTTGGCCTCAAACCCAGGTTTCTGTGTGACCTTTGGGGCAATGTGGGTCTTAGACTTCAAGCCATGGCAGGACTATGGTCCTTGGAAGCAACAGGGTCTGGATGCCACCATTCCCCCAGGTGGCAGTTTAGGCCACCCAGATAGTCACAGCCCCAGTAGCAAGTGTGGCCCTTGGACACCAATGTGGGCCCAGACCTTGGGTTTCCACCTGGCCTTTGATGGCAACAAGAACTTTGGACATCAACACAGACCATGCTGCAATATGGTTATAGACCCAGACATGGCCCTCAGCTGCATCTCTCATCCAGATATCACTATGACATTAGGTCTTAGTGCAAGCCACTCAACTCTGGGTGGGTCAAGGTGCAGCATGGCCTCACAGACACCAACATGGACTCACGTGGCTGATCTGCCCCTGAGTGAAATTACACGGCCCTTGGTGGCAACAGGAGACAGAGTTGTCAACCTAGACCCTGGACACTATTTCATGTCCATTCCTTACAAGCTCCCTTTACTGACAGCAGCCAGTTCACTTTAGGCTAAAACACACTTCCCACTCTGAGCGTTCATGTAGTGTCATTGTGTGACTGGTTGCTCTTTGTGACTCTAATAGAGTAACAAACACCTATATGCTTGTCATTTGTTCTTCCTCTTTTCTTCTTTGTTTCTAATTGCTATGTAGACAAGGATGGTCTAAACTCCTGATCGATCCTGCCTCCTCCCATCTTGCAAATTCTTCACTCTTTCTGTGAGAGTTTGTATATACAACTCATGTGGACATACATGACATAGTAATTCTGTTTATTGCCTAAGGAACTGTTAAATGTTTAGCAGAGCAAATATATCACCTTTGTGGAGTGGGTTTTTCAATAGATTTGTGTTCATAAAGTCATTTTCACATTGCTAACTTCAAGTATGTGTGACTACAATATCTTGAGTATATTGATCTTATTTTCCTTGTTTGCATCATTTTGTCTTTGATTTTTATATATTTATTAGTTTTAATAAATTTCATTTATTAAATGAATTTAATAAAAATTTCATTTATTTGTGTGTGAGAGAGAAGAGAGACTGGGGGAGAAAGAGAGAGTCAGAGCACAACTCTTGAAAGTTGATTCTTCTCTTCCACCATGTGGATGACAGGGATGGACCTCAGGTTGTCAGCTTTGGTGCCTTTCCCTATGGGGCCGTCTCTCCTGCCTCAAGCTCTTTATTTTGAAAAGTATTGAGTCACAGAATTTTGGGGGTTCACAGAGAATTAAAAGACGAGGTTTCTACAGTGGAAATTACTGGATCCTAGTGGATGCTCACAGGCTCACAAATAACTCACCTAAATCTAGAAGCCAGATTCTAATCAAAGGCTACTTTAGATGATTGCATCACCATCAGAAAGTATTGCAGATTGAGCAGTTTGAACAACTGATACTACTTTCTCTCACTGCTTTTCAGGCCAGAAGTCCAAGATCATGGTCCCAGCAGGACTGATTTCTAGTGAGGCCTTTTCTGTGGCTTATTCCATGGCATCTACAAGTCTTAGAGGACTAAAGACTAAGATCCTACATTTGTGATGAGATTTAATGCTACTTATCTTCCTAAATCCTTTGCCTTTAAACACAGTTACTTTGGGAACCAAAGCTCTAAGAAATATATGCCAGAGTGAATGGACCCATGGCAGCATGAATCCCTGGAACGAGGAATGCTGCATCTTCAGAATGCTATTGTGAAATTAAGAAGTCAATAGTTTAAACAAGAAATAAAAGGGTCATGCTCTCAGTTTAGAAATTCCATTTATCAGTCTTTGGGTTCTTTTTATTTTCTCTTTTTCTTAACTCGCTCCCCTGCTGAACCATTCTAATGATATTTTTATTTCACTTATAGTTTTAGCTTCTGAAAAATTGTGCTACTTAAAAAATAACATTTGTTTCTTGGTTTATATTCTCAATTTGTCCAGATTATTTTTCCCAAAATTTTCTTTCATTGTCTATTCATATTTTTGTCAGTATTTTGAGGGTATTTTTGTCAATCTTTTAAGTCTTTGGTGAATCTGATGTCTGCACAATTTATTTTGTTTTCTGAGTGAGTCCTGTTTCTGTTCTGTATTTAGCTTGTGAGGTTTTGTTGTTGGAAACTGATTATTTGATAATCATAGTGTGGTTATATTGAAAGTCAGATTTTTCTCTGCCTTGGGAGGGTGTCATACTTTTTGATGTTAAAAGCTATAAGTAGTAGAATACCTGTTTTGAGACATCTAAACTTATGAGGTGATAATTGTTTTTGTCTGCTGCTGTAAATTATTTTTTTTTGTAGTTGTGATAAAATACCTGGTTAAAAAAATACCTCAGGAGAGAAAGGATTCATTTTGGCTTCCAGTATCAAAGAAATAGAGTTCATAATGGCAGAGGAGCCATGCCAACAGGCAGGGAACACAAAGCTGCTCATATTACACCCTCACTCAGGAAGTGTGGCAAGGCTATAAAATCTTGAAGTCCTCGGACTTCCTCCAGCAAGGCTTCCTGTCCTAGTCCTACAGCTGCTGTACCCATTCCAAATAGCAACTACAGTTGGGGACTGAATATTCAAACACATGGCCCTCTGTGGACATTTTATATTTAAAACACAATAGTAGTTTCAGCTCACATTCACCAACTGCTTTGAGAGATTTTCTTGGTAGCCCAAAAATCAGATCAACTGACAGATATGTGAGCAGACAGACAACAAACTTGCGTTTGTTCTCTCTCTCTCTCTCTCTCTCTCTCTCTCTCTCTCTCTCTCTCTCTCTCTCTCTCTCTCTCTCTCTCTCTCACACACACACACACACACACACCTACCTGAAAGGATATAACAACTACCTTTCCTGGTTTATGCAGACCAACCAACTCCATGCTTAGCTCAACCATGCTGATAAACCAGCTCTGGGTTGAAAACTTCTCAGGACATTTCTAAGCATGTGTCTAGCCTGAGCAGACATCTGTGACTCTCTAAGCCTCCTCCACATATGTAAGCAGCAGCATATGAACATCCCTTTTCTAAAGAGTTTTTCCACAACTTCTCTTCTGACCCTTGATCGTCTGTTATGTAACTCCATCCATGAGCTTAAATGTGAGTTTTGTTAGCCCTGGCCACTGTCATGGGAAATGCTGCCTTTCCCCTTGTCTAAATTCTGAGGTATGATTCAGAGTCTAGCAAGCCAGTTCCTCAAACACATCCCAACCTGGTTAGAACATACAAACACACACACACACACACACACACACACACACACACACTTGCAAATGAGGTATTTGTATTCATCAACTTTTATTGTTACCATGAACAAATACCAAGAACAAATAAAAAGAATTTAAAGAAGGGTAATTTTGGCTCATGTTTTCTGAAGACTCAGTCCATGGTTGATTGGCCCCTGAGCTTGGACAGAGTCTCACTATAGTGAAGTCATGTGGAGATGTAATGTACCTCACAGCCCATATGAAGGAGTGAAAGATGAGAAAAGGGAAGAATGAGAGCTGGACAGGGACCGGTGGCAACCATCCAAGGCACATTTGCTGTGATTTACTCCTTTCAGCTAAGACCCTTTGATGAAGTGTATAGGACTTTCCCCAAATAGCCTGGGGGCCACAAGTTCCACACAAGAGCCTGCAAAGAACCTTTTATATTCCTTGTATGTTGCTCTCTTTACTTCCAGGATGAAGGGAACTGGGTTGCCATTGATGAAGACCAAGAAAGTGACTGGGTGGGGGAGGATTTGAAGCTAAACACTACCCAGCTCTACTGTCATTTTGGAGATAGTTCCTTCTTGTGTTGGGGTTTGCTTGACTTCCACAAATTTTTGTTTAGAAGCTCCCAGAGAATTATTCAGAAGCATCTGCCTTCTCAGTGTCTCTCAGGAAGAGGGAAGGTTTGCAGTTCTGTAGTTTATCACTTTGCTGATGGAGTCCACAGAGTTCTTAACTGCGCAAACAATTATTTTTCCAAGCTTCTATCCATCTTCTGGTATCTAATGTTCTAAAAGAAAATAAAATAATAAATAATAAAAAAAAGCATTGTTAAATTCAAGTCTAGTATTTTTTTCTTTGAGTCACACATATGATTAAATCCTAAATACTCAGGCTAAGTGGTAGATGATAACAGTATTTATATAGAAACTCTTACGATGTTAGACTTGATTTCCCTGTAGAGCCAGCAAATACCTTTGTACTTCTAAAGGTCTACCAGACATCATACTTGTCACTTCCTTCAAGTCAAAAGTTAGTTCCTTTCAGTTTAGAGTATGGTACCCTAGTTTCTGTTTTGGATACAGAATGCAAAATAATTTATCTTCATTTTAAAAAGTTGAAAATGATTTTAGGGATTTCCTGTGTTTTTCTTTTAAAGAAATGACATCTTTTCTTCTGAGAAACTAAATGCATGGACATTAGAGCTGTAGGTAATTTTGAAGGTAATTTTCAAAATCATGTTGACTTAGTCAACTCAATTAATGTCGTAATTATAAAATATCCTCACAAATAGGCTTGGAAGGTTGGGTTTTGCTTCCAATTATCTTTTCAATTAGCTAAGAAGTGCTTCACGGATAAAAAAAAAATTGTTCTAATAAGACTGCTGAGAATAAAAGGGTCATTTTGAGAGAATGTCAAGCTGACACCTTGAAGGGATTATTTTAATAATAAAACAAGGTTAACCATCAGAGACAAATGAGCTTCATCTGGCGTCAGCTTCCTGGAAGAATGTGCCAGAATGTCAATATCCAAGTGAATCAATAACTGCTTAATATTGTGACATCTGTAGGCACTTATTCCACAAATATTTAAAGTCCTGATTTTATATGTAAATATTATATTTACTACTTATTAAATATATAATGAGGACAAAAGTGTAATGAACAAAACACATGGCTGTAGTGCTATGGGCAGGAATATTTTCATTTTTGCCATTGCAGCTTCTGTCTGCCCTCAGCTTAGTGATGGAGAAAGTCAAAGGCTGTGAGTGCTCTTCCTCCTCAGCTGAACCATGTGACCTTGAACTCTCATTGGCTTTTCTGTTCTCAGATTCTTTCCCCTATGCAGCCATTCACATACATGCCAGTTGGTTTCTGAATTGAAGTGCTAGTAGGACTACAAGGGACTTTAACACAACTTTATTCTTTGCTCAGTGGGCTCTCTTTGGATAGGGCAGGAGTCAGAATCTATGCTACATACAAAGGTGTGAATCTTTTGATTCCTTGTTGTATTTACTAGCTTTTGAGTTTTCTTCTTAAAACACATTTTTGTTTCACCTTATAAGGGTGTGTGTGTGTGTGTGTGTGTGTGTGTGTGTGTGTGTGTCTTCGAGTGTGCCCGTGCACATGTGAGTGAAGGTATCTTTGGAGACCAGAGGGGTCAGATCTCCCTGGAGCTGGACTTGCACCCAGTTCCCAGTTGTGAGCTGCCCAATATGGGTGCTGGGCAACAAATTTGGGTCCTCTAAAAGAACAGTATATGCTTTTAACTGCTCTGCCATTTTTCCAGTCCTGGTATTTACTTTTTTTTTAAGGTTTGGGGAGACATGTAGATAAGTTTCATCCCTTGTTAGATTAAAAATTATGAATTTATTCCCAACTTCTTTAATACTAACTGTACAGTGCCAAATATGTTTGAAAAGAAACCATCAGAAACTTACCTAGACAGGACACTCTCAGCTGTCACGTTCTAGCTTTATTTGCAATAATCAGACATTTGGGTGGTGGAAGGTGGCCTCTAAGGGCAAAATGCTTGTTGTGCAAGCATGGAGATTTGAGTTCAGTTCCCTTGCACCCATGTAAAAGCTGTCAAGCCAAGCAGAGACAGGAGGACCTATGGGCTTGCTTGCTGGTCATTCTAACTAATCAGCAAGCTCCAGTCCCTGTGAGAGACCTTGTCCTAAGCTCATCAACTCCTGGCTTACACATGAGAACAAACCCACCAGCAGCAACTACAGCAGCATTTACTCATATAACGACAAGATTCTAGATATTTCTATAATAAGCATTAGATGTGATCAGCCCTAAGTCCCTGAAGACAATGATGTGTTTGAAAAAAAAATCCCAATTAAACATGTGAGAAGTGTTTCTTCTCCCAAACTTATTTGAATAAGTTGGCAGGTGCTTAGTCATTTTGCTAATGTTCACTCTCACTTGTTCTGTGTTACTGATGTTCCAGACAGGAAAATGCCAACAACCTTGGTGTTTTCAAACACTTCTGTGTTAAACATACTTATGTTCTTTTCAAATGACTTAGACTAAGACTAGTGGTTGTCAGCCTTCCTAACGCTGTTACCCTTCAACACAGTTCCTCATGTTGTGGTGACCCCCAGGCATAAAATTATTTTCTTTGATACTTCGTAACTGTAGTGTTACTCCTGTGATGAATCATAATGTGAATATTTTTTTGGAACTAGAGGTTTGCCAAAGGGTTATGACCATAGGTTGAGAGCCACTGCTTTAGACATAGGTAGTTTTCATTAAAGAGGTCCCAGAGAACAGGTTTTAATAGCATAAATAATTGCAAATATTTCACAACTATATTACAAGATTGTTTCTGTTGTCTGGGAATTTCTACTTCCTTAAACATTTTGATTTTTAGTCATATGTGAGAACTCTGGGGAGGGATAGCACATTCAAACTATTGTGTAGCAACCCCTGACACCATATAATTATTAATATTTTCTTCTTTAGATGAAGATTCTAGATAGTTAGATAGTTCTTAGTCATTAATTATAACAGGATTCCAGACCTTAGTACAACACCTCCATGATGGAAGGACCATTCAGGCTGTAAAACTGCATGTGAACAAGTACCACCTGCCAAAACTCAAAACTCAAAAAAAAAAAAAAAAAGACCAAGTTCATCAATGTCTATAGCTTTGGGAAAGTCTCTAAATGTACTAATCTTGATTTTTGGCTTCTGTAGTTCCACTTCTGGCTACTGTTCCTGTTAACTGAAGTATGTCATCCCAGATCATTGTTTTTGTGCATAAAGGCTTACCCTGAGAAAGGCTCAGGGCTAGCAGGGATCTCAAACAGGCAGTATAGTAGCTGGCTGGCTACTAAAGACTTTCTATTGGCTTAAACCTGTGTCTGGTGAATACCCCACAATGTTAATCATTTGTGTTTACTAGCATGCAACAAGGTACCAAGTCAATATTATAGACACATACGTATCCCTCAAACTCTCCATGTAGCTCAGAATAACCTTGAAATCCTGACTCTCTTGCCTCTACCTCCTAAATGTTGGGAAGTCCTAATGTTCAGCTCAATGCCCACCTAGGTGAATATTTTAAATAAATGAATGAGATCTGTGTCTACGGCTAAAGTAGGCTCTGACGAAGTACAGAACTGACAAACAACAACAACAACAACAACAACAAACAAACTTGGTTTTAGTTAGTTGCAGTTAATTGATATAAGGATTATTTCTTCTGAAAGGCAGTATGCATTTATACATGATATGGTGAAAAATTAATAAATTAAGTTGCATTGGAATATTCGTGAGTAAATCTGTGAGTGGCTATTCAGCAAACCTGCAGCACCCCAGATACAGCTCCTCTTATTGATAAGCATTCACTTTTATATCACACCCACTTAGCAAATACATAAATAGGAAATACTGGATTTGAAATAATTGCTGTAATGGCAGAACCAAGACAAGTTAATTCCAGTTTAGTGATGAGGCACTCTAGAACCCTAACTACATATAATCAACACAGTTCCATTTTGAGAGTCGAAACTGTGATCTAATATATGACCACTAGGTGGCAATCTATATTGATAAATTCTGTAGATCCCCTGCTCTAGTTATACAGTGCACAATTTTACACATGGAAATATTTTAAGATAATTTGAATGACTTACATTAGTTGAAGCACATGAAGAAACTTTTCAAATACGATTGAAATCTCTTTTTAAATTCACTTTTCTCTTGTAATTTGTTGGAGTTTTTACTCTTTTAAGGTTTTGGATTGACAGCTAAGTAGCCAGTGTTTCTGGCACCAAATTGTTGGTGTTTTGTGTGAGACATAGAATGGCTCATACAAGAAATACATACAAGACATACAAGAAAATACTAATTTTAGTTTTAGGTCACATGTAGAAAATGTACTAGTAGTAGTATTTACAAGATTGGATTGATTAAAAGCAAATTGCCCCCCTTTTGCGGGGATTTCCATGGTTTAACACTCTAGAATGGGGGACACCTTTTCTTCCAAAGGTAAGGTGTGTGGGATTCCCAAATGGAAATCTTTTTTTTCAGATTTTTAAAATTTGAATTAGAAACAAGATTGTTTTAAATGTCAATCCCAGTTCCCTCTCCCTACCCTCCTCCTCTACCATCCCCTCCCAACTAAAACCCTACCTATCACATATCCTTTCTGCTCCCCAGGGAGGGTGAGGCCTTCCATACAGTGTCATCAGAGTCTATCATATCCTTTTGGATAGGGCCTAGGCCCACCCCGGTGTGTTTTGGCTCAGGGAGTATTCCTCTATGCGGAATGGGCTCCCAAAGTCCACACCTATGCTAGGGATAAGTACTGAACTACTATGGGACCTCAACCCATAGATTTCCTAGGTTTCCTCACTAAAACCCATGTTCACGGGGTCTGGATCAGTCCCATGCTGGTATCCCAGCTATCAGTCTGGGGACCAAGAGCTCTCTCTTGTTCAGGTCAGCTATTTCTATGGGTTTAACCAGCCTGGTCTGGATGGAAATCTTATAGTGCAGCATTTTCTTAGGGACATTCCCCAGGAAAAAAGCCTGCTAGAACTGAAGATTTATAAGCCAGTAATGTATAACAGCTTCTCTCCATTGAAATATTCCATCCTGCAGGAAACTCCCTAAGCAGGAAGGTAAGCAACTCACTAACTTCAGAAAGTTCCTGACACTGAGCAGATTCACTAGAGTAAGTAATAAAAGCTGAGAGTCCCATTCAGATGAAGTGAAACTGAGCTGCAAAGAAGACTTAGACACCAGCCCAGATGCTGGGAAGTAGTTTAGATAAGAGTTACTTGGAAAGGACACTCTCCAACACGCTGAGATGCCTTCAGGCTGTGCAGTGGGCTCCAGCTTCCCAACTTTTGTGAACTGCCGGAATGGGCTTTGGTGATGTAGCCATCTTAGAGCCACTTCTGCTACTGTAAGTAACCCCAGTAAAACCAATTGGTTCACCAAGTGGACTTTGGTGGTGTACAACATACTATGGCCTGTTGTAGAACTGGAGTGAGTAGATGCATATATTGCCTCTCACCAGGAAAATTTTCGTCATAGTACAGCCAGGTGAAGAGTACCATTTGGAGTGAGTGTGGATATGTGTTAAAATAGGAAGTAAATTTAACATAGCGAACTCAAATTTAACATAGTGAAATTTAACATAAATTTAACATAGTGAACTCAAAGCACTTACAGTGAACAAGTGAATGTGAGTGTTTCAATCCTAAGAGGATTTTTACATAAAAGATTGCAATTTTAAGACTGTGGAAAGTACTTAACATTGGATAGATCCTTCATGGGGCTCAGATGTAAATTATATCTTGCTTGCAAGGGCTAACTGAAAAAAAATCCAATCCTGTTTCTGTGAGCCACATGGAGTTGGTACAAACAGTGTGGGATTGTGAATTTTAATTTCTTTGTGTGGTAGGAAAATGGAGCAGGGAGGGGAAACTAAACACAGACTTCTAAAGAAAGCAAGCCCAAGGTTGTTGCAGGCACTTCTTCCATACCTCTGTGAACACACAAATTTATGTTCAGATTAATAAAAGTGTGAGACTACAGGCTGAAATAGAACAAACGATGGATTCTGCCAGGCCTTTTAACTGGACTAAATGGAGAAATCACTTGGTGAACTGTCACTGCAGCCTATATAGGTGCAACCGAACACCACTATGTTTTCCATGATTTGATATTGGTCCCATGTCTTGGGCAGAAAGGGATTCCAGCCTTATTAATCCCTTCTTCTGGCTGATAATGAATTAAGCAATCAGATTTGATATATCATCCTTTGCTGCCATCCTGTGGATATTTGAGATATGAATAAAATGGGGAATTCATTGTTGAATAAATGACTAGAGCTCTCTGCTGTGTGGAATAATGCGACAACAAATGTCTGAGTTGGGCATGCACCTCCACCTGCAGAAAGAATGGCCTTTAGTGGCATCCACTCATCCATTTTCTCCTTCTTCTACCCCTTGCAGACACAGGCCTGCTTTAAAATGGTCCTTGAATAATACACAGAGGAGAAAATTCCCAAAAGGACTTACAGATTCTGAGAAATGATGGTCTCCTGTTCTTAAATATGTCTGTTGAGGGTGGGCGTCTATTTCCACCTTAGTTTCCATCAGGACAACCAACTCTTTTCTGAACAATCTGTCTAAACTAGGTTCTGAAAGATATCTGCCATATCCGTGTGCTAACAAGAACACTGGAACTGATGGGTAAAGAGCCAGGATGATTTATTTTGGAATATCTCCACTTCAGGTTTTATCTTCCTTTTATATCTTAATGAAACATGCCACTATTATGCAAGTGTTCTTGCTGTTCTTGCAGAATAATATGACTGCAATGGAAGGAAAGTCTCTTTTAGATAAAGCAATGTAAAAACGCCTTCCTAATACATGATAGATAATTAATTATCTTCTAAAAGAGGGGGAGATTTGGATCACCCACCTTTTATATTTATTCTTCTCTAAAATATTACATGACCACAGTTTCTGTTTCTCCTAGTCCTTCTCCTTCTCATTGTCCTTCTCCTCAGATCCACTCCTTCATCATTTCCCTTCAGAAAAAGAGCAAGCCTCCCAGGGATATTAAGCAAACATGGCATAGCAAGTTACAATAAAGATTAGACATAAACCCTCTTATCACAGCTGTTCCAGCCAACCTAGTAAGAGGATAAGGGCCCTATAAACAGCGGGGAACAGAGACAGCCTTGCTCCCATTGTTAGGAGTCCCACAAGAACAGCAAGCCACACAACCATAACTAATATGCAGAGGACCTAGGTCAGACCCATACAGGCTCCTTGATTGTCAGTTCAGTCTCTGGGAGCCCCTATGAGCCGTGGTTAGTTGATTCTGTGGGCCATATTCTTGTGGTGTCTTCAACCCCGTTGGATCCTACAGTCTTTCCTCCTCCTCCTCCATAGCATCTCCTGAGCTCCACCTAGTTTTGGCTGTGGGTCTCTGCATCTGCTCCTATCAGTTGCTGGATGATATCTCTCTGATGACGATTATGCTAGACTCTGATCTACAAATATAGTAGAGTATCATTAGGAATCATTTCACGGACTTTTTTGCCAGTTATGTTTGCTTCTATCCTAGGTCTTTGGACAATCCCACATTTCGTTCCTGGCCCTCTAGGCAGTGTTAGGCGTGGGCTCCCTTTTATGGTGTGTGTCTCCAGTTGGACCAGTTACTTGTTGGCCATTAGCACAAGTTCTCAATGTCAAGTGAACTCCTTGCTCTTGCATAGTTGCATTTAATGAACAATATTAGCATTTACCATTGTAGTGTTAAGCCAGATAAAATCATTAATCAGTACCTATTTTTTTCAGTTAATATTTCTATTCCACATCAAAAAGTCTGATGACGTTTAGTACACATAGTGACATCATAGAAGAAAATTAGGGTCCAACACTCTTTATCCTTCCTTTTTGTTTTTTGTTTTTGTTTTTTTTCTCTATTATTATTATTATTATTATTATTATTATTATTATTAATTCAAGTTAGGGAACAGGCTTGTTTCACATGTAATTCCCTTCTCCTTCTCCCTCTCCCTCCCCTCACCCCCATTCTTCCTTTTTGTTTTAAAGAAAGTGTTTTACTATGTAGCTCTGGTTGTCCTGGACCTCAGTATGTAGATCGTGTCAACCTCAAACTCACAGAGATCCACCTGCCTCTGCCTCTGCCTTTGCCTCCCAACTGCTGGTATTGAAGGCATACATCACTACACTTGGCTAGGATACAACACTGTTATATTTAATGGCTCATTCATAACAACCTTTGATATTGCATTTCAGAAAATAATAAATATGATTCTTTCCTTATTAAATATTTTCTGTGATACTTTAATGGTAAAACTGTCTGTTTCTCTAATTAAAAGAAACACCACAATGCTGACTTAGGAGAGCTACTTTGACCTCGCTTGGGTCTTCTCCTTACCTTCTATGTGGGGACATTATTTCCCCAGATACCACTGTTCCAAAATCTAGTGAGAAAGAATGCTGCAACTAAATCAGTCTCCTGTTTTTGTAAAGCAGTGTGAATTCAGTAAACATCCTGCTAGATGCTACCCCTTATCAATTTTAAGCACATAGTCAGAATCATTATTTCATATTATATTTAGTTTCCTTCTGTAGGCAGAAGAGCTGTGTGCATTGCAAATCAATAGAAAATGAAAGAGGTAAACAACAGCTTGCTAAATAAATAACATAAAGCGATTCTCCATCAGAGCCCCAGTAATTACTTGGTGGAACAGGTTGCCCTTAATAAAGCAATTAATTAATTTTTCAAATGAATTATGCAAGCCAGTATTTTCCTTCATTAACGTTTTGTTGAAATCATTAGGTTTTATTAATGAACAACCAAGAAGGGATTGGTCTTTTCTTCTAACTGATATATATTAATGTGCTTAACTCAAATGAAATGTGCTTCCAGTCTGTAATGAAATTTGAATCAATCAAGTCAATTTACTAGTCAAATGTCCTTTTGGAGCCCAGATGCTCCATGGGGATGGCTGTCGACAAAGAACAAGCTGAATGCGATCCAGAGATGTCATAGCTGTGCCAAGTACCGCATCATTTCTTTAGTACAGCATTTCTGATTTTCTCAAGAAGGCAACTGGTCTCTTGTGCAGAACTCTATTATCTGATCTAACTATGATGAAAATTTAACATTCATCTCTGCAAAATTAACCACCGTTATCTCAGGTGCCAGATCTGGAGGAAATCGCAGAGAAAGTCACTCTTACCTCAGTCCTGTATGAGCCTGAGCACAAACAGTGGTTTCAATACCAATGTCAAGATGTATGGTCATAGCTACTGAGAGTGTCAGACATTGAAATCACTCCTGCAGAGCATTGAGAAAGTGAAACTCAACACAAACTTACTTCTGAGTTATTCTATGTAGTGCAGCACAGTATTGGTGCCAGGGGCAAGATTTTATTATTTTAATGACTAGATTGAATCCTATCATGTATATTTTTAAAGTCCTTCATCCACTGATGGACATTTGATTGATTATAAATCTTGGCTATTGGGCATACTATTTCAAAAAACACCAGTGTATGGGTCTAGGTGTCTGTCTGATGTAATTTTCCCATTCATCTATCTGTCTATCATCAGCGTGATAGTGGAGTGGTTGGATTACATGGTAGTTCTATTTACAGTTCCTTTGCATAATTTCCGTTTTGTTCTTTATCACAACTGAACTAATGCACCTAGTAACAGAGTATGAAAGTTTCTTCTTCCCCATGTGGCAGTGTTTGTCATTCTTTCTCTTCTTGATAACAACAGTCATTTTTTTTAAACTGATGGTGAATGATCTCATTATGATTTTACATTTTCCTGACAGTGATGGTGAAGAGTTTATATATTTGTTTAATATTTGTATTTATTTTATTTTTTCACTTTCATGTATGTATGCATGTGCATGTGTGATGTATGTTCATGTTTATGAATGTTTGCATGTGTGTAGATAATATGTGCTTATGAAGATCTAAGATTAATGTCAGGAGTCTTCCTCTATAGTTCTTCTAGCTTCTTCTATGGGGCACTGTCTATCATATTCAGAGTTTGCGAATATGGCTACTTCCACTGGCTGGCTTCTTGCTTTTGTGGGTTCCCAGTCTTCACTTCTGAGGACAGAATTTCAGGCAAGCCTACTGTATCCAACTGGCATCTATGTGACTTCTGCAAACTTGAACTCCAGCCTGCACACCTGCGTTTCAAGCATGTAACCACTAGCTGTCTCCAGACTCTCATACATCTTCCTTGGAGAAATGTCTGTTCAGATAATTTGCCTAGTTACTTTAGTTACTTCATTTGCCAAGTTACATTGGGTTACTTGATTTTTGCTATTATGCTGAGTTCCTTTCCATGGAACTGGATATTAACTACACAGTTTGTCCAAATGTTCTTTTATTTCATAGGGTCAAATCTCTTGACTGTGTTGATGGTTTCTTTTGATGTCCCCAAATCACTTTATTGTTGTTTTTCATGTTTTTAAATTTTAAATTGCATTTTTCAGTGTGTGTGTGTGTGTGTGTGTGTGTGTGTGTGTGTGTGTGTGTGTACCATGGTGCCCATGTGAAGGTTAGAGGACAACTTCTGGGAAATCAGTTCTTTTATCCAACAATGTCTGCAGGCTTGGTGAAAGCTCCTTCAACAACTGAGCCCTCTTGTTGGCCCATGTGCCAAAACTTCTTACTGATGGGGGAGGCCCTTCTGTGTATATGCTTGTATTATTGGTTGTTAACTAAAGTACTGTTGGCCAATAGGAAAGCAAGATAGGTGGGACTAGGAGTCAAGGAGGATTCTGAGAAATGTAGTAAAGAGATACAGGCAGGAAGTGACATAGCAGGCAGACTCATATATAAGCAGGGAGAAACAGGAAGTTGATCTTTTTGCTCTTGCTCTTCCTCCTGCTCTCTTCTCTATGGAGCCTCCATGTGATCCCGGGAAGAGGACGCCCCAGCGGAAGGCATCCTCGATAAGTCTTATAAAATATATAGATTTATGATAATTAAGTCTGAGCTAGCATATAAGAAATCCTAGTCAATTGGCCAGCAGCATTGTAAACTAGTATAAATCTCTGTATGTTATTTGGGGTCCTAATGCGGTGGGTGGGACTTGGGTGGCTTGGCAGAATGCACCCACGTGGCAGCAGGGCTTGGGCAGATGGAGTAAAGACTTATGGTTACATCTTACTGTCTTATTCTAATCAGTCTACATGTCTAGTTTTGCATTCCTGCCTGTACTTTTGAGTCTTAACCTTAAATACCTTGTCTGTCCCATTGTCTGCACAAGTTTTGCATCAACAGTAGCTCCTTGGCTTGAAGGGGTGACTGCTGTGCCTGGAACATTTCTCACTTGTCTCTGTTGTTCAAGAAGACACATCAACATTTCTTTTCAGTAGAACTTCTTAGTCACCAGTTTTATAGTTCTGTAGTGACATATCATTAATTTTTAATGATGGAAAACCAAACACAGGATGATAGTGGATCAAAGTCAATACTATACATCTGAAAGAACAAAGAACACTTGGAGGCTCATTTAGGAAAGCTTGAACAGTTTGAGTTTAGTTCTGCTTATGTTAAGACATTTAGAATGACAAGCCATCTGGATAAAAAAAGTTCTCTGAATTAACCAGATGTGTCCAAATGTATAAATTTGCAGCATCCAAGGGCTGGATTTTTATATGAAGGTAATTAGTTTCTTGCCTGACTGTAAGAGTGGAGGATTATATTACCAATGTAAAGTGGCACTCAGGTGAAATTAGTCATCATTCCCTCCAATGAAAACAGTTAGTAGAGTGTCCTAGTTTGGAGTGAGTCCTTGGATGTTAGACAATTTCTGAACTGAATCTAACTTCTCTCTCTTGTCAGCTGCATACATTTGGACAAATTATGAAACGTCAATGTTCAACCCATGAGTTGCACATTAAAAAGATTTTGATCGGGTCTGTCTTCTAGAGTTGAAGTGAGACTTAACAAAAGTAATAAATACAGACATTGTCAGATACAAAGAGAGAGCAAATAAAAAACAGGAATCATGTAGCATGTGTGTTTCATGTCTCCCACACACCAGCATCATAATGACAGGCCTGGTTTTCTGCTGTCTATGGTCCCTAATATATAGAAAATACTTGGTAAATGTTTATATTACCAAGTCCTCTTACATTACATCACTTCCTTTTTCTATTATAGATTTGATTTTGAATCTTCTGTGTACAACCTTTACTGTCATCAGCTGATGTTTGTTGGCTCCTCTGGACAAGATACTTGGAGCAGAAATAATATTCAGGAAAAGTTTAGTTGAGAAAACAAGATACTTCTTATCAGCATGCTCTGAAACAATATCAGAATTTTTATTCTGCTTTTTATTATTATGGAATGAAATTTGCTTAAAGTTGTTCAAATAACAAAAGAGAAAAGTAGGATTTGGATCAAGTGTTATCTAACTCCCAAGAACATACTTTAACTCCTGCCCTCTACTTATGCCTCACAAAAAAGAAATGATGTTTGATTGTTTCATTGGAGTGAGCGACACATGTGTAGAACTGCAATAGATTTTCAACTATTTTCTTTTATTCCACAACCATGTCTAGGAGCCTTCTTAAATTTTCCTTAGTCATTTGATGCTGATTAATTTGTGTAGTTATATATTTAGATATTATCCTAGTATATAATACTAGGACATAGGTTACACATGGGATCTGCATCATTCGGACCAGGTAACCATTACAGAGCTACAGGAAGTGAACAGCAAAGACTGAGGCACAGAACACTAATGTCTATTTTATAAAATATAAATAATTCAGTTTGATGAGATGTGGAAGATCCCAGGGAAACAGGGTTTTGTTGAGAAATGGCTTTGGATAAATACACAGGGCACAAATAATGAAGGGCTGTGTTGACATTGCTTCACTGTGTCAGCTTGATATGAGAGTCAACATTAACCACTGAAAGGCTATAAACACAGATGAAAAAGTATTCTTCTTGGTAAAAGGATGTTTGGAGATAGATGACCAAGACTAGTTTGGGTATATCAGTTATTTTTCTATTATGGTAAAACACCACAGCCAAAGCAACATGTAATTGTCTATTATGGTGGGGAGCAGGACAGTGGAGTGGGTCTGGCAGCAGGAGCAGAGCCAATAACTCACACATCTAAATACAAACAGGAATCAAAGAGTGAACTGGAAGTAGGGCAAAGCAATGAAAGACTCCTTCCAGTGATGTACTCATTCCAGCAAGCCTGTACATCCTCAACTGTCCCAGAGAGTATCAATTACTGGGACCATGTGTTCAAATATTTGAACCTATGAGGGTTATTCTCATTCATGCCACTGCAGGGGCACTGCTGTAGCAAACAAGTTCAAGGATGGACATGGCATCTAGCCTTACCAGTGTATTTGTGTTAGTGGCCACATCACTTTGGGCATGGTTTCAGGTGGACACGTGACCGGAAGGTGGAGTCTCTCTCTCTCTCTCTCTCTCTCTCTCTCTCTCTCTCTCTCTCTCTCTCTCTCTCTTTGCCTTGGGTCAAGGATTGGATCGGAAGGGCAGACACTGCATCTTCTGGAGCAGGAAGGCCACGGGGGTTCTTTATTGTTACCTGTGTAAGTTGTTCCCCAATAAAACACCTATTTATCATTTATCTTGGGTCTAGTGAACTCATTAACACTCTGCCTTTGTGTGTGCGTGCGCACCCATGTGCGGTCACTTTTCTGTGTCTTCCATGTATAGAAGTCAGAGGATAACTATGGTGGCAGTCCTCAAGAGTTTTCCATCTTTGGTTTGAGATAGGGTCTTTCATTGGCCTGGAACTTTGTCACATGATCCAGACTAACTGGTACTTCCATGATCCTAACCCTGTTTCCAATCTGAGGTAAAAGGAAGTATGCCTGGGTTCTGGAGATTCAAACTCAGGTCCTCACCCTTGCAAGGCAAGAGCTTAGTTTATTTAGCTCTCTTGCCAGCTCGTCAGCAAATTATTCTCACCTGCTGCTAGTGAGGCACAGAAAGCATCACCCCAACATGTAGAAACCTGACATTTCAGAAAAGAACAAAGCAAGGAGACTGCTTTCATCTTCTTTGCTTTGTGTTCCCTGAAGCAAGTCATGAAGTCTAGGGAGGCTATGCCTCCATCTTCTCCCTTTCTTTCCCTCCAAATACCCTCATTAGGGCTGCATTGCCCTACAGCAGAGAGAAGCAATGTTGCTGAGGGATGGAAAGAATCTAGAAAAGCAGGTCTTTTGTTTGTCACTGTGAAATCAAACCCATAATGGCAGGGCATCCCCACCGTTGGAGCCATCACTACGTATGGTTTCTGTGTCTCATAAAATGTGAATTTTAAATGTTTTTATACTTTCCTGATGTTACTCTTCTGCTATGGCCATATCATCCATAAGCCTTGGGAAAGGAAGAGAGAGAAATGTATTCTCCTTATGGCCTGTTTTGAGAAGCATCACTCTGTAGGCTCCATGACTTTGTTTCTTCTGCAAAATTTGAGAAGAAGCTAACCAGCTGTGTTAACAAGGGTTATGAGTTTGGCTGCAATTATCCCCTGTAGACTCATGTGTTTGAAAATACAGTCTATAGTTGGTGGCATGGTTTTGTGAGGTTGTAGACCTGGAGTAGCTAGAAGTGTATTTTGGATAGGCAAGCATTGAGCATTACAACCTGGTCATCAGAGAAGGCACTTCCTCTGATCTCTATGATTCTTTATCCATGGAGATAGAAGCAAGCAGTTTCATATTCTCCTGCCACCATGGATTCTCTAACTGCCATGGTTTCTCTTCCATGGTGGACTGTGTATCCTCAACCAGGAGCCAAAATAAACCTTCCTTCCCACGAGTTTCTTTGTAAGGTATCTAGTAGCAGAGACAAGAAAAGTAACTAATACAAAAGGTGGGTAGATTTCTTCACATACATGTCTATGAGTCTACCAGCAAACATTTTACCAATTTAGCTACATCCTTGGCCCATCAACCTTAATGTAATTACTTCAAAGTCCCACAAAAACTAATTCCCAAATCTCTTCAAAGAGGTGATGGTTCTAATAACTTAAATCCTCCTCACCAGCTTTCAGGTTTGGGAACCAAGATCTGTGGACCTATTTTCTGATCTACAAACCCTTACCCATATCGTGTCCAAATACTCAAAACACAGGACAAGTTGAATTGAACAGTGCTGCTGTAGCATTTGAAGACACTTTGACAAAAATTGTTGTGACGTATCCTGTGGCTAGTGTTGTGCTACATGTTGAAACAGTCTATATATTGATATACTGATTTGGCCTGGTGACGTAGACAGCATCCAGACTCAAAGTATGGGTTTAAATTTTATCAAAACTGATTAAAAAATATTAGTATGTGTTAAAAAGAAAACATCATATTTTTAATGAGAGCATTTGTTTTCTGTGGTCAGAATGTAAGAGAGGCAAGCTATAATTGGTTATGAAAAACCGGGAGCATCCTTAGCTGAATACCAGAGGGCTAGGGGTAGGATGGTCAGGGGGTAGTTTCAATTTGGAGGTGGAATGGAACTGACAGCAGTAACGCTGTGCTTGTTAATTTTTATGTGTCCATTTAAGTGTCTGCAGGGTCCCTACATTCTGTTTCAGTGCAATTCCTACTGCAGAGAGAGACTGGAACTTATTTGTTAGACTGAGGCAGATGGTACTCTGTAATGCTGGTTGCCCTCACCCATTCAGCTAAAACCCAAACAGAAGCAAAGCTCTTCTCAATGAAGAGGGGCTTCTTCTTGTCTAACATCCCTTAGACTCAAACCCAGTTGTGAGCTCCACTGGGTCTCAGCTTGTTGATCATCACACTGGAACTAAGCCATCCATTCTCCTGCATTTCCAGCTTGCCAAATCAGCCATAGACCTGGAGACTTCCTGGCTCCACCATCATTTGTGAAACAACTAACAATAAATTATATGCACACAGGATGCTGCAGAGATAAATAAGCAATAAGCAACAAGAGCTGTGCACAGAGCCCTTTGCATCTGGAGGTTTTTATATCCATAGATTGAATGAATACACCATGGAATAAAAAATGTCCATGAAAACTTTATGCTTGTACCAAGCATATATAGACAAAGCTGCTTTTTAAAGATGCAAAGGTATTGTTATGTAGTGTGTTATTTAATCTTTATGTCACCAATGAGTACCAAGATTCAACAAGAGAGTAAAACTAATCATCCAAAGGTGTGTATGGGGGTTTGCACACCTATGATTTCTATATACTCAGCTACTTGGAGACTTTCAGCCCCAGGTGCATCCCACTCAGTGTCTGTCTTTGAATAATGAGCACATTTTCTTTTTCTTCCAACATCTTAGCTTCCATTTAAGATTCCATCTTTATATACTGTCTACATTGTTAAATTGCCTGAAAATGTGAAACAGTCAGGTAGCACACAAATTAAGCCACAAAGTAATCAGGTTTCAAACACTAAATACCCATAACTCAATTACATTATTACTGAGATGTTTGTCTGAGCTGTTGCAATCCCTGAATATTTATAGCTCCTTCACACTAACCTTTTGAAAATATCCTGATGTGAAAATAAAAAGCCAAATTTGTTTTTAGATGGTAGGTTAAAGTTATGGTTTCGGGTATTTAAAAATGAATAAAAAGTCTATTACCTTCAATTTTTCCAACAGGATGATTTGGTATTGAACATAGAGAGCTGATTACAAATTGCCTGATTATGTTTTTGTTTCTGACAAAGAATATTCAAAGAAAATGTGATCCAAGTTACAATCTAATCTGTTTTTTCTGTCCATTTTTGTGGTGTTATAGATAGAACCTGCTCCCCAAGTTCATCACTTTCACCGTCTGCTTTAAATTCATACAGAAAATCCTAGGAGTCATTGGAGAACTTTGCTCCATTCATCTTTACTTTTTAAAATATGTATTTATTTTATGTATATTGTGCTCTATGCATATATGTATAGCTGCATGCCAGCAGCGGGGCATCAGATCCTATTATAAATGTCTATGAGCCACCATGTGATTGCTGGGAATTGAACTCAGATCCTTTGGAAGAGCAGCCAGTGCTCTTAACTGTTAAGCCATCTCTCCAGCACCCATTTAATTTTTTAAGTTTCATTTTCCTTAACAGTGGAGGGATAATAGCTTTGAAAGGAAGGATGTTTTCAATCTTCCCAAGATAGCAATAACATTTTTAATTTTTAAGTAAATGATGCTCTGCTGAACTTTGTGTGTGTGTGTGTGTGTGTGTGTGTGTACATGTGTGTGCATGTATGTCTCTGTGTGTTTATGTATGTACATGTGGGTGTGTGCATGTGTGCATGCACAAGTATCTGTGTATGTATGTGTGTCTGTGTGTATGGCTGTGTGTGGCAATCTGTATGTGTCTGCATGTCTGTCTATCTCTGTGTGTGTATATGTGTGTGTGTGTGGGTGTGTGTGTGGGGTGTGTGTGTGTGAAGATGCCCATAGATCCCCCTGAAGCTGGAGCCACAGGTGGTTGTGAGTTATCCTCTCAACTGTCTCTCACAAACCTATTTTTTAAACATGCCTTTACAAATAAAAAGTTAGGTTTGAAAATGTCAGTCACCTGACCTCATGTCTAACAAGGGCTTAGCAACCTTTCCTGATTAGGTCTGTGTGAGTTCAGGGTCCATGCTCTGCAAGTCTGCATGTCACTGATTCTCTTACACCAAGTGGAATGACTCTTCTGTGTGCATTTCTTATTGCTGTTAGGACAAATCATTACAAAATCAGCCAATGAAAATAAAATAACATGTTAACTACTTTATAGAATAGAAGCCTAATTTGGTTTCTGACTTCAAACCATATTCCTTCAAGAAGCTTCCAGGGAAAATTTGTTTTTTCGCCTGTGCCATCTTCTAGAGGTTGCCAGAGTTGCTGGCTCTTGTGTTCCTTCTCTCTCTCTGACCTAACCCCCTTGTTGTCCTTTCCTGGTCCTGCTCAGGTAATATAGTGAAGCTCCTTGTCTCAGGAGCTTTAATTTCATCACATCTGTACTGTCCTTCTTGACATATGTAGTATGTGAGTGAGGATTGCCCACATCGGCTCATATCCTTGAGTGCTTGTTTCCCAGGTAGTAGAACTATTTTCGAATGATTAGGGGGTGTGGCCATGTTGGAGGAGATATGTCACTGGGGGTGAACTTTGAGGTCACAAAAGCCCAGGCCAGGCCCAGCGTCTCTATTTCTCTCTGCGTGCCAGACATGAGGATGTAACACTCTCAGCTCCTTCTCCAGTACTATGCTTTCCCATGTGCCACCATGCTCCCAGCCATGGCAATAATAGAGTAACCTTCTGAAACTACAAGTAAGCCTCCAATTAAATGCTTTCTTTAATAAATTGCTTTGATCATAGTGTCCCTTCCCATATAAACAGTAACTAAGGTACCATGAAAAGTCACATCTTAGGTTCCAAGGGACATGGTGTGGCATTCTTGGTGGTGGATAGTCTAGTTACTATATTGCCTACGGCATTCATGTAGAGATAGTAAAATGTGACTTTTAGATTGGGTCTTGGGTGACTGATGCTAACTCCAGGTAAGAAAGAACTGCATTGTATCTATAGATAGATACAAGTCAGCCTGCATCATTTTTAACAATGAATGCTTGTGGAAACATCACTGCATCACTCAGCATCTGCAGGTTGTGTGGTTTTTTTCCAGGAGGGATGTGGATCCTCACTGTGCAAGCCTTCTACTAGACACAGATTCCTTCATGAAAGCACAATCCGTCTTGCTCATCTCTACTGGTTTACAATGACCAGACTGAGGGACACATATCTTGTGATAATTCTACCATGCCACTTAAAAATATGATTTAGAATACCCCTGCAATAAAAATTATGGACTCATTAACACAACACCACCATTTAGAAAATACATTTAGTATAGGACAAGGAAGATTTTATAGGTGTGGTGGTGCCTTTCATTATAGTACTTTGGAGGAAGAAACAGGGAGATGTCTATGAGTTCCAGGTTAGCCAGGACTATAGTAAGATCCTGTCTAGAAACAGAGAGAAGTTTGAAATGGCACCTATGTTTTTTGAGGTACTAAAAGATATTTAGAATATTTTGGAGACCCTTAAGGTATTAGAAAATATTTATGAGACTGATAAAAATCATGAATTGGAAGGAGTTTTGTTTTTATTACCCAATCATAAATCTAATTCATTCAGCATAATACACCCTTAGAAAGGCATACATTAACTTCTCTGCCAGTTGAGTGTCTCAAAACTCAAAGGTTGTTTAACTGTCTTAAGTCCTCTGATTTTAATATTATGGATTATATTCCTATCCTATATCCACCATCCAAAACAGCAGTGTAAGTAAAAACCTGTTACCTTTTTGAGGGGATGGATATGTCTCAGCTTTGCTCCTCTGCCCTTTTGTCATTTTCTCCCCCTCCCTTCTTCCTCTCCCTTTATGATATGATACATTATGGTGTAAAATGCCCATAATTGGATCCTTTATGACCTTTGCCTAAGATTAGAATTACATTAACTTTCTCCACAGATGATTATGGGAAGGTTTTTTATTTTTATTTTTGTTTGTTTTGTTCTCCCCCCCCCATTCTCCCTGTAACTGGGGAATGGTGCTTTCCCTTCCATTTCAGGCTTTCCCAGTTGGGTTCATTAAGAGGGGCAGAGGGTAGTGTGAAACAGTGAAGGAAATGTTTTCACGGAGTGCACACAGGACAACTGTTGGGAAGAACTGATTGGGACTTGGGCTCTGAGGCTGAGGGAAGACTGACCACAGAGGGTGGGAGGGAAAAGAGAAAAAGCTTCAGGGCTCAGAGAGCAGGGTATGAGAAAGGGAAGAGGCAGGCCTGCCAGATAAGTGGCTTGGGGCAATCTGTAAAAATTCTGTATCTCAGGATAATTTAGTATACATGTGATCAAATCTGTTACCAGAGGCTTCCTGAGTTTGGTTAGGACCAAGCCATCTGCACTCCAGAGGAACAAATTTCATTTCTTCTTACTGTTGTTATTTTCAGTTTTGCTTAATAGGAAATGCAGGTACCATCTTTATTTTGTGATGTTGCACAATAAAGGGCTGCAGAAGCATTAAACTCACAAAATTGTGTTTCAAGAATAGATTCTTTCATGATGGGTCAGGAACATGATGTGATCTGTCAGTGAACATGCAAGTACTATTGTCAGATTTTACTCTTTGAGGCTGAAGAGCTGATCTCTTCCTACAACACTGTGGGAGCTAATAGGGGGATGCTGGCTTTCTGCATCTTAGAGTGCTTTCTAAAATGCAGAGTCATCTGGTTTTGTTATCACCTGCGTTTTCTCTGAGAAAAAGGGTACTAAAATTATTTTCAGGAGAAATGAAAGTCCTTAATATGAGCTTTGAGTATTTTAGAATTTAGGATGAATGTGTTTGCTTGAACTTCCGTTAGACTGGCAATCCAATATTTTTGTAATTGTTCTATTTCTTTAAGTTCATCTTTCCCCCAAATATGTTGACTCTCTACTTCCCAATGTGTTAAATCTACCTTTATTTGGGATCGAGGGTCACTGGAAGTACAGCATTTAAGGCGAGGTCCTACTTGAAAGTGGTGGACTCCTGTCGAATATGGCTAGTCTCCTTATACAAAGATGACTGTAAATAAGCAACCGCCCATAAGGAGAATGTTATGTGACAAGCAAGGCAGACTGCAATGCTGCTAATATGTTGCAAGCCAAGGGGTGCCAAAGAGTGCCAGTGAGTATCAGAAGTTAGGAAGAGGTAAGGAAGGGTCAAGCCTACACGTGACCTTTCCTCAGTCTTCCAGCATCTGGAACTGCATGGTTGCATGTTGTGTTAAGCTTTTCTGTTTGTGACTCAGAGAATATTCCCAAAATAGAAGCCTAGCAAATCCTTGAAGAATGTTAACCTTTTTTCATGATACTAGGCTGTCTCAGAGATGTGTTTGCAGGGCTCATCTCTAAGCAAGATTGTTAGCTTATGTTTGTTGTATTTCCTTCTGTAGATACTAATTGTGCTTGATAAAGGCAGTAAGTGATGGCTGTGATTTCCATCCAACCTCACCATCTTGTTGTACATTCAGATAAAACAAGCAGGCTGGGAAAATGGTTCAGTTTGGTAAATAGCTAACTACATAAGCAGGACCTGAGTTAGATTTCAAGTGACCATAGAAGAATGATGGGTGAGTTGATTTGAGTTTATGATCCCAGAACTGGGAAGCAGAGATAGCTAGATCTGGGGCTCACTGTCCGGGGAGCTTTATGTGCTTGGTAAGTTCTGGGCTAATGAGATACCTAATCTAAAAAGAACAAAGTGGATGTTAACATCTGTGGCATTCGTGGTTCACTTCTGGACCTCACATGAGTGCATACATGTGCATCTGTACTCCCCCATGTGTATACACATGTATGTACATGCATGCCCACAGTTCAGACTGTGCTCTCTGCCTTTAAATTCACCAAATCTAGTCCTGAGATATGGAAATGTTTCATAGGCATTTGTTTGTGGTTCTCTGTGCCTCTGTTAGGTGGGTAGCATGAACCCTGATGTGGTAACAGTCTCCATGGTAACATCATGCAAGTGTATTCTCAGGTCCACACAGCCAACATCCCTCATATCCACTGAATCCCTTCGTAAAAAATAATCTCTTTCCCCTTTTCTTTCCTTTTCTAGAGCTAGGGCTTTACCTAGAATCTCATGCATGGTACGTCACTAGGATTCATGCTTAGCCCACAAGAAATAATCTTATTCCATTTCCTTTTGTGCTGAATATTGGTAACTTCTGTTTCATGCTTCTTTTTTTTTCTTTTTCTTTAACTTCTCTCTTTACAAGCAAGTGGCTTAAAAGGAAAAAGAGTCTTGGTTACTTCTTTATTGGTTCTGGTGGAAAGATAAAGTGATGTCAGTCCCTAATCTGTATGTATAACTATCTGGCTGCTCCTACTTCTTACCCACAATAAAACCAAGAACCTGGTCAGTTTTCTTTGTTTTCCGGATGTGTGGGGTAGGGAGGCCATGTACTTTCTGAAGGTCTTATTAGGGAGCACTAAGTGTCTCCACACTTGTACTACGTACCGCTTCATCTTGTTATTGTGACTAAATTTTAAGGAAGTCTATCTGACTGCATCATGGGTTAAGATAGAGCAATATCTGTGACAGCCATCCAAATACCTCGATTCTCCTGCTTCTGGAGGCCAGCTGTACTCTTTAGCTGCTTTCATCTTCATACAGTGAAGTTGCCTCTCTCTGACCCTTTGGACACAGTCAGATCTCTCTCTGATGACAACCAGGGAATGTTTCTGTTCTTAAAGCCTCATGAAGTTAAACCAAACTTTCCCAGAAAATCCAGGATTATCACCTCATCCCAAGGGCCTCAACCATTATTATATCTGAAAACTCTCTTGGCTGTGTAAGGCAACATATCCACAAGTGACAGAGACAAGACCATGAGTGTCTTAGAGAGGCATCATTCTGCATGGTGGCAAGTATGGGGTATCAGTCACATTTTTCATTGTTGTGATAAAATAGATGACAGAAGAATTTTACAGTAAAGCAGATCCATTTTGGTTCCTGGTTCAAAAGGACACAGTCATCATGGCAAGGAAGGCAAGGCCAAGTTAGTGGCAGTGCATGGCTTTGGCAGTGTGTGTTTGTTCACATGCAACTGCATTGAGACACAGAGAAAAAGGAGTGTTGACACTTCAACTGTCTTCCTCCTTTTGTCTAGGCACAGACCCAGCATGTGGGATGGTGTCACTAACTTCAGAGTAGATCTTCCTTCCTTACATGTTTCTTGGTAATACTCTAGGCATCACTTAGTACAATCAAGTTCATGATGAAAATTAGCCCTCAGAGAAGAGATTTTGTGTGGGAAGCTAAACACAGGAATCTGGGCAAGAAATGAAAATATGGACAAAACAATGAGGCAAAACAGAAGAATGACCTGAAATTGAAGAAATGGCAGCAAGTAGGATAGCTGGATGGATGTATAAATGGACAGCAGAAGGAAGAAGCAGCATAGAAGGCCTGGCATGCAGTGAATGACCAGATGACTCAGGACAGTATGCTAAGAAGATGCTGTCAATAAAACAAAAGTTAGAGCAGTGCCTAGTATACCACATTCCAGTCCCCATGGAATAAAAAGTTATTCACGTAGAATTCATCTCCCTTTTAAAATGATAACCCATGCAGATAACTGAGCACCCTGGAAGACAGAAAAAATAGAAGGGACCAGAAAAGAATGAGTCAAGAAATGCAGTGAGACTACACAGTTAAAGGCTGGAGAGAGATTCCAGCTGGGTAAGACCCAAGGGAACTACTAAATTTATGAGTGATACAGAGAGGAGAAACTAGATATGAAGACCCAGTTATAAAAGACAGCCATGAAGGAGGAGCAGCAGCCAGTATAGGCAGTGCAAGTTGACACAGCTTGCAGCTTGAATGTCTCCCTGACTCCTGTAATAAATGATCCTCAGGGTAGTGTGCTAGCAGGTGCATGGGGACCTTTAGACATCAGACTTGTGAAAGGTCTTTAGGTCATTGGAGTGTGCCATTGAAGCGGATCCTGGGACCATGGGTGTTTTCTGTATTTCCTTTGCTCCCTAGCCATGAGGTGAGTGGCTTTACCCTGCCACCTGTGTTCTTATCCTGGGCCTCTTCCTGGGCCCAAAGCAATGTAATCAAACAGTCCTGGACTTGAATATTCAAAACCATACAAAAATAAAACTTTTCTCTTTGTAAATGTCTTGTTTTGGGTGTTTTGTGCCAGCGAGAGAACAGTGATGACAAAATGGGAAGACATCCTCTTTCTTCGGTAGTCTCAGTGTCTACATGGAGTGGGATTAGTCAGGCTCAAGGGTGAGAGATTGCAATCTGACTTTACATGGAGGAAAATTTATCTGCTTCAGTGAAAGTATAGGAGTATGCTGGAGGAAGGCAGTGGAGAGGGAGATTACACATATTTTCCTTAAAAAGTTTTGAATGATTTTGGCCAACATAATGAGAACTACATTTACAGTCACTGATTTGCAAGTGTCTAGACTTTTCATTTTCACACTAGAACACATAGTAAATAGTGGGAAAAGTTAATGGAAAGATAAATACATAGTAGTATTCTAGAGGGGAATTATTGAGCTAATTAATATTCAAAATCTTCATTGGCATGACCAGAATGTAAAATTGAATTCACAGTTTGCATAAGTGGGGACCAAAATTATTTTCTTACACTAAGGCACCCCACATGGAGGAAGTGACTTCTAATTATGTTCAGTTTAATTTAAATGCAAATGTGTTCTTGGCATTAGGACCCTGATGAACTTAACACCTGCTCTCTGGAAAGGTTAATCATTCGGAGTGATTTTAGCTTGAAACAGTCCCTCCTTATAGGCCCTGATCTGAAAGAAGGCTGCACGAGAAACTCTCACATTTGAGGTTCTCATTTTTATGCAAGTTGAAAAAAATTAAACACAGCCAGATGGTGGTGGTACATGCTTTTAGTCCCAGCAATGGGGAGACAGAGGCAGGCAGATCTCTGTTGTGGGATATTTGTATACTGTGAAGATGTATTGCTGTGATTGGTGTAATAAAAAGATGACAGGCCTGTAGTTAGGCAGGATGTATAGATGGAAACAGAACTCTGGGAAGAAGAAAGGCAGAGTCTCCAATAGACACAGAGAGGAAACAGAAAGTACAAGATGAAAAAGAGTTAATGCCAAGTGACAGACCATAGATTAATATAAATGGATTGATTTAAGTTATAAGAGATAGTTGAGGCAAGCCTCTGCTAAAGGCCAAGCTTTCATAATTAATAAGTTTCCATATTGTTATTTAAGGGCTGGTGGTCCAAGAAAGTATGACAAGAGTTTGAAGCCAATCTGGTCTACAAACTGAGTTTTAGGACAGTTAGAACTATTATATGGAGAAACCCATCTTGAAGAACAAAACAAAACAAATTAAATGCAAGCTCCTACCACAAACAGGATAAAGAAGAATGTTCATTTATATATTTCAGTTCTAAAGAAAATCATTTATTTTCTTCTGGAACTTGAGGCTCTGTACTTGGTATGCTAGCAGAAATTATACTAATGAGAACATTAATTACATTTGAAAATTGTTCTTATATGAGAAAACTATTATCTTAGATGTTCACATGACATCAAAACTAGTTTGTGAATTAATAATCCTGATATAATTGGTTTTAAAACTATTGACTCAAACTACAGTGTGACATCATCTCAATCCACTAAGAATGGCTGTCAGAATTCCACAAAAGTGCTATTAGATTTGTGGCAAAGAGAGAGCTCTTATAAATTGTCATGGGAGTGTAAACTAATAAGGTACTATGGGGAAGAGTATGAAGGCTAAAATAACCACAAAACTATGTGTACTATATGGTCCAGCTAGCCCTAAAAGTCAGCCTGCATTCCATGTACACCCCTATGTGTTGAGTACTGTTTGGCAGCAGCAAAGACATAGAATTAACCCAAGAGTCAACCAGTGGTTAAACAGATAAGAAAATATGGTGCATGGACTACATAAATTACAACACAATGATGAAATAGTGCCATTCTACCATTTGTAGCAAGATGGAAGGAACCAGTGGATATGTTACTAACTGGAAGAAATCAGTGACAGCAAAACAAATTCAGTGTGATCTCTTTCATTTGCGGGTATTTAACAAGTTAATTACATACTGAGAAGGATGGCTGCAGGTAGACTGGGTAACAGGCATCCTAACACAAATATATAGCTTTGATGTCCAACAGAGTTATCAGTAATGTAGGATATATTTGTGAATAATGAGTAGAGAGAAGCTTGGAATTGCTAATGGTGTGACTTGACATCTACATTTTAATGTTTTATTGTTTTAATTGATTTATTTATTTTATATCCCTACTGCTGTTTCTCCTCCCTCCTCTCCTCTAAGTCTCTCCCCCCACTTCCCTCTGTCCCTCGTTTGTTCTCTTCTCCTCCATTTCTATTCAGAAAAGAGCAGACCTCCTATGGATATTAACAAAACATGACATATCATGTCGCAGTAAGACTAAGCACCTCCCCTCATATTAAGATAGGGCAAGGTAACAGAGTATGAGGAGTCGGGTCCCAAAGACAGAGACATCCCTGCTCTCACTGTTAGAAGTCCCACAGGAAGACCAAGCTCTTCAACTGTCACAAATATGCAGAGGACTTAAGTCAGTTCCATGCAGGCTTCCTGGTTGTCAGTTTTTAGACACCCTTTGAAATATCACCCAGTAGTTCATTAATATGTATTAGTGATACATATGGTCAAATTTGAAAAAATTTAAAGAAATTTAAACCTTCACTTTTCTGAGTTGATCATCACACATTATATACACATATCAAACAACTGACCCTTTCAAAAGAAATTTAAATTATCATTATTTAATTCATTTGTGTGGATGTTTTGACAGTGTATATGTCTGGGCACCATATGTTTGCCTGGTGGCCATGGAAGTGCCAAGGCAGCATCAGATCCCCTAGAAGTGGCCTATATAGAGTTGTGAGTCACGATGTTAGTGCTGGAATCAAATCCAGGTCCTCTGCAAGGGCAGCCTGTGTTCTCAACCAGTGAGCCAGTTCGCTAGTACCCCATTGACCCCATTCTTAACTCTGGGTTAAGGCACAAGAATCAGTCATCTGATCAACAGTGGGTGTTTTATTTTAGTCATTTAAGACACATGACATTATGTCCTAATTAGAACATAATTCAAAATCTCTTCTAATCTGAAAGAATGGGTATTAACCTATCCACATTCAAAACCATGCTTGAAAGGAATTCATTCTTAGGTTTTGAGAATTTCCAGTTTATACCACTGAAAGTTTGAGTTGTGTTTTTTCTTTTCTTTAACTTTTTAAAATTTAAATGAGAAACAATCTTATTTTACATATCAATTCCAGTTCCCTCTCCCTCCAATCCTCTCATGCTCCCCAAGGATACCCCCTTCCCTCTCCTCCACCACTCCCCATCCACTCCCCAGGGAGAGTTAGGCCTTCTATGGGAAATCATCAAAGTCTGTCACATCATTTGGGGCAGGGCCTAGTCCCTCCCTGTGTATTTAGGCTGAGAGAGTATCCCTCCATAGGGAATGGGATCCCAAAGTCCACTCCTGCACTATGAATAAATACTAGTTTCACTGCAAGAGGCCCCATAGACTTCCCAAGCCTCCTGTCACCCAATCTCAGGGGCACTGGTCCAGTCCTAGGCTGGTTCTTTATCTGTCTGGCTGGGGTAGATGAGCTCCCACTTGCTCAGGTCAGCTGTTTCTGTGGGTTTCCACAGAATGGTCTTGACCTCCTTATTCATCACTCCTCCCTGTCTACAACTGGATTCCAGGAGTTCAGTTCAGTGCTTAGCTGTGGATCTTTGTTTCTGCTTCAATCAGCTACTGGATGAAGGCTCTAGGATGTCATTTAAGGTAGTCATCAGTCTCATTATAGGGGAAGGGCAAGTAAGGTAGCCCCTCCCCTCTTTGCTTAGATTCTTAGTTGGATTAATCATTGTGGATTTTTGGATAGCTCCCTAGTGCCAGATTTCTCTTTGAAGCTATAATGGCTCCCTCTACTAAGGTATCTCTTTTCTTGCTCTCCTCTATTCATCCCCGGAGTCAATCTCCTGATCCCTCATGTTCTCTCTCCCTTCCTCTCTCCCCCTCTTCTTTCTCCTCCCTCATTTCCCCTTCCCCCGTGCTCCCAATTTATTCAAGAGCTCTTGTCCATTTCCCCTTCTCTGGGGAACTATGTATGTTTCTCTTAGGGTGGCAGTTTCTCAGGAAAATGGGAATCAAGTCTACCACAAGATTCAGCAATCCCACACTCAGGCATTTACCTGAAGGTTGCACATTCATACAAGGACATCTGTTCAACTATGTTAATAGCAGCATTATTTGTAATAGTCAGAACCTGGAAGCAAGCTAGATGTTCCTCAATCAAAGGGTGGATAAAGAAAATGTACATTTACATAATGGAGTACTACTCAGTGGAAAAGAAACAATGAAATCTTGAAATTCACAGGCAAATGCATGGAACTAGAAGAAACCATCCTGAGTGAGGTAACCCAGTCACAGAAAAACAAATATGGTATATTCTCACTCATATATGGATATTAGACATAGAGCAAAGGATTACCAGACTACAATCCACACCTCCAGAGAAGCTAAGAGTTGTATTTTTTTCATGTCATATCAGATCATCATAATAAATACTGCTATTTGTATAGAACTTGGTATATATCAGCATATATGTGCATATGTATGCATATTTATACTGTGTATGTGTCTAATGTAATTACACATAGTTATGGTCATATAGAGGCAAGTAGGATTGAATAAAGCTTTCCACAAAGCACCCATGCATGCTCACATGCATTCATCAGTTTATGTTTTCTCTGTGTTTCCGAGCATAGTACATCAAGCAAAACACAGTGAAGGCTGCTACAATGAGCCAACAATGCTGTCATTCTGGGCACTGCTTAAACAATGGGGAAACCTGGGTAATCAAATAAAGCCATTGTATGCTTAGCCTCAGTCACTTGATGTTGAGATCTCTGTTTCTCTTTGCAACAATGGAAAGAAAAGACAATTTTCAAATTTACAACTTCTTGCACTGTGCTGATGGAGTTAGTGGGGAATTGTGGGAAGCAACTGCCATGAGTTAGTGAACAAAGGGATGGCAATGGGTGGCCCAGTGTTCCACAGTTTCATTTAATTAATAACTAATATTTCATGATATGGTTCACATAATGGAATTATTGTAATCTTACGGAATTTTCATAATCAAAAGATGAATAATTTTAGAAGACTAACAACTAGTTCCCTTGGCAATGGTAATTCTAATTGGATTTCAATAATCTTAAGTGGTTTGAACTTTCAGGTAGGGATTATCTGGCCTTATGTATAAACCCAGTTTGCAGACTATTTCTTAAGGTTATTACTAAAAGAAACTTATTATTTTAAGAACATTACTATTTTACCAATTACAATAAGCTGTAACATCTATAGGGTAGAATTGAAAGATTACTGAGTAAAATGCACTTTGCAGATTATTCTGTTTCTTAAGGCTATTACTAAAAGAAACTTATTATTTAAGACAAATTACTATTTTACCAATTATAATAGGCTGTAACATCTCTAGGCTAGAACTGAAAGACTACTGAGTCTCTACAGAGTATCACTAACTCCCTTGTTCATTAATTGTGCAATATCTTCATGACCTTCCAAGGCAAGTGTGACTGAGAGGCACCAGCAGACCTAACACTCCATCACCAGCTCCTTCCTGTTGTTCCCTTGAAGGCTTAGAGACCAGCAAGGACTGTCTGTGTAAGAGTGAGCACAGGCTATTTTCTTCATAGCAAGAGCTCAGCCACTTGTCAGTTTGCTCATGGGCAGTTACAGAAGTGAGAAGCTTTTTAATGGGAAAAGGGATGGCTCCAGGCATGTTTTGTTTGGAGGTGTTGGGAATGAAAGAACAGCTGTCAGTGGATTGCTATGCCCTGACTGTTCATGGCTGGCAGTAGCAAGAGCTGTACTCAGAGCTCCATAACAAGGAATGACCTAGTCACTGTTCCACTTGGGATTCTATTTTTCACTAGAGTCAAGAGTTGGGACACCACCATTACATTTATTCAGCAGATACTAAAGAATAAGTTCAGGACCTAAGATATGACATGAAAATATCTGGAATTTTAAAGAAACATTAAGTGCCTAACAGAATGGCAGAATCCAAAGAAACAAAGCAAATGATGATTACCTTAGTATCCATAAAAGATAATGTGTTGTGGATGGAGCAATGCTTCTGCTTTTGCAGAGGATCTGGTTCAATTCCCAGCACCTACTGTGACTCACGACTGTCTGTAACTCTAGTTACATGAGATCCAGCACCTTCTTTTGGACTCTTTGGATGCCAGACTTGCAAGTGGTATATACACACAGTTAAAGGTAAAATATTCACACATAAAATAATAGTAGACGAATCTTCAAAAAAGATAGTGTCATTTTCACCATTTGAAGACAATTTGAGGTTTGTTTTATTCAGTTTGCCATAATAGCAGACAGCAAATAATTTCAAGAGCACATTTATAGTTATCTTTGCTAAAACTTTTAAAGTAAACCTAATGGGGGTATTAGATTGGTTGGACAGATATGGAGTAGGGGCTCCCATGGCAAGAGTGCATAGTGTATTGGGGGTCTGTCCATACAAGCTCTTGGGCTCCATGAGACACCACAAGGCAGCTTCTATTCATAACACAGGTGATAGCTAATGTCCACTTGTTGCCTAGGAGAATTCGCTTAACGTTAGTTAAACTAGAAATCCTGCTTACATCAGGCATCACTGTAATTTAGATAGTGAAGGAGGTGCCTTCTGGGACACTGCAGATGCATCAGAGTGGCGAAGACATATTGTGCAGTTAATTAACCTCACAGAAAGATGAAAGAAAGCTACCCAGCAGCACAAACTTGACTTATGTTTATTTTTGTATTTGTGTTTTTGTCCTCATTTGGTTTTCTTCTCCCCAGCCTACTGCCATATGCTGCTGGGACTCCACTGTAATTATCCTACCCACAGATGAAACACAGAGAGAAATAAGCAAATGGAAGCTTCAATACCACAAGCCAGGGTTGCTCTGCTTTATAGAACTCGGCTGCATTTATTTTAGCATGGGACAAACAGCTTCTTTCACATGGAAAAGGGATATATCTTTTCCCCCATGAAAACCAGTAGGAAAGGTCAGGACCAATTTCTATCACACATATCTAAAAGTGTATTGAAATTTTTGAAGATAAATAAGAAAAAATGCTATATGCACCTATGGTTACACTTTTGAAATATGTTGGATGCTGTAAAATCATACAGGGTCTACCATCATAATAATAATGAGAAATTCAAGCACAAAGGCCCAGGTATATTTTCATCTGATTCTGACCCATCTTTCCTGCAGACAGATATAGGTAGGAATGTGATAGTCAAGGGGGAAATCTCTGACCCACATTATCTCAATAGGTGAGGTAATAGTTTACTATGTGTGTTTGTAGGGGTGTCTTCATGTGGGATGGTTTAATTGATGGGTTATTAATTAGTACTAGCTACTCCCTTATAGAATAGCTAGTGAAGATAAATCACTCATTGATTTTCAGATCTGGACTTGGGATTATAGAATTTACGCATTAATAGAGTGAAGTTTTAGAAACTTAAGCATTATTTCTTTAATTATATTTGTTTTATAGACTCCTGAAGTAGGAGTTCATTGTAATTATCCAAGAGGTCAGTTTGGCCAGATAGAGGCAATACTTTCACACTTCCTGTGCTATGTGGGATAGTTTTAAAAGTGTGTATACTGTCTTCAGTAAGCCAGGAGCCATTGATTATTTAAGAATGTAGAAACAGTTTACAGCTGTGAAGTTATCAACCAGAAAGCCGAGATGTTCTTATTGAATTTTGCCTTTTTTTCATGAGCTTGAAATTATTTCTCATGGGATTCCATCTTCTGTCTCTAAGATTACACTCCACAGAAATGAAAAGGAAATATCTAATTTGTACAGCCTTGATTCATCTGTACTTGTCTGGTCACACAACCCTGAAAATGAGGTATGTCTTCTGTACTCTTCAAACAAAGTGATGTACTGGTTAGCCCTGCAAGGAGCCAATTGCTTTTAGGATAGAAAAGTCTTATATTCGATGTATTTTTCCTACTTGATTACCAGAGAGACCTTGGAAATATCAAGGTATACATTTGATCAAAACTCTATTGTGAGAGTCTTTGTTCTAAGGGAGAAGGCATTTTGAAAGGAAATGTCTAGAATGTCTGTATCTCAAAGTCAGAAATAAAGGAGCTAAAGTATTTCAGGCTATATATCAGCTTGAGATATGGGATAAAAATAAAATAATGATGGGTATCTGACTTCTCTAAAAGAATAAAGATGAAAAATGATAAGAGAACATAAAACTGATGAGCAGTCATGGCCAAAAGAACGTAATGATTCCATTCATCTAAAGCAAAGAAAGTGTGTCTGTGTGATGTGAAATAAAATAATGGAAATGTAATAGTGGCTGATGATCTGGGCAATAGTGGAACATGCCTTTAATCCCAGCACCTGAGAGGCAGAGGCAGGCTCTATGAGTTCGAGGCCAGCCTGTTCTACACAGCAAGTTCTAGAATAGCTTTGGCTAACAACGAAACCCTGTCCTGAAAAACCAAAACCCAAATCCAAACCAATCCAAACTAAAACAAAAACAAACAAAAAGCTCAATCCTCTCCCCAAACAAAAACAAAAACAAAAAGCAAAACAAAAACCAGTACCTTATGACTCAGGAGAGGTAGACAGACACTAGAACCCAAGGTCTATAAATTCTGGGTACACAAGCTTGGTGCTCAACCACTAAATGAAAGTGTGGAGACTCTCTAAAATCACATATATAAATTTTTAGAGACTTGGAACAGACATCAGCAAGTGTAGAATATGATGTTGCAGAATCTTTCATTCATGTTCATTACTATTTTTCTTGCTGTGGCTGTATATCTAATGAAAAGCAATGTAAGGAAAGGGATTTATTTTGGTTTACAGTTTGAGAGGAAAGAGTCATCATGGTAGGGAAGGCATGCCTCTAGAGTGGGAAACAGTTGGTCATGCTGCATCTGGAACAGAGAGATGCAAAAGCTCACATTAGGTTCTCTTTCTCCTTTTGGTTGCCAGTCTAAGATTGCATTCCTTACAATGGTACCACTTAAAGCATGGGGCTGGGGGAGGCTCTCCTCACTTCAATTATGCTAATTCTCATTCATAACTGGCAATTAAATTAATTGAAATAATCTCTTATAGGCATGCCCAGAAGTTTGTCTCCCCGGTAATTCTGTCAAGATGACAGTATTAAACACCAAACACTGCATTATAGTTTCATTTCTTTTGTTGTGCTAAAAGACTCTTACCAAAAGCAACTTGGGTAGGAAGAGTTTATTTTGTCTTACGTTTCTAGGTAATATTCCATCACTGAGGAAAGTCAGGGTGGAAGCTCAAAAAGGAACCTATAGGCATAAACAGAATCATAGGTCATGCAGGAACACTGCTGACAGGCTTGTTTCCTCAGCCTGCTAAGGGCCAGCTGCCCAGGAGTAACATTGCCCAAAGTAGGCTGGGCCCTCTCACATCAGTCACTAATCAAGAAAATGCCCTACGGACTTCCGTACATGTCAATCTGGTGGAAGCAATTTCCTCATGGAAGTTTCCTCTTCTAAGGTGACTATAGTTTGAGTCAAGTTGACAAAACTAACCAGCACCTCTGGCTTATACTTGCAGGACATTGTCCATAAATGAAGGAAGTCAGGACAGAAACCCAAGGCAGGAATCTGATGGCAGGCCATCTTTTTATTCTACACAGCATACTTCAGAGCAGGAAATCCAGTCACAGTGAAGGACATACAGCAGAAGCCATGAAGGAATGATGCTTGATGACTCCTTTAGCATCATGTTTAGCCAGCTTTCTTACACAGCCAAGAACCACCTCTCCAAGGAATGGTGTAGCCCAAAGTAGTATGGGACCTTCTTAATTAATTAGCAATCAAGTAATCCCCCTTAGATAATGCTTAGGGTAGAGCAGACAATCTTTAAACTGAGACTCCATTCACAAGTGACTCTAGGGTGAGTCAAGTTGACACTTAAAGCTAGCTAGGACACCCTGTAAGAAATAACTACTCATTGCACAAAACTGCATTTACAAGAGCAAAGGAATCTGGGCAATATATTTCAGCACCTGTAAGAAGCATAGATATTGAGTGATGCAGTGAAGGATATAGAAATGACTGTTTCAAATGACTTTAAGTTACTCTTTCCACAATCATGGGGCATCACAGCATAGAGAAACCCTCAGCATGGGATAAAGATGGTGGCATGAAGACTTGATTTTATTACTTCCTCAACCAGGAAACTTCCTTGTTAGGATTCAGGTTCTAAAATAACCCCTGTAGACCTAGGCTTTGAGGCCTTAGAGGTTTTAGAAATCCATTATTTTCACTTTAATTCCTAGGTTGGAAATACTTACTGAGTTGGGTAGGAAACTGCTTAGTTAAACAAAACTGGTATGAACCACTATAGTTGAAACCCCAACAGCAGAGTAAGAATAAGGACAAAGTATGTAAATAAGTATAAGTATCCTGAAAACACAAAAGTTAACTGTGGGGCATGGGGAAAAATGGATTCTTATGCATTGGTGTTGAGAATGAAGATTGGTGCAGTTTCATGTCTGCATGCTAAATTTGATTTACCATAAGACCAGCAATCCTACTCTGAGGTTAATGCCAGAAGGAAATCATGACACAGTCCCAGAAAATCCAGTACATGACCTTCACAGGAAAATTGTTCATAGAGCCAGAGAATGGAAACAACCCAAATGCATATCAGCTTTTAAACAACAAAATGACATGCAGTGAATTAATGGGGTGAAATGCTGTTCAGCACAGAACAAAGCTTTGATACCTGTTGCAATGTGGGTGAAGTTGAGAAATCCATCAACGGTTACTGGAGCCAAGGCTACACGATGTTCCTTAGCCTGGAGCTCTTCTCCTCCATTGCATAGGAGACCTCAAAGCCCGTCTCTACAGTGACACACTTCCTCCAACAAAGCCACACCTCCTAGTGGTGCCAAGCCCTATCACCTTATGGGGCTAATTACAGTCAAACTACCACAACATTTTAACAGTTGAGGTCAAGAGACTCAACAGGAAATATGTAACTGTTTTCCTTTGGTGCTCAGGATGTCAGAATAAACACATATTTTACATTCTTGAAAGAATAAAGATAAATCCATTAATTCTAACCGCAGTCATCTTTCTTAATCTTTACTATTACTTCATCATTTACAATAAATGGTTCAATAAAAATGAAATATGATCTTTGGTACCGTGTTTTGGTTTTCCCTCTGGTGTTTGGCCAGAATCTTGTGGCATGCATGTCATTTAACTCTCCTCTAAAGTCGGCTGGCATGAGGTAGAGATCTTGACTGATGACCATTTATATGCAACACTAAAGCTTCTTGTGTTTTGCTTATTTCTAGTAAGTGCAAGCAAATCCTTTTAAAGCTTAAGGCAAAATTTAAAATGGTCTTTTACCATGTTGTCCTCACAGATCTGGCACAACCACAACAAGCCTGCTTTTTCTCTTACAGCTGAATGGCCAGGCAAGTTTAATTTTATCAGAGTGTTGAAATTGAACTTATATGCTAACTGGTTAAGTCGTTCCCCTATAATTAGATTGATATCTACCTTTGTTACCATTCCTAGAGCCTTCATTCAGTAGCTGTTTGAAGCAGAAACAGGCACCCACAGGTAAGCACTGAACCATACTCCTAGAATCCAGTTGCAGAGAGGGAGGAGGGATGAGCAAAGGAGCCAAGATGGTGCTGCAGAAACCCACAGAAACAGTTGGCCTGACCTAGTGAGAGCATGGAGACCCTAGTCATAAAGCTGGGGAAACAGCTTTGGACCGAACCAAGCCCTCTGAATGTGGGTGCCAGCTAGGAGGCCAAGAAAGTCTATAGGACCTCTAACAGTGGAGCCAGTCTTTAACCCTAGAGCACAAATGGACTTTGGGAGCCCATTCCCTATGGAGGGATACTATTGCATCCCAGTTGCCTAGGCCCTCCCCAAATGATATGACAGACTTTGAAGGTCCCTGATGGAGGGCCTCACTATCCCTGGGTTTAGGGAGGGGATAGGTTGGCGGGTTTGGTGGGGAACATGGGAGGATGGGAGGGCAAGGGAATGGGGGGATGGATATGTAAATATGAGTAGCAATTAAAGAAATTAAATAAAAAATATTGTTTCAGTAGTAGTAGAAAACTAAGAGCCAATGCACTAGTGGGAATTTATATATTTTTACTAACATTTTCTATGTGGGCCCTTTAGCCTTACTCTTTAAGCTACATAAATGCTATCATGTCCTGTTATAGTTCCAGCAAATAAAAGTTTGAAGGTTGGCTAAGCTTTGATTTTAAAATTACATTTACTTATTTGTGTGTGTGTGTGTGTGTGTGTGTGTGTGTGTGTGTGTGTGTGTGTGTGTGTCATGGCATGTGTGCCGTGATATGTGTGTGGAGATCAGAGGACAAATTGCTGGAGTCTGCTCTCTCCTTTTGTGTGGGTCCCAGGGACCAAACTCAGGTAGTAAGACTTGGGGGCAAACACCTCTGTCCACTGAGTTACTCACCAGCACTCAAGACTGAGTATGATTTTCACATTCATTTACCTTTGTAGTAGGCTGCCTTACACTTTTCTATCAATTTCCTTTCATTATTAGGACAATACCATTATATGATTTAATTATTTTTGTTGTGTTTCTTAGATGAATGAATGGCACAACAGAGGCAGGCAAAGAACATTTAAAAAAACTAGAACATCACTACAACATAACTTTTAAAATATAACATTTTAGTTTGATGCTGACTTATCAAAAAAGATGTACATTTTCAAAAGTAATTTTCTATATAAATCAAATATAGCATAAGAAAGAAAATAACTGTAGTGCACAAGACAATAATATATGTTGCTATTAATGTAGGATTTTTGTTTTTTAATAATAATAATGTTGAATCTAATGTTCACTCTAACAATTTTTTCCTGTTTTGTGCTCTATTATTTTAAGTACACTATAGTACAACCTTGTCATTTACTTTTCATAAGGGGATATTCCTAAGTTACTAGTATAAACTGAGACCATGACATTTGTCTCTGATATAGCCTGGGAGAATTTTGCAGTGAGAATAAGATTTATTTTCTCACTTGCCATCATGTATAACATATTTCAAAATTTATCAGGAGACTAAGCTCCTTTATTTTGATTGTTTTGTTCACTCTTGCTAGTACCCAGTACTGCCTCTTATGTAAAATCTTAGTGAACTAACTCTTCTTTCATCCATTTTATTGCACCCCCCACATAATTATCTGTTTTCTGCAACCATATTCTATTTCCCAGAAATCAAAATCCATTTCTTAATGCTCCACTTTAATATCTCCTCAGCTTTACATGTTTAACAAATACTCTCTCAGAATTAATGTATATACTTCATAAATAACTAATTAATCTGTTGACAAAATAGCTATATTTATTATTCTTTTAAATGCTATAATTTCTTATAACTCAGAACTAAAGATAGACTATACTTTGAATATTATTTCTCTGGAGCATTCACAATAGCTCACTAATATGATAATTTATCTAAATGTCTACAACAAAGTCATTTACCCTTATCTTAGTAATGTGGCTTAGTTATAGGAATTGGAATATTTGATCAAGTATTTTCAACTTCTGAGGAAGGGAATGATGAGGTTTAAGAAAGATATGATGAAAGGGATATTTTAAAAAAGGCTGTACAAAATAGATTTGGGTAGAAAGACTGTGAAAGCTGACTGGGCAGTTTTAAAACTGATATAACAACCAAGCAGTGAGGTGTGAAAGGCAAATGCCTATGGTGTCAGTGGAAGCAAATCAAGACGCCTGTATAAATATACAGAAGAAAATGGATGGTGTTGCTTTAGGTATCTCCAATATGGATATGTGTTATTTGTGATCCATATAAACATATTAGTGAATAGTACTACCAATGTTTCATTGTCTTATATTTAAAATTATAATAGTCACCCAATGGATTGGGATTATTAAAGGAAAATTAGCATAACACCTTTTTTTCTAAAGCTGAGCCTCAAAAACGTGGATAATACGTGTCACATGTCAGTTGTCTATTAATTTCGTCCTTGGTCAATGAATTAGTAAGTTAAACAGATTAAATGGTAGCTATTGTCATTGTGTTCATTCATGATAGTCAGTGAAGGCATTTGTTGATTCATTATACCTGTGAAATGTAAAAGACTATTCTCAAAGATACTTGCAATTTTGCAAATGTTCCCATCTGCCTGTGAGCTCTGAGAGTACAATTGTCAAAGAATGGCTGAAGAACAGGATTGTCATGAACTCTGAAATAACATTATTTTCAACTAGTTACTCAATTCCTCTATGTCTGCCAAGTGTCCTTGACTCGAAGGCACAAAAATAAGCTGTAGGAGCTGAATATAGCAAGAGCTCAAAGGTTTTGAACACCTGCTGCTCTTGTAGAGGACCAGGGTTCAGTTCCCAGCTCCTACATGGTGGGCTCACAACTCCTGTAACTCCAGGTTCAGGAGAACAACACCTTCTGAACTCTTTGAGTAATTGCACATATGTTATGTACAATCAGAATCATGCTTGTACGCATAAAATTTAAAAACAACAACCACAAAAGGAGGCTGTGTGATGGCAGGAATACTTGTATTCAAGACATTATCTTTTCTTCCTTTTTCTAGTATATATAAGTTTTGAAATTGATTAATTAATCTTGGTAAAAGTTTAACAGCATATTCTACTCCATACTTTTTACATTTTATAAAAACAACATGCAGACAAGGGACACTGGCACAATAATTTTGCAGGAATAAAGTTATCATGATTCTGGATTAGAAAGGTCAATTTCATTAAATATATTTTACCTAAATTAGAAATAGGACATAAAATTTGGTTATAAAAATATCAAATACCCACTTAAATTAGAAATGGCAAATTAGAATCTTAAGGCCATTTTTTCTGTTTTTTTTTTCTTTTTCTAAGAAGAGTTTTCAATCTTACATTTACTCAGAATGATCGACTCTTTAGGTTTTCTACATGATGTAGAATCTCTATCATATGAATAGCATTAGGAAACCCAGAAATTATTTAGCATTCTTCATGGTGCAAATGTTGCTCATGCTACACAGGATACATGTCATCATGAAACTGGTCCTCACTGTAATAAAGAAGGCTTTCCTGATACAGCAAGCATTCAAGTATCCAGCATCACTGGCCATGCCACCAAGTCTGGACTCAGAGTACCAAAGCTGTAACTGTGTCAAATAATCCTTTAATTAGATTACAAAATGCAACTATTATATGTCAAATACCTATTGATCCCAGAAAGAAATTGGATTGAGGTTTCTTAAGTATGAAGCACCAAAATTCATTGGCCATGCAATTAATTCCAAATTAGTTCCTTGGGAAATTGATATTAGAGAGAATTTTGCCCATATAAAAGGATATAATTGACATTTTGCAAATGAAAAAAGAGAAAGAAATTAATGATGAATAACACTGCTTTAAAAAAACTATCAATGTATGTAATTTAGATTTTGCTTGCTGTTACATGCATTTTTAGAACTTGAATTCACTTAAGAATTTATGAGAAGGTGGAGTCATCAGTTACTAAACAGAAATCAACCAGCTAAGGAGTGCCAGGGACAGCACTGGTTTGTGAGAATGATCAAGACCAGCCCTAGGGGATGAAAAAGAAGGAATAAATTGAAGTTGACTAGACCTGGAGTAGACAGCAAAAATTATCAGAGAAGCCACAGTTACAGATCTGGACCCAGGATTACTTGTACAGCAGCACAAAGAAACAGGACACCAGTTATATAATGGGAAGCTAGGGCTTGGGGGATATATTGGTTGGTGGATGAGGTTCAGATGGCAGGTAACAGAAGCTAAGGGAGTGAGGACTATGCAGAGTGTCTTGTTATTTCTCTGATCCTAGACCATAATCAGTACAGGAGATACAGGAGATTCACACAGTGCTCTCTCTCCCTGTCCCTCCTCCCTCCCTCCCTCCTCCCTCCCTCCCTCCCCCTTCCTCTCTCTCTCTCTCTCTCTCTCTCTCTCTCTCTCTCTCTCTCTCTCTCTCTCTCTCTCTCTCTCTGTGTGTGTGTGGTGTCTTCTAATCCAGTTCCTTCAGATTCTCCAAGATTCCCCTAACAACTTTAGCTGCCAGGAATAAGCACCATGCTGAGATTCTGGTTTACTGGTAAATTAATCAGTCTCCTATAATCCTGCTTCTTGGGTTAAATGATTTTCTCAAGTAGCTCACAGATCTCAGGGAGGGCTTACATATATATTTACACTTATTATATACAATATAGAAGAAGGAAGGTCTATGGTGACCTAGGAAGAAAGGGACCTGAAACTTCCACACCCTCTCTGAACATATTGTCCTCCAAGAAACTTGGATTCAGCTGTGCACAAATTCTGCAAGCCCTTTCTTCTTTGTTTTCTTTTTATGGAGACTTTATTAAATAGACATGACTGCAAGTAGCCTGGGAATGCTAGCTTTTTCCTTTCTTGTGGCATTCCTCCTTCCAGGATATGGAGCAGTTGTTATCTAAATAAGAGCAGGAAGTTCTCACTACCTGTAAGACAAGATGGGGAGAGTTAAAATTTAGGCATACATATAAAACTGAAAAACTGACAGTCTGGGGATATGAGCCAGCAGGTGAAGGGCTTGCCTTGAAAGTAGGAGGATCCAAGTTCTTTCCTAGAAGACACAGACAAAAATGTTAAACCCCAGGAATTTTTGTATGTTTCTAATATCAGTGCTGGAGATGATGAGACAGGAGGATCCTTGTCGTTCTCTGACCAGCCAGCCTCACCTACTAAGAGAGCAACAAGCCAAGGAAAGACTCTATCTAAAAAGGGAGACAGGCTGGGCGTTGGTGGTGCACGCCTTTAATCCCAGCACTCTGGAGGCAGAGGCAAGCAGATCTTTGTGAGTTTGAGGCCAGCCTGGTCTGCAGAGCGAGTGCCAGGATAGGCTCCAAAGCTACACAGAGAAACCCTGTCTTGAAAAACCAAAAAAAAAAAAAAAACATACATACATAAAAAGAGAGACAGACATACCTAAATAACAATTCCCAAGGCTATTCTTCCACCTCCAAGATTATCATTCAAGGTTGTTATTCAGATTATCATTCAAGGTTGTTATTCAACGTCGCTAGGGGTTTCTCTAAGAGCCTCCACATGCATGCACACAGTTGTGTACTCAAATAAACACACATACACACATACATGCAAATGTGCACACACATGTAAACATGCACACACACCTGCAAACATGTACGCACACACACAACCATGTGCACATACAAACATGCATACACACAAACATACACACATACACAAACAGACACACACACAAACAAGAGTGCGCACACACAAACAAGCACACGCACAAACTAAAATTTATATATATCTTAGTACCACCAGTGACCATTCTGTCTGCCCGATTTCTCCCTAGAACTGATAATTTATATTAAGAAAAGTTCATATGATATCAAGGATATATACTTTAGTGATCATTCTGAATTTCCCCTTGGTATATTCTTTTGAATAGTGTTCTCATTTCACAGTGTACACATTTAATAACATGTCAGGTATTAAAAGTTCCAGCAAGTTAATCAACTAAGTTATTGGAATATGGTGAATTTTTAGAACATTATTTTACCCCCTGCTTAAATAGTCTTTCTTATTATAATTTTTTGGTTGGCAATAGATTAATTAAACATATACACAAAGTTATATGCTAGAAAAATAGGAAACATTTTACAGAACCCATATGATTGCTGTCTTCAAATAAAAGTGCTAAATAAAATAAATATAGTTTTGCTATCTGCTTCCAAAAAAACTAAATTTCTTGGAAGACTTTCCAAGCATGGAAAATCCAAACATTCAAAAATTTTGATGCTGGCAATAGACAGCAGATAAAGGGCTGGTTAATTGACTTGAGAAGCACTAGAATGATGCAGTTCAAGCCATAAAGGGGAGTGTAGAAAGAGAAAATCCTTGACAGTGGTCTTCACATGGTGCTATGAGTCATTTCCATAGATCTGACTGTTTTGCCAAGAGGAAAAAGTAATTAAATAAAATCCAAGACAGGCTAATTTCTTAACTTGTCCAGGATGTGTTTCTTATGGTCATGAAACCAGGAAGAGTGCATCTGCTGTGGGTTATGGATGTTGTCCCCTGGGGGTGATGTGGCCATTGCCTTGCTTTGACTGTCCTGCAGTCCACATAAGACCTGTGCAAGCCTGAGCCCATTCACATTCTGTGATGGAGAGAGGCAGGTGTAAGAAGATCCTGTTCTGGAGAGAGGTTTTTCCTATGGTGGTTGAATCTACCAAAAGCTGACCACAATTTGTGAATAACCTTTCCCCCGTGCTTAAGTAAGCCACTCTAATTAAACTCTTAGGTTCACCAAGATTTACTTGGGTAGAATTGTTCCTTTGCCTCCATTATTGATACCCTAACTTGGAGTAAACAGACATTTGCTTATCTCCTCAGGAAAAAACTCATACTATCACATCTATATTCTTGAAGAAAAAATAAAGCTAGAAATACAAGTGTGGTAAATGGAAGAGAAGGTAAGGGAAGAGAGTAGTCATTTAAAACAGTGTTCTGCACTAACACACAGGGCTCTGTAGAGTTAGTTCAATTTCTGTTGACTGTTAATCACTGCACATACCTGGAGACCAGCAATGCTGAAAATTAAAAGCTTCAGTGCTGCTGTGAGGGCACTGATTCATGACAATATTTTGCTTCCATCTCCAGGAGCTTTTCCATTTATCTCCTATGGAGGTAGATAGTCTGAGGTTGACTTCTAAGACAGCCTGCCTTTCCTAACAGATGCCTAATCTTCCTGAGGAGTCAGTGCACAGCTTTAAAAAATGATAGTGTTTATGTTTGGGGGTGGAATTTGAATTAGGACTTTGTTAGTTCTAGAAGTTATTCAAAGCAGAAATTTGTTTTTATATCCGTGCTCTGTGATCCTATCATTCCACTTCTGGATGAAAGTCTCTAAATTTTAATAAAAGTTGTGATTTGAGATTTTAATATGAATTTTTATAGTTCTCATGAAAATTAACTAAATTCTTATGATAATTCTACAACAGTCAATAGGATTTTAAAAATAAATTTAAGGTTATTAAACAGGGTATGAGTGTGCATGCTTGTAATTCTAATATTTGGGAGACGTAAGTAGACATTGTATTACTGCAAGTTCAAGGCCAGCCTGATCTACATACTGAGTTTAAGGTCAGCTGGGGCTACATAGTCAGACCCTGTCTGAAATAGGACAACAAAAAATGTTATATGTTACATAGTAGCAAGAACTCATGAGCTAACTCTCATGAAACATACTTGGAAACTAGTACTTGGTGTCATTTTTGTGGCTTATTACATTTGTTGTGAATAGGCTCTGGAGCAGGGCATGTCGGCTTCTGGTTCCACTTTTCTGGGCATGTACTTAATAAAAATGACAATGTTCACAGTGTTGCAGTAACAGTATTCACTTCATAAGCTGTTCATAGGATTAGTATAAAAATTTGACATAGGTTATGAAACATCCCATATTAGCTGTCTTATGAACCTACTGAGTAGACAACTTCTTGTCTAAATATCTATGCAATATGTAGCACTACATAAAAAGTTTTCACATGTGCAGTATTATTTTAATGATAATGTCATTTGAAAATTAAAGAAAACTAATATTCTCTTTGTCTATTATATGTTGTAACTAATTTTACTCATAAACATTGCACTGTCTGATTAATTCTTGAACTAGGTCTTTATCCCCTATGCTTTGTTGTGACCTTGTAGTCAAGAGAGATCAGCAGAGCCCTATTCCTATAATTCTTGAAAACAGTGCCTCAATGGGATTGCCATTTTTCCTTTTTTTAAAAAAATGTATTTGTTTTTTATTATTTTGATTGCTTGCTTGCTTTATTGTATGTGTGTTTGTGTCTGTGTGTGTGTGTGTGTGTGTGTTTGTGTGCATGTGTATGATGTGTATGCCATGATATGCAATCAGAGGACATATTTTTGTACTTGGTTATCTTTCCACTTTCAAGTAAGTTCCAGGGATCGAACTGAGGCCTTCAGACTTAGGAAGACTAGCATCTACTCATGGAGCCATCAACAGCCTTAATTTCTTTTTTTAACTGACAATAGAAACAATGTATATATTCATGAGGTAATATGATATGGTTTGATATAGGACTAAAAGAAGTTGACTAATATATCTGTCATCAAATTTACTTCTTTTATTTATTTTAGTAAAGAATGTAGTCTTCTGGTGTTTCCCAAGCATTTGCAAATCTTATCATCAGTCCTAATAACTGAGATTCTCAGATTGCTCCTCTTGATTCACTGTACCTGCGATTCACTTCTCTCCATTCCAGTCCTGCTCAGCCCCTGATGACACTCTCAGGTTTGCTTCAATGAATTCTCTGAATGAAATCATAGGGTGTCTGTCTTCCTGTGCCTGGCTGATGTCATTGAGCTTAATGTTCTCAGGTTTAACCAGGAGTCAAAAATGCTTTATGCATCTGCTCACACATCACAGTTCTACCTGGAAGTTGCCGTCAATTGTCATGGGATTGTGGTATCTGTGTCAGCTTTAAGTAAGTTCTTTATCTCCCTGAACACAGAAATAAGAGTGAATTTTTGGGTACAGGATAAACAGGCTTAATATTAGGACAGTGTAGTCAATAGTCACATGCTGTTGCAGATAGAATTAGCTGCTTATCCTGAGTTTCTAATATGATAAAACACCCACTGTTTTGTTTTTATGTAGAAATTGATAATACTAATACCATTAAGATCACAAGTTAATAATAGAATACAATGTTTCTCATATTTCTTCCATTTTCCTTTTGAAATGAAATAAATGTAAGAAGAATTCAACCAACATGGTTCAGAACCATTGTCACGGAACTACACATTTGAAAGCTTAAAAGCATTTGGACTGAATTTAACTAGAAAACGTTCATATGGCTTGGGATTAAGAGGCTCAGAAAGTAACATCCCTGGGTTATCTGTGGGAGGTATAGATAATGCTATTCAGATGACAGCATTCTTCATTTGGAAAGAGCACAAAAACAAGGTTTAAATGGGGATCCAACACAGTGGATGTTTTAAAGAGGATTTAGATATTACATTCAGAAGAATGGCAATTCAGTTGTTCTTGTGAGACCACTCTGCCATTGCCTTTTTTGCAAGGAGCTTGTTTTTCTTCTGTCTGCAGCTACTAACAGAAGCTATTATAGGCACCGGTTGGAAAACCTGAAAACATGCTACATTTAGTATACATAAAAGCAAAAGGTTTAGACATGTTAGACTTTTTAAAAGTTCAGCATGTGGTGGAATTAAGACCTGGAGCCTTGGGGCACTGTAGAAGTTGCTAAGGAAACACTGTGGGGTACAGTATTATATCCCTAAGAGCAGCTTTTAAAATAAAGGACATATAGAGACTGCACAGTAGAGAATAGGCAAGATCAAGAATTTGTTTGGGGAGGCTTATTTTCAGGCCTGAAAATTAATAATTGAAATTTTGCTGCAAGGAAAAGATTATTCTAACTGTGACTTAAGAATCCAAAGAGAGGTTATATTAAAGTAAAGGACCTCAACTGAAGCACAGGGAGTAGGTGAGACAATCAGAAAGAAAACAGTGACAATAGAATTGTGGCGTTAGGTTCTGTCTCAGTTACAGTAATGTTTGCCTCACTGTGCTGTGATTTGGACGAAGATTATTTTATTTATTAAACCAATTTATTTCTTATGCTCTCACCCTTTCTCTTTTTAAGTGAAGACAAAAGTCTACAGCTCTGCTTTGAGTGTCAGGAGTTATGCTCCCTTTTATCACTGAATTAAAAAAATTGTTGTGTATGAGAAATTTGCCTGTATTTATGTTGTTAGATCCCCGGAAAACTCAGGTATCAGGGGTCCCAGGCCACGACCGTGGTCACCCCAATCATCAGGAGGATTCGAGAGCTTGTTGCAAACGGCATGAGGCTTTATTGTAATTTAACGAGCTAACCCCATGTTAGCTCGGGTCTTTCACCCACCCACCATGGCGGATGGCTAGCAAAGACAGCTCCAACCCACTGTGTGCAGATCTTGTAGGGCAGAGTAAGGGGAGTTTCTAGGGGTACGCACAGGCTCACTATTGGTGTGCCTCCAGCCTTGGAGGGTTTGCCCTGTGTTGATTGGCCAACTGGTTGTTCTGGCCCATAGGCCCTCCCAGGGTGGTTGCTATGCTCTTCGTCATTGCTGTGTGCTTGTCTGTAAATTACACACAGAGTCATAAAGCTAACTTCTGATTGATTCCTTGTCACGAGGCAGGCATCTGACTTTCTAGTGTCCAGGACAAGGTCATACAAGCACGTGTTCGGCCGTTATGACTGCCGAAAGTTGAGCTGGTCCCTTCAATGTCTGTGTATTATTTCCATGCCTTGTGCACAGAGGACACAAAAAGGTGTTGGATACCCTGGGACTGATGATACAGATGGTTGTGAGCTGCCATGCAGGTTCTGGGAACCCACACCGAATCTGTAAGAAGAACAGAACATTTTAGCATTAAAATTTGAACAATTTTATTGTAGATTCTCAGTTTATAAACACAATTTTTAAAAAATTAAAAAATATTTTTGACAAAAATCTTCAAATGACTTGAAAATTCTGTTTGCTCAGAGAAATTTGTAATATATGGCATTTGAGAATCTTTATAAAATTTTATAATATTTTTAGACATTTCAATTTAATTTAGCTTTGGCACAAAGAACTGAGAAATCACCCGATTTGATGCATTTATCACAGTGCCATCTCATGTCCCTATACATACTGCAAAGCCATACAGAGCAGAACCAAACAATAATGCATTCAAAGCCACAAATAAAGGCTGTTCAATGATGATTAATGTAATGACTATCACAACATAATTTTCTGAAATTTCATCAAGAACTCTGTGTCAACAGTTTTCTTCCTTTTTGTCACTGAGTTTTTAACATTATTTCTTTTATTTTTGAGATTATAATATAATTATATATCTCCCTTCTCTGTCCTCTCTCTGAGCCCTCCCATATGCTTATCTCTTTTGTTTATTAAGAGTTATTGCATCATGTTTGAAGATTGTATATGTAGATATTCCTAAATACAGCTGCTCAGTCTGTGTAATATCACTTGCATGCATGTTTTCAAGGCTGACTTTGGTATTGGATAAACACGTGGTGCACTCTTTACCTAGGAAAACTGTTTAACATACTTTCAGCATTCCTTAGTTGCCTAAAGTTCTTTGTGGAGGGTTGAGGTCCCATGCCCATTCACCCATCCCCTTTGGCATGTCTACTGGTTTTGTCCTAATTCAGCTCAGATCTGGGCAGTCATGCTGGTGAGACTTTATGGGTATAGCTTCTGTCATCTCTGGGAGACTTAATCTCACAGCAAACTCCCTGATTCTTATATCAGGTTCTTATATTTTTTTGCCCCCTCTTCCTCAATGATCCCTGAGCCTTGGGTTTAGGTGTTGTATGGTAGATGTATCCATTGGGATTGGAATCACAACACAGGATTTTTATTTCAAAATATGTGTATGGGTGTGTTGTCTGCATGTATGTCTGCACAGCATTTGTATCCCTGTTGCCCATGGATACAGAAAGGGGGTTGGATTCCTTGGAAGTGTAGTTACAGGCAGTTGTGAGCTGCAATGGTGGGTTCTGGGACTGAACCTGGGTCTTTTGGAAGAGCATCTATCTAGTGATCCTAACTGCTGAGTCATAGCTGCAGCACCTGATTTTTTTCCCCCTGAAGTAATTTGCCACCTATATATCTTCATTACTGAACTGTTTGTTCATCTTTTGTCCATATTTAATTTGGACCATTGTAGTCCTATTGAATTTTAAAGTTCTTACTATTGTCTGTGTGCTGGAACTTTATCAGAGATATGCATTGCAAATATTTTCTCCAAGTTTATAGCTCATAATTTTGGTTCATTCATTCACACAGACTTTTAGAGAACAAAAGGTTAACTTTGGTAAGATCCACCTTTCTCAAATTTTCTTTTATAGGGAAGTCTTTTGCTGTTTAGCTTAAGAATTCTTTGTATGATCTTCTCCTCCCTCCCTCCCTCCCTCCCTCCGTCCCTCCGTCCCCTCCCCCTCCTCCCCTCCTCCCCTCCCTCCCTCCTCCCCTCCCTCCCTCCCTCCCTCCCTCCCTTCCTTTACTTTCCTTGGACTCTCTGTGTAGCCCTGTCTGTCCTGGAACTCACTCTGTAGACCAGGCTGGTCTCTAACTCACAGGTTCACCTGCCTTTGCCTCCCAAGTTCTGGGATTCAAGGTGTGTACCACCACCTATTTGATTTCCAATATAGAGGGTCATGTTATCTGCAAACAGGACCAATGGTTTCTTCATTTCCGATATTCATGTTTTTTATCTTGCTGCTTTGCCTGTTCAGTAGCTCAAACTTCCAGCACTGCATGAATAAACATAGCAGCAGAACAAATAGTTGCTTTCCCCAGACATTAGTGAGAAAATGGTTTTCACTCTTAGCTGTGAGATCAAGTTCAGATTCTTATTTGCAGAAGGTATTTGCCACATTCAAGCAGCTCCCTCCTGTTGGAAAATACTTTTAAAATTTTCATTTCATTAGTTAACAATGTTTCATTTATTTTACATACAGACCACAGTTTACTCTCCCTCCTCTCTCCTCCTGTTGCTTCCCCCCTGACTCTTATCTAATACCCCTCCCCATCCATTTCTTCTCCATCTCCAATCAGAAAGGGGCAGGCTTCCCATGGGTTTGAACAAAGCCTGACACATCAAGCTGAGGCAGGACTGGGCTCCAGTATTCTGCATACAGTCTAGACTAGATAATCCAGCATGGGAACAGGTTCCCAAAGGCCAGTTAAGTGCCAGGGACAGGTCCTGATCTCACTGCTAGGAGCCTTACAACAGAGCAAGACTTGAATCGTGAATGAGTATTTATCCTTTGATTTTGCTTATAAGCACTCTACTTGATATAAAATTGATAAACAATAAATTGTGCACAAATGGATCATCTAATTTCTTGTACATATATTTGTGTGTATGCACATGAACACATTTCTTTGCACACTTACCACACCCTGATTACATCACTACTCAGGACATCTTTTATCTATCCATCTCTTCTTAACAGATAACCACTGATCTCCTTCCATGGAAGATTTGTTTTACTAGAATTTTGTAACAATAAACTATACATTATATAGTTTTTATTTGGATTGTTTCATCATCAAGTTTAATCAAAATTCACAAAATCACTTGAGAATTTTGGGTTTCATGTATATAGTTACACATACCAATAACTTATTCTTTCTTATTGGTCAAATATATTCTTTTGGTTTGATTCATAAATTTATTTACTTATTTTCTTCTTAATTGACATTATATAGTTATTTAATTCTAATTTCTGAGCATGAAAAATGTATGTATATACCACCATTATGATATTCATTTTTCTGATATGTACAATCTTGAATTTTTTTGTTATCAGTTTTCAAGGTTTTTGTCAAATTTTATTAGCTTTCACAGCTTGCAGATGTTATTTCTATTAATGTTACAAAATACATTAGCTATTCTTTTGTCAGACTCTATTCATGTGTCTTCAATTGTTTTTTTTCAGGAATGTTGTTTTTAACATTCTTGTTTAATGCTTTGGTCTCTATTATTTAGTGAATAACTTTGTTGTGTTTTCCCTTAGTAATGTGGCTGATGGCAGGATGTCACTGTTGTCATTAATACTTATTAAAATGTGTGAGAATGAGTCTTTGCATAATTTTTTGCCCTTGTTTAATATGTACAAGCCTTGGTACTTGATCCCTAGTGTCTCTAAAACAGTAACAGCACCAGAAGCAGCAGCAGCAGCAACCATGAAAACAATCAGGTTACTTGAATATAAGAGCTCCAATCCCTCCATTCAAGACAAAAACAATAAATTTATTAATTTATGCTTTTTTTCTTACTATTTTCTTTTGTTTAAAGAAAGGTTATTCCTGATTAAGGAATTAACAGGTGTTTTGTTTATTATCTCTGTTTCTGTTTTCTCCTGGAGTCAGGAACCTAACATTTTAAAGTACATATGTTATAATTCTAAGTTTCTGGTAAGGGTCCATCAGTTGTGGACTTTGCCCATCTGTGATGATGTGAGTTGGTTTTACACTTCTTGCTCAAATAATTAGTCTATGACAACTCAAGAATGCTTACAAAGAGTCCCCCCACTCCTTGTTATTAGTAAACTTCAATTTTAGGACCTGGAACCCTATTGAAACAGATGGAGAGTTGCATCTTTCAGTGTGAAGAAGGCTTAAGAGCTCAGCATTGTTAAATAGTGTTTAGAGTGCTAACAATATGTACGTGTCTTAATTCCATCCCATCCCCTTCTGTTTCTTAATAATACTTACTTTCCTTTATAAAAACTCTTGCAAACCCTAATCTGTCAATTCTTCCCTTACATGGCCCCTGCTGATTCCTCTGCTGCCATTATTTATTAATTTATAGAACTTTTATGTTCAATTTCAATAAGATTTTGTTGATAAAATTTAATTGAATACAGTTGGTTGGTAAATAATACATGTGGTCAGCCTGCTGCCTTTCCCAAAGGTCTGAATATACTTTCATAAGTAGAAAAATAACTGCATTTTGGGAAAAAACAGAACATAAATCTGAAGCCATTAAACATTTAGGTTATTTCCATCTTTTTTTCCTCCATTTTTAAATTTAAATTAAAAACAAGATTGTTTTACATGTCAATCCCAGTTCCCTCTCCCTCCTTTCCTCCTCTTCCCTCCACTATCACCCTACCTACCCCATACCACTTCTGCTCCCAAAGGAGAGTGAGGTCTTCCATGGGGGGTCTCGAAAGCCTGTCATATCCTTTGGGATAGGGCCTAGGCCTTCCCCCGTGTGTCTAGGCTGAGGGAGTATCCCTCTATGTGAAATGGGCTCCCAACGTCCATTCCTATGCTGGGGATAAATACTACAAGAGACCCCATAGATTTCTGAGGCTTCCTCACTGACACCCACATTCATGGGGTCTGGATCAGTTCCATGCTGGTTTCCTAGTGATCAGTCTGGGGGCCAAGACCACCCACTTGTTTAGGTCAGCTGTTTCTGTGGGTTTCGCCAGCCTGGTCTTGTCCACTTTGCTCATCACTCCTCCTTCTCTGCAACTGGATTCCATTTCAGTTCAGTGGTTAGCTGTTGGTATCTGCTTCTACTTCCATCAACTGCTGGATGAAGGCTTTAGGATGGCATATAATTTAGTCATCAAATCTCATTATCAGGGGCGGGCATTTAAGGTAGCCTCTCCACTGTTGCTTAGATAGTTAGTTGGTGTCATCCTTGTAGACCTCTGGACATTTCTCTAGTGCCTGATTTCTCTTTAAACCTATACTTGCTCCCTCTCTGATGTTATCTCTTATTTTGCTCTCCTCTATTGTTCCCCCTACACAACCTTCCTGCTCCTTTATGTCCTCCTCACTCCTTCTCTTCTCCCCTTCTCATACTCCCAGTTCCCTCTCCCTTCCCCCCATGCTCCCAATTTGCTCAGGATAACTTATCCCTTTCCCCTTCTCTAGGAGACCACGTATGTCTCTTTATGTAAAACTTGTTTAAATTCTGTGAATTAAATTTTTGTAATGTCCAATGTAAACAAAGTCCAAAGGTGTATAGATGATTGATTTTAAATAAAAGCATTACAATTAAATCAGAATATTTGTCTTCTCACAGTTTTAATATGGGTGTTTTGATTAGAAACATCTATGACATCACTTTAAAGCATAATGCCTTGCAGTTATCTATAGCTAAGCGTACTAATTTACCAACTCAATATTTCTGCGAACACACCTTCTTCTTTCTGTTTGTCTTCACTTTTGCATTTGTCTAGTCCACTGATGAGGGTTATGGTTGAACTTTAAAAGAATTAGGTCAGATATGTTTGCATGTTAGCTTTTAGAATATCTCCTGAAGACTGAGTGATGATACCATTTGACCGTTAAACTAATTCATATTTGAACTCACCTTTCAAGCTAAAGGTTCTCTCTGTATATGACTATAACTTAACAAAGTACCCACAGGATCAGTGAAGGTGTGATTTAAGTTAATTTGGCCCAAATTGCCTTAATTATTCTTTAATGTTTTATTTTTAGATTTTATTTCAAGCACTCTCTCCAGTTCAAAGAAATAAAATTGGAAAATTGGAGAAAGGATGAGTGGAAGAAGGGCTTAATTGTGTTTTTTGATAGCTATCATTTCTCAGATTTTTATCAACTTGGATTTTTTATAATTAACTAAATTAGTTTTCAGACAATTTTACACATGTATAAAATGACTAGGGACTGCTTTCTCCCACAACTTCCAACCATCTCTGTCCTTCTGATTTGCCACCCCTACTTTCTCTCCCTTGTTCATGTCTCCTCCCCTCGTGTGTGTGTGTGTGTGTGTGTGTGTGTGTGTGTGTGTGTGTGTGTGTGTGTGTGTGTGTTCCTCTGAGATTAACCATGGCCTGCTGTGTGAACATAAGTTTAGAGCTGTGGAACTTGGTGGGCTCATTAGTAGATGTATAACTAAAGAGACTTGGTCTTCCTCTCCCAGAATCTACCAATGATTATAAAGGAAAGTGTAGGTTCCCATGAGTTTCTCCTTGTTCTTTGGCTGGTTGCTGACAGGATTGGTCTTATGAGGGCCCAGTGTAGGTCACTATAGTCATTGTGAATAAATTACTGTAGTAGTTGCATGGGATCTGAGCAAGGTGTTTCAGGGTCAATCATCTTATCTTTAGGCTTTTTCATAATTCCCACCCCTGTCTTGTTTTTCTAGTGTTGTTTCTAAAGGCTATTCCTATGTCTAGCCATAATGTTAGCATTTACCTTTGAGACTTAATTTGTAGTTAGTTTTGAAGAAACTTCCCAGGACAGCATCTACTATCCATAAAACTGTGGAGAATTGTGGTCAATAATGATTTCAGGGAAATGGCCTATTGTGTAATTATATAATGACTATGTCCAAACTTCACTGCTATAGCATGTCTTTTCCTTCCAAAATTTCTCTTCTTGTTTCTGGGAGAGAATGTCTGGAGATATATTAGAACCATTCTTCTTTTGACATGCATCCTCTTTTTATACTTTGTTGTCAAAGCTTCCAGCACCTAGGAAGAATATTAATAAAAAAGCTTGCTTTTACTATTACTCTAATTGTATTTTGTTTGCTTTTAATTTTTAGTAACTCTTGACTTACTCCTAATCAAGTCTATCCTCTATCTCTAATTGCATTTTAGTCCCTGCCTTGATTGATATATTTCCATAAACTCAATAATTAACTTATTGCTTTCTCCAATCAAGTGTTAACATTTGCCAGTATAACTGAAAAATACAATTAGCCCTATTAAAAATGCTAAGGTAGTTTGCTTTTGCAACATTCAATTCTTGCACATGATTTGCAGTCCCTTACCAATAGATTATGTGCCAAGAATTAGAATTTAATTTTGGTGTGTGTGCTGTTGTGAATGCAAGAAGTTCTAAATGCTTCAGATAATTTTCAGTGCTTCAAATTTAAACTATTCCTTGATAGCTTTTTATTCAAGGCTCCCTCTCTTAGTTTTATCTGTTTTCGGTAGCCTTAAAAACCTTTGCATCCCTTGTTTCTGCTTTGTCCCTTTCTATCTCCAAATGTATTGACTATAATATAGAACTAAATTTATTTTAAATCAGTTACTGGATTTTTATGTCAACTATAATTTTTTAATTATAAGGCTTTGCTTTCATTTTGCCAGAAGCAAATCAAATTTCAGCCAGTGCTAAAGTCCAAATTAGCCTGAGTTTGTTTTAACATGTGCACAATTGAGTTTCTTCCTTCTCCTGCATATTGGGGGATCTACTTTATGATCCAAATAGGACAAAAACATTTTATATTGCTTTCAATTCATTAATGATGAATGGGAAACTTCTGCTGTTTATTTGATGTCCATAGATGGTTATATACATCATGGAATACAGGATCTCATTAGGACTTGGACATCTGAACTTGTTGATAGTTGTAGAATAGAAGCACTAATCATGCATATACTGATGAATTGTAGTCAGGTGTTTGTTAACTACAGTAATATGGCAATGCGAATGTGTTTTACAGAGACAAGAGGAAGAATACAACTTAATATTATCAGGTTATTTTGGGCAGCATTTGTCATGTGACACCATAAGCAATTTTCTCTATTAACAATGAAATTGGCTTGGACAAGCATATCTAAGTGAATTAACATAATTAATATGATTTTATTAATGTCACCAAAATGTTTTCTGCGAGAAAACTTGATAGGCCCAATGCCTAGCAGCACTTGGCCACTGGCAAAATGTAATTGTCTCCCTCTTCAGTTCATGGCATATTGTTGGCATTATGGATCCAGTAAGGTTTTACAGGTGAAACTATTCAGGCAGGTGTCAGGTGTGGGAAAATATAAGACATCTTGTATAAGTGAATGTGACAACTAATAAATTCTATCTAGTGTGCAATTTGCTCTGAACCCTAGGCACCATGAGTGATGACAGAGACAGAGGAGAAAAACAAATAATCCTTTTGTCTCTTAGACATTTATAGTCATGGCAAAGAGAGGTCATGTTTTGGGCCCATGTAGTTAGAGAGCAAGGCAGCAAGTGCCTTTCTATGTTGTGTAGTGAATCAACAGAATTAAGGAAATGAGAATGGATTTAGACTACAAATGTACTGAGATTTTTATTTGTCTTTCTTTTGTTTTGTTTTGAGTCAAGGCTGGCATAGAACTTGATATGTAGTGAAGGATGGCCTTGAGGTTCTGGTACTCCTGCTCCCACATCCTTAGTATATTATGGGCATGTGCCACCACATCCAGTTTATAGAGCACTGGGATTCTGGCATCCTGGACAGGCACACTAATGTCTGACGTATATCCCCAGCAAAAATTGTGTATTTTTACCATCCAAGTACTAACTAGGCCCTGCTCTATTAGCTTCTGAGATCAAGTGCATTCAGAGTGGTGTGGCCATGGACAAGAAAAGGCTTATGCATTTCTCAAAGGCATGGTGAGTACTTCTGTGTATCACTAGTCCATGTGAATTATAATTCCTACCATAGCTATGTAACTATATGTCTTATAAGTCAGCAAATATTTATAAGTATAAATTTCTTAATAAATACTATATGACATCCCATTTATTTACAGCTACAACAGGAAACAGAATTTATGTCTTAACTTTCAAAAATTACCATTCTCTATGTGTGTAAACTCATGCATCCACTTCTGGATGAGAGGAACATTATTTTAGAAGAGTCAACCAAATTGTGAGCATATAGAGTATTCTTATCCAAAACTATATAGTATAGGTCAATCCTTCAGTCTGGTGACTTGATATACAAGAGGTGCTGTAAATGTGGTATTATGAGGTGCTGCTGGTATAACATGGCAACTTGTGTTAATGTATACAAACTAAGTAAATATGCAGACACTAAATAGTTTTAAAAAACATTGTGCGGTAAATACATACACCACTAACACTGTCACTTATTGGCTTTATCAAAAATGAGTTTCTGTATGCAATTGTATATATTACACTTTGATAGGCTTGTTTTATGACAGCCTTTTCATAGATACGTTGATCTGTGCATTCCAATTATCTTCAATAATCCCAATAGCAGTTTTCAGCTTAATTAGAATCTTACACAAAGCCTGTCACTGACTGATGTGGATACAAGCATATTTATAGCTATGTTTCTTTCTACACATAAATGCACACAAATATAAAATGCAGAGGTCAATATTAATGTTTTATATTTGTAAAATAGAGTTGATGGTATCATAGATGACTAACTAAGTTGTTTCTAATTAGAGAATTAAGTGTATATTTTGAATGTTGTTTATGTTCTTGTATGGACAAATTTCATATCAATTTTAACTATGGTGGACAGAGGTAACCATAAATTCATCATAGTAAATAATCAGCAGAACCATGGACTCAAACTGATCTACTACAGAGAGAGTAAGAGGTGTGGGTTGTGGGCCATGAGTAAATAAGAGGTGAGTGGCAGAGTAATCAGAGGGGCACCTTGTGCCATAGGGAAGAGCTAGCCTTTGGTATATGTAATTTAATTGGACTTTTTCCTAATAAGTATGTGACCAAGATGTTCATTTTATAAATGAAGACCTGGCTTCTGAATGGCTCACTCAGTGCTATGGTTTGAATATGTCTTCCCAAAGTTTATGTGTCAGAAATGCAAAGGTGGGCTCTAGTGCAGCAGTGTGGGATGTGGGTCCTTTGGGATGTGGTTTGGTAATTTGACCTCTGTCCTCTGGGATGGATTAATTTCTTAATTGATTAATGAGTTAGTGAGTTATTATAGGGGTGATCTTGTTATAAAAGCAATCTCTCCTGTGATGCTTTCTCTATTTTGGGGGTACAGTAAGAAGGCCCTTGTCAATAGCCAACATCATATTCTTTAATGAGCAAAATAAATTTCTATACTTTGTAAACTACCCAGTCTATGTCATTCTAGAACACATTAAGATAACAGGCAGTGGAGCAGAGATAGGCTCAGACCAGGAAAATGTGAACACTTGTGAAATGTTGGTCTGTTCTGTAACGTGTGGGAACAGATGAGGCTTTCTGTGTAGAATTTATTTACTTATTTCCTCCTAATAAAATGAAACAAGCCATCAAGCAGCACTATTCCATGGCCTCTGCTTTAGCAACTGCCTCAAGATTCCTGCCCCATATGAGTTCTTGTCCTGACTTCCTTCACGATGGACTACAATGTGGAAATGCAAGCCAAATAAACCCCTTTCTTTACAACTTGCTTCTGGTTGTGGTGTTTCATCACAGCAATAGCAACACTAAGACAATACCTGTCTCTAAGCTCTTCAAGCTACAATACTAATGGACCTGGAAATGTGTGCCCACTGGTGTTGTAGGGGGCTGAATATCATGGAGTAATAAACCACTTCCTTATTGGTTTTAAGTGTCACTCAACAAGATGAAACCCACACCAGGCACCATTTCTGGGGCAAGAACCAATGCCTAGACCAGTCATAGGCTCTTAAAAAGAACCCACTACTATTGTTTTACTAAATTGTCATAGTATGAAACTGATTCCTAATGACTTAATATTATACCCATAGATCAATGCATTTCTCAGCTTTCATGTGAGAAACTTTGATTTGCAGTAGACAGTGATTAACATGAGGACCTACATGTAGCCTGGAGAATAAGAGACTGGAGAATTCTCAGCTCTACATCTACCATATGTACCTTACACTCCTTTCTTCCAAGGTTCAGAGGTCATTGTGGAAGAGGGGGTGGAAGAGTGAGTGTAAGAACCTGATGCTGTGCACCCTCAGGAAGGTGTAAGGTACAAGGAAACAGTGGTTTCAGAACACAGCAGTGCAGTTGACAAATGAAATCACAGTGACTTTGACAGCATGAACAGAAAGCAAAGTACTACCCTCCCCAAACCTGTGAAACTCCAGGAAGCCCACAAACCCAAGAATATTTTATCAGTACAAATTGGTTTTGATGGGGCATACAACAACACAAAGTTGGACACTCTGCAAGTGGTTGTATATTAGAAGAGTTGGGGTTCTGGTTAAGAATGTTTTCAAAATATTTTTTCCTAACACTCTTTTTGGTATCATTTCCATCATTTTTTGACTAACAAACCTAAAACTTCTACATGTTTTATGGACCTGAAACATAATTTAGTTACAACTTTTATCCATATTCATTGCATTATATAAGGGAAAGAGTTATCATGTAGTAGTGTAGTCTATCTGGGTACTGGATACAAAAGTGCATCTAACTAGCTATTAAACATTGAGAAGTAGAAGGGAATAAGACAGAATCCTTTTATTTGTAGCAATGGGCTTTGGATGATTTACTTATAGTATTTAAGGGCTGGAGAGATGGCTTAGCCATTAAAGGCTAGGCTCACCACCAAAAATATTTATAGTATTTAATTGAATCCCAACTACAGTCACAGGAGATAAGCAATATATTTGATAGCAGAATTAGGCCATTTGAATATATCTCTGCATAATTCATAAAATACAAATGCGTGTCTGCCACCATTTCTGATCGAACATCTTCAATAAAGGTTCTGCTTTTAAATGGAAATATGGCCCTCATGAATACTGTGGTTTGACAAAGTCATGCATAAATCCAAAGTCTCTTTCTGTGTATATATCTCTCTAGGCATTTCTTGGATATTGGTGAAATAATTTTGATCACATGATAAGTGTTTGACTGGAAAAATTACACATAGAATGTATATTTGAAAAAAAATTGTATGAGTTTTGTCTCAACAATTTTACAAATTGCAGCACTTGTTGTGTATGGTCTCATTTCATTTTTTTGAAAATATGAATACCAGTATGCTTTAGCTTCATGGAAGTAACTCATGGCTTTGTTTAATATCTAAACTTAATATGGTTGTGTAAGTCTATCATTTCAAAGATTGGGTGGTTGAAGCAGGAGGAACAGTATTTCAAGATCATTATTAGCTATGTAAGGAGGCTAAGGTTGGCTTAGGTTATGTGAAATCCTACCTCAAAGAACCCAAGAAGAAAAACAAACAAATTAATAAAATGCATTTATTCAGCCTTTTCCATATGTAAACATCCAAGGAAGAGAATAAACAATTTAAAACCAACTTTTCCATGCTTTTAGAACATTTAATCAAAAATATCTTTAATTTTAGCTTATATACATTTTTATAATTCATAGAAGTGGTAAGCTTCAAATTCCAATGATTAAGTGTCACTTAAAGCAAGTTCACATGGAGAGATAAAGCTAGCCATGTCTTATAAAAGAACAGAAGCAGCCACCTATTTCTCATCTGTTCCCTGCTGTGTAGACTCTTGTTTATCATTTTTTCAATGTGACCCCGAGGTTTCAGCAGTGGGATTTAGAAAATCTTGTCATTCTTCATTTTGCAAGTGGTCATTTATGCCATTATGCTAATGAGTTGAATAAGTTTCACATTGGCCTAGGAGTGGATTTGTGCAAGCTTCTGGGAAACCTCTGCAAATTCACAAAGTTAATGGCTTGACCTCCCAATTCTCCAATGTAAAATATGGTATAATGATTTTTCGGGCTCTTAGCTCTCCTGCATTTAAAAAACCCTCCCATTTACATCCCATGACTTTGACTTGATTCTCTTCATAATCCAATTGTAAATGGATAATCCTCTGCCTTCCAAAATGACTCATGTCTGAGCTTGGGTTGCAATATTTCTTTGTGCCAGAGAAGGAAAAATTCCTTAGCAGATGGTCTGAACAAAAACTGAGTTCTTTGGAATTTATGATGCCAGGAGCCTCTTTCAAAGTGTCAGCTCACATATCTTGGTAAAGATTAGAAGAAGAAACATGACAAATTCATTTAGTATTTATTTACTTAAGCATAAGTTTGGTAAAGTAGGAGGGTTGTGCATAATATATAGAAGTTTGGCATGTATGCTTGTAAGAATTTAGGAACAATTCGATTTTGATTTCTTGAACATCATGGAGTTTTGAAGGTTTGCTTTTAAACTGAAACTCACCATACTACATTTAAAAGTTCTGTTCTTAACGCATGGGTGGTTGCCCATTCATAGCTAGGTTCTATATAAGCTCACACCAGCCTTAGGGACAGTTCTATTATATCTCTGTAGTTTAAATTAGTGTCATTAGGGGAATAAAACCTAGCAGAGTGATTCTCAAGTTATGATAAGGTTATGTTTGTACTACAGTGAAAAGTTAATAGCGTACTTTTCAATAGAGGAATTGCTTGATGATGGGCATTCTTAGTATTCATGCATCTGTACTTGCCTGTCCTTGGAGATCTGACAGGGTACACCCTCAGCTGCAGCCATGAAGAGTACCACTTATGCATATTCACTATGTTCCCTTTTAAAAGGGCCTTGCCCACCTCTAATTCTCCTCCTCTCTCTTTCTCTCCCTCTCTCTGTCTGCTCCCCCTTCTTTCCTCTCTCCAGCTGCTCTTGTCCCTAGAGTCCAGTATCCACCCTACCCTTTCCCCATTTTATGATCCCTTTCCCTAATTAAAAAAAACCCTCCGCTTGAACCTTGTTGCATGGTGTCTTTCTCTCAAATGCTGCTTTTCTTAAATTACAACAGGCATATACTTAATTATTGTCCATTCTATAGTAGTCAAATGAGGTCATGGTGTACTTATGCAGAGGACTTAGGAACTCTGTGTAAGCCTTCTGAATTGGATACATTGTTCTTAAAGCAGTTTCATATTAAGGATATGACTAAAATCCACAGCTGAAAGCTGAACCCAATATAAATTTTTTCCTAGTGTGTTAAGTTCTTTTCCAATCATTATGGCAAAACAACTGGTAGAATGAAGATCAAAGGAAGGATTGGTTTGGCTCATAGTTTAGAGGGTGTAATGCATAAGGGCAAGGTGGGAATGACAGAACTTACAGAAGCAGGCACACATCTGGACAGAATATGAAGAAGAGAGCACAGAATGCTGGTGTCTTGTGGGTTTCCCCCTTTTCTGTATTATTCAGTCTGGTAGTCTTGGCCATGGATGGTGTAAGATACCTTCTTCATGGCATATCTTTCCTCTCTAGTTAGACCTCTCTAAACACCCTCAGAAATGCTTGGAGGTGTTTCTCCTAGATGATTCCTAATCTTATCAGCTAACAAGGAAGGTCAACTTTCACAGGCAGCAGAGGGAGTGCACAAAGACTAACTGTTGGCCTATTGCCTGATTATTGAAACATAAACAAAAACAAAGGATTGAAAAATAATCTGATTAGCACTCTTATCTCAGAAACAGTATGCATGCTACTTAGATCACTTTAAATCTGTAACACAGACAACTGTACAGCAAACTACTTGTTCAGATAGAGGATAAATACCCCCAAATCCTGCAAGTTGCAGCTCATGCTACTGACAACTCAAATATAGTCAGCTTTTTTGGGAACATTTATGATATGTTTCTCTAGAACAGCATTCACATCTCTCCTTAACTGAGTATCTAGAAGCGAGCTTCTTTAAGAGATATTTACAATGAGAATAATTTGACTGGAAGACACAGGAAATAAAAGAGGAATACAAGCATGATCAGCATTGGCTCTGATAACTGTTTAATGGGATTTAAATGAGGACAGTGAAGTGGAAGGAGAATTATACATTGTAAATACTTCACTAATATTTCTGCCTGGTAGTTAGTACTCTAATGTTACTTTTTTCAATGATCAGTAGGTTTCTGGTTCAAAAAACTTTTTAAATAGTTTTGAATTACAATGGTTGAAACACCTAGAGATTCCTCTTCAGAGGTAACAAACACTTCATTGCAATCAAAACTTCTCTTGCAACATATGAGTATCCCTACCATAAATTGGGAGTTGTTAAGGGAGAGAGGATTTTATATAGGGTCTACTATCCAGTTTGGGTTGGCAAATGGCAATATTTCCATCATCTTGCCTCTGTATTGTATCCTGGCATTACAGGTATTCTTAATACACTCTCTAGTAGTCGTAGGCACACTGGCTCTGCACCACAGCCCTGTGGAATCAGCGAGTTTAGGAGGTGAGAAAGGTTTCACCACTCATTTACCAGGACACTTGCTGACTCTAATTGGAGCTTGTTTATTTAGCAAGTTTAAATCAATGTAACAAATAGAATCACAGATTACACGGGGCTTGAAGACCTTTTTTTCCCACTTCCCTGTCTTCAGTCAAGTGAAAAAAATTATACCTTAATGACATCAAGGTCTGCTTATTCAGATAAAACTAAATGGATTGTTGAACTCATCTAGTCAATTTTGTTTGGCGTTATAGCTAATGCAGGTATCTCTGAAGGGAGAAATTTCATGAGTTCTCTCACAACTTTCTACAGTTTTTTAACTACATAAAGGTAATTTGAAAAGATTGATTAAAAAATTTAGGTCTTTTAGGAAATGTAAACTAGTAAACTATCAATGACCAGTGTCATATCTAGATTCTGTCAGAACAGAGCTGGCTATGTTTACAGCCAGACAGATTTTTCACTCTCACTAGGAAAAATAAATGGGCTTATGAAAGGAGGCTCCTCTTTCTCTCTGTCTCTGTCTCTCTCTCTCTTCTTGCCTTTTGGAGAGGTATGTGGTGTTTTAAACGCTAAAGTACTAGTGTCATGCCTCATTTCTACTGAGTTTCCTACTCTCCAAAGGAGTCATTTGTGAGGCAGATGTGAGGAGTGATGTCAGACCATCAGAATCATCCTCCTGTGCCATTGAGGGTGACATGGCAGAGTGCCAGGGTTCATTTCACTGCCAGGGGAGGTTCTCTGAGTCCTCTCAAGGACAGACATTTGAGGGAATCACTTTATAGAGTTGCCCAGGTATGTGGAAGTGAGACTTCGACTCATGCTGTGACCCCTCATCCATTCCCTGTGCATTGCTGTTCATTGCAATACTTCATGTATTTTATGAGTTCAGTCTTAAATTACCTTCTCCTTTATAAATGTTCTAATTGCTCAAGGCTTCAGTGGTTTCACATATCTGAAACAGAGAGCAGAACAGAATGACTGATTGTTTCATGACTATGCACATTTAAAAACTGTTTGTGACTTTATTTACTCCTCTAGTCAATTTACTTTTCCATTTATTGTGACACTTGGATTGAGACCATTACGTGAGTTGACACAAGGTTTTATAGATCATTCCTACAGCAACAAACCAGGGTTCTCCCCATTTCCCCTACAATGTGCACATTTTGCATGCTCTCTCAAATAGTTTCCATGTAGAAAGAGTACATAAGTGAATACCTGGAGGAAACACAGCCAACTAGCAGACTGTATTCAGACCATTTCATATGACCTTTTCATATTAAGTCTTTGGTTCAATGTTTCTCTTAGTTCATTTATCTTAAAACGTAGTTTTCAGTTTTTAACTTACTGTGACTTCATTGATTCTAGGCAAGAGCAGAGTTGACACTTGTGTCACTTGCCTAAGAATGGCACATGGCAGAGAAACCTTCTTTCCCTAGGCAGACAGAAGGTGGTGCTGTTGATTAGGAATAATATACAGCCCCACAGTTTTTTTTTTTCCTTTTTTCCCTATTAAATTCCTGATCAGGTTGCTATCATCACAAACATTCTTTACTAAAGAGAAGAAAAAAAATACAGCCAACTGCAATGTATCCTGGCATTTGACTTCAGTTACTTCACTGCTTAAGAAAAGTGACCTGAGGGATGTTCCATCCATGTTATTCCTCCTATTTTATGCAAATTTAGGAAAGTGTGCACTGAATGCAGGTTTCAATATTTATACATGTTGTCTCTCTCCAAAAAGGGAGGTCTAATATTATTTGCAATGACTGCAAAACATCTAGGCTTCTGCATCACTCACTGGTTAAAGGAGAAAAGCAAGGTATTTAAAATCCAATGCAATATTGTTCTGTATAAATATTTCACAGACATAGAAAATTGAAATAGTGTAAGTTGTTCCATGGATAATTACTCATGTGTCGTGTTCAGAAACCAGGAAAGGAGGGTATCTTCCTTGCACATGGCAAATACTGTGATCAATACAGACACTTCTAACTCTGAAGGTGACAGCTCTGTTGCAGAAGTCAGACCACTTAAAGTGTCGGTGACATTATGGAAATCAATTGCTATTGAAGAGTATTCTTGAAGTTTAAAAGGAAGCACTGGGACCCCAGATGACATCTATAGAGTACAAAGCTGAAAAAAAAAATCAAGGCACGAAGAGGACAAGAGAGGGGAGAGGAGAGGATGGGAGGGGATATAAGGGAGAATTGAAATTGGAGGCACACAATTTTTATTTGGGCTTTCATGTGGCCAGGTAACCCAATTTCTTTGTAGAATTTCCTCAATGAATGTGAACCCCAAATTTTATCTCACTGTTCATTAATTCTTGAATGAGTTTACAAGATGTGAGGGTTCATTTTAATTGTTAACTTGATAAAATCTGGAGTTTTCCCACCTGGGAAGAATCCTTTGTTTTGTTTTGTTTTTTGTTTGTGGAGACAAGGTTTCCCTGTGCAGCTTTGGAGCCTATCCTGGCATTCGCTCTGGAGACCAGGCTGGCCTCAAACTCACAGAGATCTGCCTGCCTCTGCCTCCTGAGTGCTGGAATTAAAGGCGTGTGCCACCAACGCCTGGCCTACCTGGGAAGAGTCTTAATGCAGGTGTCTACATCAGGCTGGTCTGCGATTGTGTCTATGAAGGTTGTTTTTAACTAAGATACAAAGATCTGCCCATTTTGGGCAGTACCATGGCCAAGGTTTGGATTCTACTGTGTAAGAGTAGAGAGGAGACTGAGTACAACTAGGTATTAGTGTAGCCTTTTTGTCTCTGCTCTTGGCTGTGCTTGATGGTTCAAGCTTCATCCTTGACTTCCCCACAGTGATGGACTTGTAATGTCCTGGAATTGTGAGTTAAAACAAACCCCTTCTCTTCTAAGTTGATTTTTGTCAGCATATTTTATCACAGTGGGAGAAATGAAGCTAGTCAGAGGCTTTATGGAAAAATGCATAAACTTTAAAGAAATATCCACTATTTTACAGTCATCAAATTGTTGGGTACAAGGAGAATGATTAGCTTAAGATCATTCATGAAATTCCTAGCAGATAAGTTTATATTATGGTATTTCCTTCAATCACATCAAGTCTTGAAGATTCTTTGCGTTTGTTTTTACTTTGTTAATTGTAAGAGGTAATATTGTAATAAAAATGTAAGTGCTAGATGGGTGTTGTGGTACCCACCTCTATTTCGAACATTTGAGAGGTAGAATCAGGAATTCTAAGTTATTCACAGCCCTTTAATGAGTTTCATGCTAGTGTGGGTTGTGTGAAGTCTTCTATCAAAATAATAAACAAAATTAAAAAGATGTGCTCAATGGAGAAGTGTGGTGACATCTAACGCATCCCACAGGAGATAAGCTAAATTTTAAAATAATAAAGTATCATCATTATTTTTCTTTCAATTTATATGTATTATCGTTTCAAACGTCTGCTAAGTTGTGGGAAACATTTGCTAGATACAACATACCTTGAGAAGTGAAATTGCCAAGTCTCTTCATCCAGAAACACTGTTAAAAATTACTGAAACCTTAAAAAGGAACCATAGACAAAAGAAACCAGAGGACATTGACACAAGAATAAAACCCCCAAGCTAGAACTGGGTCTAGCATGAAAAGATTCTAAAGATGGCTAATGGGCCAGGACTATGTTCCATTCTTAAGCATGGATCTACAGCTGACAGCCACAGAAGATAATTAATCAGAAGTCTTCAATTTGAGTCCAGACAAACAATTTAATTAAATGATTGTTTAATGGAGTTATTACTATATATGTCTTGCTTTCACCTCCTCACAGGCCATAATGCCTTCCCAATTAAATATTTTTTCATTACTTATATATTGAACATTATAGACTTTATATAGTTATATGATAAATACAAGATAATTTCCAAATTTCCCGTAGAAATATGCAATGTTTTATTTTTAATGTTTTAAATAATGCTTCAAAACTCTAAAGCAATGATTGGAGGAAATATGCTACTGGCTTTAACCTAGGACTTACGCTGCCAGCAAAATAAAGGAATTCATATAAGAATGAGCATCATACATCATTATGACTTAGGGCACCAGGCAAAACTGAGGTTTGTTTTTCCTTGGCTAATTAACAATCTGACTTGAGAATATATCCTTTTCTCATTTCAGTTTTAGAAATGATAATATAATTCAGAAGACCCTGGAAAACAATGAAGCTTTGAATTTTAGATTCATATTTAATGGAAATGCTGTGGAGTAGTCCTCTCATTTAAAAAAAAAATTAAATCTGTTCATTTATTCCTCTAAAATAATGAAAAAAGGCACATATGATTGACATTTGCCCATGTGGTATGTTTATATACATATGAAATGCTCACAGGAGCTGCATAGTAACTGTGTGATTTTTCTCTACTTGAAAGGAAGAGAATGTGCATGACCCACCATTTGATCTGAAGGCAGCGATTTCCCTTGATGACTCTCTCATCCTTTTTCTTTAGCACAGCAAAGTACTTTTGTCCTTTATTCGCCACTAATGCTTATGATAAAAAATTAAATTACTGTTCATCCTTTCAATATGTTTTCCTCAGAGGGTCTGTGCAGAAGAACAAACGTTTAAAGGAGGATGTGGGAGGCTTAGTTTTATACACAGCCCTGCTATATTATTCATTGCCATGCATTTTTAATGTTAGAGAAAGAAAAATAAAATGTATGTTAATTTCTAGGGTGAGACTGGCAGTGATGGGAGGTTGGGGTGAATTCTGTGGCTGGAGATGAGTGCTTCGTAACAAGACAAGACAGCCTCTCTCTTCCAGATTTGAGGCTTTGTTTCCTCAAAGAAAGGAAGCTTGCAAGATCTCAAGACATCATTTCTAACTAGCTAATGTATCTTAGTCTTCACATGTGTTATTGAGCAAGAGGTTGCAGAATTAAGATTATGAAAAACAGCAACAAGGCAAAACAAAAGAGGGCTTGTAGAAATGGCTAAGCTGATAAAACTCTGTCAGGCAAATATGAGGACAAGCAATTCCTACAACTGTGATTCCAGTGCTGCTAAAGCAAGGTGGGAGGTGGAGATGGGTGAATCCCCAAAACTTGTGAGCCAGGTACCCTGGCATACAAGCAAGTAACAAGAGACTCTTTCAAGGACTGATGCTCAAATTTTCCTTTCACTTCCACACACACACACTTAAGCATGGCTCCCAAACACACATACACAATACACGTCATATATAACATACACATTACACATACTTATACAAGTGCATTCCACACACATGGCTCATGAGCACACCTACACAGCACACATCATATACAACAAACACATTACACATACACACACCCACATGTATACACACACACACACACACATACACATACACACTGCACACGCACATCTCATACATATGCACACATATACGTCACACATTCTCATCATACACATTTCATACCACATTCAAATTACACACATATCACATACATCAGATACACAACACACATACACATACCACACACACAAACACAAAACACATACATACACATATCATATACACATATGTATACATACACCACACATATACACACATCAAACACAAATTACACACACTACACACATCACACCTATGCATCACATGCACATATACACACACAATACATACTCCATCCACGTCATATACAGGCATCATGCACACAGGACTCACGCATACACTCTCACACACACTCACACACACGCTCACACATATACTCATACACATACAAACACACAATGCACACTGGTATAAACATGCACAGGTCACACATACATACATGCGCACACACATCACACACACACATATGCAGGCACACACACAAACATCTACATGGACACACATGCCCACATACTCACACACCTCATAAACTCATACTAAAAACAAAGTAAGTTCAGGTTCCCTCTCCACTTTAGTCGGGGGTCATCCTTGTGAATTCCTAGGAATTTCCTGACTGCCAGGTTTCCCCTGTAAGCAGATTGAAGACTACTTTAATTATCATCATGGAATCTTCATCCAGCAACTGATGAAAGCAGATGCAGAGATCCACAGCTAAGTACTGGGTGGAGCTCCCAGTGTCCAGTCGAAGAGAGGGAGGAGTGGATAATATGAGCAAAATGGTCAAGACTATTTTGGTGATATCCTCAGAGACAGCTGACTTGAGCTAGTGGGAGCTCACTGACTCCAGACTGATAGTGGGGGAACCTGCCTGGGAGCAGACTGGGCCCTCAGAATGTGGATAACAGATATGTGGCTTGGGTAGTCTGTGAGGCCGTTGGCAGTGGGACCAGGATTTACCCTAGTGCTTGGAACTGGCTTTTTGGTGCCCATTCTCTTTGGAGGGATACCTTGCTCAGCCTAGAAATAGGGGGAAGGCCTTGGTCAGGCCTGAAAGAGATGTGCCAAATTTCGTTGACTGCCCATGGGAAGCCTTACCCTCTCTGAGAAGTCGATGGGTGAGGTGGGGGGGAAGGTGGGGAGTGCTGGAGGAGGGGAGGGTGGGGGAACTGGGATAGATATGTAAAATGAGAATAGATTGTTTTAAAATAAAAAGAAATCATGTTTAAACAAGCAAACAACAACAACAACAAAAGCAAAAGAGTAGAGAAGAAAAGCTCCGGCTGCCAACCTCATGCCTGAGATTTTGCCGAATCTGCATTTCATCAATTGTTCTCATATCTAACTCATTTTGCATTCCTTAACAAATTAGATACTTGTGACATTCGTTAATCAGCCTGTTATTTCACTAGAAAGGTAAAATGATGCAAATGAGTGTTCTTTACACTTTTAAAACCTGGGACTATTTTAGAGGACTAGTGAAGGGTTAATACATTTTACTTTGCCTTTGATTAGTAAAGATTACCGGCTTTCTTTGCATTGTATTCTCTTGGAACTGAAACATCTGTGTGTAATTCAAAAGCATCACAGCATCTGGTAAGAAATAGAGTGGTGAACATCTTATGGCATATGAGAGTAGCTTTATGTATTTTCTGCAATTCTGATCACCTTCCCAGGTCCAGGTTAAGGGGCAGCCATCTCATTGTTATGTAAATAAGAGGCCGGGAGGGCTTTATGTCAAGGTCTTTGATCCCTTTGGAGTTGAGTTTTGTGCAAGGTGATAAGTATGGATCTGTTTGGATTCTCCTACATTCAGCTGTAAAGTTGGACCGGTTGAAGATGCTGTCTGATTGACAGACACCAGGTCACTCGCACTAAATTGGATGTCTTCATCAAATCCCTCCCCTCAGAGCTCAGGAAACCTCAAAAAAGAAGAGGTGCAAAGAACTTAAGACCCAGAGAGGATGGAGGACACCAAAAATACCAAAACAAAAACAAATAAACATCAACAAAAAGAACCCCAAACCAAACAAACAAACAAACAAAACAAACCAAAAACCAAAACAAAACATGGCCCCCAAATCAACATGAGCAAAGCTCATGTGAAATCACAGAGACTGAAGCAGCATGCACAGGGCCTGCATGGGTCTGGACCAGGTCGTCTGTGCTTATGTTATGTTTCCATTGTATGTTTCCAGGACAATGAGAAAGAATGGGTCTGTGGCTCTGGTGCCCTCTCTTGGGCTCTTTTCCTTCAGTTAGTCTGTCCTGTACAACTTCAATGTGATAGTTTTTGTTTTATCTTATTATGTATTATTTATTTATTTTAATTTTTTAAAGAATGAATGTAAACCTAGACACAAAGGGTAAAAGTTAACAACAGAACTGTTATTTATACATGCTGGGAGAGGGAAAATCATTATTCTCCAATGGAGTGACACTGGGTATATCAACCCCTCCAGGGTAGGCTTATATTTAGGATTAGTTGGCTAAAATATAATGGACTCCACAGTATTTTGTGTGTGCTTTTATTTGGTTATAGTTTGGTGGGTTTTTTTTTATTTGTTGTTTGCTTTGTTTTGTTTTGAATGATATAGTATTTTGTTTTCTAGGTTTTTGGTATTTTGTTTTTTATTGGGTTTTTGTTTGTTTTTGGAGAAAGAACTTAAAATTGGGTGGGTAGGAATGGGGAGAAGATCTGGATACAGTTGGTCAGGGGCAGAGTATGACCAAAATATATTGAAATTTAAAAACTGTTTTAGGGGCCAGGCTTTGTTGACTAAGTCACAAATCCCTCCCCCTTATTGAGAGAAACCAATGTTTGTCCTCCCTATGGTAAGAACACAGCTATTGCTACTGCCTTTGGTTTTTCCTCAGAGGTAATGTCTATTGCAGAGTATACCTTACACTTCAGGAATAGGGAGCAGAGGTTCCTCATCTGGAACTGACCAGATCCTCCACCCTAAGGAGTAGTTTTCATAGTAACAGAAGGCACCATGCAAGCTTCCAAATGAGGGAGACAACCAACAGTCCTTTTCAGCTATGATGCCTGTGAAACAGATCAATCAACATCAGGGCATGATAACCCTAAGGGTGCAGCAGTAGCACACATACCTTGGAGGTAACCAACAGTCCTCTAATTAGTCTTCAGTCCTGCTCAACAAAAGGAAAACCATGCCTCCTGGTACTGGAAACCTAGTCAACTCCTCAGTACTAGTGAAGTTGTAGTTATTGGAGAAGAATCTACCACCACTAATTTACTAACCAGCATAATCCCTGACATCAGCCTAAAATTTGTTCTTATACCCAGAGACAACTGTAGACTTCAGCCTTCAACCAAGAAACTTCTCTTTGCATAAGATAGAGACCAAAATGGAAAACCACAACCAGTCAAAATGCAGAGTTGTGGAGAGTCTAACCCCAATTGGAAACATCCACAAAACACTCCCACACCTAAGGCTCCAGAACATTGGGCAAGAGGGTATGGAAAGATTGCAACCACCAGAAGTTCATGGAATTTTCTGTGAAATCATGACTCCTACTAATGTCAAAAGCTATACCCATAAAATTTCAAGACATGACTGCCCAAATGTTAAATGAACAAGGATGACACCAATGGATAAGCTAAAGTGAATTAGTAAAAGTCTGAGAGACCTCAGCCCAACATAGAGAACTCCAGGCAACTAATGAATGCAGAGAATGAGAGAAATAGTCTTCCAAGGAAAGAGCATTTGGTTTTGTAAAATTAAATGGTCAGTACTGAAAACATATACACAACTAGCATTATACAGACTCAGCAGGTTATATTTAGGAATATCTATAAGTACTTGTATACATGAAATAACAATTTATAGAAAAATAGGCCATGAATTTTAAATATAGAAAGGGGGGTGTATTCAAGTGTTTGGAAAGAAGGAAGGGAAGGAAGAAATGATGCAATTATATCATATAATACACACACACACACACACACACACACACACACACACAAACACAGGTAGAAGATGCTATCTATGCACAACAAAGAGGACACATGAGAGACACTCTCAGTTGTAGTCTTGATTTTGAACTTCCTGACCATCAGAGCTACCAGAGAAACCAGGTATAAGCTACACAATTAGTGGTTGTTTGCTACAGCAGTCTGAATAGACAGATACTGACATTAACTTTCCAGTCCTAAAGATCAGTTTTTAAATCGTCAAAGTGGGTATCTACAGTAATTCATTGAAATAATTCTATGTGTCTGTGAGCAACAATTCTAATGCGTAACAATTTTTCAAAAGTGTTTAAATATTACAACACTATTAATGCTAGAACAATTCTACTTCTTTTGTAAGTGCATATATTTTATTTATATACCCACATAAATAACACACTCACAACCACACACACACACAATCACACACACACACACACACACACACACACACACACACACACACACACACGCTTATATGTTTATAATCAAGTGACATTTTCTTTTTCCCCATTTTATTGAGAATTTTTTTCTCAGATAATATAGCCTAACTATAGTTTCCACTCCCACTACTGCTTCCAGTTTCTCCCCACCCCTCTCATACAGGTCCGTTCTCTTTTTGGCTCTCATTAGGAAACAAACAGGCTTCTAAAGGGTGATAATAAAATGAAATAAAACTAACACATCAGAATAGGACAAAAGAAACAAACAGAAGAAAAAGAGTCTAAGAAAAGGTACAAGAAACAGATATAGACAGAGAGACCCACTGTTTGCACACTCAAAAATCTAATAGAAACTCTATACTGGTAGTTATAAGATATGAAAAAAGGACCTGTAGGTTAAAAGAGAGAATATGTATATATACATATATATAATATATGTATATATGTATATATATAATAAAATAATATAAAAATAAAAGATTAAAAAAAGTCCTGCTATGATATTACAAGACAAGGAACATTCAAAGATGCCTATGTTTTTTTCTGTTACCATCTGCTGATGCACATGGAGCTTACCCTTAGGAGTACTTTGTTTCCCTAGTGATACTCCAAGTGGTTATCAGTTGAAGACAAGATGAAATTTCAGAGTAGTTTTGATGTGGCTTTTCCTGTGTGCTAAGGATGTTGAACATTTCTTTAAGTGTTTCCTAGCCAGCTGACTTTCCTCTTTTAAGAATTTTCTGTTTAGATCTGTACTCCATTTTAAAATTAGGATGTTGGGTTTTCTGATGTCCAACATTTTGGATTCTTCATACATATTGGATATTGGCCCTCTACTGGATGTGTAAATGGTGAATGTTTTCCCCATTCTGTAGGGTGTCACTTTGAATGACAGTGCCCTTTGTTGTGAAGAAGCTTCTCAGTTTCATGAAGTTCCATTTATTATTTGTTAACCTTAGAGCCTGTCATATTGGTGTTCTGTTCTGAAAGTCTTCTCATGTGCCAATGAATTCAAGGCTATCTCCACTTATTCTATCAGGTTCTATCTATCTAGTTTTACACTGAGGTGGTTGATACATTTGGTGTAATTTGATTGAGGTCAGGGATGTTGATACTTCTTGAAGTTCTTTTATATTTTAGGATTGTTTTAGCTATCTTGTAATTGTGTGTGTGTGTGTGTGTGTGTGTGTGTGTGTGTGTGTGTGTGTGTTTACATGAAGTTGAAATTATCATTTCAAGATCTGTGTTCAAGAATTGTGTTAGAATTTTGATAGGGATTTCACGAAATCTGTAGATTGCTTTTGGTGTAATGGCTACTATTTGTCTATTAATCCTACCAATCCATGAGCATGGGTGATATTTCCAACATCTGTTATCTTATTCAAGTTCTTTCTTCAATACCCTAAAGTTTTTTTTTAATCATACACATATTTTATTTACTTGTTTACAGTTACCCCAAGATATTTATATTATTTGAGATAATTGTAAAAATTGTTATTTTATGATTTCTTTTTTAGTCTGCTTATCATTTGAATACAGGAGTACTATTGATTTTTGTGAATTATTTTTGTAACCATTTTCTTCAATGAAAGTATTTATCAGCTGGAGAATTTCCCTGTGGATAATGTAGGGTCACTTATGTGTACTATTATACCATCTTCAAATGTAGATACTTTGAGTTCTTCCTTTTCATTTTGTATCCCCTTGGTTTCTTTCAGTTGTTTTATTGCTCTAGCTAAGACTGCAAGTTCTAAATTTGCATAGATAAGCAAAGACTGGACAGCTTTGTCTTGTTTCTGATTCTAGTAGAATTTCTTTGACTTTCTATCCATTTAAGCTGATACTGGTTATGAGTTTGATGTCACCTGACTTATTATGCTGAAGTATGCTCCTTGCATTCCTAATCTCTCCAGGACTTTTCTCATTAAGTTTTGATGGATTTTGTCAAAGAAATTTATGTATCTAATTTATTCCTTCTGTTTTCTTGGGTATGGTTAACCTCTTGGATTTGAATTTTTCTCCTAGTGCCTTCTGTAGGGCTAGCTTAAGAGATAGAGATTGCTTAAATTTCATTTTATATTGGAATGTCTTATTATCTCCATCTATTGTGATTGAGAATTTTGCTGAGTATAGCATTCAGAGCTGGCATCTGTGGTCTCTTGGAATCTGTAGAATATCTCTCTTTTCAGGAACTTTTGGCTTTTAGAGGCTCCATTGAGATGTCATTTGCTATTCCAGAGAGTCTGCCTTTGTATATTACTTGGTCCTTTTCCCTCACAGCTTTTAATATTATTTCTTTGTTCTGTATATTTAGTGTTTTGATTATTATCTGCTGAGAACAATTTCTTTTGTTGTTCAGTTTATTTGGTTTTCTGTATGCTTCTTATCCCTTGGTAGGCATCTTCTTTAAGCAGGAAAACTTTTTTCTATCATTTTGTTGAAAACATTTTCTGTGCTTTTGACCTGTGTTTCTTTTATTTCCCATACTTCTATTATTTTTAGATTCAATATTTTCATAGTATCCCAGATGATTTGTGTTGGGATTTGTTTTTGACTGAGAGATCCATTTCTTTTATCGTGCCTTCAGTAACTGAGATTCTTTCTTCTACCTCTTGTATTTTCTTGGTGAGGCTTTCTTCTGAATTTCTTGTTCAAGTTACTAAATATTAATTTTCAGAATTCCCCACTTTCAGTTTTCTTTGTTGATTCTATTTCCAGCATTAGATTTTGAACTATTTTATTTACTTTCTTTTACTCTTTGTTTATGTTTTTATAGATATATTTGGGAATTTATTCTTTTTTTCTTTAAAGATCTGTGTCATATTCATAAAGGCTATTTAAAGGTCTTTTCTTGTGTTCAGCCATGTTACAGTACTCAGGGCCTGCTGTGGTAGGGTTGCTTGACTGTAGAGGAGACATATTTTTCTGGGTGTTACTTATTGTGTTTTATGTCTATGCATCTAGGTTTGGGAAGATTGTAATCCTAGGTATTAAAATCTGGTCTTTTCCTGTTTGACTGGATGTTTTCTTTCTTGTTATCTCTTATTATCTCGGTTCTCAGGAGGTATGTTGGCAGTGTGCTGCCTGGTAGGGAATTCTTCTGGAGTCCTGCTAGGTGTGGGGCACTGATGATTTGGGGTATAATGTGTTTCTAGGTGTTGGGAGTTGATGTTTAGGAATGAGGGTGTGCTAGAATGGGGTGGGCTGAGAGAGGCCACGGAAGGTAATAAAATAGTTTATTCCACCAGGCACTGGAATCCACTTAGTACCATGAGAATGGGGGCAGAGAGTCAGGAGAGACCACAACAGGTAGTGTGCTACAGAGATGGGGATTGCACAAAGCATTGACTGGGAAGGACAGGAGGGAGAGTGAAGATCTGAAACTACACTACTCAGGCGACCTACTTGCTTCACAGCCAGGCTTGGCTGGAGGATTCCCAGGAAATTCCTGCTGGTATTGGGAGTGGGGATAACAGGATGAGTAGGGAGGAAGGCAGGAGGACATTGTCTGTGTTTGGTGGTCTGTGTGATCTGCTGGAGGTGTGTGTGTGTGTGTGTGTGTGTGTGTGTGTGTGTGTGTGTGTGTGTGTGTGTGTTGGGGGATAAGCAGGTGGTCTGCTCTAGAGCTGGGAATGAGACTTGGTGATTGGATTTGGAGGAGAATAAGGTAAAGTCAAGATCTATAACTAAGCTGCCTACTCCTTGGCTGCAGTTGTCTGTGAGTTGCCAGGGAAAATCCTTCTTGCGCTTGGGGCTGGATAAAGTGATAAGTAGGGGGTAGGAAAGTTGAAGAGGAGGTCTGTGTGAGAGATGGGGATAGAGAAGAAGGGGTGGTTTCAGCAGGTGGTCTGCTCCAGAGCTGGGAATGAGACTGGGGAAATAAATTTGGAGGAGAGAAGGGAGAAGTGAGGATCTCCAGATAGCCTACCTGCTCCCCTGGGCAGAGTGTGAAATTTTCAGAAACAGTTGCATCCTCCTTCTAGGCATTTCAGGTCCTATGTGATACAGAGATGCAGTACTATAATGATCTGACACCCAAATTTTCTTTCTTTTCTTGGAAAAACAATACAATATGCCAACAAACATAAATTTCTTTTTCATCTATGAAATTCATATATTTTGTGGTGAGTTAAAACATTCCTTGAAAACTTTCAACAGTATTTTCTTGAAATGAACACTCATTCTTATACTGTCAACAAGCCCTATGCACACACTTTTTGCCTTTCTTTTTTAAATAATAGATTTGCATTCTTACTTGGGCTCAGCTCAATAAAGATGCATATATACTCTATTTTTCAAGTATTTGTTGACCCTTTAATGATTATCAAATGCAGAATAATTGGTATAGCTGAATGTCACTTGAAAATCGCCTCTGCGTGAACTGTAGTCAGAGGAAGGCAAAGACCAAAACTTGAGGTTGCACACTGGGTCCAAATTCTTCCCAGAGTGTCTTGTGCTTAGATGCAACAAAGGATACATTCGTAAACAGTGAGAAGACACACAAAGGGACAAGGGATGGAGACCAGGAATAAGCACCCAAACTCATCCTTCTTGTTTCTGAGAAATTAAATAGCACTTGCTCCTTGATGTCCATATACATATATGTACTAAACCAAAGCACTTTGAAGACATCTATTGTTCAACTGCCACATTCAGGACAACGAATATTGCCCTTGAATTTCAAAGAGGATAAGTAACTTGTTCATACCTAGAAAGGTAGGTACCTTAGGTGCATCATTACTTACCTATTGCTGTGCTGACTGCCCAGTCAATGAACGCAGTAGCTTATCTTTAAGATTTTTAGAGATGTGACATGTGACTTCTTTATCATAGTCAATGACAAAGTATAGTGGCAAGAGCTTAAACTTGTCACATGGGCATTTTCTATATTATTTTATGTTCTCATATAATCTTATTCTAGAGACAATTAATTTAAAAGTGTAGACATGTAGCCAATTTAATGGTTCAGCTCTTTATTTTCTTTGTCTGTAGTCTATAAGAAGCTATCTTTTCATTTAAATGTTATTGTGTTCACACATGCGGTTAAAAATATTAAGCATAACAGAAAAAATTAATATCATTGTTCCTTACTTGTCTCTCTCTCCAGAGGCAAATATTTTTAACCATAGCTATTTTTAACTTACATTTTTCATATTAAAAATTAATTATATTATCTTTTTTGGTTTTTAACATAAAAATTATAAACTACACTTTATTCATCTATTTGTATGTATGTGTGTGTGCTTCCGTGTGCCACTGTGACACACATATGGAGATCAGAGGTGAGCTTTGTAAATTCAGTTCTCTCTACCCTGTGGGTGTTGGAATCAAACTCAGGCCGTTAGGCTTGGCAGCAACCATCTTCTTCCTCTGAGCCATGTTACAAGCACTGATTTTTCAACCTTATGTTTGTGGACTCATTGCTATCAGTAAGATCTGTTTCTTGTTTTGTAGAGACAATACTGAGACTCCATGAAGACACTGATCAGGCTTCCCATGTGTCTTCTTCCTCCTTTTCTTTCTTTTCATCCTGTTGTCCTCCTTTGCCTCTTTCTTCCATGTTTCCCTCCTTCACTCTTTTCTTTCCTTCACTGATATTTTTTGCTTCCATCTATTTTCTCTGTGTCTTTTGGAGTCTGCATTCTGTTTCTCCTTGTTTTCTTATCTGAATTTTGGAAATTCTAGTAATGTCTGATGAGTACTCTTAGTTATTCATCATAAAAACAAGGAACTATAGGAAAGCTAGATGTTCTTGTAAGCATTGCAGCTCAGATGGAAAGATATCTTGGCAGTCAGGAACAAAGAAATAACACGAAGTCATGGCAAGCATAGCAGCTTACAGCCCTGATCCAGGGAAAGGTGTTCACAATGCAAGTGTAACACATCTGCTCTGGTAGGGGAGGGTTTTTCTAGTGAGGTTGTTACAGCTCTGCTCCAGAGAAGTGTTACTGCTCTGCTCAGGTCCAGACAACTGTTACAGCTCTGTTCCACTAGGCAAAAGTTTAGCCAGTGAAAGTATTGCAGTTCTGCTCTGCTTTGCTCCAATAGAAATTGTCACAGCTGGGTTTCATTCTGGAAAATATGTTACACTACACAATAAACGTCACTTAAGTGATTTATTTGGAAGGAAGAATCCAGGAGGATGGCTGCCTCAGGTGAGAAACAGCAGAAAACTAAACATGGTAAAGATTTCTTATGAGGTAGGCAGGGATTTTGGGGATGTCTTGGGATTGTTGTTTTTTTTTTTGTGGTCTGATTCTGGTACAAGCTCAGGAACTGGTGCAATTTCAATTTCTGGTCCTAGGGTTAAGTCAGGGTTACAGTGTTTTTCCTTGGCCCAGGTCTCAGATCTGGTCAGGGGCAGTACATTTTTTCTTGGCCCCTTTAAACCATACAGTTCTTATTCCACATTTTACATTTTAAAAACATAAGCACGCATGTTGGCATATTATGTATGAATACATACTTGTGCCCTGAAGATTTGGGCCTCTTCTGCCAGCATCTGCCCCCTCTGATTAGAGTATGTCACTTTGCTTCTACAGAGAAGGTTGTTTTCCATTCGCACTGGTGTTTTCAAGTGAACCTGACTGAATTCCTGCTTGAGGAGTGACCATGTGTGTCATACCTAGGTAACTAATTCTGATCAATTGGTCTTTGATTGTGGTTAGTTTTAGAATGCATGCCTGTCCCAAACAATTGATTAAGCATAGACAGTACCAGCCTAGGATTTTTTGTTGTTGTTGTTGTTTGTTTCTTTGTTTGACTGAAAGGCAAGAAAGTTCTTTGGTTCTAAGATAGCAGCCCAACAGGATGTGGTTTCCAGTTGTGACAATGGATCTTGCTAATATGTGTTGCTAGAGGAGTTGGTATAGACTAAATCAGAAACTGAAAAGTGATCAGTATCTAGAATGTGTTGCTAGAGAAGGTGGTATAGACTAAATAAAAAAAAACCTCGAAGTGATCAGTGTCTAGAAAGAGAGGTCAGTTCCCTGATCAATTGTGTCTAAACCCTACAGGTTCTTCTGTTGTGTGAGCAAGTCTTTTCTTATTCAGCAAGCCTGAGCTTAGTTTTCTCTTACCTAGGACCAAAAGAGTCCTTTGTAATTGTGGCATACTCACAATGACTGCAAAACCTTTGATATGCAATTTATTGACAGCTTGAATCAGTGTCACCCTCTCCAGCTTAACTTCTAGAGACTTCTGATGACTATGCCTTAGAAAATATAGCAGAAGATGACCTGGGTAGAAGAGGCACCATATGCTCTGTCTTAAAGAAATCAGTAAGTTTCCTGTTCTTTTTCTTAGAACATATTCCCCGGAAGCTCTGAGATACTGCGTGAAAATTGCAACAGCTCTGGGGTTGCCATGCTGAAGGAATCATCAGAAAGCTCCTGAGTAAATCATCCTGATTGGCGTAGTCCTTTACCAAAGGCATTGATGTGTGACTGAAGCTCCCTTGAGATTTCCAGTCCAATAGGGCTATTTGAAACTCACTTGCCTGGATAAATGGGTAGTCAAAGGCCACTGTGTGACCACGTTGTGGGAATCACACCCCTGGCTTTTACTTGGCTTTCTAGTCGTTGGGATCTGTGGAATGAATTTAGATGAAACCTGGAACACACTGTAGAAGACAAGCCATCTTTATTATAGAACTGTGAGGCACTCTCAACCAGGACAGTGGTAATGCCCAAAACACCTTTGTACAGGAGTTTAGATAGGCTATATGTTATTCGTGAGGTCACTGGAGCAGGAGTCTTTCTTATTTCCTAGAAAACCTCTTGCTAGTAGAAGGTAGCAGCAGCTTTCTAACCTTTTGGGTGGTTCAGAAAGTTGTATTTCCACCTTGAAATGTGGTTCAGATCCCATTCCTTTGACCCAATCTCATGGAATAGGACATATTAAAAAGAAATAAGAAGGAATGAAATAAAATCTACAAGCAGTCATAAATTACCAAAAAAATACTCTTCTACCACAGGTCTTAACAAAGCCTGCTACCTATACCTCCCTCTTTGGTTTGATCTGTAGCTGTCTTTTGGTGTGGTATTTTAGTTGTGGTGTCTCCTTCTTATTTTGGCTATGAATATTTTTTATCTGCAAAATTAACATTTATGAAGAGCATAAGGGGTGAGGCCTATTGCTGTTATAAGAAAAGGTCTTTCAGCAACAGCTTTGAAGCCTGCTTGTACTTAACAAGATTCATAACAACACCATGCATGTCATAAACTGGAATCTCACCCACTGAGCACTGGCTAAACTTTTGAATCATACTCCTATTAGAAATACTAATATAGTCATTATTTTAATCCACCGCGTTTTAGGTTAGTGAATTCTACACTAATGTACAACTTGAGAGTAGTTTTTTTAATCTCTTAAAATTTATTTATTTAATTAACACTTATGGAAAATATGGTATATAGTCAGGAGGTGTTGAAAAGGAAAAAAAGAATCTTTTTCAGTAGGAAAACAACAAATGAGCTGAAGTGGTTTTCAGATGAGGAGTGAAAATGGGTGTTCTCATTTCAAGGTGTGATCGGGAGTGCTTTTCCATCGCTGAAATTTTAATCAAAAGACCTGGCTTGTCTTTGGAGTTAGTAAGGAATGTTCTGCCTAGTGTACATGTTAGACATGCATATACACACATGTACTTAAAAGTATGCTATGAATCACAAAATATCTGTACAAAGTTTAAAGAATTATGCTTATTACATTAATAAATTCACACATATAGCATTTGTGTCATGATATTTGTATTGGAAAACAACTTTCAGTTATTGCTAAAGAAATACCAGTTGCAAAAGAAGAAAAGAGGAAATTATAATGTTCAGTGGTAAAAAGATGATAGTTCTAGTATGTAAACCCCAGGGGTCAAATGTGAGGCTTATGGGAAGTGTGGTGCTGTGGATATAGCCTAGACATTGTGTCTTAGAAGACATAAGTTCAATTCTGGCTCTGGTACCTAATTAGTACCTTTTGTTTTGGATACATATTTTAACCTTCTACATGGCATTGGAGTAATTTATTTTCCCTTTGTTTCAGACATGATGGACAAACTGTTGTGAAAGTAACTGATAAAGGTATGAATGACCAGTGTGATGATTCATCTCAGTTGTCAAATGGAATTTAGAATCTAAAAAGAAACATACCTCTGTATGTGTATGATGGAGGTATTTACAGAATGGTTTACTGAAAATAGGGACATACCTTTAATATGGGCAACATCACATGGACTGGGATCCCCAATGGAATAAAAACGGGAAAGGAAATTGAGCACCAGCATTCATGACTCCTGGTTTCCCAACTGAACACATTTTTACCAGTCACCATTCTGGCCACCCTACTTCCCTTGTCATGATGGACTATATCCCTTGAAATATGAACTCAAAGTAAACTCTTCCTCTTTTCAATTTCCTTTTTTGTTAGGCATCTTGTCACAATGATGAGATAAACAACTAATAATGTAATAATGTAGAAAGTCTATGATGTGGCAAAATTAGTGCCCTGACAGGTTGGGACAGACAGAAAAGCATTGGCTTATTACAGGCTGATGGCTAGAGATCAGTCACTGTCCTTCACCTTTCCTCCTGAGTCCTCTCTGGTTCTGGAGCAGCAGAACCTCATCCTGGAGAAGCCAGCACAAAAGGGCAGAGATTACCTGTGATGTCAGGCTGCACCCTGGAGAGACACCTGCTGAGCAGGACTGATGCCCTCAAGCAAAGATAGTAGTAAAGGCAGAATGAGAATTGAGACATTGGTCAACCAGACCATACCTCAGACAGTTAAGAACTGGTTAATTATGCATGTCATCTGCCCCACTCTTGTCTGAATTCTTTCTCTGCTTAAACCTAGAACTCATGGCAGTACCCAAGAATGGGCTCAGGACACTGGATTGCTTTGCCCCTCTTTCCAGTATGGCCACAGAGAATAAGTATCCTTGTTCTGATTTCCATGTTATTTATTTTTAATTAGCATATATTGGGGATGAGCTGCTGAGCCTACCTTTTTTTGGCTTTCAGGTCCCAACTAGCCTTTTGCTCTAAAAACTCTAATAATTTAACTATATTTTCTTCAGAAGGTGACCATTAGGCAAACCAACAATTATAATTATAATTCCATGCTATATACTGCTCTCTTCATTTCTCCATCACTGTGAAACAAACAAACAAACAAAAAAGAAGGTAGAATGACAGGCCATCTTTCAAGACGCTTCAAATTTAGTTAAAAAGTAATATAAAGTTAAAGTGGAATGCAGTATGGAGCCAGATATAGATTGGTAAAGGGTAGATTATTAAGAAATAGTATTCACACAGACTACTTAGCCAGACAGCAGGGAGCAAGGGAAAAAGGGGTCCCTGAGGGTGGGCCTCTAACTCTCCCTACATAAGTCACATGAATGGAAAATTATTTCAATACAATTGAAATTTAATAAAGCTAGAGGTGTTTGCCAAATTATTTTCAGGTGTTTTATAAATATTAAATGCTGGTTTATTTATTTGTCTTTAGAATGATGGCTACACCCTTGCCATTGCTTAGGGAGTGTCATAGCCAGTACTTGTTCTTTTTATAAAATCCTGTTAAGTGGCCCTGAGTGCCAGGACTTCTTTTCCTTTGTTGCGTTTTAACTTGGAAGCAAATTTTCAATGATCAGACATGTCTGCTTTATTTTGAAACTTTCCCAAGCTTGTATCATGAAGGACTTGTCACTCCGTAGTTTACAGACCTGAAACAGACACATGCAAATACAAATTATTGCATCTGTCCTCCAGATAGTCTTCAGATTCTGTAGTCCATATACTAAAAATAATATAGAATCCTATTTTCATTAACCAGCTTTTAAGTTTTGGTATGTGTCTCTATGTGTTCACGTGTGTGCAGGTGCATGTTTGTGTTCACGTATACATGTGCTTGTGTGTGTGTGTGTGTGTGTGTTGTCCATCCATGTCTGTACAGGACTTAGGTCTACTTTAGATGTCATTCCTCTGGTACATTCATCTTGTTTTGTGAGATAACTTGTAACATGCAGATGAAACTAGGCTGACTGGCCAGTGAGCTGAAGAAATCCTTCTGTCTCTGCCTCTCTAGCCATGGAATTAGAAATGCATATCATTGTTCCCAGACTTCTTGCATGTGTTCTGGAGATCAAAATCAGGTCCCCATCCTTGCTTGGCAAATATTTTCCTGACCCCTAAATCTCTTAGCCTTATTCACCAGTACTTAACAATGTGGAATTGCATGTAGACATTTTTCCTGGTGTGGATCATTAAATGCAAACTTCAGTTTTTACACATTCTTTGTATATGAGTCTTTTGGAGTAAGGTGATTTTTCTCTGGGGATGATCATGACATCATACTGGCAGTAATAGAACACAGATTCATATAGTGACTTTCAGGATACATGGCCCCAGAGAATGACAATGAAATGAGCAGAATAACACACTTACAGTGAGATCTATGGTAATGGTTCTTGGGCTAGTGACACACCCAAGTTCACAGATCCTCGTACAGGATTCTTGCCATTTTGATCTCCAGTTCTACCTCCAGCTGTGTGACCCTGGGAGGTGCTAGATTATATAAGATATAAGTGAATTTAAGTGGGGACTCTGCAGTGCTGAGTGCAATTTTCATGAGTCCACATCCATTATGATTGGACTTTTTGAACATGAGATTATATCTGAGCTATTCATGCTGCCTTAATAAGTCCAAGTTTTATTGTATTAGCTACTTTTCTTTGTCAGTCATAAAATACCATGACACACAAAAACAAGAAAACTTAAAGGATTTTTTTTGACTTACACTTCCAGAGGGCTAGATATCCATGATGATGGGGAAGGCATGGCATCTAGTGTAGGAAGCTGAGAGATTACATAACTCACAGAAGCAGAAGAGAGTGAATAAGAAGAGAGATGAGGCTCTAAATTCTCAAAGCCAACCATCCAGTGTGGCTCTGCATTCCACAAATCCATCACCTACCAAAAGAGCACAACCACCTGGGGGTTACATGCTCAAACATGTGGCCAAATGGAGGCAATTTTCATTCAAACCATAAAAGCTAAGGTTTCTCCAAACTGGAATTTGGTGGAATTATTTCTTTGGCCTAGTGTTTGTTCCTGTCTGGTGTAAATAGATGCTTATTCTCTTCTTTCCAAAAAAGCCATACCACAGAGCCTCTGGGCATACTTGGATTAGACCACTTTCAAGATCTTGTTAAATATTGAAGATTTTAGTTTTCCATGTAAAATATTCTAACTTGCTTAAAATGAAATAGAATCCTGGGATCCACATTTTAAACATTGTCCCTGAAGATATTTGTGGATGCCTGAAATACATGTAGGACTCACTGGTAATAAAGTTTCCTTATCCATGTAATGTATATTCATAGACAAAATGTAGTGTAAAATAAGACTAATAATCTGATGAGTTTTAGACAAAGACTTAGTATGCAGTCTTAGTATCTTTTCAAAGAATTATGTGAGTCATTTTATTTCCAGTTTACAAACAATTCATTTATTTTTCCCTGATGTGGCTATTCCTGAGAATTAGTCAAGTTCCATTAATTTGATCATGAAAAGAATACAACCCTTGGTTTCCTGTTCCTTTTCAGCGGCACTGCTCAGAGTCATCTGATGCCAGGGATCTGCTCAAGGAACTGAACACGGTGGCAGAATCCAACACACTGGACACTCCTAAGGCCCCAGTGGCAGTTACGATTCTATCAACCAGTCCAGCGGGACCAGTGCACCCGGACACTGCTGTGGCCCCGGTAACCAGTGCCACCTCCATCCACAAGAAGAAGACAGACATCAGAGTATTGGATCTGTTTGCATCTACCTGACGGGAACCTTGGTCCCATACCCACCAGGAGAGGAGACTCCTGCTAAACCCACCAGAAGAAAGGATGAGAAGAGAACAAGGTAAAAGCACATTCATAACAGAAAACCCAATATGACACCACCGGAGACTAGGAACCATACACCAGCAAGACCTGAACATCACAATGCAGATGAACCAGAAGAGAATGACCTTAAAAACATCTTCAGGAAAATGATAGAGGACCTCAAACAGGACCTCAAAGAGGACATGAGAAAATCCCTTAAACAAATGGAAGAAAAACAAACCAAAAAAAGATATCAACATATCTCTCAAGAAAACAGTTCAAGACATAAAAACTGAAATAGAGACAATAAAGAAAGCTCAATCTGAGGGAATGATGGAAATAGAAAAGCTGGGTAAATGATCAGGAACTACAGACTCAAGCATAACCAACAGAATACAAGAGATGGAAGAGAGAATCTCAGGAGGTGAAGATACACTAGGAGAAATAGACTCATCAACCAAAGAAAATCTTAAGTCCAACAAATTCCTAACACAAAATATCCAGGAAATATGGGATACCATGAAAAGACCAAACCTAAGAATAATAGATATAGAAGAAGGTAAAGAAATCCAACTCAAAGGTGCAGAATACATATTCAGCAAAAATCATAGAAGAAAACTTTCCTAACCTAACGAAAGACATGCCAATGAAAATACAAGAAGCCAGCAGAACACCAAATAGACTGAAACAAAAAAAGGTCTCCTTGCCACATAATAATCAAAACACCAAACACAGAATAAAGAGAAAATATTAAAAGCAGCAAAGGAAAAATGTCATGTAATCTATAAAGGCAAACCTATCAGAATCACACCTGACTTTTCCATGGAAACTCTGAAAGTCAGAAGGTCCTGGATAGATATTCTACCTACACAAAGAGACCATGGATGCCAGCCTAGACTACACAGCAAAGCTTTCAATCAATATAGATGAAGAAACAATATATTCCATGACAAAACCAGATTCAAACAATACATATCCACCAACCCAGCCCTACAAAAAGTTCTGGAAGGAAAACTGCAACGCAAGGAAGTTAACTACAATCAAAAAATATATGCAATAGATAACCCCACTTTACCAATAGCCAAAAGGAAAAAGGGATAGAATCCCACACATAATCTTGCCACCATCACCACATCAAAAACAAACAAGAATGAACAATGAATGGTCATTAATATCCCTCAACACTAATTTCTTAAATCACCTATAAAAAGACACAGATTAGCATAATGGATAAGAAGACAGAATCCTTCCTTCTGCTGCAAACAAGAAACACACCTCAACTTCAAAGACAGATGGTACCTAAGAATTAAAGGTTGGGGAAATATTTTCCAATCAAATAGACCCAAGAAACAAGCGGGGTTAGCAATGCTAATTTCTAATAAATTGGACTTAAAACTAAAATCAATCAAAAAAGATGAAGGAGGTCACTTCCTACTCAACACAGGAGAAATCCATCAGGATGAAGTCTCAATTGTGAACATTTATGCCCCAAATACAAAGGTATTCATATTTGTAAAAGAAACATTACTAAAACTCAAATCACACATAAAACCATACACACTTTTAGTGGGAGACTTCAACACCCTACTCTCACCACTGGACAGGAGCACCAGACAGAATCTTAACAAAGCAACAAAGGAAATAATAGAAGTTATGGCAGATTTGGACTTAACAGACATTACATCCAAATACAAAACAATATACCTTCTTCTCAGTGCCACATGGAACCTTCTCTAAAATCGACCACATACTTGGCAACATAGCAAACCTCGACAGGTACTAAGAATTGAAATAATCCCCTGTATCTTATCAGACCACCATGCTTTAAAGTTAGCATTCAACAACAACATGAATTACAGAAAACCTACAAACTCATGGAAATTAAGTAACACCCATTTGCACAATTCCTGGGTCCAGGAAGAAATAAAAGAAGAAATTAAAGATTTCCTAGAAATTTAATGAGAATGCAGACACAACACATCCAAACCTGTGGGACACTTTGAAAGCAGTGCTAAGAGGAAAGTTCATAACGCTAAGTGCCCATATGAAGAAACAGGAGAATAATCACAATAGAGAATTAACAGCACAACTGGGAGCTTTAGAAGACAAAGAAGCCAATACACCCCGGAGGAGCACACACCAGGAAATAATCAAATTGAGGGCTGAAATCAATAAAATGGGAACTAGGAGAACAATAGAAAGAATAAATATAACGAAGAGTTGGTTCTTCAAGAAAATCAACAAGATAGACAAACCTTTATCCAAACTTACCAAACTGCAGAGAGTGGACACGCAAATTAATAAAATCAGGAATGAAAAGGGGACATAACAGACACAGAGGAAATCCAGAGAATCATCAGGTCATACTTCGAAAACTCATATTCCCCCAAATTAGAAAATCTAAAGGAAATAAACAATTTTCTGGATAGATTTCATTTTCCAACATTAAATCAGGACAAGATAAGCAACTTGAATAGACCTATAACCCCTAATGAAATTGAAGAGGTCATCAGAAGTCTCCCAACCAAAAAAGGCCCAGGGTCAGTTGGCTTCGCTGCAGAATTCTACCAGAAATTCAAAGAAGAGCTAATACCAATACTCCTCAAATGGACATTGCCAAACTCTTTTTATAAGGCTACAATAACCTTGATAACCAAGCCACACAAAGACACAACTAAGAAAGAGAACTACAGACCAATATCCCTCATGAACATTGATGAAAAAATCCTCAATAAAATACTGGCAAATAAAATCCAAGAACACATCAGAGAAATCATCCACCATGATCAAGTAGGCTTCATCCCAGGGATGCAAGGGTCGTTCAACATATGAAAATCCATCAATGTAAACACCATATAAACAGACTGATGGGAAAAAACCCACATGATCATCTCACTAGATGCCGAAAAAGCTTTTGACAAAATTGTACACCCCTTCATGATAAAGGTCTTGGAGAAATCAGGGAAAACAGGAACATACCTCAACATAATAAAAGCAATATACAGCAAGCTAACAGCCAATATCAAGTTAAATGGAGAGAAACTCAATGCAATTCCTCTAAAATCGGGGAGAAGACAGGCTGTCCACTCTCTCCATACCTCCCCAATATTGTTCTTGAAGGTGTAGCTAGAGCAATAAGACAACGAACAGAGAGCAAGGGAATACAAATCAGAAAGGAAGAAGTCAAACTCTCACTATTTGCAGATGATATGATAGTCTACATAAATGACCCAAAAAACTCTACCAGGGAACCCCTACAGCTGATAAATACCTTCAGCAAAGTGCAGGATACAAGATTAATTCAAAAAAAAAATCTGTAGCCCTCCTATATACCAATGACACATTGGTGGAGAAAGAAATCAGAGGAACATCACCCTTTACAATTGCCACAAACAACATAAAATACCTTATGGTAACACTAACCAAAACAGTGAAAGTCCTGTATCATAAGAATTTTGAATCTCTAAAGAAAGAAATTAAAGAAGATACCAGAAAATGGAAAGATCTCCCATGCTCTTGGATAGGTAGGATCAGCATGGTAAAAATAGCAATCTTACCAAAAGCAATCTACAGATTCAATTCAATCCAAATTAAAATCCCAACACAATTCTTCACAGACCTTGAAAGAACAATTCTCAACTTTATATGGAGAAACAAAAGACCCAGCATAGCCAAAACAACCCTGTACAATAGAGGAAATACTGGAGGCATCACCATCCCTGACTTCAAGCTCTATTACAGAGCTATAGTCCTGAAAACAGCTTGGTATTGGCACAAAAAAAGGTAGACCAAAGGAATACAGCTGTAAACCCTGATATTAAGCCACACACCTACAAACACCTGATTTTTGACAAACAATCCAAATTTATAGCCGGAACAAAGAGAACTTCTTCAACAAATGGTGCTGGCATAACTGGATAAGGACATGTAGAAGACTACAGTTAGACCCAAGCCTTTCACCCTGCACAAATCTTAAGTCAAAATGGATCAAAGAACTCAACATAACCCCACCCACACTGAACCTATTAGAAGATAAAGTGAGAAATACCCTGGAACTAATTGGTACAGGAGACTGCTTCCTGAACATAACACCAGTAGCACAGACCCTGAGATCAACAATTGATAAGTGGGACCTTCTGAAACTGAGAAGCTTCTGTAAGGCAAAGGACACAGTCAGCAAGACAAAACAACACCAGTAGCACAGACCCTGAGATCAACAATTGATAAGTGGGACCTTCTGAAACTGAGAAGCTTCTGTAAGGCAAAGGACACAGTCAGCAAGACAAAACGGCATCCCACAGACTGGCAAAGTATATTCACCAACCCCACATCTGACAGTGGGCTGATCTCCAAAATATACAAAGAACTCAAGAAGATAGTCTACAAAACACCAAACAATTCAATTAAAAAGTGCTGTACAGAACTAAATAGACAATTCTCATTAGAAGAATCTAAAATTCCTGAAAGACACATAAGAAAGTGTTCAACATCCTTAGCCATCAGGGAAATGCAAATCAAAACAACTCCGAGATACCATCTTACTCCTGTTAGAATGGCTAAAACCAAAAACATCTATGACACTTTATGCTGGAGAATTGTGGAGAAAGGGTAACACTTCTCCACTGCTGGTGGGAGTGCCAACTTTTACAGCCACTTTGGAAATCAGTATGGTGACTCTTCAAGAAAATGGGAATGAGTCTACCTGAAAATTCAGCAATTCCACTCATAGGCATATACCCAAATTAGCACATTCTTACAACAAGGACATCTGTTCAATGATGATCATAGCAGCACTATTTGTAATAGCCAGAAACTGGAAGCAGCCTAGATGCCCCTCAACTGAATAATGGATAGAGAAAATATGGTACATTTACACAATGGAGTACTACTCAGTGGAAAAAAACAATGGAATCTTGAAATTTGGAGGAAAATGGATGGAACTAGAAGAAACCCTTCTGAGCGAGGCAACCAAATCACAAATAGACAAACTTGATATGTACTCACTCATATGTGGGTTTTAGACATAGAGTAAAGGATTACCAGCCTACAATCCACACTGCTAGAGAAACTACTAAACAAGGAGGACCCTAAAAGAGACAAACATTGTCCCCTGGAGAAGGGGAAAGTGTCATGATTCCCTGAGCAAATTGAGAGCATGGGAAGAGGGGGGAGGGAGCTATGAGAATGAGAAGGGAAGAAGAGGAAGGATGCAGAGGTCATGCAGGGGCAGAAAGTTTGAGTCAGGGGAAGAATAGAAGAAAGGGTATGTGATAGGTGGGGATTTAGTTGGGGGGTCTTAGGGGAGGACAGAAGGGAGAAGGGAACTGGGATTGTCATGTAAATCAATATTGTTTCTCATTTAAATAAAAAATGATAAAAAACAGTATGACCAAGGTAACGTATGGAAAAAGGAAAAAAAAATAATACAACCCTTACTTTAAACTTTAAAGAGAAGAACAATAGTCTATTCAGAAGCCAAATATGAGTGACTCTGGTTTAAGAATGCACATTTTGGTTACTTACATGAGATGCTGCAGTGTGGTAACATTTTCTGTTTTAATGGGAATAAAATGAAAAAAATTATTAATTAAAGCATTTCAAAAATCCATTGGTAGAAACATCATGTAGGCAAGATACAGAAAAACAGGGGAATCTGTTTTATAGCTCTCTGATGAGATCTGATGCCACTCATCCTTTGACACTGTAGACACCAGTTGTCTGTTACCACATTCCAAAAGTTTTACTTAATATTCAGAAGGATTTTGGTAGCACACAGAGTTGGACACCACATGGTCATTAAGGGGACTAATGACAGCACTAGACAATTTGGCTCCCAATCTCTAACATTCAAGATCCCCACAGTCCTGATGTCCTAATCATTCAAACACATTTGTATAGTGTTTAAGAAATGCCACTCTTCTCTTGGAACTTCAGATCATGAGTTCAATAACTCCACAGTTTAAGAGATCCAGACCCCTGAACATGGATGTCAATAAGGAGGCCTCTGTACTCCAGGGAGCCTCTGGCGGTGGATTAGTATTTTTCCCTGGTGCAAGAAGTCACTTTGAGAGCCCATCCCACGTGAAGGGTTACACTCTGGCCCTGGACACATGGGGAAGGGCCCAGGACCAGCACAGGAAGATTTGGTGGACTTTGCAGAGCCCCGTTGAGGGCCCTACCCTGCCTGGGGAGTGGTGGGTGGATGGGGTGGGGGTAGGCTGGGGGTGGGGGAGGAGGGATGGGGTGAGGGGAGGGAGAGGGAGAAGGGACTTACATGTGAAACAAGCTTGTTCCCTAACTAGAACTAATAAATAAATTAAAAAATATATACATAAAGGGTAAAGGCAGTGCATCCATTGTGTCTGATCTTTAGAACCCTAAAACAAAACTGTATAAATATGTCCACAAATTCATTGGTATTCCTGCCTTCCAAAGGCAGAGCCAGATTCATGCCCTTGAGAACACAGGATGCATTTACAGATGCTGCTCTCAGGATTGCATTGCAGTGGAAGTGACCATGTGATTTCTCACATTGTCAAGTCAACCTTGAAACTTATTCATCATTCTGTGGTGAGCAGGAAGCCATATTTCAATGGGTTTCATGAGTGCTTTTTATCCTCCAAGACAGGGTTTCTCTGTGTAGCTTTGGAGCCTGTCTTGCCATTAGCTCTTGTAGACCATGCTGGTCTGGAACTCACAGAGATCTGGCTGCCTCTTCATGAGTGATTTTAAGAACACAGAGGAACTAATGTTGCTTCCAGCCAACATCAATTTATCAGTCATGTGACTGAGCTACCCATATAATGGATCCTCAAATCCTAGACAAACTTTTGAGTAACCACCACTCTGGTTGACATGTTGATTGTGAATTTGTGAAAGATCTTGAGCTAGATGGCTCTGCAAAATCATCCTTAATACTTAACATACACTTTCAGAGCTGTGCCAGTTCATCGTTTATCAGTCACTAAGTTTCTGATATGCAAATAACCAGTGAACTTGAGGCAGGATATAAGGATGGGAAGAATGAAGGGAACTTGAATTACTCTCCTGGTGATTGAAAGTCAAGACACTACACCATAGCTGATAAAGTTACAATTTCCTATATAGAGAATATGTTTTCTTAAAGACATCTCAAGATGGGTGTCAAAAACAACACATACAATATCTTCATTTAGGACCAGGAGATTTGTAACTTTGAATTTTATTGTATTAGCATTCCTCTCTTATCCCTAACTCTTAACAGTGTACCTCATAAAAACCACAATACAATTTGATTTATAGAAGAAAAGTATTTAAGATAAGGGAAAGTACTTCATTTTAAAGCTTATTTACTATGTATACTCTACTGTTAATTGCACCCATGAGGAATGCAACTTAGCTGTTATAAAGACTTATAAGTACGACTCTCTCATGGTACCTGCATCATGTGTTTGGATTACATATTGTTCTTTTCCCATGTGACTCTTCATCTAAAACCTCAATAAACTTATGAGCTTTTCTCCACTCTGGCTCTTTCTGAAGTTGTCTACCGTGTCATAGTCAAAGATACAGCTTGGCTATTGGTGGTCATGCATGGCTGTGCCTCCCTGCCAGTTCTGATAAGCCCAGTCTGTTATGGTCCACGTCACTGCTCCCATTACTCTATTTTATGAAGAACTATTGAAAATAGTCACATGTCAAATAATCTAATTATTAATACTGAAAATTAAATCATTATTTGGACTGTGTTCATTTGTGTTGGTTACCAGAACCCTCTGAAATCTCCATAAACTAAATAGTTAGGCTCCTTTCCAAACTGTAAATTTTGAAAAAGATTTTTGTCTTCTAGTTTTTTGAAAATTTTGTGCAAGTATACTTTGTTCCTTCATTACATGACCCTCTATCCTGGTCCCCTTCACCTTACCCTACATCTTGATCTCCTTCCTATCTTCCTATTTGGCAATAACATTAATAGCACTGGCATAAGAAACTTGGGCTTCCACAAATATTAACTGACAAGTGTCACTGGCCAATCTCTCTTTTAAGAGCCAGAAAATGCCAAGCCACAAAACAGACAAATGTAGGTGTTTGAATGGAAATTGCACTTCAGTTCTGAATTGCTTAGTGTATCAGAGTGCGGTGAGTATATGCTGTGTGTTGGTAGCCACGTCCTCACAGAGGCCCCCTGTTCACTGATGTTATCTTCCACGTGAATGATGAACCCAGTATCTTTGAAAATGACTGTTTAGCATATTTGAATATTTAAATGTATACAACAATGGCATAGCTTTTTCCTGTCACCCTTCTTAGTTTTTCAAAAATAAAATGAAAATCTCTGAATCTTCTGACATGTCTTTCCTCCTGTTACATGTTAATGCCAGCTTCCTATTGACTGGGGAATCTTTACTCAAGGGGTCTTAGTTGTGAATTTTACTTAGGAATGTAGTAACACACAGGAGTTTTTAATAACTATTTTGGCCTAAAAATACTGTCATATAAAAGCAGACAAGATTTCTATTTTTCTTCTAATCTGAGAATAACAGTGGCTGCTACTTTTATATTATAATTGTTCTTTAATTTACCAATGACCCATAAAGTCACTTTGAATATAAAGTGAGGAGTAACATTTATAGATATAATGCTCTTTTCAAGTGAGGTTATCTTTACAATGGAAATGGGATTAGGACTAGCTGTCAGTAATACAGCTTTTCATACCCTTCAAAATGTTCTTTCACTTTTGTCTTTGAGCTTTTCATCGATTGTTAGAAATGTTGATTTCTTAAAAAACAGTTAATTTAGTTCACATTCATCATTTATATATAAGAAAATAGAGTCTGAGAAATTTTATTCAAACTTAACTATTAGCAGAAAAAAATCACAAAACTGTAAACTGTGATTTTTAGCTCACTGCCCTTTCACAGTGCTGTGCTTATTATCTCTTTATTACATATTGATACAAGCTGATAAATAGTCATTTCACAAATGCTTACATCTCAATTTGGCAGAAATTAACATCAGACTTTAATGTCTTATACTTTTAATTACCACTTTGGCCAATGTGAATTTTCTGTTTATTTTATCTTTTAAATGGCCTTAATTTGAAAAAAATGATGTTGCAGAACATTTTTTAAATTGCTTCAAAAATTTTATTTTTGCATTCTAGCTTTAATATAATTAAAATAACAGTAAATAGGCAATTATATGTATGAACTGTGCATATCTACTTAACTTATGTTACCCAAGATAATATTACACTGACAGCATTGCAAATAATTTTGTGCACTAAGATCTATTATGTTAGATTTTGTGAGTTACTGGGCAGCAGCAACTGCTCAGTGGGTAAAGGTACTTGAGACATAAGCATGGCAGCCTCAGTTGGAGCCTTGTAACTCACTTAGAATTAGAGGACATAACTGATACAACAAAGCACCCCCACACATCAGGTGCAGAAATAACAAAATGACAATACTAATAATTTAAAAATAATAGTTTAAAAATAATTTGTGAGTTATCCATGATTTTAAGATACAGGCATTTGGGTTTCCACCAGCCTGGTCCTGACGCCTTTGATTTTCATCCCTTCCTCTCTGCAACTGGGTTCGAGAGTTCAGTTCATTGTATAGCTGTGGGTGCCTGCCTCTGCTTTCATCAGCCACTGGATGAGGGCTCTAGGATGGCATTTAAGGTAGTCATCAGTCTCATCATAGGGGGATGGCATTTAGGCTATCCTCTCCACCATTGCCTAGATTGTCAGTTGGTGTCATCCTTGTAGATCTCTGGAAATGTCCCTAATGCCACATCTCTCATCAGACCTATAATTGGCTCCCTCTGTTATGATATCTCTCACCCTGCTCTCCTCTATTCTTCCCCCAACTCAACCATTCTGCTCCTCCATTTTCTCCTCTCCCCTCCTCTCCTTCTCTCATTCTTCCAGCTCCTCTCCCCTACCCTCATGCTCCCAATTAGCTCATGAGATCCTGCCCCTTCCCATTTTCTGGGGCTTGAACAAGTTGGAGCACATTGAACCCAGACTAATGTCTGGGAGGCCAGCATGTGACTGATACAGACCCCTGTATGTGGATGTCAATGAGGAGGCCTCAGAACTCTGTGGGGCCCCTGGTAGTGGATCAGTATTTTTCCCTGGTGTAAGAAGGACTTTGAGAGCCCATCCCATGTGAAGAGATGACCTCTAGGCCTGGACACATGGGGGAGGGCCTAGGCCCTGCCCAGAATGATGTGGTTGACTTTGGGGAGCCCCCATAGAGGGCCTTACCATCCCTGGGAAGTGGAGGGGGGATGAGGTGGGGGGCTAGTGAGGTGTTGGGGGGAGGGGAGGGAGAGTGAGAAGGATTGACATGTGAAGCATGCTTATTTCTAATTTGAACTAATAAAAAAAGATACAGGCATTTGTGCTCTTATTAGAGATTCTGTGTTACTTCCTCAAAACTCCAGAAACTATTTTTGAAAATGTGATTACTAATGGGGCTACACCAAGGGAGGTAAGGTTTTATCTGTTTGGCTGATCATTATTTTTCTGTCCACCTATTTCAACTTCAAGTATCATCGCAGAGTGAAAACTTAAAAGCAGTCATCTTTATTGTTTGCATCAATGTAAAGTAATTCTTAGTTCAACCTATATAAGTGTAATGACACACACACACACACACACACACACACATATATATATATATATATATATTATATATATATATATATACATGGACAGAAATCTCATGAAAATTTTAATTTAGAAAATATCTTGGCTAAAATTTGATGTGTATCCCTTTATGAAAAAATCTTTTAGAAAAGCAGGAATAGATGAAACACACCTCAACACAATGAAGATTACATATAGCAAACCTATAAACATTTTACTAAACAAGAATCACATGACAGCAGCTCCTCTATATTCAAGAATGAGATATGGGTGTCTGCTCTCTCTGATCTTATTTAACACAGTGTCAAAGCCTTAGAGCAATAAGATAAGAGATGAAATACCAGAGTTGTAGATAGGAAAGAAGGAAGTCAACGTTTACCTATTTGAAGATGGCTGGCACTTAAAATACATCAAAGACACCATTGTGGAAGCCTCAGAGCTGATAAATACCTACCAAACAGAAGCAAGACATAAGATCAACATACAGTGAACATCAGATTTCCTACATATCAATAATAAACTTGATGAAAAGAAACGGAGTCTATTTGTAATAGGTTCAAAAAGGAGGGATGGAAATAAGACCCTATGAATAATTTAATTAAGTAAAAGACTTCTATAAAGAAATAATTAAGATAGCAAAGAAAAAAATTAGATAATACAGTATAAAATTGGAAAACTTTCCATGCTCATAGGTAGGAAGAATTTATGTTGTTAAATATGCTACAGTAAAGCTGGTATATTAAACGCACACACACACACACACACACACACACACACACACACACACACACACACACACACACACAGCTCAAACAACAATAAAAAAACAACCTCCTCCCAAACCTTAAAATCAAAACCAAACCAAACAATCTCAGAAGTATAGAACCAGGGGATAGAATCCAGGACCCAGAAATAAGTCTACACCACTATAGCTACACAATCTGTTTTAAAAAAAAATGTGCCAAAGCATACATTGGAGGAAATGTAGTCTCTCCTACAAATAAAGCTATAAAAACTGCATGTACATATGTAAAATAGTGAAACTAGATTTTTGTTTACATCTTTCACAAATAGCAATTCAAAGTGCACCAAATACCTTAACTTAAAGTCTGAAGTTGCTCGATGGAATCTCAGGCAAACACTTCAAGGGATAGACATAGAGAAGGAACTCTCCTAATATAGGATGAATCCTAAATTTTTAGATATGGAATTTCTTGAATTGAATAGCTTCTATGGAGCAAATAATACCATAACTTGGGTGAAGACAGTCTATAGCATGGGAAAAAATCTTTCTGAACAGTATACCTGATATAGGATCAGTATCTAGAAACTGTAAGAAAATGTAAAAATAAGCACCCTCAAATAGAATCATTCAGTCAAATAAATAAATTAAACAGAATATTTTCAAAAGAAGAAATACAAATGATCAGTAAATATTTGAAAAACTGTCATCACCCTCAACCATCAGGGGAATGCAAATGTGAACAACACTGAGATTCTATGTAAGGCCAATCATGTCCATGTCATCAAGGGGAGAGATGATAACTGCAAGTGAGGGTGTGCACAAACAGGAAACTTAAATGCAGCTGGTGCTGATGTCAACTTTAGAGCCACTATGGAAATCAGTATGTGGATTTCTTGTTCCTCATATTGTTCGCAAAAGAATTATCACACAATGCAGTTTCATTATTCCTGGGTATATATCTGGAGAATTCTAAATTAGCATATCACAAAGATACTTGTATACCTATGCTTATTTTCCTGTTAGTCACAAAGGCTAATGTTTGGAACTAGCTTGGAGATTCATCAGCAAAGACATGAATAATGGAAGTGTAACATGTGCACACAATGGTATTTTGTTCAGCTGTAAAGAATGGCATATGCAGGAAAATGAATGGAACTGGAGAACATCATACTGAGTGAAATAAACCAGACCTGGGCAGAAACATCCCCTTTCTTTCTTTCTTTCTTTCTTTCTTTCTTTCTTTCTTTCTTTTTTTTTTGTTTTTCGAGACAGGTTTCTCTGTGTAGCTTTGGAGCTATCCTGACACTCGCTCTGGAGACCATGATGGTCTCAAACTCACAGAGATCCCCCTGCCTCTGCCTCCCAAGTGCTGGGATTAAAGGCCTGTGCCACCAACACCCGGCTGAAACATCCCATTTATGTCTGTGTGGAATACATATGCTATCTCTGTATCTGTCTTCTATCTCCATTTATCTAATCTATATGTCTATCTATAGCGTTTATCATTTCTCTCTATATACCATCTGTCTATCATCTATCTATCTATTGATCTATCTATCTATCTATCTGTCTGTCTGTCTGTCTGTCTGTCTGTCTATCTATCATCATCATCACCACCATTTACCATTATAGCAAAAGGGAACTGCAAGGAAAGGGAAGGAAAAGAGCATCACAAGAAAAGAAAAGTGAGGTGAGGGAAGGAATGAGGAGACAACCTTTCCCAGAGTATAATAACATATACATATGAAAATGAAGTATCACAATAAACCCATTACTTTGTATGCTAACTTAAAAGGAAAATAAAACAGAGATAATACTCAGAAAACAAAGGGAAGAAAAACCAGCTGCTTTGCCATTCACCAGTTCCTCTGTTGGCATCAAAATGTTCATTCTTCTCTGAAAGCTGTATCATTAGTGTAAGAAAACATGCCATCCTTAGTAGGAATTTCCTACATATGTAAGAAGTACTTGGGACAGAAATTGCTTTAACATTTGACTTATGGTGGGACATGTCTTGCTAAAACCCAATTCCAATTGCATTTAATACACATAACTCCTGAATATTCTATCTTAGTGCATCTTCCCACACAAACATTGAGAGCACTCCATTAGCTTTGTAACAACAGCCCAAGGACTAGTGTCAAAATATGGAGTAAATTTGTTTCCCATTTTGTTATGATAAAGCTTTACTCCGTAGGCGCTTTCTGCTGCAGCCACCTGAGTTCTGCCCACCACCATGTTATGGTCCCGAGTAACACATAAAGACTTATATTAGGTACAAATGCTGCTTGGCCAATGACTAGGATTTCTCATCTGCTAGCTCAGTCTTAATTATCATAAATCTATATATTTTATAAGACTTATCTTATTGAGGACTCCTCCTTCTGGCGCCCTCTCTTGCTGGCAGATCATATGGCAGCTCCATAGCAGAGACCAGGAGGAAGAGCAAGAGAAAAGGAACAACTTCCTTCTTGTCCTTGCTTACATATGAATCTGCCTGCTATGTCACTTCCTGTCTGGATTTCTACTACATTTCTCAGAATCCTCCTTGACTCCTAGTCCCACCTAACTTGCTGCCTCATTGGCCAAACTGTACTTTATTCAACAATCAATAAGATGAACATACACAGAAGTACATTCCCCATCACCATTTCATAGGATTTATTGTACAGAAGTAACTTGGTAGGTTATGCTTTAGCATCACCATTAACTCAAAAATTGTTTAGTCAACCCATTGTAATTTAAGGGTCTATGTGAAAAAGGTCAATTATTATGTGATCATTGTAATGATAAAATCGTGAGCTTATTCAAGAAATAGGGTCAGTTTTCATTTGATAACCTTGGCTATTAGCATTTAAAATATTTTGATGAGAGTCAGAAGAATGGGTGAATGACCTGCCTGCCAGATGATCTATCTGTTCTACTCCTTAGATTCAGTTCCTAAAGACACATCCCACTGTCATTACCCCACCTCACTACCAGCCCTGCAGCTAGTCCATACCTCCAATGCCAGCAGACCTGCTTTTCAGGTGCAGGCCACAGCAGTCAGATGAGTAGAAACCCCTTCCTGCACCTAAGGCCAAACTAGTGGCCAGAAGTCCAACCCAAAACATGGACAGAGACTCCCTGATGGATCAGAGGTCACACTGGCCACCAGAAATCCAGACCACAAAGCTCAAAAGACCAAAGAATTAACAGAAACCAAGAAACAAAACAACCATTTAACAATGACAAATGCAGAATCAACACCTTGACCTATAACCATCCTAAATCCAGATGCCTAAATGCCAGCATACAAACACAATCGACAACAGAAAGGACAATAGGGCACCATCAGAACTCCACTATCCTACAGCAGCAAAACCTCATTATTTCAATACAGCTGAAGAACAAGAAAACAACTTTAAAACCTGCTTTATGAAGATGATAGAGGTCCTTAAATGAAAAAAACAATCATTAAAGAAATTGAGGGATAGACAAAAATTTGGAGAAAATCAATAAATCCCTTAAAGAACCCCTTAAAGAAAACAATTAACTGGGGAGGCTCACTTACAGTTTCAGAGGTTCAATCAATTATCATCTTGACAAGGAGCATGGCAGCTTTCAGGCAGACATAATGCTGGGACTGAGAGTGCTACATCTTGCACACAATAGGAAGTCAACTGGCTATCCTACCAATGGAAGTTTAAGCAAAATAGAACTCAAAATCTGACCCTACAGTGGCCCACTTCCTCCAACAAGGCCACATCTCCTAATAGTGCCACTCCCTTTGGGGGCAATTTTCTTTCAAATAACCACAAGATACAAGCATCATTAACAGTATACAAGAGTTTTGAGAGCAAATCTTGGGCAATGAATAGATTCATTGGTCAAAGAAAATGATAAATCTAAAAAAAAATACTAACATAAAACTGTAGGGGAAGCTGTAGCCATGCCTACTTAGGGGGTGGCTACAGGTGTGCCTGACCACGCCCTCACAAGCTTGCGAGGGCGTGGTCAGGGGATGTAGGGTGACTGCATTTTCGCTTTTCGTTTTTGGGCTTGTGTACAGACTGCTGCCACTCCGGCTGGCTAGGTCGCCCTGTAAGTAAGGCTTTTCCCTATTAAATACCCTTATATTTCTACCTGACTCCGTATTGGTAATTTCCCACTATATCTGGTTGTCAGAAGCGGGATATTGGAAACCCACATCCCATTTGGGACAGGCTGTGGGTTCCATCCGGCCCTCGGCCTAGGTCCGGAAAGCTCCCTCTCTCCACAGGCGTTCCTGGGTAGCAGCCGACCCGCTGCAGCTGAGCTGCTCAGAACCATCCACCCAGCTTGGAGACAGTTTCTAGCTGCCTAGAGTGGAGGTAGGCCTCAGCTTTCAGCAGAGGCTTCCCCTGGCTGCTGCTGAGGGAAAGCTGCATCTGTTTCACTAGTTGTGGCCACAAGACTGTATACTCTCTAAAATAAGCACAGCCGCATTTGTGACCTCTCTCCACTGCTGACTGACTGCTGCCAAACGCCACGGACTCACTGAACACCTGTGCCACCCACTGGTCAAAGATAGTTACTGCATCTGGAGTAGAAATCAGGTAAAATTATGGCAGAATATTTATCATTTGCTAAAATTGGTAATATTTTTGCTTATTATGTGAATTCACTGTTTGAGGAGGATGTTAATGTGCCAATTACTGGCCTATATGCCATAATGGCAGTTAGCTTGCTGGTACAAATAGTATTACTAGCCAGAGAACTCAGGAATACTGATAAGGATAAACTCACCACCTATTTACAGGAAATAACAGCTTTACGCAGTGAAGTTTTGGAGAACAGATTAGGTCAGACCACAATTGTGCAGCAAGTGGAACAGAAATTGGATGATAAGCTTGGCTGTGTGTCCAATATACTAAAGACAGAGCTGTCTGATGAGATGCAGCGTGATAAACACAGAGAGATCTTCCATGTCTGAGGCCTTAGAGGCTAGGCTGTCAGAAGACCATGACCAGCTAAAGAATATCTGTAGCCAGCTAGAAACTCAGATAGGCAATGTTACTCATCAACTAGATGCAACGGTGCAAAATACCCAGCATAGGGTTGAAGAATTGGACAATGCCATTCAATCAGTTATTGAAGCATCCAAGGTAGCAGATCAGAAATTTGAGTCTAGATTTGAATGTTTGGAAGATAATTTACAGTACAGGGCTGACAGATTACATAGGTCCATACGGTCGATTTCTGAGGACTCAAAATCAGCAAATCATGACCTTGAATCTAGACTCCAATACCTAGAAGGCAGTTTCCATGCCATTCAGATGCTGCCTAAGGATGATCGTATTAAAGACCTAGAAAAACATGTAGATGTGCAGTTAGAGCAATTTACAGATTCACTAACGTGCTTGGAATCGTTTATGATTAAGGTGATTGAAACTTTTCAAAAGGATATCATTGCTAGGCTTAAAGATCATTGGGATGCCTCAGAAACAGAATCACTCCAATCCCAGGCACCTACTCCACCTAGGTATCGTGACTATTCTAAGGTTGTTACTCCTACACCATTAGTGTACCCAGATACCATGGTAGAAAAGTCAGCTTCTAAGAAACACCCTCATGGACAGATGGCTTATGAATGGTAACCTATACAGCTGAAGGATCTTAAGAATATTAAAGAATCAGTTGTCTCATATGGTCTCCATAGCCCATACATAAAACAGCTATTACATTCATGGGCAACCTTTAACAGGGTGATACCCACAGATTGGGAACGATTGGTAGCAGCTGTACTTGAGAATTCATGCCAAATCCAGTGGAAGGCATTAGTAAGGGAAAAGGCAAAGCTCCTTTAGCGTCAGGGCATAAAGGAAGGTTTTGAAGCCCCTCTAGATAAGCTTCTTGGTCAGGGTATTTATGCTGACCCACAGGTTCAGGCTGAATATGATGATGATATACTGTCTCTATGCAGGAAAGCAGCATTAAATGCCTGGGATAAGGTTCGTGAGCCAGGAGAACGCCTAGAAGCTTATACCAGAATAGAACAGGGACCTACAGAACAGTTCCAGGATTTCTTACAAAGGTTAACTAGGGCAGTAGAATTACAGGTAACAGATCCAGAAACAAGACAATCAATTATATATACAATAGCTTATGAGAATGCAAACCCAATATGCAAAAGAATACTTTTGCCTTTAAAGATCAGATCAGCTCCGTTAGAAGAATGGGTTTTGTATGCAGCCAACATTGACTATAATGTGCAAGATACTGGAGCTTGGGTAGGAGAAGCCATCTCCAAAGGTTTAAAACGGCAACAGGAAATTAAAAGGTCTAGAGGTGACGATGTAAGGGCTTGGCAAGGAGAAGCACCTTACAGAGGTCAACATAGATACTAAGAGGCTAGAGGTTACTACTATTATGAACGAGAACCTTGGGTAGGAAGAGCATTCCCCTGGAGACCACGAAGGCTCCAGGAACCTAGATGTTTCAACTGTGGTAAAATGGGACATACTAAGAGAAATTGTAGACAAATGAATTCTAACAATGCTTCATACGGAAGGCCACTGCCTTCTGGATTGTGTAGAAGATGTGGTAAGGGCAGACACTGGACCAATGAATGTAGATGGACCAGGGACATACAAGGAAACCCCTTAAGGTCAGGAAACCCCGAGGGGGGGGGAGTCAAGAAGGCCCCCACATCGAGAAAGGTCAGGTCATTCCAAGTAGCAGTGGGAGACAATCTCTCACAGGAACAATTGATAGTTCTTTGCCTATTGTGAAAAATGATACTGCTCTAGATGGTAGTTTGAATAGTGATGAAGAATCAAGTGTGAATGGACAAAATGAGAAACGCATATTTTGGCAAGCTTCTATTAATGATAAAAGTCCTCAGTTGAAAGTGAAAATTAATAATAAAGTTATTTCTGGCTTAGTGGACACTGGGGTGGATGTAACTACTATTACTCAAAAGTCTTGGCCTCAGAAATGGCCTCTTAGAGAGGCAAATGTACAATTTTTAGGACTTGGAACTCTATCTAGTGTTTGACAGAGTATTAACTCAGTGGTCTGCATTGGACCGGAAGAACAGACAGGGATACTGAAACCATTTGTGGCAGATATAGCTATAAATCTCTGGGGTTGTGATCTCTTACAGCAATGGAATACTCAGATTAATATTCCTCCAGTGTCAGATACAAATTATGTACAATCTTTAGATAGTAGAAAAGATCTGGTAAGACGCTATGGAAAACATTTGCCAACCATCCATACTGTACAGCAACTAGGTACAAATGATGGACCTTCAGAGGAGCCAAAGGCCCTGCCATTGAAGTGGCTAACAGATGAACCAGTTTGGGTAGGACAATGGCCAATGACCTGTGAGAAGCTAGAGGCTTTAGAAAAGTTAGTACAGGAACAGCTAGATGCTGGACATATAGAGGAATCTACCAGTCCTTGGAATTCTCCTGTATTTGTTATCAAAAAGAAGTCAGGTAAGTGGAGAATGCTGACAGACCTGAGAGCCACAAATAAGTTAATTCAATCAATGGGCTCTCTGCAACCTGTAATGCCATTACCTTCCTTAATACCTAAAGGATGGCCTATCATAATCATTGATCTAAAGGACTGTTTCTTCACAATACCATTACAGGAAAATGATAGAGAAAAATTTGCATTTACTGTACCAACTCTTAATAATTCACAGCCAGTTAGGAGATATCAGTGGAGAGTTTTGCCACAGGGAATGCTAAATAGTCCTACTTTGTGTCAGCACTTTGTACAGCAACATTTGGAAATAATTCGTAAGAAATTTTCACAATCTCTTGTTTATCATTACATGGATGACATTCTTTTATCAGATTCTAATAAGGAAACTTTGGAACGTATGTTTGAAATGGTGAAGGAAGTTCTGCCTCGTTGGGGATTACAGATTGCCCCAGAAAAGATACAAAGAGGAGATTCTATTAACTATTTAGGTTACAAGATAGACTTACAGAGAATCAGACCTCAAAAGGTACAAATTAGGAGAGATCGGTATCAAACTCTTAATTCTCTTCAGAAATTATTAGGAGAAATTTCTCAATTGCAGACGATTATTGGTGTAGAAGGACATGATTTAAAGCATTTAAAAATGGCCCTTATAGGTGATAAGTACCTAAACAGTCTGAGAATATTATCTGCTGAGGCAGAAAAAGAGTTACAATGGGTAGAAAACAGAATATTGGATGCACACGTAGATCGGATGAACCGTGATTTAGACTGTATTCTGGTTATCTTGCCATCCAGAGAATACCCTTCTGGAATTCTGATGCAGAAGGAAGACACTATATTGAAATGGATATTTCTGCCACATAAACAGAATAAAAAGTTAAAGACATATATAGAAAAGATTTCTGATTTGATTTTAAAGGGTAAATTAAGACTTCGTCAGCTGACTGGAAAAGATCCAGCAGAAATTACAGTACCTTTAACTAATGAAGAAATTTCCTCCTTGTGGAAGGATAATGAATATTGGCAAATAGTTCTTACTGACTTTTTGGGAACAATTAGCAACAACTATCCCAAAACTGACAGAATTAAATTCATAAAAAAGACAGTCTGGATTCTTCCACATATTGTAAGACAAACTCCCATTTCTGGATTTCTTACCTTCTACACTGATGCCAACAAATCAGGTAAGGCAGGTTATAAAACAGGTGAGGTAAGTAAAGTAGTTCAAAGTCCATATACATCTGCACAGAAGACAGAATTATATGCAATTCTCATGGTACTTATGGATTTTACAGAACCTCTAATATAGTTACTGATTCCCAATATGCAGAGAGAGTCGTGTTACACATTGAGACTGCAGAATTTGTTCCTGATAATACAGAATTAACTTCTTTGTTTTTACAATTACAGGAAACTATCAGAAACAGAAGTAATCCTATATATATTACACATATCAGGTCTCATACGGGTCTGCCTGGCCCACTAGCACAAGGCAATGATGAGATTGATCATTTATTAATTGGAAGTGTGCTAGAAGCCTCAGAATTTCATAAGAAACATCATGTAAATAGCAAAGGTTTGAAAAAGGACTTCTCCATCACTTGGCAACAAGCCAAGGAGATAGTGAAAAACTGTCCTACTTGTTCCTTTTATAATCAAACTCCATTGCCAGCAGGTTGTAATCCTAAGGGCATTCGGAGAAATGAGGTTTGGCAGATGGATGTCTTTCACTTTGCAGAGTTTGGAAATTTGAAATATGTGCATCATACTATAGACACATTCTCAGGGTTCCAATGGGCTACTGCTCTTAACTCTGAAAAAGCTGATTCTGTTATTACACACCTGCTAGAGGTGATGGCAGTTATGGATATACCTGCACAAATAAAAACTGACAATGCTCCAGCATATGTCTCTACAAAATTGGAACAATTTTTCAAATATTATAACATAAAGCATGTTACTGGTATACCACACAATCCTACAGGACAAGCAGTGGTTGAGCGATCTAATAGAACACTTAAGGAGATGCTCAACAAACAAGCTTGGAAGACTAAACCCCCCAAACATAGGTTGCATAATGCTTTATTAACACTAAACTTTCTTAATGCCAATGAAAAAGGGCAAACAGCTGCAGAAAGACACTGGACTATGGAGAAAACTGCTGAACTCAATCAGCCGGTAAACTTCAAAGATGTACTGACCTCTGTATGGAAACCAGGACATGTGTTACGTTGGAATAGGGGTTTTGCATTGGTTTCTACAGGAGAAGAAATACTTTGGATACCATCAAAGTTGATCAAGATTCGAGTGGAAAAGGAAAAACCTCTTGACGAGGACAAATGACAGGTATTCTACTAAGGTATATCTTATAAACTAAATAGAAACCCCCCAAAGGAAAGGGAAGTGTTTTGCGTTTATCTTCACAGGAAAACTCATCTCCAGAAGGCAAAGGACACTGCATGGGTAGATACTTAATTAGAAAATGTAGCTATAACCATCAAACAAAAGGAACGTGCCATATGGTAAACTTTACAGCTGTCTCTCAGAGAACTATTTCTCTTTATTTCCTAGTCCCTATTCAAATAAACCAATGCTGGGTTTAGAGGTGGATTTCACTTTCCTCCTCTAAAATCCAAGCACGTTATTTAACTAAACTTTAGTGTTTCTGTGTTGTATCAAGAAGCCAATTGATGTAATACAGAATAAAAGAAGAATTTGGGGACTGTCTTTGTCTTGGATCTTTCTCTCAAGGTGTACACCCTCTCATAATTGTTATGCTCTCATGGTTGCATTCCCTAGCATGTGTACATACACAAGCAAACATTTCTCTGCTAACTGTTTATGTTTGAGACCCACACAGCAAATGAAGACCTGCCTGACAGCAATCCCTGGACACCCTGGAAAGAAAATGGGTCACACCTCCTCGACTGCACTGGATCCAACTTGCTCCATTTCAACTGACACTCTGGCCAGAGGTTCGGGTACTGACTTCAATCAAGTTGAGGATTTCAAGCGAGATCTTCAATCAAGTGAATTCCATCTAACATGGACTGGATACTAACATTTTCTTCCTACAGGACCCCACATGACTATCATCATCCCATTTCAGCAGGAAGTAACTTGGAGAATGCTACGCCCCCTTTCCCCATTGTTGTCACTTAGGATAGTGTATATACCTAGTTAGGGATAGCTTCCTATTGTTTATGGTTGGGATTGGAAGGAAGTGTTCAGGCTTGGACACCTCTTTCAGATGACTTTAGGGTTTAGTTAAAATAGAATAGTTAGGATGTGACATAAGCAGATTGTTGTATCTTCTTATATTTTACCTTTATGATTGTTAATTTTGGATACTTTAAACTGTCAAGTTTTAATCCTCTTTTAGACTAAAAGGGGAATTGTAGGGGAATCTGTAGTCACGCCTACTTAGGGGCTGGCTACAGGTGTGCCTGACCACTCCCTCACAAGCTTGCGAGGGCGCGGTCAAGGGATGTAGGGTGACTGTGTTTTTGCTTTCGGTTTCTTTTTTGGACTTGGATACAGACTGCTGCCATGCCCGCTGGGTAGGTCACTCTGTAAGTAAGGCTTTTCCCTATTAAATACCCTTATATTTCTACCTGACTCTGTATTGGTAATTTCCCACTATAATAAAACACCCAGGAAAACTGAAACACTATGAAAGACCAAACTTTAATATAATAGTAATAGAAGGAATAGACTTTCAATTAAAAATCACAGAAAAAAATACTTAACAGAATCATAATAGAAAAATTTCCTTACCTAAGAAAGAGTATGTCATAAGGATAAAAGAAACTTAGAGAATAAAAAGAAACTTAGAGAATACCACATATTTTGGATGAGAAAAGAAAGTCCTTGTACCACCTATTATTCAAAACAATAAACATACAGAACAAATAAAGAATATTAAAAGGTTCAAAGTAAAAAAGCCAAGTAACATATGAAGTCAGACCTATTAGAATTATACCTGACTTCTCTACAGAGATTCTAAAATCCTGAAGGGCCTGGCCAGATCAGATGCCTTGCAGACTATAAGAGACCATGGATACCAGCCAGACTACTAAGCCCAGCAAAAACTTTCAGCCACTATAGATGGAGAAAACAAGATATTTTATGACAAAATAAAATCTGAACAGTATCTATTTATAAATCCAGCCACACAGAAGGTACTGGAAAGAAAAACAGATCCCAAGGAGGTTTAACTACACCCATGTTAAAAATGCAATAAATAATCTCTCACCAGCAAAAACTGAATAAGGGAAACACACACACACACACACACACACACACACACACACACACACACACACACACACACATACACACACACTCACTCACCTATCACCACCCAAATAACAGGTATTAGCAATCATTGGTCATTGTTAGCTCTCAATATCAATAAACTCAATTCTCCAATAAAAGTACCTAGACTAATAGGATAATATGAAAACAGGATCCATCTGTCTGCTGAATACAAGAAACATACCTCAATATAAAAGATAGACATTACCTCATAGTAAAGGGTTAGTGAAAGATTTTCTAATCAAATGGACCTAAGAAGCATATTGGCAGAAAAACAGATATGTTGATTAATGGGATTCAATTGAAGACCCAGGTATAAATCCACATACCTAATGATATGGAACAAGAAGAACACTCCTCCACTGTTGGTGGGAGTGGAAACTTGTACAGCCACTTTGGAAATCAATATTGTTATTTCTCAGAAAAATTAGAAATAGATCTACCTTAACACCCAGCTTTATCACTCTTGGGCATATACCCAAAGGATGCTCTATCTTATCACAAGGACAGTTACTCAACTATGTTCAAAGCAGTTTTACTCAAATAGGCAGAAACTAGAAACAACCTTGATATCCCTCAAGTGATGAATGGATCAAGATAATGTGGTACTTTACACAATGACATATTACTCAGCTATTTTTATGACATCATGAATTTTGTAGACAAATGCATGACACTTGAAAAAAAATCTTTTAGTGAAGTATCCCAGACCTGAAAAGACAAACATGGTATGTATTCACTTGTAAGTGGATATTAGCTGTAAAGTAAAAAATAATCATGCTACATCCCACAAATCCAGAGAGACTAAGTAAGAAGGATGAAATAAGAGTGACATATGGAGCGAAGGGGTTGACACCAGGGTGGTGAAACCCACAAAAAACAGCTGGCTTGAACAAGGGGGAGCACATTGATCCCAGACTGCTGTCTGGGAGGCCAGTACAGAAGTGATCCAGCTCCCTGAACATGGATATCAATGAGGAGGCCTCTGCACTCTAGAGGGGCCCTGGAAGTGCATTAGTATTTTTCCCTGGTGTAAGAAGGGACTTTTAGAGACCATCCCAGGATGATGTGGTGGACTTTGGGGAACCCCTGTTGAGGGCCCTACCCTGCTTGGGGCGTGGTAGGTGGATGGGGTGGGGGTAGGTTGGGTGTGGGGGAGTAGGGGTAGGGTTGAGGGGAGGGAGAAGGAATAGGGATTGATATGTGAAACAAGCTTGTTCCCAATTTGAACTAATAAAAAAAACATATAAAATATACTTCAAATTAAAAGAAAAAAAAAGAGTGACATATGGATCTGCTTGAGAAAGGCTAATAGATCTCAAAGGTGGATTGGGGACAAGTGGGGTTGGGAACAGTAGGGATCAACTTTGGGGAGGGAAGGAGAAAACACTGGGAGAAACAGAATTGTGGAGCATTTCAGGGGTAAGGTGGAAATTTAGTGCAATGGAAACTCCATAGATTCTATGCAAAAAGTCTCCTAGTAATTGGGGGCAATGAGTCTGAACTGACCATCTTCTGTAACCATCCAATGCCTCATATGGAGAGATTGGGACACTAACCCAGTCACAAAACCATCGACCTTCAGTTTGTCCTGTTTGCAGTGTGTTCTGGGACCACAGCCTAGTAGACTCATTACAAAACAAATCAAAACAAAACAAAAAACCAACCAACCAAGCAAACAAACAAACAAAATACCCAGATTCTTCATCCAGCAGCTCATAGGAGTGGGTGAAGAGTCCCACAGCCAAACATTAGGAAGAGCTTGGGGCATCCTGTAGAGGAGTGAGAGGAAGGAATTTATGAACCAGAGGGTTCAGGAACACCAAGAGAACATGGTTCAACGAATCAACTGTGTGGGACTCATGGGAGCTTGCAGAGATCAGAGTGCCTGTAGAAGTATGACATATGTGCTTTGGCTGAGTAGCTTGTTGTTCTGTGGAACTCCTAACAGTGGGAGCTGGTGCTGTCTCTAGCTCTTTTGCCCGCCTGTGGGACCCTCTTCCTCTTACCTGGTCACCTCATCCAGTCTTGATATGATAGGTATGTGCCTGGTATTTTGGCATGTTTGGTTTGTGTCCCTGGGAGGCCTGCTCTTTCTAAGGGGAGATGGAGGGGGTGGTCTTGGAGGAGAAGTGGGATGGAGAGAGAGAGAGAGAGAGAGAGAGAGAGAGAGAGAGAGAGAGAGAGAGAGAGAGAGAGAGAGACTGGAGAGAGGGGGAGAAACCAGGAGATGGGATGTAATATATGAGAAAAGAATAAAAAATTAAAAATGATGTAATCTAAATGATAGAAAATCATCTGTCGTTGTATTAGCTGGCTGACTGGAACTGTCTGTGCTCTGTTCTAAATACTTTGTCTGAGCCCCATATTCTCTTATGTTTCACATTTGTACCACTACATGTCTTTTTTCACATCCCTACTACGACTTAACAACTCAGAGATATAACAACAGAAAATATTAAGCAAACAAATTTGTTTATTTTTGTATTATAATTTATTTGATTTATTTTAAACATAAAATTATATGGCATTTTGGTATTTTCAAGATCTTTCTAGATGTTAAATGTTAATTTTAAGTTCTATATTTTATTTTTTAAATACATATTTTATATTTATTAATTTAAATGATGTGTATTGTGTGGTCCTCTCTGTGGGTATGTGTATGTGAATGCAGGAGACCGCAAAGAGGAATTGGAGGCTCTGGAGTCTCCCAGTGTCAGTGCTGGGAACTGAATGTGGGTCACCTGTAAGGGCAGTGTGCACTCTTAACTGCTGAAATTTCTCTCCAGCCACTAGAAGTATATATTTACATATAAAATTCACATATGCATATGGGTGTGTGTCCATCCACTGAAGCGTGGGCAGCCTATCAGGAGCCACAATTCTGAGAAAAACTGATTCTTCCTGCTATCAATTGCCAACATTTCCTTAGCTAGGGGTGGTGTCTTGTGAGCAGACAACCTCAGATGCTGTGAAGTCATGAGTGTATGAAAACACACACACACACACACACACACACACACATATGTGTGAGTGCTGTTTAAGGCATATACAAAATACTCCTTTCAAATTCTGTGAACATTTGCTTAAATTTTATTTGATGACCTTAAATATACAAATCATTTATAACTACACAAACACTGTGAATATTGTTTTCTTTTCAGCTACCCAGGCTTTTCAAAGCATTTCAAAAATGTATTTCACCTTATGTTCCTCATGTTAGTCCTGTGTATTTCTTGTTATTGCAACTTACTACATTTAGACATCTTCAATGAAATTTTAACAGCATTCTCAGTTTGATGAATTTTGGAACAAGAGAGCATGCTTACAATATTAGTGTCCTATCGAGTTAGAAAATATTTTCACCAAAGATGATTTTCAGCTTAATGAATAAGGATTCTTAGAAAGTCACCAATCAAATAAAATGCATTGATAAAATTTTTCTTATGACATTATGTTACCATGTAATTCTAAAACTCAGATTAATATGTTTCTCTCTCTTTCTCTTCCTTTCTCTCCCTCTATCTAACAGGTAAAACCTCCATTGCTAAGAATGGGTTGCATTTTGTTGAGTTATTGCCCACATGATTTCATAGACTGTAAACACCACATGCTATTGATGAGGCTATTGGTTACCCGCCATAACCTGATGGTAATATTATATTGTTGAAGACACAATTTACTTTCCCCATTAAAAAAATGGGAAAATAGAGCTGGTACCTAATTTTAGAAGCTTTACTGCCACTAACTAATGTTAATGGTACTGGAAGGTACATTGCATGCTATTGGAGAAAAAAGTAATAATCAGTTTCATCCAGATGCAACCTTGCAACCTACAACAAAGTCATGCCTGCAGTATATAGTGGTGTCATAGGTGTTGTGTGAGTAATTTATCACTTTCTGATTGCATTTTAGGCCCATGTCATTAGATGGAACTCATACCTGACACTACTAAAGTGGTGAAGAACCTGAGACTAGATAGGCCATAGGCTTAGGGGAAAATCTACTACTATTATTCTGGTAAAGGAATAACATGACTCTTAATAACATACTGCATTCAGTTGGTACTTACAGTTTTAAAGGGTTAGTCTGTTATCATCATGGCAGGAAGCAAATTGGCATGGTGCTGGATCAGCTGAGAGCTTTGCTCATGATCCACAGGCAGAGAGTGAGATTCTGGGACAGGTGTTTGTTTTTGAAACCTTAAAGACCATCCCCAGTGACACACTTTCTCCAGCAAGGGCACACTTCTTGATTCTTCCAAAGAATTCTTCAACTGGGAACTAAGCATGTAAATATGAGGCCATTGAGAAGCATTCTCATCCAAACCACCACAGAATGCAAATTTTAAAAAAAATTGCAAAAATGTTTTAATTGCAAAAAGAATGTATTAAATAGTTTATCACTATTATCATTTTTATTTTTATACAATTGCCACCTTTACAGATATTCATTAGGGCAGTACTAAGGCATCAGTATACTTTTGGTTGAATTTTAAATGTCATGAACATGGCCAATGAATAATTAAAATTAATTTTATTTTAAAGTAATATTTAGACTAATGTCTTTCTAAATATAATTTCATAGTCATTGAAAATGTATCACATGTCTGTGCATTAACTTCATTTTGAAGGATTCATTCTTTGTTTAGAGCTTAAAAAGACCCAAGGTAATGCTCTCTGGTATGTATCTGTGTGTTGAGGAATCAATATTTTTTCTCTTTTCTATGCAAGCAAAAAGTTTTTTTAAATTCCTATTTGCTTTAACTAAAACACATTGTATAAAATTTTAAGGAGAATTGAATAACTAAAGGTATCAATTACAAAATTTACACCATAAAATGTTCCTTTCCCTTCCTTTGGAGAATTTTAAATGAACAACATAGGAGGAAGAATTGTGCAACAAGCTCTACATACCATTACTTAGCTCCAATGATCATTAAGGTTTGAAATTTTGAGTCATTCTGTTCATTTCTCAATAATTTTTGAGCAAATCCCATATATTATATCATCATAGCTGTTAATATAGCAATAGATATAATTGATAAATGTTTTTGAGAACTAGTCACATATCGTTATCACAATAAAATTACTGGCAAGTCATTTACATTATTAAAATCCATCTACTGTTCCATTTTATTTAACAAATGAAATATCCTTTCCCCTTCTTTCTTCCCTTCATTCTGTCTTTCTTTCCAAACCACTCAGTTTCTTTCATTTTTCTTGTCTTACCTTTTCTATTTTTCTATTTTTACAAGTTACATGATTTATATATCCTTTAAAGTATTCTTGCATCTTCTTCCCTTCCTACTATGTCCCTCTATTCCACATCCACGCCTGAGCATGATCATCTATTGAGGAGAGTAGATTCTTTCCCCATAGCTTTTCTTAAGAGTTCCTAATTGACTTCCCATATTTGATTATGATACTGTTGCATCCTCAATCTAATACATATTTAGAGAATTTTGTATCTATTTCAAAATGTTCCTTATTAGAAAGTTGCTAAGAAAATGCCAATGTTAGGAGCTGCTCTAGGGAAATCATGCTCAAAACTGGAAACCTAACTACATGCTTGTGAAGTCATAAATATTGAGGAATCTATAAGCACTATTTTATGAAACCAGCATAGTCTCTAACTTCATTGTAAAAATTGGCCTTGGAACCACAATAAGGGTAATCTTCACTCTTCATCAAGGAAATTTCTTTTTGCAACAGATGGAGACCACTACAGAAAACCATAACCAATCAAAAATGCAGAGTTGTGGAGCCCAGTATCAATGGATACATCTACATAACGCTCCTACACCTTCAAAGGCTTAAGGAATCTTGCAGAATAGAAGATTGTAAGCGCCAGAGTATCAGGCAGTTGGCTGTGAAATTTTGTCTCCTCGTAATGTCAAAGGGTACACCCATAAAGCCTTACAAACATGAGCTGAACAATGACAATAGACATACCAAAGTGAATGGAGGAAAGCCCATAAGATTAAAGTCTTATATGTAGAAATATTATTATATATGCATGGATTTATAGGCATATAAAACAATTAGTGTAAATAGAGGACAATAATTTGAAGGAGGATGGGGAGGGGTATATGGAAAGGTTTGGAAGGAGGAAACAGAAGGGAGAAATTTACTTATATTATTTCCTCAAAACTAAAATTGAGGAAAATAAGATCAAAGGAATCAAAAAGGTAATTCAGCGTGTTGAAGCTTCCACATGATCCTCATCATGTTGAGCTTTTTTTTTGTATTCTTGTATTTCTCTTAAAAGCTACACTCTATACTTCATGGAATATAGCTTCATAACTAAGGCATGCTAGACTCAAATTACAATCCATGATTTTATTCCCCAAAGACGTTTGAAGTGTCCAGAACATTTTATCAAGTTAATGGGTTTTAACCAACTCCTCTTCTTAGTATAAATGCTGCTTAGCCCATTCTATGATAAATATGAAAACATAGATACTTTCCACATTTTGAGTCTCTTCCTTAAACTATTCTCCCACAAATAGGATTATTGTACATACAAGGACCTACTTATTTTAGTGTATATTTAGGCTTTTCTATTTTCCCAATTTAAAAATTTATAAACCAAAAGTAGTTACTTGATTCCTTAAACATGAAAGGTTAGTATCAATAATTAACTTTAAATATCTGTCTTTTCCATTTTGCTTATAATTACTGCAACTGAATTGTGTGCATGTTTGTTTAAAAGTTTCAATTTGTACATTGAGTTTTAAATTTAGTTTTATTAATAAATAACCCATGTTTTATTAGTTTTGTAATAGTCAAAATAGAATCTATTTAAGTATTTGACCATATGTTTTTCATCATTGTTTGAAGTGTATTTTGGGTTTTGCTTGTCTTTTAGTTGCGTATTTTTAGCCTTCATGTGTTGAAACACTCATGTGTGGCAAAGTTGCTGATGATGTCCTTTGTGATTTCTTCCATCTTTTCTAAGTTTAGCAAATTGTCTCAGTTCCAGAGTTAAAAATGTTCAAATGCTTTTCCTCACTTTTCCATAGCTAACTTTTATTTGGGTTTGAGGTTTTTTTTGTGGTTGAAGAAACTTTCAATTTTAAATCAGTTTTAGGTGTAATGGATATTTCTCATATCTTTCCTTACAGCATACATGCATCATACTCTATTGCCATCTTCACCCACTATCACTGCCAGCCAAATTCTGTAGTTGATATAGTTTCACACTTGGTTTTTTTATGTTCTAGGGATTTGTTTATAGGTGTAACTAAATGTATCTACCAGTACTAGCACAGAATGACCTTATTGTCTTGCATCTTTTTTGTACAGAGTTTACTTATCATCCTTTGTTTGTCCCGATCTCCTTTCCATACTACACCTGGTACCTATGAACCCTTTTTAAAATCTCTCTACTGTTTTGTCTTTTTTAGAATATAATTTTGACGATGTGAGAAAAAAGAAACATTATAATGAAAGGATTGAATTAATTAATACTATCCATTAATTATCCCATAGTGAAATGCTTTATTTCTCTCCCTTAAAGTGGTTGAGAATTCTTAGCTTGTGAGATGGCTCAGGTGATAGATGCTTGCCAAAATTTCCATCCCTTATAACCCACATGGATGAACAACTTCTAATACAAGTGAGTAAGTCTTGTAAGTTGTCATCTGACCTCCATAGGTGTGTGCACATAAATGCCTGTGCATACACACACACACACACACACACACACACACACACACACACACACACAACACATACATGCACGTGCATAGAGAGACACATACATGCACACACATGTTGACAGTTTCTAAATAAATATAAAATAAATACAAAGTATTCTAAAAAGTTTACTTATATTGATCATGTCTACACATATGGTAATTAAATTCAGAATATTCAAACAGGTGTAATTCACTTAATTCTTATATTATATTAAGATATTACATATTAAATATAATTAAATATTTTAAGTATATCAATTTTCCCATATAGAACTTGTTTGCAGAAAAAAACCCCACTATTTTGCATTTTCATATCTCTTTAGTGTCTTAGGTCAGAATTTTCATGTCATTTCATGATATATGGCTTTGAATCATGTGAAGAAAATCAGGCACCAAAAGAAATACATTTATGGAAAACAGCAGAGTATTTTTTAATTGTCCTTTCAGCAATTGTAAACATTTCTCTCCAGGTTTGACAGGTGATTGTCTCCACTGGGTTAGTAGTAATGTGGAGTCTAGAAGCACATAAACTGTTTTATAATAAAATCCATTGCACTATCATCCGTATTGAGTTGATGTTTTATGTAGGATGACTTTATAGCTTTGTGCATTAATTATGTAAAATATTAATTCATTGACTTATATATATTTTCTAGATGTTTTCATATCTCATTTTAATTGTATAAAAATTATGTCTGTTAATATCTCTATAAGTTGTGTCCTTTTGTGGCTTGACTATCAAGCTAATTGTAGCCTCATAAAAAGAGTTTGGTAATGTCCCTTCTGCTTCTATTGTGTGGAACAATTTGAGGACTACTAGTATTAGATCTTCTTTGAATTTCTGGTAGAATTCTGCAGTGAAGCCTCTGGCCCTGGGCTTTTTTGGTTGGGAGACTTTTGATGACTACTTCTATTTCATTTGGGATTATAGGTCAATTTAAATTGCTTATCTGTTCTTGATTTATTTTTAGTAAGTGATACCTATACACAAAATTGTCCATTTCCTTTGGATTTCCAAATTTTGTGTAGTACAGGTTTTCAAAGTATAACTTGATGATTCTCTGGATTTATTAGTGTCCATTTTTATATCTCCCCTTTCATTTCTGATTTTGTTAAATAGCATGCTCTCTCCCTTTTTGTTAGTTTGGATAGAGGTTTGTCTATCTTGTTGATTTTCTCGAAGAACCAACTCTTTGTTTCATTGATTCTTTGTATTGTTTTCCCAATTTCTACTTTATTGATTTCAGCCATCAGTTTGATTATTTCCTGGCATCTGCTCCTCCATGGTGAGTTTGCTTCTTTTTGTTCTAAAGCTTTCAGTTGTTCTGTTAATTCTCTAGTGTGACTATTCTCCAGTTTCTTCATGTGAGCACTTAGTGCTATGAACTTTCTTGTTAGCATTGCATTCAAAGTGTCCCATAAGTTTGGGCATGTTGTGTCTACATTCTCTTTAAATTCTAGCAAGTCTTTAATTTCTTTTTTTAATTACTTCCTTGAGCCAGGAATTGTGCAATTGGGTATTATTTAATTTACATGAGTTTGTAGGTTTTCTGCAATTTGTGTTGTTGTTGAATTCTAACATTAAAGCATGGTGGTCTGATATGATACACAGTTTTTTTCAATTATTTTGTATCTGTGGAGGTTTGCTATGTTGCCATGTATGTGGTCGATTTTAGAGTCAAGTTTTGGTCCTTCCTATGTGGCTCTGAGAAGAAGGTATTTTTTTGTGTGTTTGGATGGAATGTTCTATAGATGTCTGTTAAACCCAACTGGGTCATAACTTCTGTTAGATCCTTTGTTTCTTTGTTAAGTTTCTGTCTAGTGGTCCTGCCTTTATGGTGAGAGCAGGGTGTTTATGCCTCCTACTATAAGTATGTGAGGTTTTATGTGTGGATTGAGCTTCAGTAATGTTTCTTTTACAAATGTGGGTGCCTTAGTATTTGGGGCACAGATGTTCAGGATTGAGACTTCATCTTGATGGACTTTTCCTGTGATGAGTATGAAATGCCCTTCTTCATCTCTTTTCTTTGATTTTTGTTTGAAGTCTAATTTGTTAGATATTAGAATTGCTACACTGCCTTGTTTCCTGGGTAGATTGGACTGGAAAATCTTTTTCCCAACCCTTTACTCTGAGGTAATGTCTGTCTTTGAAGTTGAGGTGTGTTTTTTGCATACAGCAGAAGGACAGATTCTGTTCTCCCATACATTCTGTTAGCCTGTATTGTTTTATAGGTAGTTTAAGACCATTGACATTGAGGGCTATTAATGTCCGTTGATTGTTGGTTCTTGTTGGTTTTGGATTTATTGTTGGTGTGGATTTCACCATCTTTTTTCTTTTTGTGTTTGGTAAAATGGGATTATCTATTGCCTATGTTTTTGTGAGTGTAGTTAACTTCCTTGGGTTGGAGTTTTCCTTTCAGAACTTTCTGTAGGACTAGATTTGTGGAAATGTATTGTTTAAATCTTGTTTTGTCATGGAATATCTTGTTTTCTCCATCTACAGTGATTGGAAGCTTTGCTGGGTACAGTAGTCTGGGTTGGCATCCGTATTTCCTTAGCATTGTAGACATCTATCCTGAACATTCTGGCTTTCAAAGTTTCCATTGAGAAGTCAGGTGTCATTCTGATAGGTCTGCCTTTATATGTTACTTGGACTTTTTCCTTTGCTGCTCTTAATATTTTATCTTTATTCTGTAAGTTTTGATTATTATGTGGCAGGGGACTTCTTTTTGTGGTCCAGTCTATTTGGTGTTGTGTAAGCTTCTTGTACTTTCATAAGAATATCCTTTTGTAGGTTGGGGAAGTTTTCTTCTTTGACTTTGTTGAATATGTTTTCTGTACCACTGAGCTGGATTTTTTTCACCTTCTTCTATTTGTGTCACATATTTCTTGGATATTTTGTGTTAGGGATTTGTTGGACTTGAGATTTTCTTTGGTAGATGACTTTATATCCTCTAGTAAGTCTTCAACAACTGTGATTCTCTCTTCCATCTCTTGTATTCTATTGGTTATACTTACATCATTAGTTCCTGATTGTTTACCCAACTTTTCTATTTCCAACATTCCTTCATTCTGTGTTTTCTTTATTGATTCTATTTCAGTTTTCATGCCTTGAACTTTTTCAATTGTTTCCTACACTTGTTTGCTTGTTTTTACTGGGCTTTATTTAAATTCTTAAAGATAATTATTTATTTCTTGAGTTTTTGTTTGTTTTTTCTTCTATTTCCTTAAGAGATTTTTCTCTTTTCCTCTTTAAGGGTCTCCATCATCTCCATAAAGTAGTTTTTAAGGTCCATATTTTCTTCTTCCTCTGTTTTCTGCTTTTAAGTTCTTGCTGGTGTGGATTCCCTAGATTCTGGTGGTGTCATATTGGTCTTTCTGTTGTTGAGTGTGTTCTTATTCTGTCTCCCCATCTCTTCTTCCAGTGGGTGCAGATGGGGGTCTCTCTATTACTTCTTGTGTCGTGCTTGGGCCAAGACTCCAGTGTCTGCATCTCTGGGTGGCTGGCCTCTCTTGGTATTCTCCTCACTCAAGCAGATGGTGGAGGAAGGAAGAGGTACGAAGGTTGAGGTGTTTCTGGACTAAGAGAGGTCATCCCTGTCTGGGCATGTCCACCCTACGCCAGGAGCAGGCTCAGAAATTTCTAAGGAAGGAGTGATGGCTGGATTCATGTGGGAGTAGAGTAGACACTCACCTCCGCAGAGGTCAGGGTGGAGTTGGAACAAAGAGTGAGGTGTTTCTGTACTCTGGGAGGTCCTCCCTGTCTGAGCAGAACTACTCTATGCCCAGAGAGATCCAAGTGCTGATGGCAGGAGTCTGATGGTAGCAGAGGGCACACTCACCTCAACAGATGGCAAGCCAGAGGGGGAACCAAGAGTGAGGTGTTTCCAGATGCAGGGAGAGCCTCCCTGTCTGGATGGGTCCACTCTATGCCAGGAGCTGGCCCAGAAAGAAAAAAGGAAGGGGTGATGGCAGAGTTGGGCAGGAGCACTGGGGATACTCGCCTTAGCAGAGGTCAGGGCAGAGGGGGAAGCAAGTAACAATGACACATTATCCATCATTCTTGGTAAGAATATGATTGTCAGTGATGATTATTCGTGTTTCAGGAAATTTAAGAGTTCATTTCTAAAAATAGCCACTGTTTAATAATGTTCATTAGTCTAGTAAACAAACTTATTGAGGGTGTATTAAATACAAGGTACTAAATATACACACAGCAATCATTGTTGATACCTTGGCTTCCACCTTTACCCTGCCCTGGGAAACCTGTCCCTGTTCCTGCTCTCAACTCTGTTCCTTCTTCTGCCCTATAGTTTCTCATCAGTACCCACTCTGTGCCAACCCTTTCCTCGGCCTGTGCCTTCTCCTTAGGGAACCTTTCTAGGTCATAGGGCCTCTCTAATCCTCTGGATCTCTCCCTGCCTCAGGATAGCTCTTCTCCAGAACACCTTTTTGCCTCTGGATCCATTTTTGACAGGTGATTGCTGACAGCTGGCAAAGGTGGCATGGCTGCATTGTGCATGCTTTATGTGGCTGCATAAGGACTCTACATGCTGGACCACGATTCTGCTATTCCTACTCTTAGATGTTGTGAAATCTAAGCTGGTATCATTGTCATGAAATTTAGGAGCTGTGTCATTGCCATGCTTTGACAGCTCAGATAAGAGTATTCATACCCATCTGATCCAGTCACCCTCCATGATTTTACATATTTGAATAATCATATTTATTTAGAGAGACAGTGTTTCCTGTAGCACAGGCTGAACCCAAACTCTCTATGCAGCTGAGGATACCTTGAACTTCTGTTCCTTCTAAATCCCATGAGAGCTGGGGTTACAGGCATATGCCACCCACCCTGATGCACATGTTCCTTAGCATTGAACCCATGGCTGCCTGTGTGCTCTGCAACCAGTTCCAGATGTTGTTTTTGTTTTGTTTTGAAGTGTCCCATGTGCCAAGGATGCTGTTCTATTCTTGTTTCATCCTGGTTAGAAGTCTAAGAAAGTGTCCATTCATCTACAATAGTAGATCTGCCAAGTTTGTGTCTGCAAAAATTTAAAACCTCACATTTATTAGAAGTTCCTATTTTCAATACATATCTGTCTAAGGGAATATATGTTTGGTATTGTAAACCTAGATAACTATCTTTGGCTGGAGTGGTCATAGACTAGAGAGTAGAAGAAAACTACTAATCCCATTGTCACAAACTAATGTAATATTTAACTGTATTTCAAATGTATATCCTTATACTCAGAGATAAGTATAGCAGCTGACCATTGTCAAAGCACCTTCATTTTGAAATACCAAACTATTACAGATACCCACAACTGGTCAAAATGCAGAGAAGTGATTATACCATGCTAAATGTAGACCGATGAAGGTGAAATTGTGTCTTTTATGGGACAGGTTAGTTCTGCCTCTCAGTAGTGTGGTTACAAATCCAAGAGAAATATGACAACAGCAGTTCACATGCAAATGCAGAGAGGGTCAATTCCACATGTAACACCACCAGAAGTATTACAGGTTATCAATACCTATCAAGACAGGGAGAATCAGTCTCCTCCAGGGACAAGCTCCCACTTAGGTTGTTCAGTCTCTAGTGGTCTGCTCTGCACACCCATACAAATGAACCAAGATAAATGTATTCTGTAGGATAGAAATACCTGTTTCTATGTAAGAGCAGAAAACAACACATATACATTCATTTAACTCATTAAGTTTGGGAGTTAAATGGGATAAGCTGAGGCACAAGAGGGAAGGAAGTTTGCAGTACAGATTAGATGCAGTATCTATGTGTGAAATTTTCAAAAAACATAAAGACGTATCTTCAAAGAACTAGTTGCAGTTTAGGCAGGAATACTGGAGAAATGTAAAAACTGCACACAGGAATTTGAGGACTAGTTCATCAAGTGATTGGCAGTGTTTTCCTAAAGTATAAGGAAACATAGAAATAAAATAAATTTTGGAAGTTTCTACAACTGAGATAGAAATTTTTGAATGAGAATCACCCATCACAAAAGCAGTGCAAGGAAGGGGAAAGTTGATGAGGAAAGTAATTGCTTGGTTTGGTTGTGGTTTTTATTGTTTTAATTGCAGGATATTGATTACCATTCTAGGCATGATAAGCTATGACTACCTAGTGATGTAGTTTTCAAGTTCACAAAGTAAAGGTTTTAACACAGACCTAAGCACTGGTATTAAGATAGAGAGGGGGCTCTAATGGAAAGGTTAGCATGCACTCGAGGGTCTGGAGATATGAGAGCCTGGCCTTTTGTTTCTATTAGTTCTTTTAAGGCAGAATTTTCTGAGGTCCTGTTGATGTTCCATTTATGGTGGACAACAAGTCTCCACTGCACAGATATTGCCTCATGACCACTTCACTTAGGACAGACTAGAAACAGTCCAAACACCAATCAGACCTTCAGATACCAAGTGTATTTTCATGACTCGGGAAGGGAAGAAGTGTGGAGGGATGCCTCCTGGTTGGGCTGTGCGCAAAAGGCACAGAGCAAGCAAAGCCTTCTGCTCCATGCCTGCTTTCACAGGACCCCCAAATGCAGTCCAGGTGGGCAGGCACGAGCCAGATCACTATGGAGAGGACACGAGTCAAGTAATTTCAACCTGACCAATGAGGGAGTTCCATTAGTCATCTCAATCTGATTGGCTCAGTTCTGTACCTGTCACCAATCAGGTTACAGGTCAGGATGCACACACAGCACGAGCTGGGTGGTCAAGAGACAGTTGGTGCCAGTCTTGCGAGTGAAGGCAAAGCGTTCACTTCGCTGACACCAGTGCTAGAGGCAGTGTGCACATACAGTGCTCAAAGCCGCGAATTTGGAAGAGGATTTTCTGTTCAACTCAGGCAACACCAGGTACAGCTTCATTGGCTGCTGTCTTCCAGGACTATTTTGTTTTCATGGGACCCAGAATGATCTCATGTCAAAACACTTTGGAGTGTGGATTGGGCCCCTGGACATTGTTCCTATTGGCTGACTCATCGGGACCCGAGCCTGGATTCTCTCTCTTTTTTGTCTAAACAGTCTGTGGTGGCTGAGACAATCAGGACTCTTCTTAGAATACTGTAGACCATCCCAGGGATACTGCTATTCTAGTTCTTATTCTAGGTGACCTGTCTTATGTTCCCTCAAAAAATATTGTTTTTTTTTTGTTGTTGTTGTTTTGTGTGTGTGTGTGTGTGTGTGTGTGTGTGTGTTTGATCCAGGTTTCTTTGTGTAGCTTTGGAGCCTGTCCTTACATTTGCTCTTTAGACCAGTATGTCCTCAAACCCACAGAGACCTGCCTGCCTCTGCCTTCCAATACTGGGATTAAAGGCATTCATCACTACCTTTAGTTATGTTCCCTCATAATTTACATTTTGAGACTGACATGTCACAGATAACAATGTCATCTTCATATGCAACTGTTTTTGGAAAATAACTGAATTACATTCTTGAGGCCAAGGGCTTTTTACCCTATATTATCTTCATTAAATTTAGTTGTTTTTTGTTTGTTTGTTTTGTCTTTTGTTTTGTTTGTTGAGACACAGTTTCTCTGTAAGCTTTATTTATCCTGTAAACAAGTCTTCATTTACTTTAGTTGTCTTCATTTACTTTAGTTGTTTTTTTTATTGTTTTGTCTTCTTTTGTTTTGTTTGTTGAGACCCAGTTTCTTTGTAAGCTTTGTTTACACTGTAAACAAGTCTGGCTAGAACTTTCACCTGCTACTGCCTCCAGAGTTTTAGGATTCAAGGCCTGTGCCCCATTGCCTTGTTCCTTCTAATAATAAGTTTTATTTGGAAATTTTTATATTGGAATTGTCCTTTTGTTGTTCAGTTATGAAATCTTCTTGACTGTGAACTTAGCCGAGTATATGTTTTCTTGACCTTCCTGAAAGTTTCAAGTGATTTCAATAAGGATTGTTATGGTTAGGTTCATAGACTGTTGGTTTACAGTCTCTGCTTATTTTCAATCAGGGTTACTTTTTTTCTGTTTATTTTGCTCTGAGTTATTTATCTGTGTACAACAGACATTGGGGAAGTCAGAGGAAAACTGAGGGGTCGATGTCAGTGCTTTTTTCCCCCCAATGTATGGGATCAAGGAAGGAAAGCTCATGTCACCATGTCTGGCAGAATGATCCTGTAGGCTTTGTAGAAGATATTGGAAAGTGTCTCTTTCCTTTCCCTTACTGAATAGTTGGAGAAATATTAGTGTCAATTATTTTTTAAAAGGCAGGTAGAATGCATACATGAATATATCATGCCAGGCTTTTATTCCTCTTGGCATTTCATCATTGAAAACATTTTAAAATATATTTTGCTTATTATACACAATATTGTTTTAAAAACCAATCCCAGTTCTCTCTCCCTCTTATCTTCCCATGCACACCACCAATCCCCATCCACATCCCAGGGTGGGTGAACCTTGATTGGTGAATAATGAAGTCTGTCACATCATTTGGGACCTAGGTTGAGAGAGTATCCCTCCATAGGGAATGGACTACCCAAGATCATTCCTGTATGCACAAGGGATAAATGCTGCTTTCACTGCCAGAAGTCCCATAGACTGCCAGAGGCTCCCAGCTGACACCCAAGTTCTGCGGCCTGGTTCAGTCCTGTGATGGTTCCCCTGCTGTCATACTTGTGTCTGTGAGCTCCAACTTGTCAGGGTCTGTTGTTTCTGTGGGTTTCCCCAGCCCAGTCTATCCCTTTGCTCATCACTCCTCCCTTTCTTCAACTGGATTCCAGGATTTCACCTCAGTGCTTGGCTGTGAATCTCTACTTCTGCTCCCATCCGCTGCTGGATGAAGGCTCTGATGGCATTCAAAGTAGTCATCAATCTCATGATAGTGCATAGATATTGCCTGATGACCTTATGACTCAGGACAATATAGAAACTGTGCAAACACAAATCAGACCTTCCGAAACCATCTATTTTCACAAACTTGGAAGAGAAGAAGTGTGCGTAGATGCATTCTGTCTGGGATGTCTCTGCACAAAAGGCACAGAACAACCAAAGGTTTCTCTGTCTCTGCAGAAAACCGCAGGACCATATGCTGTTGTCAGGTCCTGATTTTCCCCTTCACCTGTAAAGCCTTAGACACACCCACATGGGTAAGTTTCAGCCCATCCACATACACACACAACTAGATATCAGGACCTGCTGAGCTCCAAATCCTGAATAGCCAAATTATACACATAAACACAGGGGAGAGAAAATGGGAGGGAGAGGGATAGGGATAGTGAGAGGATGTAGTAACAGAAGAGCCTGAGGACAAGAGAGAGAAAGTTAGGTATTGGGCCCAGTAGGTATCCATTCACCAATATTCAAAGAACACCCCCCCTCCCAGATACACTCACAGTAGGTCATGATGCCTGGTCCAGATACATTTCCCATTCCCTTACAACCAAATCCCTCTACACAGGGCTAGGTGTCATGTCCTTCAAGGTGTCCCCAGCACTATAATCACCATTCCCCATGAGAAGTTAGGAGTCAGCTACTTCTCAGAATTTCCTCCTTTATAGCCACTGACACACATATACACATACACACATGGGAGTTTAAACCTAGCTAACAACTAAACTGTCTACATGCAGGCTGGTGTGCGAACACACACACACACACACACACACACACACACACACACACACACACAGTATGTTCTCTGGTCCTGCTGGGTATAAATGTCCATGAAAATACTCTGTCAGTCTGTCTGTCTGTCTGTCTGTCTGTGTCTCTGTCTGTGTCTCTCTCTGTCCTCTCTCTCTCTCTCTCTCTCTCTCTCTCTCTCTCTCTCTCTCTCACACACACACACACACACCTATTCAGAAGGAGGTGTCATATTCTTAGTGCAGGACATCCTTCCATTCAACCAAATCACCACTCTGGCAAACAAATACAAGTCCTACTTGCTGTCTCATCTCCTGTATCTGCCAGGTATTTTCTCTTTCACAGTCAAAGTCCACATTTAGCAGGATTAACCTTCTGCTAAGTACCCCCTGCCCTAGAGGCAAAAGTCCCAATACAAATACAAGCCAGGTATCAGTCCTTTTGGTAGCCTATTCACTATAGTAAAATTGCAATAAAAGGATAGGTGTCTGCATAAGACAAATCCAAGCCTCCTGAATATGGGAGTTACTTGGGAGGCCTGGACAGCCTAGGGTGCAGTTGGCAGTGGAATCAATTTTTACTTCTGGTGCAAGAATGGGCTTTGGGAGCCCATTCTCTAGGACGGGATACTCTCTCAGCCTAGATATTTGGGAGAGTTATTTTTAAAGGTAACCATTGTTTAGCAATATTCATTACTCTAGGATATAAACTTATTGAGTGTATATTAAATACCAGTTACTAAATATGCCCAAATCAACCAATTTTGGTATACTGGCTTTGCTATCACCTCTGGTCATGGGCAACCTAGCCCTGTTCCTGCTCCAAACAACTCTCCTTCTTCTGCCCCATGGTTTCTCTTCAGCACCCACTCTAAGCCAACACTTTCTTGGGGCTGTGCCTTCTCTCACCTGACTGTCCCTCCTTGCCAGCCCTCTAATTGTCTGACTCTGTCCCTGCCTCAGGATAGCTCCTTTCCAAGCTACCTTTTTGCCCCTGGATCCATTTTTGGCAGGTGATTGTTCCTCACTGACAGCTGGCAAAGTTTGCAAGGCTATACCATGCATGCTTTAGGTAGATGCATAAGGAATCTGCATGCAGAAACTAGCAATCACCATGTGAAAGCCTCACTTAATGGTTCACTATTCAGCTATTCCCACTCCTAAGCTGGTATCATTGTCATGAAAGGTAGGAGCTGTGTCATTGCCATGCTTTGACAGCTCAGAAATGGGTATTCATACTCATCTGACCCAGTCACCCTTCTTGCTTTTACATGTTTGCATAATTACATTTATTTAGAGACAGTGTTTCCTGTATCACAGGCTGACCCCAAACTCTCTATGTGGCCTTGAACTTCTGTTCTTTCTAACTCCCATGAGAGCTGGTGTTACAGGCATATGCTACTAACCCTGATGCACATTTTCCTTAGCATAGAACCCATGGATGTTTGTGTGCTCAGCAACCAGCTCCAGATGTTGGTTTTGTTGTTCTTTTGAAGAGACCCATGTTGCCAGGATAGTATTCTACTCATCTTTCATCCCAGCAAGATGTCTATGGAAGTATCCATTCATCTTCAATGGTAAATCTGCTGAGTTTATGTCTGGAAAAAAGGAAAACCATACATTTAATTAGGAGTTCCTGTTCTCACTACATATCTGTCTAAGGAAATACATGTTGACATTGTAAACCTAGACAATTAACATTTGCTGGAGTGGTCATGGACTAGAGAGTTGAAGAAAACTACTACTTCCATTTTCTTAAACCAATGTAATACCTAACTCTATTCCAAATGTGTACCCTTGTACCTACAGATAAGTATAGCAGCTGGTTCTCATGAAAGCACCTTCTTTTTGAAATAGCACACTATTACAGATACCCACAACTTGTCAAAATGCAGAGAAGTGACTATGCCATGCTAAATGTAGACTGATGAAGGTGCAACTGTGTCATTTTTGGGACAGGATAGCTCTGCCTTTCAGTAATGTGGTTACAAATCTGAGAGAAATATGACAACAGCAGTTCACATGAAAATTCAGACAGGGTCAATTCCACATGTAACACCACCAGAAGTATTATAGGTTATCAATACCTATGAAGACAGGGAGAATCAGTCTCCTCCAGGGACAAGCTCCCACTTAGGTTGTTCACTCTCCAGTGGTCTGCTCTGCTCACCCATACAAATGAACCAAGATAAATGTACTCAATAGTTTAGAAATACATGTGTCTATGTATGAGCACAAAACCACACAAATACATGCATTAAACTCATTATCCTCATTAAACTCCTTAAACTCATGATTCAAGGTTACATGGGATAATCTGAGGCCCAAGAGGGAAGTAAGGTGGAAGGAAAGATTAAATGCAGTGGAAGAAATGGGAAAGTTCAAAATCCTGAATCACCAAATAATATACACACAGACACAGGGGAGAAAAAATGGAAGGGAGAGGAAGAGTGATAGGGAATTCAAGAGGAGGTAGAAACATAAGAGCCTGAGAGCAGGAGAAAGGCAGTTGTCAGGTCCAGTAGGTACCCATCACCAATCACCAAAGCCCCCCACCCCATACACTCACAGCAGAACATGATGACAGGTCCTGATACATTTCCCATTCCATTGCAATCAAATCCCTCTATACAGGGTCACGGGTAAAGGTGTCCCAAGTCTTAAAGCCACAACCTCCCCATGCAGAGTTTTGATTCAGGTACTGCTCAGTATACCCTCTTCTATAGCCACTGACAAACATATACATATACACACATTGGAGGCAGCAGGTTGTGTGAGGTTAACTATAGCTAACAACTAATGTATCTGTAAATACACACACACACACACACACACACACACACACACACACACACACACACGATAGTTTTCTAGTTATGCTAGGTATGAATGTCTATGAAATACATATGTTTCTCTCTCTCTCTCTCTCTCTCTCTCTCTCTCACACACACACACACACACACACACACACACACACACACACAGACACCACACACAAGGCTGGTTTACTTGTCTTGACAAGTACAATTATCTATGAAAATTCTCTCTCTCTCTCTCTCTCTCTCTCTCTCTCTCTCTCTCTCTCAGAATTAGGTGTCACTATGAGATATCCTACCATTCAACCAAAGTCCCTTTCTGGCCACCAAATCAGATCCTACCAGCTCTCCCCTCTTCTGTAACTAAAACCCTCACATAATACATTACTGTGTCTTTTTCTACCAGCTATTTTCTCTTGCACAGCTAAAGCCCCACATACAGCAGGATTCAGCTCCTGCTAATTACCCCCTCCCCTAGAGAGAAAAGTACCAATACAAATACAAGCCAGGTATCAGTCCTTCTTGGTAGCCTCTTCTCTACAGTAAAAGCTTCCAATAAAAGGATAGGTGTGTTCCTAAGAATGAATGAGGGTCCTCGTATGTGGGTTTCAGTGGGGAGACCTTAGAAGTCTATGATTCCTCTGGCACTAGAAAGAGTATTTATCCTTACTGCAAGAATGGACTTTGGGAGCCCTTAGTTATGGAGGGATACACTTTTGTACAATTATTTTGGTTATTTTCTTCCTTATTCAATTACTCCCATACTCTCCTTCCCTTTTTACCCATAGAGGCCTATTGGTCTTCCTCTCTTTCTATTATAAAATAGAACACAAACAAAAGAAATATCAATGCAAGTAATCAATACCTATAAAATATCCTCAAAAGAAAATGAGCCCAAACATCTACAACATTTCTATTGAGCTGATTTATGTGTTTGCCAATGATTCCTCCACATGTGTCTTATCAAGAGGAGGGGTTAAGATACCCCGTGAGAATTCAATGGAGGAAACTTATTCTTCCTTTCCCATCAGGAAACAATTGTAAATGTGTCCTTGGTTAGTGATGGAAACTGGTTTCCACTTCTCCTTTTCATTGCTAGAACACCCATCTGGCTTGAACCTTTGCATGCTTGTGTGTATTGCTACAGTCTATGTGAGTTCATGTGTTCATCTGTCTTGTATCTGGAATCCACTTCTTCCTTGGAATCATCAATTCCATCTGGCTCCTAGTATATTTCTGTTTTCCCTTCTCAACAGCTCCCTGAATCTTGTGGGATGATTTTCATGAAGCCATCCCATTTAGAACTAAGTATTACAAAGTCTCACACTCTCTTCACTTTGTTATGAGTCTGTGTTAGTTCCATATCCTGCAAGAGAGATTTACTGGTGTGGGCTGTTTGAAACATTAATATCTCAGTATAGCAGTATATCATCAAGAGTCATTTTATCACTGTGTTCTTTTAGCAGGGTAATAGTATCAGGTTTTCCCATAGTCCCATGACCTATCTGCTCAGATTCCTGGACACTTTAGCAGTGTCAGTTATGGCTTCCATCTCCTGGACAGGGCTTTAAAACCAGTCAAAACCTGGTTGGTTATTAACATAGTATTTATGCCTTTATTGTTTCAGTCTATTTTGTAAATGGTTCACTGTTGCCCTAGGGTTTGTAGCTGGGTGATATGAATGATTGTCTTTCTCATTCACTACAGTGCAGAGTACATTCTTGTGTCATGATTGACAGTCAGGAGTGGTGAAACTTCTAGGTATATACCAGCTCAACTTCTCCATGTTGACTGACATACATTTGTGTTGTCTTCAGCAATAAAGCATAACAATAAGGTTGGATATAAGCAATAGTCTTAGCAGTCTATGTGAGCTTTGGGGGTTTTTGTGGGGCTAATCTTCAGCTGTTCAATAAGACAGAACCTGATCATGTCACTGAACCAAAAATTTTTCTTGAGATTTATTTTCAATGAATATTGAACTATGTTTCTCTTTATTGATGTACTTTGGGTTTTTATATGCGCTCTTTTCAGTTTTGGTAGGTGACACAAGGTTAGAAATTTGCCATTTGCTCCAGCTTTCCATTTCATGCCAGTATACATTTTTAAAATACTTCCATAAGAAGAATCAGAGGAAACAGAGGGATCAGGAACAGCACAGGAACCCTGTCCACAGAGAAATTGACTAGTAATCATAGGAGATCACAGAGATCAGGGAGGCTATAGGGGGTCTTATGTAGGCCCTATGCATATGTGTTATTGCTAAAGAGCCTGGTGTTATTGTGAGATTCCTATCAGTGGGAGGTCACTGATTCTTTGGCTTATTTATGCTGCCCTTTTCTCCTGATGCTGCATTGCCCAGTCTTATAGTAGCATATTATTCCATATTTGGTTGATATTCCTAGGAAACCTGACTTTTTATGAGGTGATCTCTAGAGAGGGTAAATCTGGGGAAGAGATGGGAGCGTCTGGGGTAGGGCAAAGAGGGAAAAATATGGTCAGGGTATAATATATGAGAAAAGAATAAAAAATACTAGGAAACTTGAGCAATTTGAATGAGAAAAGTGTTGACATCATTGACTCCTAAATAACTTTTCTATTATATTGCTATATAGAGAAGAGAGAAACCTTGGGACATTGTCATTATTCATACTTACTGTATTATCGGGAAACATCATACCCGTAATATCTTCCCTCAAAGAAACATTGTAAGATCTGAAAAAAAGTAGAATAAAAAATGTAAATTGAATAATCATGTATGACATTATAAAAACTATTGAAAGAATAAAAAATTCAAAATATGTTCTAAATGTAAATATGGTTTAAATATATTATAGATATCATGGATTTCTGAGAAAAAATTCATGAATTGAATTTTCATGAAAGCAAAAGACTACTAACTAATACAGAATGATTTTCTATGTTATTTAAAGACCACATTTATTATGGTGTTGACAAGTATAATATCATTATATTCACCAAATTATGTCAGAGTAAAATATACAATTTGGGAACAGGAAAAATGGGTAAATTTGATGGCTGTTAAAGGATTACCTTAGATTTTTTTTAATGGAAATCTTTTTTATTAGAAAACTGCTTTTCTTTCTGTCAGCATAGGAGAGCACCTGTTAAATTGTGTACCATGACTCTTTCTATTAACTTTGATTTAGTTATTTCTTCAAGAATGTTGATTTTCTGTTACTATATGTACTCTATGCTTTCATTAAGAAAGTATTTCAAGTGTTTATGGTTATATGACTTCCATTGTTTAGGTTATTGAGAACTTAGTAGTGAACAAGGAAGAAAAATATATTAAAAAAGAATGGTTATGAAATGATTTGGTTTGCACAGATTGGTCAATGCATATTTGTCTTTAAAATATGTATAGCCTAGATAAGATATCAAAATGGAACCCCCTGTTTGTTGCCAAAATAAATACTTCCAAATGATTCTTTACATTCCAGCCATTTTTGCTGGGACAGCACCATAGTTTGGCTAGAGATTTAAACTGTGTTTCCTCTTACTTAATCACTTTTGGTAAGGCTATGTCTGTTTTGTTTTCCCTTTTCAATAGTCAAGCTTTTATGCCTCTGCAATGTTCAATATTGTCTATTTCATTAGATTCAGTTCTCATCTTCAGCATGCTTTCTGTATATTTTTTGGAGTTTAGTTTAATCTTTGTGTTTGTTTGTTTGTTTTTGTGACCCAGAAGTTCATAATAAGTTTGCCTCACATCTGTCACCCTTCTCTATGTAGAAACTGAAAGCTATAAACTTTCCCCAAGACCTACTTCTCTTTGTTTTTAATCTGGTTTTCTCAGTTGGTGTTGCCATGGATATTATGAAGAAACTCACGAACAAGACCAGTGAGGAGGTGAAAATGCAGCTGGACCTGAAGGCCAGTGCCTCTGAAGAGGAGACACTTTCAGATCACTATGTCATCCTCAGGACCCTTGGCAAAGGGCACTTTGCTGAGGTGAAGCTTGGCTACCATCTTGACACAGAGGAGCAAGTTGCCATCAAGGTCCTGCAAAATGGAACAGAGAATGACTTCGGTATAAAAACCGAAATTGATATCTTTAAAACATTGAACCACCCATATATTATCAAGCTGTTCCATATCATCAACACCAAAGAATACACCTACTTGGTGTTGGAACATGCTGCTCGAGGAGATCTGGTGAGCCATATTGAGAGGGTGGGTCGTCTGCAGGAGGAGCAGGCCCAGCACATTTTTACACAGCTAGTGTGTGCAGTTCACTACTGCCATGAGAATAACATTGCGCACAGAGACATCAAGCTAGACAATATCCTGCTTGATGACAAAGGTAACATCAAGCTGTGCGACTTCGGCCTGGCCACCCGAGTCACCTCTGGCCAGGGTACCAAAGGGTTCTGTGGCACCCTCGAATACTGTGCTCCAGAGTTGTTCTCTGACAAAGAATACGATGCAAAAGCAGTTGACATCTGGAGCATGGGAGTGGTTTTATATGCAATGGTGACGGCATGCTTTCCATTCAAAGCCAATACCTATTCAGACATGATGGAGGAGATGCTGGATCCCAAATACCACCTCCCCTACACACTCTCAGAAAACATAGCAAACATCATTGTGCAGTTGTTCACCGTGAAGCCTGAGCAGAGGCCCAAGATATATGACATTAGGCAGCACCAGTGGCTCAAGGAGAAGGAAGAATTTTGGAAAACCACTCCATCCTTAGAGGCACTCTGTGACTACCCAAATCCCAGTGTTATGGTGACTATGTGGAGTACGGGCTACGACCCTAAGGGCATTAGGGCTTGTCTACGTGAGAAAAAATTTAATAACATCATGGCCACATACCTAATTTTAAACCACAAGTCACCCAGTGACCACTCTAAATATGCTGGGAAGTTCTTGCCGGCCCACATTGCTATGTCCCCAGCAGATACTCTCACTAACGTTCTTTCTCAGAGGAGACTGAGTGAGCTTGCTCTTCCCACCTTACTGGAGGAACACCAGGTGCATGATGAGAAGGGATCAAGGAAGAAGAGGATGAGAAGCCTGAGCATGCCTGCCACCCTCTGCTGCCAGCAGAAGGGAAACAAACGTCCACTCCCAGCCCCCAAATTTGCTCATAAGATTAATTATATCAAGAGCAGATGTTTGGCACTGGGTAGCATTATTTGCAATTGGTCGTCCTCAAGATCCCTGTCCTCTGAGAGCATTTCTGCTGCAAACTATTCATCCTGTGAGGTACCCCAGGAAGTGAACAATAGCTCATACACTCAGAGTTCAGGGAGTTACCAGGAGGTCCCTCACATTGTGAATGCCACAAATGACATCCGGAAAGATTCTCTTCTGGCGACATCCAAGAACAGCTTTGAAGAAGTCCCTCCTAAAGGCATAAATGCAGCTTCTGCCAAATATCTATCCAGAGCCTGGAAGAGGGTTAAGAAGAGAATTAGAAATTGTTTAAGACTACTATGCTGCTGTGTGCCAACCTCCAAGAGAAGCCATGATTCTCAGAAGGAAGTAGAACCAGTGGAAGTGGAGAGCAGTGCAGTCTCACACACACGGTTACAGGGGCTGCCCAAGATGCACTCCCGTGTTTCTTAATCTATATAATTTCTAATGTCCTCTGCAACCATCACAAATGATTTAGCTGAAGGTAGAAAACACAGGATGAGAAGTAGATGTTGCAGAGGCAGCAACAATTAGTTAATTAAATAGGAAAAGATAAGAGGGATCAAAGGTTTTGGGGGAAGAAATCTCCAAAGGCTAGGGAAGAGTGTGAAGGGAGGAACCATTTGAAAATGGTTGTCCCAGAAGAAAATAAGAGTCAAGAATCTGAACTATATGTTTCAAATTTCATAAGACTGTGTCTTGCATATGTCATTATCTTCTGAAATGGTAAGTCTCTATGAAGGTTGAGACATGGGGTAGGAATTTTCATGGTATGACTGAGACAGCAGAAGCCGGAGCCCTGCGGGAAGTCCAGATGACAGTGTGTCCACTAACCCAGTAGAGAAGTCCAGCACAAGAGAAGGTAAGCCATCGTTTACCACAGGATTATCCATAGAAAACCATAGTTAACGAGGCTAAGTCCCATGGATGGCCTTCCATAGCATTCTTCTCAGAGTCAAGACTTGTGCCAAAATTCAACTCCAAACTGCCCATGAATTAGAAGTCCCAATGGGCCAATCTTCATGGATATACCACAGCCATACTCAGTTGTTTTTCTTTACCTTCAAGATCAGGTCCAAGGGAGATGTTTTTTGTTTTCACACTGGGGGAGAGGTGACCCTTCTCCTCCCTCTACCACCCTTCCCTGCTGTCGTGTTTGCAGCTTGTTTACATCCCTTTGTCTCTCTCATCACAGAAATCACAGTTCCACAGAATGTTGCTGGTTCAGTCTAGCTGTTGGTGATAGGGCCCTTACTGTGGGGCATTTGTCAGAATCATATTTGCCTCTTAACAGGAAGGTGACAGGAAGCTGGAAGGAAATGGATACCATTGTGCATGGAAAGCTGGGATATTGCTCCACTTTGGAAGGTGGGTATTGCTTGCCTATCTTTGAGCAGAGTAGACAAATGACTTAGTCCACAGTCTCAGAACAAATTTTTATTTAGATCTCACATCAGAGGTCAGACCTAGACAGAACCTTATGACTATAGACTTGGAGCATTCTGCCAGGCTGTATGCCTGGGTGTCCTAATGTGAAAGTTGTCTTTTGTGTTGTCTTGGACACACGCGAGGCCGATCACTGCTCTCTACAATTAAGAGTGGCCACTCAGAAGGGACTGAATGCCAGGGCTCAACTGTGGGCTTCATATGGCTAAAGGCCACACTGAAACCACCAATCTAGTCGTGTTGTATGAGAGATGTTTCTGTAATCTGTTCCATCCTTGACACTGGTCTGCAGATAAATAAGTGTGAGACTGCCAAAGCCTGCAGTTAAATTCCAAGGAAAATTACCATTGAGCTCACAATGCAGGGACAACATCATAATGAGAGACAACACAGTCATGCTTTGAGAGTGATCTTAGCATATCTTGTGGCAATAGAGCGTCTTTCCCCTAAGATCCTCTATACCATAAACTTTATGGAGGAACAGTTTGTGTAGAAAGGGTGAATATCTTCTTACTCCTGTATGGTAGGTCATTTACTCTGAAACTGGCCAGTTACTTACTCTGTACTGGGCTGAGGAACCACAAACATGAGAGTGGACACAGCTTTGCAAGGAAACTAGCACAGAGCTGCCGATCTTCTTGCTTATATAAGCGTAGCTGCTCTCCATCACTGGTTGATGACTAAAGATAGGTTCTATCCTGATGTACTTTACTGAAGCAAGCCCCCGGGAAAGGGAAACTTGGGTGCTGTGGCTTGGTTAGGCAACCCAGCACAGACAACCTAAGAAAATCACTGGCTCTAGACCCAGGTGCTGGTGCTTTAGAAGGCAATTATCTCAGTATGAACAGATGTAATGATTATTTCTGTTTACTAACAGTTGCCTTGAGTCTGATAGATGTCTCTCTGCTCTGAAACGCATGTTCCTGCCTTCAGCATTTTATTCTGAGAGAATAGAAGTCAGCAGAGCCCTCTCCCCACACTGCCAGCACCTTCTTCCTTCACAGTCTGTCACCTGGATAGAGCAGGAGCAGGTGCAATCAGTACTAACTACTTATAGCAGGACTTTCATAAACATCATCCCCAAACTGTCCACAGGTATACTCCTCACAGAGGACAGAAATGAGTCCTTGAGATGCTCTTTGGGACATAAGTATTTGGTTGGGACACTGCTTAAATTACACCCACTGGCCTATTGACACCGCCAAGATGAACAATTTGATTTGGGTGGGTCACAAGGATCTCATAGGTCAACTCCAGATCTCTCATTGGTTTCTTTTCTCTCCTAATATTTGCAGGGTTTTATGGACAGGATCTTTTGTGGAGGCTCATTTTTACCATGTATGTATACTGTCTAATTTAGACAGTAGGATGTGAGGCAGGGTGCAAGAAGCAGAGTGCCTATGTTTAGACATGTTTCTGGGAAAATACTTTCTCCCTTGACTCCTAGGTCCTGATTCCTGCAAACTACCAGTGCAACCATGAGAAATTATTTCCTTAAATCAGACATCACTGAAAAGGCCCTAATGATGTTGGCATAGGGAAGGTCACATTAGAAGACAATGGACATTATACCTGTCCCTTTTGTCCTCTAATTAAACTAAAAGTAAACCTGCCAAGAACATAGGTCTTCTGTTTGGGGAAAGGGGAACTCTCACCTACATTTTTACATTGGTTTTTAATATTCCTTCTCTTTAGGTGCTCAGCCACATCCGGAAACTCATACCCAGGGGATTCCTGACCAGAGGATCTGCATACTCAGTGATGATGTCAGTGATGAAAACCTCTCAGGTAATTTCCTGAGCTCCCGAGGTTCTCAGGGACTCCACACACAGGACATATTGCGAACAGCAATGAATGGCTTCTGTTTCTGCATGAAGCCACAGACCACCCATACCCAATTCTCCTCAAGATGTGGGAATGACGGGTGGATCTCCTTTGATTAAAGTTTCCCACTGGATGTGTTAATGTGGAATCTCCACCACACTGTGAAACTGCGTCTATTTTGACAATGCAAAAAGGCCACTTATGCCTTTCTTTCCTCACAGAAGACCCAGGAAACCTACCTCAACTGATAAAACATGTCTCAGCAGTGCATTGTGAAGCCAGTGGACATCTCTACATGACATCTAGACTGGAATGCATGAGAAGCACTGTGTCCATGGACAATGTTTCCCAGGCCACCAGTAACATGGAGATGGTACACTTGATGTCATCCACTTTCTCACTGATGTTGGATAGAGACTGTGTACAAAAGAACATATACTGAAGTATTGAAGGACAATTCCAACAGATTTACATTAATTGGCATTCAAGACACTTAGGATGTCTGAGGAATCCAAAGGAATATAAACTCTCAGACCCCTATCTCTCAGCAGCAGTCACTGTTGTTAAGGTGACAGATATTTCTTCAGATAGACTAAAAAAAAAATGCCCATCTGATTCTCAAACACCAAATGCAAAACCCAACTGCATGTAATCCAAGAAGAGATGGCAGACTCTGTAGTTTTCTTTCTATAACATCATGCAAAGTGTCAAATATCCATAAAGTTTGACAAGGGAGAAACAGTGACTGGACATATGGAAACAAATCCCAGCAACAGGCCCACCTAAATCATGTAAGCTGATTTGTGTAGAAGCACCAGGAAATCAAGGCAGAGAAAATGGTCTGTCCTAATGGATGTCAGGACAGGTATGCAAAACTAAACAATAAGGAACCTGTTGGAAAATGAACACAATCTCAAATATTACAGCTGACTCCAGATCCAAACACTGCAATGTTCATGTAAGAGTTACAGAAGAGACCTGCATAAATTCTGCTTCATATGGAGGAAGACCAGAAACAACAGAGAAGATGAATTGTGGTCACATGACCTCTTATGCCAGGAGTCAAGAAAATACAGAAGCTGCAGAATGACTGTGAGATACGACAATATACGACATCTAGAGGAAGCTTGGACGCTGTCACACCCCAGAAGACAACAAGATGATGGCTCAGTGCTAGGCAACATGAAGGGAATGCTAGGTAGACAGGCTAATGGGCTCTGCTCCCCTCTCTGATATACCCATTTGAAGCACAAGATTATTGAATGAAGATATGGACTAGAAGCAGAGTGATCATGTCCAGAGCTGGGGGCCACTTCCAGCTCTAGCTGCTATTCTTTTGGCTCTCAAATATCTCAGTCCAGTATAAGAGGGAGATTGAGCATAGGAAAGACATAGGACTTGCTGGAGCTGGTAAGTCTCCATGCTGCTGCTCCTGTAGCCCAGAAAGTCTAGAGCTGCACACTCCCCATGCCTACCCACACAGAAGAGATCACCCTCCTGCTCTCCTGCAATAAATATATGGCACCCAGGCTCTGATGGATATTCCACATTTCCCAAAACTGCTAGATAGACACCTGCAGCCCACAAACCACACATACATTTAGGACTCAGGCCTTACCTGATACTTTCCTTTACCCCCCCCCACTCATATAATAAACTCCAAATACATTACTAAATATCAGTTCAGGATGCCCATTCCCCACCACCACATACCAGTAGTAGTCCAGACCTTACATATATGTCCCTGTCCAGGTGCTGTGCTCAAACATCCTTGCTAGTAATTGTCACCTGTTGATATGGCGTCCCCTTACACCTACCCAAATACATTGGGTCATATTAGAAGCAGCTCCCCAATAGCTCCATGTAATTTTCTCCATGTCAGGCCTTGCTGGATATCAACTCTGAAGCACTCCATATAATCTGTTCTAAATCCTGTTAGAACACCCTCCCCCATTCCACCTGCAGAGCCACTATTAGGTCACACTGATCACAAACTGCACCTCATTGACACTCATTGCCCACTGATATTTCGTAAGTCATGCAGTACTATTCCCTAGTACAGCCTTGCAGTGCATGTGTGATGGAAGTGGGTCAGTGTGTGTGAGTCTGTAGCATCCAGGGAGGGGATGTCAAGCAGGCTGATAACTAGAAATGAATATAATTATTGTCAGTGATATGTGTATCAAGGCCTCATACCTACAAGTTTAGAAGTTGGGATGCTGATCACCCCTCTTCGACACTTGTAGGAATGAGGCCCTTATCCACACACCATTGATACCACCCATATTCACTGCTATTTTTTCTGTCTTTTTGATGGAAATGGAACTCAGGCTATGCCCTGCAAAGGTTGACAGCTTGCACAATAAGTGGGCTGATGCTGAGCAGTCAAGAATGTCATGATGCATTGTGTGGGAGGGACAGACAGTTTTCAGGGTCTAAAGACTTCCATTTTATCTGTAGTATCAGGGAGAATAGGGAGTTTAACTGGGCTTGGTGTATAGAACTGTATATTTTGTGACGATGGGGAGGTAGGTGGAGGTGTGGTGTGTGGCATGTTGAGGGCTGATACCTCTGTGTGGGATGGAGATGAGCTGTCCACCTGAATCTGATAATAGTGCTGTATTATATGGTACAGTCTTGTGGGAAGAACAGCAGAGCCTGATACATAGATACTCGAATTTGCTATGCATGCCCCTCCCTCTGTTACCACCTCACATACAATGTCAGTTTAAGGGCATGAAGGATGCCTGTTACCCACACTCACCACATAGCACTTGGCATTAGGCATAGGTTTCCACTCCCCTTCTGCTGGTCCACACAAAGTTTTAGGTTCTAGACACCACACACATCACTCCAAATACAAGGGAGATATGGTGAAAGGTATCAGGACACTCCCACCTCCTTTCAAGGGCATACATTTACTACTTGGTTAAAACACTCCTAGCATTCTCCTATGCTGACATCCAAAACTATACCCATGCCATACAACTTACACTGCTAGCTGTCAGAGCTTTTTGATCTACTCCCATCACACACACACACACACACACACACACACACACACACACACCTATACAAACATACATCTATGTTTCATTTTAAGCACTGTCTCCTACAGACAAATCCCACACACATAACTCAGTGTCAAGACCAGAGATTCACACACACACACACACACACACACACACACACACACACACACACCAGGTATCATTTAGGCAACCCCTTCCCTACAGACAATCTGACACACATACCAGGTTTCAAGACTAGCTATATAGATACACACACATACACACTCAGAAAGACACTACCACATGCACACATACAAACATACAGAGCCCCCAATACACTTCTAATTCACAATACACTCACAGAGCCTCCAATGCACTTCTAACTCTCTCTCTCTCTCTCTCTCTCTCACACACACACACACACACACACAGAGAAAGAGAGAGAGAGAGAGAGAGAGAGAGAGAGAGAGAGAGAGAGAGAGCCTCCAATATACTTCCAATTAAATGGCTATGCATGTCTTCCCACAAAACCACACACTGGCTGCTAGGTAACAGACTATGCTAAACAAACCCTCACACACACCCCACATGTATTCCTCGGTCTGGAATCCTAATGTCACCCACACTGACTGCTACTTTTTAGACCATACAAGACACTATCTCACCGATGTACCCAAACACAATGCCAGTTACTGGGCCCCACTTGACACCCTGACATCACTGAATCTCCACAAATACTGCTAGATTTCAGGCTCTCTTGAACATCACACCCTAAAACCACAAACCACAATGTTAGTATCATGACTGGACACCACATATCTACACAAACACATTTGTATAAATATTAGACCTCCTGTGTATTCCTACACTCGATGACAACTCCTACAAAGCTAGGTGAAGACTGTGAAAAGCACATATCCCCCTGGAGTTACTGACATGCTCTGTTAGGTCTCAAGCACTTCTGACACCCTGACTGCCTCACCCACACTCAGAAGTGCCAAACACTCCTGGAAATCACATTCCACACTGCCCACCTACTACTATATGGCTTATCAGACCATGATTGACACCAGTTCACTCATAAGCTAACATTGGGGTCCAGCTGGACATCTGCTTTTTCTACTGCTCCCCTCTGACATGCAGTGTTATTCATCAAACACAGTGGAGAGACCACCACCCCTGTGAGCACAATCCACTTCTAGGTACCAAGTTTTGTTTGATCTCCTAACACATTAATAGACAGTTATCACACCATGCTGGAAACTTCTCCACCATCCTTGCACATTAGGGAGGAATTATCATTGCTGGACACCATTCTTCTGAAGACAAACATACACTGCCAGACATCAGGTTCTGCTGCAACCCTTCCTATGATAGAAAATGTACACTGTCTCAGGCTCTACTGCTAGTTATTGGGCCATGCTGCATATTGACTCCATTCCTAAACCAGAGTGGGACATTACAGTCTGGAGGGTGGTAGGTAATTCTAGGTTATCCCACCTAACAACTAAAGTATCCATAAACACACACACACACACACACACACACACACACACACACACACACACACACACGCCTAGCTGTTAAGACAAGCTATATAATTATAAACACACACACATATGCCCCCCCACATACATCTAGGTATCCTGTTAGGCACCACCTCTCTTATTGACAGATCCCCACTACCTGTCAAGACCAGTTATATAAGTGAACACACACACACACATACACACACACACACACACACACACACACACACACAATTTAAGTATTCCTTTAGGAAACTTTTATCCTACAGACAAACCCCCCACATATAAGTAGGTATCAAGACCAGCTATATATGTATATGCAAACACACACACACATATTCATAACACACATCTACATATCCATTTAGGCTCCCTCCTTGCACAAACAAATCTCATACACTTGTCTAGCTCACAAGACCAGCTATGTACACACACACACACACACACACACACACACACACACACACACACACACACCACACCTACCTAGGTTTCCTTTTAGGCACCCACTCTCCTACAGACAGATGCCACACATAACTACCTGTCCAGGTCAGCTATGTAGGTATACACAAAGAGAGACAGCCAAACACATCTTGGTTTTCCTTTAGGTACCCAATCTTCTACAAATACACACACATAGCTAGCTATGAAGACCAGTTATATAATCACACACAAACACACACACACACACACACACACACACAGAGAGAGAGAGAGAGAGAGAGAGAGAGGGGGGGGGAGAGGAGAGGAGAGGGAGGAGAGGGAGAGGCAGAGAGAGAGAGAGAGAGAGAGAGAGAGAGAGAGAGAGAGAGAGAAGAAATAGGTGTCAGGTTCTATTAGGTATCCTGTGTGATCTGTTTAAGAGAGGAGATGCCTAGCAGTACATGAAACATAGGACTGACTGTGTGGCTTCAGCAGTAAGGGATGGGACACATAATGTAACCTAAAACTTAGCCTGCGTGTGTGTGTGTGTGTGTGTGTATGTGTGTGTGTGTGTGTGTGTGTGTGTGTGTGTATGCTTTGTGTGCATGTGTGTTTGTTTGTATGTATGCCACATGGCACTGCACCAGCTAAAGTTACAAACTTCACTAGAGCACAATCCCCACATATTCACATGTTCACTCACACACAAACACAAAGCTAGGTATGTACATGGCAAGGTGTCAGATTCTGCAAGATACCCCTTCCCCTACAGCAGAACACTAGATATGCATACATATGTACATACATACATTCATGCATGCATGCACATATAAAAGCGATTAAGTGTAGGATTGTATTATGTATCTCCTCCCTTATAGCTAAAGGCCCACAGTCATACCTGAGTTTCAGGCTCTGTTGGGCATCTCCTCTCTTAAACAGATCACATACACAGGACTAGGTGTCAGGTCATGTTAGGTACCTCCTGCCCTAATCCAAAGGTTCAATATACAAATATGGGTACTAGACCAGTACTGCTAGATACCTCCACATTAATAACAAAATGCTCAGTAGATACAAAGAGGTAAGTCTAGGCCCTAGAGTCAAAGTTTTGGTTCTTCATATTAATTCTTCAATGCAGGGAAAACTCCCCAAACAGGGATATTCATATGTTCTGCTAGGTACAAACTCACCCACAACTCCCACCACCAACCCACAGCTTGACTTGAATTTGTACTGGGTATCCTCTTCTATAAGCAATGTCCATCATAGGAATATAGTTGCAGGTCCTAGTAGGTGTCACCACTCCTATAGTCAAAGCCTCATACAAAAACATGATTTAGTCAGGATCTACCACATATTTCCACTTACACACCTCAAAACTCACAAATACATAGCAAGTTAGATTTCAGTTCCTGCTTAGTACACCATCTCCAACAGCAAAAGTACCACTTACACATATAGATCAAGATACCCATTCATGCTAGGAAGCTCCTCTCCTATGTGTTCCTCCTTATTTTATACTCATGTCTGAAGAATGTGAGCTAAGAACAGGAGATGTATAGTTGCAGCTAGTTTATTAGTATTCATATATACTTCTCCCTGTAGAAAAATGCCAGGTACACAGCCACACACTCAAACACACTCAGCTACACATGCTTGTATGAAACTATGCACATACTCATTAACCATACAATTAAAGCTCTGTTTACACACAACCATTTATGTGCTTCTCCTACTAGGTGTCCATCTCCCTACAGCAAAGCATGTACACATACACACATAAAGAGGAAAAAAAAGAGAAGGGAGAGAGACAGAGATGGAGAAAGTGACAGAGATAGAGACAGAAGTCAAAGAGATAGGAGAGAGAGAGAGAGAGAGAGAGAGAGAGAGAGAGAGAGAGAGAGAGGAGAGTGTTCTTGTGTCAGCACCATTGTTACTATCCCATTATAGTCAAAGCTGTCTTCTCAGGGCTAGGTGTCAGGTTCTGCTTGATACCGCTTCCCCTATACTCAAAGTTCCTATACACAGCTACGTTACTAGTATGCACACCCTGCCCAATCATAAATAACAGGTACATAGCCACACACTCAAAAACACACTCGGGCAGGCACACTCCAACAAACTCATGCGCATACTCAATGAACTTTCACCCTGCTATCAGGTCCTGGAACGTAGCTCCCATATAATTAATGCCTCACGTACACTTCTAGTTGTCAAATCCTGTGAGGAAAAAGCATCCCACATATAACATAAACCGCACATACAACTCTAGGTGTTAGGTTTGGTGAGGTATCCCAAAGCCCTATTTTACACACATGCACACACATACACACACACTCACTCACATTCATGCACACACACATGTACAGACATAGATATGCACATGAACACATTTTCACACATGCACACACATGTGCACACACACATGCAGACACAAGCACACATGCATGCATACACACACACATGCATAGAGACACCCATAAACACAAACTCACATGCACTCACACACACAGACACACATACACACTTCAGTTTGGAATCCTCCTTCACCTTTTTAGTGCCAGCTATAAGTATGTAATATATACCTACATGGATGAATAGAAGTTTATAATTGGATAGATGTTAAGGAGAAAACAAAGCAAGATCCAGGAAAATTCAATGCCATGGTTTGAGGTTAATTTAAAGAAGTTAATCCTAGAAAGCATCTCAAGCAGTTGGTTTTGAGGAATCTGGCTACTCTCATCAAAACAACTCCAAGCTTAATATGACATCCAACAGGTTTCTTATGTGTATTATGATGTCTTCTCTGAGAAATCATCACAGCACCTGTGTTTGTGCATTTGCCTCATTATATGAAACAAGAATTCCTTCTATTATTGCACACAACTGTTGAATTTATGACCACAATCATGGAAAAATGCTTTGCTTGAGAAAATTACAAAAGCATTGGGACTGGAGAGATGGGTAAGCAGTTAAGAGTGCTTGTTGTCCCATTGCCAGGGGCCTCCCAACAGACCAAGCCACATAACTGTCACCCATATTCAGAGTGCCCTTTAGGTCCCATACAGGTTCCTCAGCTGCAATCCAGAGTCCATGAGCTCCTATTCACTGGGGTCTTCCCTCTCTTCAACTGAACTTATGGAGCACAGCCTGGTGCTTGGCTGTGGGTCACTACATCTGCTTCCATCAGTTACTGGATGTTGAAATTATTTTATGCTGGACTTTGCTGACTCCCGAAGGAAGGCATTGTCCCTCTTAGGAATGGGTGGGTTTGGGGTGTGAAGGGAGGAGGTGGGAGGGTCAGGAGAAGGGGAGGGAGGGAGAACTGGGGTTGGTATATAAAATAAAAATGGAAAAAATAGTAGAGTTTAAAAACAAAAGAGTACTTGTTCTTGTAGAGGTCTGGAATACATTTACCACACCCAGGACAGACAATACACAGCCTCATGTAATTCCAACTCCAGGAGTACTGACACCTTCTTCTACCCTCTGTGAGCACATTAGAACATATACACATAGGCATATACAAAAGTAGACATTATATATACATTATATATGGCATATATGCATTATACACACACACACACACACATATATATATATATATATATATATATATATACATAATTTAAAATATATGTATAAAATATTTTTGAAGAAAAGAGTTTCTCTGGTTTAAGAATCTAGCAATAGTCTGTAGCACCAAAAGTAAAAACCCAGAAACAGATATTGGGGTTCATTCTGAAGATCAGAGAAGCAAAACAACCCAGCCATCAGAGTATTCTCACCTCTGACAATGCTCAGACTGAAGGGGCAAAAGACTGAACCTCAGATTGCATCTACAGACTACACTGCTTCTCACTAAATCTCAGTTTGTTCCTGAGACCGCACTGCACTCCCTATATTCTCTCTAGTGCTGGGATGAAAGGCATGAACTCTGTTTCTCTTTTAGACTGATTAACTCACATGTAGCCCAGGATGGTCTTGAATTCACAGAGATATATCTTCTTCTATCTCCTGTGTCCTGGGATTAAAGTAGTGTGCCACCACTGCCCAGCTTCTATGGCTAACTAGTGTGTCTGGCTTTGCATTATGATCTTCTGTTGGCTTTTTAGATCATAAAAAATATATCACCACAATAGTCAAACCATTAGCATCTCAATGCTCTACTGAGTCAATCAATATGAAAGCAATTTAATACAAATTGTATTAAGGCAAAGTTAATTTCTCAATTCTCTAAATTAAGATTCATATTTGAGCAAGCTACCAGTAAAATACATTATCAACATTTTAAATTTGTAATAGAAAGTCTTCAAGGAACACATCTAGAATACAGGAATTCAAGTTTCTTTGGAGCCAACTGTAATATGCCTTCATATATAATGAGTAATGCAAATAAGTATTCACTTAGTAAGTTAAGTTAGAATTCATTAAGTCTTCCTCACATGCAGAACATTGTTATTATTGAAGTGGGACAAAGAAGATACAAAATGAACAACAATATGAGGGTATTTAAGTCAACTCCTGCAGACAATATAGGTACCAAGGAAACAATAGGATTTCCTAAGAAGGATTTTTATATGGACTTTATTTAATTTAGAAATGATCTTATTTTACATATGAATCCCAGTTCCCTCTCCCTCCCATCCTCCCATGCATGCCCAGCCCCCTTGGCATCCCCCATCCACTCCCCATACATGGTGAGACCTTCCCTGAAATATCATGAAAATCTGTGAATTCGTTTGCTACAGGACCTAGGCCCTGCCCTGTGCATCTAGACTAATAGAGTATCCCTCCATGGGAAACGGGCTCCTGAAATCCATTCATGTACTAAGGATATATCCTTGTTCCACTGCCAGAGGCCCCACAGACTGCTCAGTGTTCCTAGCTGACATCCACCTTCAGAGGGTCTGGTTTGGTCCTATGTTGTTTCCCCGGCTTTCAAACGGGGTCCATGAGTTCCCACTTTCTCAGTTCAGCTGTTTATGTGGGTTTTCGAAGTATGGTTTTAACCATTTTGTTGGTCACTCCCCTCTCTCTGAAGCTGGATTCCTGCATTTTGGATCAGTACTAACTGTGGATCTCTGCTTCTGCTTCCACTAGCTATTGAGTGAAGGCTTTAGGATAGCGTTTAAGGGAGTCATCATTCTCATTATAGGCGAAGGGCATTTAAGGTAGCCTCTCCACTATTGTTTAGGTTCTAGTTTGTGTCATCTTTGTGGATCTCTATACAATTCCTTAGTGCCAGATTTCTCTTTAAACCTAAGGTAGCTCCTTCTATTGATGTGTCTCTTTTCTTATTCTCCTCTATTCCTCTCCCCACTCAAGCTTCCTGATCCCTCATGTTTTCCTCCACCCTCCACTTCTCCCCACCTCTTTCTCCTATGTCCCTCATCCCATGCTCCCAATTTGTTCTGGGGCTCTTGTCATTTCCCCTTTACTGGGGCACCATGTCTGTCTCTCTTAAGGTCCTCCTTATTTCCTTGCTTCTCTAGAGGTGTGGACTATAGGCTGACAATCTTTTGCTCTATGTATAATATCCATATATGAGTGAGTACATACTATGTTTGTCTTTCTATGGCAGGGTAACCTCACTTTGGATGGTTTCTTCTAGTTCCATCCACTTAAGAAACTTCCTCAGATAATGCATATATATTTTAAATATTTGAAAAAACATTAAAAAACTCATTAGATAATTCTATGTGTTAAATGTCTAGACATCTACATGTTGGTTTGTAGCAAATCTAATGACCAGGAAAAGAGTATTTTGTCAGTATTTCTGGTGTACTTAAACAATGAATTTTATATTTTTACCTTCATACTCTAATAGTCATGATAGTTCCTAAAAATCATACTTGTATATTTGAAACAACATATATGGTCCAGGTTATTTCTCATAAACTCATCTAACTATAATGACACCATTAATGAAATATTTCTTTAAATACACTGATGAGAAGCCAGTAGGCTCTTGGCTCTTTCTCGACATATTGAATTATATCTATGAATGAGTAAAAAAAGAAAAACACACTTTCTGTCAGAATGTCAAGACAACTTTTCATAATCTTTCAGCAGCTTCCTTGAACCTGCTGAGATAACCAGGCAGTTATATAAAAGGGAGCTCCATGTCCCAATTCTACTGCAGTGACAGAGTATTCCAGTCTTGGTAGCCAGCAGTGATTATCTTCCTGCTAAAAGTATACCTGACAGAAAATGTTCTAGTTGGGGTCAAGGTCCAATTGTGCTAGAGTCTTCCAATCACTGGTACTTGCCTGATTTTCATCACCTTACTAAGGGGAATTGAAGGTTTGAACATGTTTTTATTAGAAGAGATGCAAAGAAAATCTGCCATAGCCAATACTGGGAGAATATTGTCATGAATCAAGTGTCATTAAATAGTTGCATATCACACAGAATGATCAAGTGTTAAAATATTTATTCAAAAGTTCCCAAGGTGTATTCACAAAAGTAAGACATCAATCTTTAATTTCTAATGCAATTAAGTGGATATTATACACTATAGTCAGCCACACTCAAAAATACTCTCAATGCAATTATTTTTATTTCTTTCAGACATTTCTAATTTATCTTCATAATTCATATTAGAATTCAATAAATTCTTATTTTATGAATGCAATCTATAAGCCCTCACTGAATCTTTCATAATAACTGTACCATGTTGGTCAGAGATGGAACTGCCCTTATCATTTAAAAACATGGTGGGAACTTGTATCAAATGAACTGTACTCAGTCAATATCATACTGGGATTTATGTCACCTAAACAAATGCCTTCTACAGACAAACTGATTAGAAAATAAAATTAAAATTTGCAAAAGATAAGTAATTATTTCTTGACCATGTTACCAATTGAATTTTCTTAATGTGTTTAAGGCTTCTGGAGTTTTCCTTCCTATAAAAGGTTGAGTTGTGCACCATAGGATTGGGGTTAATAATTGGGGTTAATAATTGGGGTTAATAATTCCTAGAAGCTGAAAATAGACATCATTGATGTGGGATGTCATTCTGTATGCTGCAAATATGTGTTGCTTTTATTAGTTGATCAATAAGCCAGTTTTGAACAACAGCCAGGCAGAATAGAACCAGGCAGTATATCCCAACAAAGATGTTGAGAGAAAGAAGGCAGAGTCAGGAAGACACCATGTAGTCACCTGGGAAGCAAGATGTGAGTGAAGTAACAAGAATGTGCCTCATGGCAAAATAAAGAGTAATAGAAATAATTAATTTAATTGTGAGAGGTACTCAGTAATATGCCTGAGTAATTGGCCAAAGAATTATAATTAATATTAAACCTCAGAATGACTGTTTACTAAGTGACTACAGGGACAAGAGGGCAGAAGAGATACAAGTCCAGGGGGACTAGTTTAGACAGAAAACATCCAGCTATATATTATCACTTTATTTACTATTAGGGTGGAAGCTATATATAACATAAATGTTTAGAAGGAGGATGGACAAGCCTGGTAGCATCTCTACTGTGTAACCCAATATCCTATCACAGTACATAATTAAATCTATTCCTTTAAATCTAGATTACTGGTTATCAATCTTCCTAATATGCTGATCCTTTAATAAAGTCCCTCATGTTGTGGTGAGCCCTGAACCATAATCTTATTTCATTGCTGCTTAGCTGTAGTTTTGCTGCTAATAATCATAGTATAAGTACCTTATATGCAGGATATCTGATATTTGACTCTCAAAGTGGCTTTGAGGAACAAGTTGAGAACCACTGTTCTAGATGAGGTAGACAGATTTGTAGTTAGCTATCCCAAGAATATACATGAAGCATGGATTTCAAAGAAAAATACTTAATAACACCATCAACACAAAATAGAAAGAAATAAGTTATATACAGTTTAAAAACAAGGCCAACGCTTCTCTCACTGTGTGAAGAGTTCCAGGTAGTCCTGTAACTATTACAGGTGTTGTATTTTAAAGTTTCTGGGTACAGAGTGAAATAAGCAACATCTTATGACATTGCTTGTTTCACGAAAGTCTTTTTTAAATAATGTTCCTTTTTCTTTCAAACTTTCTTGTAAGAAGCCTTAAAAGACACTCTTGGTTCCCTCTCTGCCCTGCCCTCTGCTGAGGTGAGTGTTCCCTCTGCTCCTGCCCAAGTCTGCCATCACCCCTGCCTTGGATCTTTTGGGATTTGCTCCTGGCATAGAGTGGACACACCAAGAGCGGGAGGACCTCCCTGAGTCTGGAAACACTTTACTCTTCGTTTCCCCTCTGCTCTGCCCTCTACTGAGGTGAGTGTTCTATCTGCTCCTTCCTGACTCCTACCATCACCTCTTCTTTGGATCTTTCAGGGCCTGCTCCTGGCATAGAGTAGACACGCTCAGACATGGAGGACTTCCCTGAGTTTGGAAACACCTCATTCTTGGTTCCCTCTCTGCCCTGACTACTGCTGAGGTGGGTGTCCCTTTGTTCCCACCCAACTCCCTCCATTACCCCCTCCTTGGATCTTTCTGAGTCTGTTCCTGGCATAGAGTGGACCTGCCCAGACAGTGGTGACCTCCCTTAGTCCAGAAACACCTCACTCTTGGTACTCTTTCCTCCTTCCACCCTCTGATTGACTGAGGAGAATACCAGGAGAGACCAGATCATCCAGAGCTGCAGACACTGAAGTCTTGGCCCAAGTACACCACCGGGTGACAAGAAGAGATAGAGAGACCCCCCACCTGCACCCAAGGGAAGAAGAGATGGGAAGACAGAATAAGAACACAACAACAGAAAGACCAATATGACACTACCAGAATCTAGGGACTCCATACGAGCAAGACTTTAAAAGCACAAAGCAGAAGAAGAAGACATGGACCTTAAAAACTACTTTATGAAGATGATGGAGACCCTTAAAGAGGAAATGAATCTCTTAAGGAAATAGAAGAAAAAACAAACAAAAATTCAATAAATAAATAATTCTCTTTAAGAATTTAAAGAAAGCCAAGAAAAAACAACCAAACAAGTGACAGAAACAGATCAAGGCATGAAAATTGAAATAAATACAATAAAGAAAACACAGAATGAGGGGATGCTGGAAATAGAAAGTTTGGATAAACGATCAGGAACTAAGGAAGTAAGCAGAACAAATAGAATAGAAGAGATGGAAGAGAGAATCTGAGGCAATGAAGACTCCCTAAAGGATATACAGTCATTTACCAAAAAAAATCTCAAGTTCAACAAATCCCTAACACAAATAGCCAGGAAATATGGAACACCGTGAAAAGGAAAACCTGGGAATAATAGGTATAGAAGGAGGAGAAGAAATTCATCTTAAAGGTACAGAAAACATTCAACAAAATCATAAAAGAAAACTTCCCCAGCCCAGAGACAGATATGCTTATGAAGGTACAAGAAGATTGCAGAACACCAAATAGATTGGACCTCAAAGAGAAGTTCCCTCACCACATAATAATCAAAACACCAAACTTACAGAATAAAGAAAAAATATTAAGAGCAGCAAAATAAAATGGCCAAGTAACATATAAAGGCACACCTATCCGAAATACATCCGAATTGTCAATGGAAACTTTGAAAGCCAGAAGATCCTGGATAGATGTTATACAAATGCTAAGGGAACATGGATGCCAGCCCAGACTACTGTATCCAATAAAGTTTTCAATCACTATAGATGTAGAAAACAAGATATTCCATAACAAATCCAGATTCAAACAATAAATATCCACAAATCCAGCCCTACAGAAATTACTGGAAGGAAACCTTCAACCAAATGAAGATAACTATGCTCAAAAAACAACAGGCAATAGATAATCCCACTTTACCAAACACCAAAAGGAATAGGGGGGTAAATCCACAATAACACCAGCAACCAACAAATCTAAAACAAACAAGAATCAATCATCAATAGTCACTAATATCCCTCAATGTCAATGATCATAATTGGTCTATGAAAAAATACAGTCTAACAGAATGGATACGAAAACAGAATCCATCCTTCTGCTGCATACAAGAAACACATCTCAATGCCAAACACAGACATTGCCTCAGAGTAAGGGGTTGGGAAAAGACTTTCCAATCAAATGGACCCAAGAAACAAGCTGGTAGCAATCCTAATATCTAACAAATTAGACTTACAAGTAAAATCAATTAAAAGAGAAGAAGAAGGACATTTCATATTCATCACAGGAAAAGTCCATCAAGATGTAGTCTCAATTCTGAACATCTATGCCCCAAATACAAAGGAACCCACATTTATAAAAGAAATATTACTAAAGCTCAAATCACATATAAAACATCACACACTTATAGTAGGAGACTTCAACAGCCCACTGTCACCGCTAGAGAGGACCACCAGACTGAAAGGTAACAAAGAAATTAAAAAACTATCAGAAGTTATGACCCAATTGGGATTAACAGAAATCTATAGAACATTTCACCCAAATACCACAGAATATAACTTCTTCTCAGTGGCACATGGAACTTTCTCTAAAATTGACCACATACTCAGCAATGTAGCAAACCTACACACATACAAAAAAAAATGGAACAACCCTCTGTATCTTATCAGACCACCATGCTTTAAAGCTAGAATTCAACAACAATGCAAATTTCAGAAACACTACAAACTCATAGAAATTGAATAATGCACAATTGCACCATTCCTGGAATTAAACACTTCCTAGAATTTAATGAGAATGAAAACACAACATACCCACACATTAGGGACACTTTGAAAGCAGTGCTAAGAGGAAAGGAACTTCATAGCACTAAGTGTCCACATGAAGAAACTAGAGAATAGTCACACCAGAGAATTAACAGCACAACTAGAATAGAAGGAAGCAAACTCACCCCAGAGGAGCAGATGCCAGGAAATAATCAGAGGGCTGAAATCAATAAAGTTTAAAGTAGGAAAACATTACAAAGAATCAATGAAACAAAGAGTTGTTCAAGAAAGTCAACAAGATAGACAAACCTCTATCCAAACTAACCAAAAGGCAGAGAGAGAGAGAGAGCATGCTAACTAAGAAAATCAGAAATGAAAGGGGGACATAACAATGGACACTGAAGAAATCCAGAGTATCATCAGGTCATAATTTGAAAACCTATACTCCACAAAAATTAAAATATCTAAAGGAAATTGACAATTTTCTGGATAGATATCACTTACCAAAATTAAATCCAGAAAAGATAAGGAATTTAAACAAACCTATAACCCATAATGAAATAAAAACTGTCATCAAAAGCCTACTAACCAAAACAACACCCAGCGCCAAATGGTTTCAATGCTGAATTCTACCATAAACTCAAAAAAGAGCTAACACCAGTATTCCTCAAATTGTTCCACACAATAGCAGTAAAAGGGACACTGTCCAGCACTTCTTATGAGGCTATAATTACCTTAGTTCCACAAAGGTACTAAGCCACACAAAGACACAACAAAAAAGAGAATTACAGACCAATATCCCTCATGAACTTCCATGCAAAAACATCCAAAAAAATTCTTGCAAATCAAATTCAAGAGCTCATCAGAGAAATCATCCACCAATGATCAAGTTAGCTATATTCCTGGAATGCAGAGATTGTTCAGTATGTGGAAATCCATCAATGTAATCCACAATATAAACAAACTGAAAAAGAAAAACCACATGATCATCTCACTGGATGCTGAAAAGGCCTGTGACAAAATCCAACATCCCTTGATGATAAAGGTCTTGGAGAGATCAGGAATAATGAGAACATACCTAAACACCATAAAAGCAATATACAGCAAGCTAACAGTTAACATCAAAATAAATGGAGAGAAACTCAAAGCAATTCCTCTAAAATCAGGAAAGAGACAAGGCTGCCCACTTTCTACATAACTCTTTATTATTGTACTTGAAGTTCTAGCTAGAGCAATAAGATAAGAAAAGGAGATCAAAGTGATACAAATTGGAAAGGAAGAAAAACTTTCACTATTTGCAGATGATATGATCATCTACATAAGTGACCTGAAAACCTCTACCATGGAACTCCTACAGCTGATAAACACCTTCAGCAAAGTGGCAGGATACAAGATTATCTCAAAAGAAATCAGTAGCCCTACTACATAGAGATGATAAGTGCGCTGAGAAGGAAATCAGAAAAACATCACCCTTTACAACAGCAACTAACAACATAAAATAACTTGGGGTAACACTAACAAAAACTGGAAATACCTGTATAGTAAGAATCTTCAGTCTTTAAAGAAAGAAATTAAAGAAGATACAAGAAAATGGAAAGATCTCCCATGATCTTGGAAAGGTAGGACCAGCATATTAAAAATGGCAATCTTGCCAAAAGAAATCTACAGATTCAATGCAATTCCCCCCAAATCCCAACACAATTCTTCCCAGATCTTAAAAGAAGAGTATTCAACTTCATATGGAAAAACAAAAAACCCAGGATAGCCAAAACAACCCTATACAATAAAGAAACTTCCAGAGGCATCACCATCCTTGACTTCAAGCTCTATTATGGAGCCATAGTCCTCTAAACAGCTTGGTATTGGCACAAAAATAGACAGGTACACCAATGGAGTAGAATTGAAAACCCTGATATTAACCCACAAACCTACAAACACCTGATTTTTGACAAAGAAGCTAAAGTTTTACAATGGAAAAAAGAAAGCATCTTCAACAAATGTTGCTGGCATAACTGGATGCTGGCACGCAAAAGATTGCTGATAGATCTATATTACCATACATAAAACTTCAGTCCAAATGGATCAAAGAATTCAACATAAATTAAGCCACACTGAACCTCCTAGAAGAGCAGGTAGGTGGTACCCTTAAACATATTGGTACAGGAGACTGCTTCCTGAACATAATACCATTAACACAAACATTGAGATCCTCAATTAATAAATGGGACCTCATGAAACTGAGAATCTTCTATAACGCAAAGGACACAATCATCAAGAGAAAATGACAGCCCACAGAATGGGAAAAGATCTTTAACACATCACTGGTGGGGAATGTACTGTGTATGTTCATCTTATTAATTATTGAATAAAGTACTGTTTGGCCAATGAGACAGCAAGTTAGACAAGACTAGGAGTCAAAGAGGATTCTGGGAAATATAGTAGAGAAGTGGTGATCCAGACAGGAAGTGACATAGCAAGAAGACTCATATTTAAGCAAGGAGAAACAGGAAGTGTCCTTTTCCCCCTTCGCTCTTCCTCCAGCAGCACAATGTGATCCACAGTGTGATAATTAAGACTGAGCTAACAGATGAGTATCCTAGTCATTGGCTAAGCAGCATTTGTACCTAATACAAGTTTCTATGGATTAATTTGGGCCCTAAGTCGGTTGAGCAGCTGGCATAAAGCACACGTGGCAGTGGGGCTCAGTGGCTTTTGGCGGAAAGACTTATTGTAACACCCCACATCTTACAGAGGGCTGATATCCAGATTATACAATGAACTCAAGAAGCTAGCCAAAACACCAAACAATGAGATTAAAATTGGGGTGCAGAACTAAATACAGCATTCTCAACAGAGGAATCTAAAAATGGCTGAAAGACACTTAGGAAAGTGCTCAACATCCTTGAAACTCAAATCAACTCTGAGATACCATCATACAATTGCCAGAATGGCTAAAATCAAAAACACCAATGACAGTCTATGTTGGAGAGGATGTAGAGAAAAAGGAACACTCCTTCACAACTGGTGGGAGTGCAATCTTGTAAGACCACTTTGGAAATCAGTATGGCAGTTTCTCAGGAAAATGAGAATCAGTCTACCTTAAGATCCAGCAATTCCTCTCTTGGGCATATAACCCCAAAATACATATTCATACAACAAAGACATATGTTCAACTATGTTCATAGCAGCATTGTTTGTAATATCCAGAACCTGGAAGCAGCCTACATGCCCCTCAACTGAAGAATGGATAGAGAAAATGTGGTACATTTACACAATGGAGTATTACTCAGGTAAAAAAAAGCTATGAATTCTTGAAATTCACAGGCAAATGGATGGAACTAGAAGAAACCATGCTGAGTGAGTTAACCCAGTCCCATAAAGACAAACATGGTATGTACTCAATCATATATGATTTTTTGACACAGAGCAAATGATTACCAGTCTTCAATCCACACTACCAGAGGAGCTAGGAGAAAAGAAGGACCCCAAGAGAAGATTGCATAGTCTCTCAAAGAAGGAGAGGGGAACAAGAACCCCTGAGCAAAGTGGGAGCATGTGGGTGGGAGAGAGGAAGGATGTGGGAAGAGAAGAAGGGGAGGGGGAACAAGAGGACTGAGGCAGGGGAAGAATAGAGGAGGGAAAGAACATTACTTGATAGAGGGAGACAGTACAGGTTTAGAGAGAGGTCTCGCGGGGGGCGGGGAAGGTAAGAGGATCCACAGGGATAACCCCAATTAAGAATCTAGGCAGTGGTGGAGTGGATGCCTTTGATGCCCTTCCCCTATAATGAGATGGATGTCTACCTTGGTTAACATTCCTAGAGCCTTAATTCAGTAGCTGTTCGAAGCAGAAACAGGGACCCACAGCTACATACTAAAACATACTCCTGGAATCCAGTTATGGAGAGGGAGGAAGGATGAGCAATGGAGCCAAAACTGTGCTGGAGAAACCCGCAGAAAATGTTGACCTGAACTAGTCATGGTGACCCTTGTCATAAAGCTGTGGAAACAGCATTGGACTGAACCAAGCCCTTTGAATATGGGTGCCAGCTAGGAGGCCAAGAAAGTCTATAGGACCTCTAACAGTGGAGCCAGTCTTAATCCCTAGAGAACAAATGGACTTTGGGTGTCCATTCCCTATGGAGGGATACTATTTAAGCCCAAATACAGCAAGGCTGGCCTAGGCAATGCACCAAATTATATGATGGCCTTTGAAGGTCCATCGTGGATGGCTTCACTATTCCTGGGGAGGAGTTGGGGGATCGGTTGGGTGGAACATGGAAGGATGGGAGGCTGAGGGAAGGGGGGATGGATATGTAAATAGGAGTGCATCTAAAATAAAAAAAATGGAAAAGAAGGTGAAGAAATGCAGCTCAAAGGTACAGAAAACACATTCAACGAAATCATAGAAGAAAACTTCCCCAACTTAAAGAAGTATATGCCTGTGAAAGCACAAGAAGCTTATAGAACACCAAATAGACTGGTCCACAAAAAAGTCCCCTTAACACATAATAATCAAAATACCAAACTTACAGAATAAAGAAAAACATTAACAGCAGCAAAAGAAAACCGACAAGTAATTTACAAAGGTAGACCTATCCAAATTATATCCGACCTCTCAATGGAAACTTTTAAAGCCAGAATTTCCTGGATAGACCTGCTACAATGGCTAAGGGAACATGGATGCCAATCCAGACTACTGTACCCAGTAAAGCTTTCAATCACTATAGATGGAGAAAACAAGACATTTCATGAGAAAACTAGATTTAAACAATAAATACCCAGAAATTCAGCACCACAGAAACTACTGGAAGGAAAACTCCAACTCAAGGAAGATAACTACACTCACAAACACATAGGCAGTAAATAATCCCACTTTACCAAATACCAAAAGAAAAAAATGGGGTATCAATTCATAATACTACCACCAACAATAAATCAAAAAAAAAAAAAACAATCAATGGACATAATATCCCTCAATGTCAATGGTGTTAACTTGCCTATAAAAAGATACAGGTTAACAGAATGGATAAGAAAACAGAATCCATCCTTGTACTGTATACAAGAAACACATCTCAACTTCAAAGACAGATGGTACCTCAGAGTAAAGGGGTGGGAAGAGATTTTCCAATCAAATGGACCCAAGAAACAACCTGGTGTAGCAATCCTAATATCTATCAAATTAGACTTCAAACTAAAATCAAAAGAGATGAAGAAGGACGTTTCATACTTATCACAGGAAAAGTCCATCATGATAAAGTCTCAATCCTGAACATCTATGCCCCAAATAAAAAGGCACCCACATTTTAAAAGAAACATTACTAATGGTCAAACCACACATAAAACCTCATACACTCATAGTAGGAGACTTCTACACCTGGCTCTCGCCACTAGACAGGACCACAAGACAGAAACATAAAAAAGAAACAAATGATCTAACAGAAGTTGTGACCCTATTGGGTTTAACAGATATCTATAGAACATTACATCTAAACACAAAAGAATACACCTTCTCAGCACAACATGGCACATTCTCTAAAACTGAATACATACTTGGCAACATAGCAAACCTCCACAGATACAAAAAATTGAAATAACTTCCTCTATCTTATCAGACCACCATACTTTAAACTTAGAATTCAACAAAAATATAGATTGCAGAAATCCTAAAATCATATGGAAATTGAATAATACACAAGGGCAGCATTCCTGGGTCAAGGAAGAAATAAAAAAAAAAGATGCTAGAATTTAATGAGAATGAAGACACAACATACCCAAACTTCTGGGACACTTTGAAAGCAGTGCTAAGAGAAATGTTCATAGCATTAAGTGCCCAGATGAAGAAACTGAAGAATAATCAGACTAGGGAATTGACACAACTGAAAGCTTTAGAACTAAAAGAAGCAAATTCCCCCTGGAGGATTAGATGCCAAGAGATAATCAAACCGATTGCTGAAGTCAATAAAGTTGAAACTAGGAAAACATTACAAAGAAACAATGAAACAAAGTGTTGGTTCTTTGAGAAAATCAAGATAGACAAACCTCTATCCAAACTAACCAAAAGGCAGAGAGAGTTCATGCTAATTAACAAAATCAGAAATGAAAAGGGCCATGAGAAAATCTAGAAAATCATCAGGTCATCCTTTGAAAACATGAACTCCCCCAAATTTGAAATTCTAAAGGAAATGGACAATTTTTCTGGATAGATATCACTTAACAAAATTAAATCAAGAACGGATAAGCAATTTAAACAAACCTATAAGCCCTAATGTAATAGGAGCAGTCATCAAAAGTCTTATCAACCAAAAAAGCCCAGGGCCAGATGGCTTCACTGCAGAATCCTATCAGAAATTCAAACAAGAATTAAAACCAGTATTCATCAAATTGTTCCACAAAATAGAAGCAGACGGGACATTGCCAAACTCTTTGTACGAGGCTACAATTTCCTTGATACCCAAGCCACACAAAGACACAACTAAAAAGAACTACAGACCAATATGCCCCATGAACATCCTTGCAAAAATACCCAATAAAATAATGGTGAATGGAATCCAAGAACACATCAGAAAAATCATCCACCATGATCAAGTAGGCTTTTTTCCCAGGGATACAAGGATGGTTCAAAATACCAAAATCCATCAATGTAATCCACCAAATAAACAAACTGAAAACGGAAATCCACATGATCTTCTCACTAGATGATGAAAAAGCCTTTGACAAAATCCGACATCCCTTCATGATAAAGATCTTGGAGAGAACAGGAATAACAGGAACATATATAAACATGATAAAAGCAATATATACCAAACCATCAGCCAACATCAAACTAAATGGAGAGAAACAAAAAGTGATTACTCTAAAATCAGGAACAACACAAGGCTGTCCACTGTCTCTACACTCCAGTATTGTACTTGAAGCTCTAGCTAGAGCAATAAGACAGGAAAAGAGATCAAGGGGATTCAAATTAGAAAGAAGTCAAATTTTCACTATACACAGATGATATGATAGTCTACATAAGTGACCCCAAAAACTCTACCATGGAACCTCTACCACTGATAAACACCTTCAAGAAAGTAGCAGGATACAAAATTAACTCAAAAGAAATCAGTAGCCCTACTATATACAGATGATAAACGATATGTGAAAGTAATCAGAAAAACATCACCCTTCACATTATCCACATACAACAGAAAATCTATTGGGGTAACACTAACCAGAAAAGTGAAAGAACAGTACAGTAAGAACTTTAAGTCTTTAAAGAAAGAAATTAAAGAAGATACCAGAAAATGGAAAGATCTCCCATGTTCTGGGATAGATAGGATCAACATAGTAAAAATGGCAGTCTTGCCAAAAGCATTCTACAGTCAATTCAATTCCCATCAAAATCCCAACACAGTTCTTCACAGAGCTTGAAAGAATAATACTTAACTTTATATGGAAAAACAAATATTCAGGATAGCCAAAACAACCCTGTACTACAAGGGAATTTCTGGAGGCATCACCATCCCTGACTTTAAGATCTATTATAGAGCCATAGTCCTGACAACAGCTTGGTATTGACACAAAAGCAGACAGATAGACCACTGGAATCCAATTGAAAACCCTAATATTAACCCACACAGCTATGACCACCTGATTTTTGACAAAGAAGCCAAATTCATACAATAGAATAAAGAAAGCATCTTCACAAATGGTGCTGGTACAACTGGATTCAGACATGCAGACAATTACAGATAGATCCATATCTATCATCATGCATAAGACCGCAACATAAATTCAGCCACACTGAACCTCCTAGAATAGAAAGTGGAAGATACCCTTTGAACCAATTGTTATAGGAGACCACTTCCTGAACTTAAAACACCAGTAGCACAGACATTGAGATCTACAATTAATAAATGGGACTGCTTGAAACTGAGAAGCTTCTGTAAAGCAAAGGACACCCTCAGTAAGAAAAAATGACAGCCCACAGAATGGTAAAAGATCTTGGAGACAAGCATAGAGCCCACTGACAAGCCAGCTCAGTCTACTTGGCAAGTTCAAGGACAAAGATCCTGTCTCAAAACATGATAGAATCAAAGGAATGACAAATGAAGTGCCTTTCTGCCCTACATATACACACATTCACATAGCACACATGGACATGTGCATGAACACCTGCACAGACAAGTGCTCCTGCCCATGTATAAGTATGAACACACACACACACACACACACACACACACACACACACACACACACACACTTTAATCTTGTACATTTGACTCTTCTGTGTTTGCCTCTGAAAAATTGTGGTCCACATTTTGTCTAGACAAGTACAGAAACTATTTCTGCTGACTTCAGTATCCCTCACCCTCATCTGAGGCTTTCTGAGCAGCAAGAATCAAAAATTCGTCAGTATAAATTGACTGGAAAAGCTCCTTTTTTTGAGTAGGAAAATGACTACTGGCTAAAGTCTAATTAGAATTCTAAATTATGGGCTTCAAAATTCTTAATCACCGGGATTCTCTCTGCTTAGTTGATCTCATTTTCTGTAACATTGAAAGTCAAACACTGTGCTTCTCACCAGCAAAATAGACTTACTCTCATCCTTTGGAAATGTAGTAGCCACAAGTTGGGCCTTAGATGCTGATCCTTAGTCTCTGCTGGCTGGTTGCTCCCTGTAAGTCACAATCCTTCCTTCAGTTAGTACTTTCTTTTTTTTTTTTTTGCTTTATTCTTCTATCATATATTACATCCCAAACACAATTCCCCCTTCCTCCACTCCTCCTACTCCCCTCTTTACCACCCCCAGTTCCACTCCTTCTCCATTTCCCCTCAAAAATAAAAAAGGGTAGGCATAGGGCATAACATATTACAGTAAGACTAGTATCTTCCCTCATAATAAAGCTGGACAAGGCAACCTTGCAGGAGGAAAAGGGTCCCAATAGCAGGCAAAAGAGTCAGAGACTATCACTAATGAAAGACTTGCCTATAACCTCTAACAAAATTGAAGCAGTCATTAGAAGTCTCCCAACCAATAAAAGCCCAGGGCCAAATGGCTTCAGTGCAAAATTCTACCAGAATAATACCAATTCTCCTCAAAGCATTCCACACAATAGAAGCAGAAGGGTCATTACCAAACTCTTTTTATGAGGCCACAATAACCTTGATACCCAAGCCACACAAAGACACAGCTAAGAAAGAGAACTACAGACTAATATCCCTCATGAACATTGATGAAAAAATTCTCAATAAAATATTGGCAAATCGAATCCAAGAACACATCAGAGAAATCATCCATCCCGATCAAGTAGGCTTCAACCCAGGGATGCAAGAATGGTTCAACATATGAAAATCCATCAATGTAATCCACCATATAAACAGACTGAGGAAAAAAAATCACATGATCATCTCACTGGACGTCGAAGAAGCCTTTGACAAAATCCAACACCCCTTCATGATAAAGGTCCTGAAGAAATCAGGGATAACAGGAACATACCTCAACATATTAAAAGCAAAATACAGCAAGCCAACAGCCAACATCAAATTAAATGGAGAGAAACTCAATGCAATTCCTCTAAAATTAGGTACAAGACAAGGCTGTCCACTCTCTCCACACCTCTTCAATATTGTCCTTGAAGTTCTAGCTAGAGCAATAAGACAACAAAAGGAGATCAAGGGAATACAAATTGGAAAGGAAGAAGTCAAACTCTCACTATTTGCAGATGATATGATAGTCTACATAAGTGACCCAAAAAACTCAACCAGGGAACTCCTACAGCTGATAAAAAACCTTCAGCAAAGTGGCAGGTTAAAAGATTAACTCAAAAAATCTGTAGCCCTACTATATATGGATGACACATTGGTGGAGAAAGAAATCCCAGGAGCATCACCCTTTACAATTGCCACAAACAACATAAAATACCTTGGAGTAACACTAACCAAAAAAGTAAAATACCTGTACCATAAGAATTTTGAGTCTCTAAAGAAAGAAATTAAAGAAGATACCAGAAAATGGAAAGATCTCCCATGCTCTTGGATAGGCAGGATCAATATAGTAAAAATGGCAATCTTGCCAAAAGCAATCTATAGATTCAATGGAAACCCCATCAAAATCCCAACACATTTCTTCACTGACCTTGAAAGAACAAATCTCAACTTCATATAGAGAAACAAAAGACCCAGGATAGCCAAAACAATCCTGTACAATAGAGGAACTTCTGGAGGCATCACTAACCCTGACTTCAAGCTCTATTACAGAGCTATAGTCCTGAAAACAGCTTGGTATTGGCACAAAAATAGACAGGTAGACCAATGGAATAGAGTTGAAAACCCTGAAATTAACCCACATGCCTATGAACATCTGATTTTTGACAAACAATCCAAATATATACGCTGGAACAAAGAGAACATCTTCAACAAATGGTGCTGGCATAACTGGATGCAAACATGTAGAAGACTACAGATAGACCCAAGCCTTTCGCCCACAAAACTTAAGTCAAAATGGATCAAAGACTTCAACATAAACCCAGCCACACTGAACCTACCAGAAGATAAAGTGGGAAATACCCTTGAATTAATCGGTACAGGAAACTGATTCCTGAACATTACACCAGTAGCACAGACACTGACATCAACAATTAATAAATAGGACTTCCTGAAACTGAGAAGCTTCTGTAAGGCAAAGGACATAGTCAACAAGACAAAAACGATAGCCCACAGATTGGGAAAAGATATTTACCAACCCCACATATGATAGAGGGCTGATCTCCAAAATATACAAAGAACTCAAGAAGCTATTCTGGAAAACACCAAAAAATCCAATTAAAAACTGGGGTACAGAACTAAATAGACAATTCTCAATAGAGGAATCTAAAATGGCTGAAATATACATAAGAAAGTGTTCAACATCCTTAGCCACCAGGGAAATGCAAATCAAAACAACTCTGAGATACCATCTTACTCCTTTCAGAATGGCTAACATCAAAATACCAATGACAGTTTATGCTGGAGAGGTTGCGGAGAAAGAGGAACACTCCTCCAATGCTGGTGGGAGTGCCAACTTTTACAGCCACTTTGGAAATCAGTATGGCGACTCCTCAAGAAAATGGGAATGAGTCTACCACAAGATCCAACAATTCCACTCCAAGGCATATACCCAAAAGAAGCACATTCATATAACAAGGACATCTGTTCAAGCATGTTCATAGTAGCATTATTTGTAATAGCCAGAAACTGGAAGCAGCCTTCCAGAATGGATACAGAAAACGTGGTACATTTACACAATGGAGTACTACTCAGCAGAAAAAACAATGGAATCTTGAAATTTGCAGGAAAATGGATGGAACTCGAAGAAACCATTCTGAGCGAGGTAACACAATCACAAAAAGACAGACATGATATGTAGTCACTCATATGTGGACCTGCTTTATGATACATAGTAGTGACTATGCTTTATCAGTGCTGTTTTTAATGATGTTTCTCAGAATGGTTTCCTCCAAGATGATGATTGAGAATTTAATTTTTAAAAAAATGGTGCCAGGTACCACAAGAGTAACAGAACTGTGCTGTTTTCTGGGATTTTGTTTTTTACTTTTTTTTTAATGGAGAGTGCTGGATGTCTCTACAATTTTGTTCAAATGACTGCAGAACCTGGAAAAGCTGTTGCTGCTATTGATGCATAACATACTGCCATTATTGGGCTTTTTATATGAATTTTTGGAAACTTTAGCTGTGCTGTCAACTTTGGAAAAAAGTATCCCAGTTTACCGTGTTGAGTTGGCATTGTACAAAAATTAACAGCCATATTGGTCTAGAAATGTTGAACTTAATTTTTTCCATTTGTACAGGGGTAATGCACTGTATTAAATATGTAAGTTCTTAAAAAAACATGAAGGGATTTTGAGAGCCCATCCCATGTGAAGGGATGCTCTCTTGACCTGGACACATGGGGAAGGGCCTTGGGCTGGCCCAGGATGATGTGGTAGACTTTGGGGAGTCCCTTTTTAGGGCCTTACACTGCCTGGGGAGTGGAGGGGGGATGGCTAGGGGCAAGTGGAATGTTGGCGGGGGAGAGGAAGGAGAGGGAGAAGGGATTGACATCTGAAGCAAGTTTGTTCTTAATTTGAACTAATAAAATAAAACAAAAAAGACTAAAAAAAAAAAAGAGTCAGAGACACCCCTACTCCCATTGTTAGAAGTCCCACAAGAACACCAAGTCACACAATCATAACATATGCAGAGGACCTAGCTCAGGCCCATACACTTCCTAAATTTTTGCCTTAGTCTCTGCAAGCCCCACTCCATCGACCCTGTGGACCGTGTTCTTGTGGTGTCTTTAGCTCCTCTGGCTTATACAGTCCTTCCTCTCCTTCTGTGGGTTCCCTGAACCATGCCTAATGTTTGGCTGTGAATCTTAGCATTTGTTCCCATGCTCTCATCTTTCTCTGAATGAAGCCTCTTTGATGGCGACTAGGCACCCATCTGTGAGTATAGTAGAGTATCATTAGGAATCATTCTTTTTTGGCAGATATTTTTGTTTCTGTCCTAGGATAGGTGTCTTGGATATCCAGCCTCTGGTTCCTGGCCTTCCAGGCATTGTCAGTCGTGGTGTCCCTATCCTCGCCTGAGCCTAGAATTAGTCTTTGTTGGCCACTCCCACAAGTTCTGTTACTTCACCACATCTGGAATGCAGGACAAATTGTAGGCGGAACATTTGGTGTCCCAATCCCACTGCTGAGAGCCTTGCACATGACCATTTCAGGCCTGTATTCCCATTACTAGGAGTCTTTGCTAGGGTCACCCTAGTGGATTCCAGGGAGTTTCCATTGAACAAGTTTTCCATATCACCTCTGTAATGTCTTGTCTCTTCTAGTACTCTCTTCTCCACCCACCCAACAACCAGCCTTATTCTCACTCACCTTAGTCCACTCATGAAATCTGTTCTAATGATGGGTCTTCCAGGGAAGGAGACACATAAAATAGAACTTTCTTTATAACATGGCTTTCTCATCTAAAATGGGACACTTTGAAGTGTATGCTACAGTGCATTAATAATCACACAAGACAGTAGCAAAAGTCACAAGTGACCTCAGAGATCAAGATTGTTGTTTTCCCTGATTGCAACCTTGATATCTCAAGTCACTAAACTACATAAATTCATATAAATAGAGACAGTATATCTCATACCAGATTTCTTCCTATACTCTTTAATATAACCTTGATTTCCTTGAAGATCAGAACAAAGTATTATACTTTATTTCTTCAAGTAATTTTGTTTAATTTTTCTTTAACAGGATCTCAAGTATCCAAGAATGGCTTTAAACTCACTATATAGCCAAGGGTTACCTGACAAATATGATCATCTTGCATCCTTCTCATGAGTGCTGGGACAGCAGGCCTGCACTAACACACATGGTCTATTGCTGGAATCAAATCCAGGGCTTCTTGCATGGACAAGCAGTCTATGTCCTAGTTACCAGAAATGCATTTTTTTGTCAGTAGTCATTGAATGACACTATTGGGAGCGCTTTAAAATGGTTTTCACATTACATACCCATAGCTGAAAAGGTTTAGAGCAGTGGTTCTTAATCTTTCTAATGCTTTGACCCTTTAATATAGATCTTCATGTTGTAGCAACCACCGACCATAAAAATATTTTGTTGTTACTTCATAGTTATAATTTTGCTACTGTTATGTAAATGTCTGGTATGGCACCCCTGTTAAAGGGTTGTTAAACCCTGAAAGGGGTTGTGACTCACAGGTTGAGAACCACTGGTTTACAGGAATGGATAGAGAATTTGTGTGCCAATTCTTAGAGAAGAGAGTCCCTTTTTAAAATGGCACAGGTAAAGGAGACTGTGGGATCAGACTGACAAGTCACGTAAGAGTTAGTCTGACAGGTTAGACGAACCTCATCAGATATTGTGGATCTAGGAGGCAAGTTATCCATGCTAGAAAGGTGAGCAAAGGTTCAGTATGAAAGTGATGAATTCGAAACCAGACTCTGCAGTTCCAGTGTGGGTGCCAGCAACCTAAAGTGTTGCAAATTCACCTAAGAATGTTGCATGTGTCCCTGCTTGTATGTCAGCATATGAGTAAGTACTTAGAATCACAGCCTTGTAGAGGAAGTGACCACACAGCTTGGGGTATCCACAGTTGTAAAGCAGTTCAGCAATGAGTTTATTGTTAGGCATGGAAAGTCCATAGCCTTTAATTATTTAGTGGGCCAAATAATTTTTTCAATTTAGAAATCAATGGACATTTACTTGTATTATTTAAATGTCTTTCAGGTATTTCTTGAAATATTTGAGGGTTTAATTTGAATGAGTAAATTGATTCTTCTTTATGTAATTGTTCACCAAGAAAAATGGACACATACTTTTAAACACCAGTTTTAAAAGTTTTAGCAAATATTTTACTCCGTCTATAATTGATGTAAAGAGAGAAAAGTCAGAAATGGGCCTATCAACTTAGCTGTTAGCTATTGGATTCCCTTCAATTTCCTTGTTATTTCCATTTATCTTATTTACCTCTGGCAGACCATGCCATCTCAATATGGAGTAATAGCAATGTTTGGAAAAATAATTTAGACATCATGATTCATTTTTAACCATTTATGTACAAATTCTTGCTATTTCTCTTTGGAAGTTTTTGTCTATGCATCCATGTTTACCAGCTATACATTTCTAGTTCACATGTTGTTTCACTTCTGAAAGCCACATCTTACTGCATATACACATGTGAGTGTACACATGTGAGCATGTGTGCACATTTATTATTCATACCCTAAATGTGTACATATATGTGGAATTTTGACCACTTCACATACTTGGTTTTGTATTGTTTTATAGATTGTTTTCAGAAGGCAGTGGCAATATTTGCTTTCTTTCCTTTTTCCTAGGAGATATCAGAATGTCTCCAAGAATCATACTCCAACACATATTCATATGTTTAAGGTATTTGTACATAAAGTGAGCACTTTGCTTGTAAATAGTACAGATAGATAGGCTTTGGTTATAAAAAAGTAAACATGGCATATGGTTTTTTGCTTGTTTGCCTGTTTATTAATCAACTTGAATAGGATCAAAGAAAGTAATTAGAATCTTGTCTATATCTATATTCACAAGTGAGGTTATATGCATTTTAATATTATTGATCAATTATGTAAGAAAACTTATTCTAGAAGGAATGGTGAATGTGAAAACAACAATACCTACTTTATTTTTGCCCTGTGCACGACAGTGCTTTCTGCTATAAACTTCCTTTTTGTCAAAGCAGCACAGGACCGAAGGAGAATATTCTTTGCTTCCCTGATGATGCTGACTCTGGGCATAACCATCTTTCCTCTAGCTAGTTCTCTTCCCTAATACAATCTGGAGTAGAGCTAGTAACAGACAGTGATGCATGAAGAATGCAACTAGTCCCAGATTTACTTTGCTGGATAGCTAGCATTAGAAAGATTAAGATTCTGAATTCATAGCTCATTAATACTAAATAGATATTAACAAAAGAATAAGAAAGCAGGGATATGTCTTTTGCAAGTCTAGATTTCATGTATATGCAATGAAAAACCTTTTAAAGACAAGAGAGTGAGAAAATTCCTGTAGAGATAGTCTGTAATTTTTTTCAAGAATTTCCCTCCCATTAATTAAAGATAGCTTTGCTTAGCACTGGGATATATTTGAAATTATTTTTAATTTTCTTCAACCACCAACCTTCATGAATCTCTCAGATACCAGTGTATATGATTCAAAAATTCAATATGGTCATTTCATTTGCGTATATGTCATGCATGCATTAAGTCATTTTAAGGATAAGCAAATCTGAAATATGCATTCCTTCTTCAATACTATTTTTTTAAGATTTTATTTATTTATACAGTCTTGTGCCTGCAGGCCAGAAGAAGACAACAGATCTCATTCAAGTTGGTTGTGAGCCATCATGTGGTTGCTGGGAATTGAACTCAGGACCTCTGGAAGAACAGTTAATGCTCTTAACTGCTGAGCCATCATTCCAGCACCTCAATACTATTTCTTTAAAGTAACACATGGGTGAGGTGAGTGTGTAAATGACAAATACAAAATGAGGGTGAAATCTGTCACACAAAGATATAGAAAAGACATTCAAAAATAATGACTGAAATGGGTCTTTGATTTGGTAAAATTGTAAATGAATATATCTGTGCTTTTAATATGTCTGGAGGGTGATAAACACAGCTGTCCATAATGAGAAGTAGATTACATCATGCTGCTTGAAATAAGACTTCTAATGAGAAATCAGGATTAAGTTGAATCCGGAGGAGAATTTTGTTTGCCTCAAGAATTTCAAAGCTGATCTCCCCTAGGGAGAATGATGCCACATTAAGAGATTTTAATTTGAAATGAGGTTACACGATTGTAAATTGCTGACAGATATTTAGTAAATGATTTAGCGCTTGTGTTTACATTTCCAGCCCAGGAAAGATTTTGGCTTTTTCAGCAAACTGAGGAAATGTCTTCAAAACACATTTAACTAATCCACATCAAGTGTCCAGAGAATGAAATGTGGAGGAGAATGAGATACTCCACTGATCTATTTTAATTATGCATTCAAATTAAACAACTTATTCTATGAACAAATCAATCTTCATTATTCCAGTTGCCATGAAATTAATTTCTTAGTGGGAGTTAAAAACTAGGGGCAATATCTTTGAGCAAATGTTATGGCTTATAATATCAAGAATATTAAAAATTAGTTTTTATGATTTATTTGTAATAGGAGAGTCCATCATTGTACAAAGTCCAATGTTTCATTCTTGGATGGCTTGGCAGACTCCTGGAAAACATCTAGGAGGTAAAGAATATGCATGCAAGATATAGTGCTTATTGTACAGACATCAACAGTGAGGAAGGTAGCTGTTGTCCAACTAGCTGTACAAAATGGTAGCCCTCTGGGGAAGATAGATAAGACCAAAATGGATAATACAGCCTGCTCCCTTTTTGCCTCTGAAACTTTTATTTTCAATGTGACACCTACTATCACACACAGGCTCTTTCTCTTCTTTGTGACAGACTCACAGCTTGCGAAAAAGGAGATCCAGGCTTCATTAGAGAAATGCTGCCCAAAGGGTCTCTTTCAAGAGCTTTGTATTTTGCAGCTGGAGACACGACTGAATGCAGGATAGTTTCTAAGGCCCCACAATATGCAACCCCAGATAGATGCCATTGTCATTATAGATACTGCAGGAAAATGTGCTATTTCGTGCTGAGTTGCCTTGTGGAACAGTGTCACTGGGGAAATATCACAGCCTGGTTTATGGGAAGCTGTCCTATTTTATATGCAGGTACATCATAAAGAGCTTTATTCTTGGGCAGCTATCTCGAAATGCAGGACTTTCTAGCCAGTCAAGATTCTCTGTTTTATTTTTTTTTTGTAAGAAAAAAGTGGCTCACCATTTACCTTTAAATGTCCATTTCTAATTTGGAAAAAATCATTTTTCTCTTAGATTTTTAGATCTGGTACTCTCTCAGAATTTGTGTCCTTCTCCCCTTGTTTCTTCACATACATTTTCTTCTGCCCTAAAACCTGTGCAATTAACTTCTGTCACCTTAAAAGCCTTTCTTCCAGCACATTACTCTAGCCGTTGAAGCATATGTAATTACATCCTACCCTACCTGTCCTGGGGCATGCTAGCTTCATACAATTTTCATATCACCCTTTTTCATTATTCAAGCAGAGTGAAATTTTAAGGACAGTGTGATTAGGCTGAAATTGGAACTATTCAAGGCTTGGTATTGTGTGAAAAAGCAGACTCTTTCCTTCCTTGCTCTGAACTTAAAACTCTGTTGCTGGAAAAGGTGTCCAATCAGCTTGACACACACATCAGTCACATTCACAGACCATCCAAGTTAAGACTTACTGTGCACCTGTATTTATGCTTCATTAGTATTTTTGTGGCATTTAATCTGCAGGAAATAGTGTTAATGATTTGGCAATTTTATGAATTTACATAGATCCTATCCTCATTTTGCCAATGAAATCCAAGTGGAAACAAAGTGAACAATGTAGGCACTTATGCAAATTGCCTTGCTGAGGTGCTTAAAGAACATTGGGCATAATGTTAGAAATCATTGTACAAGAGAAAAGGGAATAAAAAGCTTAAGTAGTTACTGGCTCCTCACATAACATTTAAAGCCTGTAAAGAAAAGCCTGTAAAGCTGACACAAACACAGAAAATGAGCTTGTTTTCAATTACCATCTACCCCATTTCTTAATGATATATCTTCATATTTTTCTGATATATTTTTGGTTCAATATAATCAATTAAGTTTTACTATTTTAACTCCTCAGGATCAAACTGGGAACTGGATACATAAATCTGATGCCTCTGATTTTGATGATTTTATTTGTCATACTCAAACTGAAAGTAGAATTGAATAGCAAGGTCTGCACAGCCTCTACAGCAGGTTGCCATATATATACAAAGAACTCAAGAAGCTAGTCTCCAAAACACGAAACAATACAATTAACAAGTGGGGTACAGAACCAAAAAAACAATTCTCAAAAGAGGAATCTAAAATGGTTGAAAGACACATAAGAAAGTGTTCAACATCTTTAGCCATCAGGGAAATGCAAATCAAAACTACTCTGAGACACAATCTTACTCCTGTCAGAATTGCTAAAATAAAAAACACCAGTGATTTATGTGGGAGAGGATGTGGAGAAAGGGGAACACTCCTTCACTGCTGGTGGTAATGCAAACTCATACTGCCTCTTTGGAAATCAGCATGGCAATTCCTCAGGAAAATGGGAAGCAGTCTACCACAAGATCCAGCAAGATCCACTCTTAGGCATATACCTAAAAGAAGCACATTCATACAAGGACATCTGTTCAACAATGTTCATAGCATCAATATTTGTAATATCCAGAACCTGAAAGCAACCTAGATTCTCCTCAACTGAAGAATGGATAGAGAAAATATGGTACATTTACACTATGGAATACTACTGAGCAGGGGGGGGGGGAGGGGAGACAATGGAAACTTGAAATTCTCAGGCAAATGGATGGAACTAGGAAAAACCATTCAGAGTGAGTTAACCCAGTCAAAAAAGACAAACATGATATATGTTCAATCATATATGGATTTTAGACATAGAGCAATGGATTACTAGCCTAAAATCCAACCACCAGAGGAGCTAGGAAACAAGGAGGAATCTAAGAGAGACATACATGGTCCCCTGGAGAATGAGAAGGGGAGAAGAGGAGTGAGGAGGACATGAGAGAGCAGGAAGGTTGAGTTGGGGGAAGAATAGAGGAGAGCAAGATAAGAGATACCATAATTGAGGGAGACATTACAGGTTTAAAGAGAAATCAGGCACTAGGAAATGTCTGGAGATCTACAAAGATGACAGCAATAACAATCTAAGCAAAAGAGGAGAGGGTATCTTAAATGCCCTCCCCTGATAATGGGATTGATGACTGACTTTTATGCGATCCTATAGCCTTCATCCAGCAGCTGGTGTGAGTAGAAGCAGACACCCACAGCTAAACACTGAACTGAACTGGAATCCAGTTGCAGAGAAGGAGGAGTGATGATCAAAGTGGTCCAGACCAGACTGGTAAAACCCACAGAAACAGCTGACCTGAACAAGGGGGAGCTCTTGGCCCCCAGACTGATCACTGGGAAACTAGCATGGGGACTGATCCAGACCCCATGCACGTGGGTGTCAGTGAGGATACCTTGGAAATCCATGGGGCCTCCTACAGTAGATCAGTACTTATCCCTAACATAGATATGGACTTTGGGAGCTCTTCCCACATAGAAGGATACTCCCTCAGCCTAGACACACAGGGGTGGCCTAGGCCCTATCCCAAAGGATATGACAGACTCTGAAGACCCCCTATGGCAGGCCTCACCCTCCCTGGGGAGCAGAAAGGGTATGTGATTAGGTAGGGTTTTAGTTGGGTGGGGGTGTGGCAGGGGAGGAGGGGGAGGGAATTGGGATTGACATGTAAAACAGTCTTGTTTCTAATTCAAATAAAAATAGTATTGCAAAAAAGAATAAATAAATATTTTGAAATACATATAACCATATATTACAAACCTGAGAAAACAAAGTAATTAGCCAATGACTCAACCTGGTGAACTCTCAAACTTTAATACTGAATTCTGAAAGCACTGTGTATAAAATCTTGGTATTATTTGCATAAAATTAAAAAAACTGTACAAAACAAATGACTAATATATATTTATCTGCTAAAAATTGGAAATGAATACACATGTTATAAAATAAATCAAGGGTAGGAGTCTTACTCTGAATTTATGAGTAATGCTTTTTTTTTTTTCTTCCGAGGAGGGAGTTAGGTCTGAAGAAATGAATACAGAAGCAGCCAAAAGCAGTAAGCATGTTTAACTTTATAAGGTAACTTGTTGTTAGTGTGCTTGGTATTTATTATATAAACAGAAGTTATACACATATGCATGTGTCTATGGGTGTACCTATAGTGCCTTCAAGGAAATTAAGGCAATTCAGAATAGTGTGCTTCCTAGATTAAAATCTGGTACGTGCAATGTCTTATGCCATCGTGAAAAAAATGTTATATGGAGTGATTCAAAATCAGGAAAATATTATATGCAATGTAAGAGAAAAATGCCAAGAAGTTTTATGCCTACTGCATGTGTAAGATTTTCTGTGAATATATTATTGACTTATTTATTTATATATTTCAAAGCCACAACAATAACATATAATGCAGTGCACTCTAAATTAATGGTTAAAGACTGAGGGAAGCTTGAGGTCTGGGAAAGTAGCTACTCTATAGGAGCCTTGAAGTGAGTGCTGATGTTTCAATTAGTGCCAATTCACAGCCCCTGAGAGCTGTGGAGAGCTACCATCTGTTGGCCTTCTACATAGTGATGGGAGATGAATGCATTGTGGATATAACTAACTTCCTGACAGAAAATTTCTCTGTGAATAAATCCTTAGAGTAATTCAAGTGGGTATTTATTTCAGCATTTTATTGGAATCGATGAGACAGGTGAACAAATACCCATTAAGGAGTTACTGCCTTTCATGAAACTCACAGTGACAAGAAGGCAATATAAGGATCTCAATCATCCACCAAAGAATTGTGCCGCATAATTCTAAGAGGCCAACAGAGCATTTGGAAGAAATAAAAGTCTGTGGTTCCCTTAGATTAATATTCCAAAACTTGAATTTAGAGCATCAAATCATGTGGCTTTATTTAAGTTTAGCTATATAGTTGCTCAGAGTTATAACCTAGCCAACCAGGAAGGCTGTGAGCTAAGAATTTTACAGTTCTTGTTCTTGGAGAAAGAATATGGAAATATGGTATTAGACATCTTGCTGTCACATTCTAAAACTCATTACTGCCATAGAAATTCTATTTGGCCCATTGAACTTGTGCTTTCTCCACTTTCACTTTCTAGGCTCATTTCTGCCATCCCTTTTCACATGGTGAAGCCAAAACAAATGCTTCCTAAGAAACAGACTCCATTTCCTCAGAGCCATCAAATGTCTTTATTGAGTTATATGGAAAAGGAAATGACAGAATGGCTCAGTTAAATTAAGTTTTCTCAAACTAAATGCCCAATGTGATTAAGCTTATTGACTGTTTAGGTTGTCAGCACTAGAGTTAGTATTTATATTCTACTTATAATATTCTATATTTCAAAGTAAGCTAGTGGGCATAAAGACCATTTGGTATTTGCCAAATGATAGTTATTCTGCCTAAATTCTAATTATATAATGTTTTAAAAATTGACTCTGGAGTCACCAAATAAAAAATTTGAGACAGGATTCCAAGCCTGTGTCTTCTTAGACACCTGCATTAGCAGAGACTATAGTATTTACCTTGAAGTGATATTTTACAGCTCAAATATTGCATGCCCCTCCAAACACACTACCTCCCCTTAAAGTTCCATACAGATATCTCACTTATTATATTAAATAAAAAGTCATACTTAAATCAGTGATTCTTGAAATTTTAATGTAGATATGAAAGAGTAGAAAAAAGTAGGTTTGAGCTTCAGCTACATGCACTCTAACAATGAAACCACCCAGATTTATGCATTATATTTATTTATCTTCGTGTATTATATTTCTCTAATTATCATGTTTAAGATATCAAGAGCCATTTAAATGTTTATAATGAAACAAAAATTGATCAGTTGCTACTCTGAAACTTTTAATGACCTCTAATAGGAGTACCTGTAAACAACATTATTAACATGTATTTGCTTTGAGGTTTGCTGAATTTTTCTGTAGTTTTAATTTGTCAATAGTTATTATTAAATATTACTGTATATTTACAAAGTTTCTTTGAAGCTTTTCTATCTGGTGTCATATTGCTTCCTAAAAGAGTCTATAAATTTGTTTACCAAGGATATAGTTATTCAGTTAAATTCTCCAAGTTTTTCCAATATGAAAAATGTTATTATTAACATCATATATATTCTTTTATTCTTGCATGTGAATGTATAAATTGAATGCAGGCACCAATTAGATAATATAGGAATGTAACACAGGGATTTGATAATGCTTATGAGAAAGAATTCCACACTTAGCATGAAAATACAGAGGTCAAAATAAATAAAGAAAAAAATCAACAAGGAATCATTTACTTCTCAGATATTCTTCAGATCTGAAGAGGTGATGATGTTTATTGACAAAAAAGATGAAAATGACATGGGATCCATTCCCACTTGATACGCCTTATATAAAAAGAATCCCAATAGTTCTTTACATTGAAATGAAAGCTTGCTACACAGCATTGGATAGCATAAAGCAGTGTGAAACTCAATGGTGAGGATCAATATTAGACGAGTACAGAATATCACAATATCTTATCATTGAACAGTAGATAAACTTTGACTCTAATATAGAAGTGAGAAGACAAATATATTAAATAATAATTAAAATCCTGCTACTGAATACACTATAGGAGGGGATATAATTAGTGACATAAACAACCTAAGGTTGTAGGAGAACGCTAAGTGAAGAGATTTGCTGTGGATGCTGCTTGGTTTTTAAGGGAAATAGAAAACCAAAATATATCAAGGCAGACAGGAAGCATGGAAGCCAAAAAACAAGACAAGTAGAAAATCATTACAATGTCAATAGTAAATCATTTCCTATCAAGAACTATTTTTATGTAAATGGCCCCTCTTCCAAATCAAAAGGTAAAAAGAGTCAAGGCTGTGTATATTTGCATAAATTAAACTTTAGATATAAAAGTACCAAATGAGGAAGACAAACATTGTAATGAAAAGAGGGTCAATCCATGATGAAGATAAAACCAGTGTAAGCTTAATCCAACATCAGTGCTGATAAATGAATCAAGCAACCTTCACAAGGAGGGGCATATGCAACTACCTCATGATGGAGACTTCAATATCCCACTTTTAGCAGCAGATAGATAAATCTGAACATTGTGAATCTGAGTTGTGCAAAAGAGCAAATGGACCTAACAAACAGAATAACCTAGCTATTAATAGTATATCAGATATCTCAAATGTACACAAAATATTCTTCAGGACAGACTGTCTATTAAGCTTTAAATAGTCAAAATATAAAGACAGTAATATCATAACAAGAATCTTTTCTGAACACAATGGAACAAAACTAGGGAAAACTCACAATGGGAAAGAACCAATACTGTCTTGAACAACCATTAGGCATAGAAGAAGTAACAGGAATGTTAAAATATTCATTTACACTTAATACAGAAATATGACTAACAAGACTTCTGAAATACCGTAAAAGTTTGAGGAGGAAAGTTAAAAGACATAAATGCTTGCATTAATAAATAAGAAATGTCTCCGTGGCATTTCTCCTAAAACAAAAGCAAGAAAGTAAGTTTAAAATGACACAAAGCGAGGCCTGGAGACTGCATATTGGGGAACCTGTCCTGGGGGACCAGGCTATCTAGAGTCTGCCAGCATCCTAGTCCACCCATAGGAGAAGGTAAGTGTGTTCCAGCCTGTCTAGGGTGACCTGCTCAAGCCTCCTTAGGCTTGGGGACTGCTGATGGGAGCAGGGGTGTGGGGAACCGACCCTATGGACCAGCCCATCCAGAATCTAAGGAAGGAGGTGAGAGTGGGCCTGTTTCAGGCCCATCTTCAGGTGCCCTGCTTGGAGGCTCCTAAAGCCTGGAGACTGCACCCTAGAGAACCCATTCCAGCGGACCAGCCCATACAGAGTTTGGCATCATCAAAGTGCTAGTTCCACCTCCAAACATGGTAGGAGGTAAGCAAGGGCCTGTTTCCAGCCCACCTTCCAGTGCCCTGCTCGGAGTCTCCAGAGGCCTGGGACCTGCATACAGGGGAACCTGTCCCAGCAAAACAGCCCATCCGGAGTCTGCCAACATCTCCATACTAGTCCTGCTTCTACCCATGGGAAGAGGAGAGCCATTGGAGTATTGGACCTGCTTGCAGCCACTGGAAGAAAACCTTGGTCACGTACCCACCAGGAGAGGGAGACAGACCCCACTGCTACCCACTGGAAGAAGGGATGGGAAGATGACAGTATAAGAACACTATGAACAACAGAAAGATCAATATGACACTATTAGAGTCTGGGGACTCCACACCAGCAAGACATGAACAAACCAACAATGATGAAGCAAAAGAGAATAACCCTAAAAAAAAAACTTTATGAAGATGATAGCGACCCTCAAAGAGTTAATGAGAAAATCCCTTAAAGAAATGGAAGAAAAAACAAATAATTCAAGAAATGGAGAAAAAGGTAAACCAAAAATTGCAAGAAATAATTCAAACAGTGCAAGGTTTGAAATCAGAAATAGAGACAATAGAAATAAAAACCACAGACTGAGGGAATGCCTGAAATACAAAAGCTGGGTAAATGATCAGGAACTATAGATGCAAGCATAGCTAACAGAATATGAGAGATGAAAGAAAGATTGTCAGGCATTGAAGATACACTAGGAGAAATAGATTCATTGACCAAAGAAAATCTTAAGACCAACAAATGTGTAATAAAATATCCAAGATATTTGGGACACCATGAAAAGACCAAATCTAAAAATAATAGGTATAGAAGAAGGTGAAGAAACCCACATTAAATAAGCAGAAAACATATTCAACAAAATCATAAAAGAAAACTTTCCCAACCTAAAGAAAGACATGACAATAAAAGTACAAGAAACCTACAGAACACTAAATAGAGTGGACCACAAGAAATTCCACCCATCACACAATAATTCAAACCAAACATACAGAATAAAGAAAGAATATTAAGAGCAGCAAAGGAAAAGGGCCAAGTAACATATAAAGGCAAACCTATCAGAATTACACCTGACTTCTCCATGGAAACTCTGAAATCCAGAAGATACTGGATAGATATTCTGTGAACACTAAGAGACCACAGATGCCACCAAGACTACTATAGCAAGCAAAGCTTTCAATCACTATAGATGGAGAAAACAAGATATTCCATGACAAAAACAGATTTAAACAACACATTCATAAATCAACACCTACATAAAGTTCTGGAAGGAAAACTCCAACCCAAGGAAGTTAACTACACCACAAAACATAGGAAATAGATAATCTCACTTTACCCACAGCCAAAAGAAAAAAAGGTGGAAAATCCACACATAATACTACTAGTACCAACAAATCAAAAATAAATAAGAGTCAACAATCAATGGTCTTAATATCCCTCAATATTAATGGTCTTAACTTGCCTATAAAAAGACACAGGCTAACAGAAGGGATATGAAGACAGAATCCATCTGTCTGCTGCATACAAGAAACACATCTCAACTTCAAAGACAGAGAGTACCTCAGAGTTAAGGGATGGGAAAAGATTTTCTAATCAAATGGACCCAAGAAACAAGCATGTCTTGAAATCCTAATATCTAACAAATTAGATTTTAAGTTAAAATCAATCAAAAGAGATAAAGAAGGTCATTTTATATTCATCAAAGGAGAAATCCATCAAGATGAAGTCTCAATTCTGAACATCTATGCCCCAAATAAAAAAGGCATCCAAACTTGAAAAAAAAAACATTACTAAAACACAAATCACAAATAAAACCTCACACACTTATAGTGGGAGACTTCAACACCCAACTCTCACAACTAGACAGGACCACCAGACAGAAACTTAACAAAGAAGCAAAGGAAATAACAGAAGTTGTGACACAATTGGGTTTAATAGACATCTATAAAACATTCCATCAAAACACAAAAGAATATACCTTCTTCTGACTGCCACATGGAACCTTCTCTAAAATTGACCATGTAATAGGCAATATAGGAAACCTCAACACATACAAAAAAAATGGAATAAGCCCTGTATCTTATCAGACCATGATTTAAAGTTAGAATTCAACAACACAAATTGCAGAAACACTATGAACATATGGAAATTGAATAATGATCAATTGAACCATTCCTTGGCCAAGGAAGAAATAAAAAAGAAATTAAAGACTTCCTAGAATTCAATAATAATGAAGATACAACATACCCAAACTTATGGGACACTTTGAAAGCAGTGCTAAGCGGAAAGTTTATAGGACTAAGTGCTCATATGAAGAAACTGGAGACTAGTCACACTAGAGAATTAACAGCACAACTGAAAGCTGCAGAACAAAAAGAAGCAAAGTTATCCCACATGAGTAGATTGCAGAAAATAATCAAATTGAGGGCTGAAATCAATAAAGGAAAACAATACAAAGAATCAATGCAACAGAGTTGATTCTTTGAGAAAATCAACAAGATAGCCAAACCTTTATCCAACCTAATCGAAAGGCAGAGAGAGAACATGCGAATTAACAAAGTCAGAAGTCAAAAGGGGGCATTATAACAGACACTAAGGAAGTCCAGAGAATCAGCAGGTAATAATTTGAAAAAACTGTACTCCACAAAATTTGAAAATCTAAAGAAAACAGACAAATTTCTGGATAGATATCACTTACCAAAATTAAACCAAGTACAGATAAGCAATTTAAATAGATCTATAACCCATAATGAAATAGAAGCAGTTGTCAAAAGTCCCCTCCCCCTAAAACAAACAAACAAACAAACAAACCCAAAAATCAAGAATTCAAAGAACAGCTAATACTAATTCTCCTCAAAGTGTTACACACAATGGAAGCACAAGGGCCATTGCCAAACTCTTCTTACGAGGCTTCAAATACCTTGGTACCCAAACCACACAAAGACACAGAAAGAGAAACCACTCACAGACACAACTAAGAAAGAGAACTACAGACCAATATCCTTCATGAGCATTGATGCAAAAATACTCAACAAAATACTGGCAAATCAAATCTAAGAGCACATCAGAAAAATCATCCAACATGATTAAGAAGGCTTCATCCCAGGGATGCAGGGTTGGTTTAACATACCAAAATCCATCAATGTATTTTGCCATAAAAGCAGACTGAGATAAAACTCACATGATAATCTCACTTGATGCTGAAAAAGTCTTTGACAAAATCCAACACCCCTTCATGATAAAGGACTTAGATTAGGGATAACAGGAATATAATTAAACATAATAAAAACAATATACAGCAAACCAACAGCCAACATCAAACTAAATGGACAGAAACTCAAGGCAGTTCCTTTAAAATCAGGAACAAGACAAGGCTGTCAATTCTCTCCATATCTCTTCAATATTGTACATGAAGTTCTAGCTAGAGCAATAAGAGAACAAAAGGAGATAAAGTGGAGACAAATTGAAAAAGGACAAGTAAAATTTTTTGCTAACTGCAGTCGTCTGAAAATGCTACCAGAGAACTCCTTTAGCTGAAAAACACCTTCAACAAAGTGGCGGGATACAAGATTAATTCAAAAAAATCTATAGCCCCACTATATGCAGATGATACATTCCTGGAGAAAACCCTAATTTTAACCCATACACCTATGAACACCTTATTTTTGACAGAGAATCTAAAATTATACAAAGGAAAAAAGAAAGCATCTTCAACAAATGATGCTGGCATAAGTGGATACTGGTATGTAGAAGACTGCAGATAGATCTACATCTATTGCTATGCACAAAACTTACATCCAAATGGATCAAAGACATCAACATAAATCCAGCTACACTGAATCGCATAGAAGAGAAAGTAGGTGGTACCCTTGAAAGAATTGGTACAGGAGACTGCTTCCTGAACATCACACCAGTTGCACCGACACTGAGACCCACTATCAATAAATGGGACCTCCTGAAACTGAGAAGCTTTTGTAAGGCAAAGGACACAATCAACAAAACAAAATGGCAGTCCATAGAATGGGAAAAGGTAGTTACCAACCCCACATTTGACAGAGAGCTGATTTCCACAATATATAAAGACCACAAGAAGAAAGTCTCTAAAACAACAAATAATCAAATTAAAAAGTGTGGTACAGATCTAAATAGAGAATTCTCAATGGAGGAATCTAAAATGGCTGAAAGACACATAAGAAAGTGTTCAACATCCTTATCCATCAGGGAAATGCAAATCAAAACCAATTTGAGATTCTATCTTACTCCTGTCAGAATGGATAAAATAAAAATCACCAATGATAACTTATGCTGGAGAGCATGTGGAGAAAGGGGAACATTTCTCCACTGCTGGTAGGAGTGGCAACTCATACTGCCACTTTGGAAATCAGTATGACAATTCCTTAGGAAAATGGGAATCAGTCTACCACTGATCTAGCAATTCCACTCTTAAGCATATACCCAAAATATGTACATTCATACAATAAGGTCATCTATCCAACCATGTTTATAGCAACATTATTTGTAATAGCCAGAACATGGAAGCAACCTAAATGCCCCTCAACTGACGAATGGATAGAGAAAATGTGGTACATTTACACTATTGGGTACTACTCAGAGGGGGGAAAAAAAAAAACAATGGAATCTTGAAATTCTCAGGCAAATGGATTAACTAGGAAAAACCATAGGAGTTAACCCAGTCCCAAAAAGACAAACATGGTTTGTATTCAGTAATACATGGATTTTAGACATAGAGCAAAGTTTTACCAGCCTGCAACCGCCACTGCCAGAGATGCTTGGAAGCAATGAGTTACCTAAGATAGACATACATGGTCATCCGGCAAAGGGGAAAGTGACAAGATCTCCTGAGCTAATTGGGAGCATGGTGGGAGGGGAGAGGGAGCTAGAAGAAAGAGAAGGTAAGAAGAGGAGGGGAGAGGAGGACATCAAGGAGCAGGAAGATCAAGTCCTGGGAAGAATAGATGAGAGCAACATAAGAGATACCATAATAGAGGGAGCTATTATAGGTTTAAAGAGAAATCAGGCACTAGAGAAATGTCCAGAGATCTACAAGGATGACCCCAACTAAGAATCTAAGCAATAGTGGAAAGGCTACTTTAAATGCCCTTCCCCAATAATCATACTGATGACTACCTTATATGCTATCCTAGAGCCTTCATGATGGAAGCAGAAGCATCCACCCATACCTAAACACTGAGCTGAACACCCAAAATCCAGTTGCAGAGAGGGAGGAGTGTTGAGTAAAGGAGTCAAGACCAGGCTGGAAAAACCCACAGAAACAGCTGATCTGATCAAGTGGTAGCTCATGGACCCCAGACTGATACTTCGGTATCCAGCATAGGACTGTTCCAGAACCCTTGAAAATGCATGTCAGTTAGGAGGCCTGGGAAATCTATGGGGCCTCTCATAGTGGATCAGCATTTATCTCTAATGTATGAATGGATTTTGGGAGCCCATTCTACATAGAGGGATACTCTCTCAGCCTAGACATATGGGGGAGGGCCTAGGCCCTGCTCCGGTTGATATGACAGACTTTGATGATCCCCCATCGGAGGCCTCACCCTCCCTGGAGAACAGAAAGGGGTTGGTTTAGGGACTGGCAGTGGGTAGGGGAGGGAGAAGGAACTGGGATTGACATGTAAAAACAATCTTTTTTCTACTATAAATAAAAAAGTAAAAAAATGAGAATAATGTCAGAAAAAAGAAAAAATGAAACAAAGCATCAAATCTACAGAGAAAACCCACAAAAGGTAACTATGGATATATGAAAGTATATTCAACAACTCTCATGTTCAGAGAGAGATGCAAATAAAACTTCCAAGAGGTATTATTTCTTATCAGTTACATTGATTACCATGATAAAAATGTCAAGGAGCATTGGTGATGATTAGTATTGAAGTTTAGTTGGTAACCTAATGTTGGTGAAAAGGACTAATATCCCCAAAACAAAACAAAACAACCCCAAAAACTCTAGAAGCTAAATATCAATAAACCATAAAAGCCAAATAATCCAATTTAATAATGGGGCAAAATCTAAACAGAGAATCCTCAATAGAGGAATCTCAAATGGCTGAGAAACTCCCAAAGAAATGTTCAACATCCTTAGCCAAGAGGGAAATGTGAATCAAAACTACTTTGAGATGCTATGTTACATCTGTCAGAAGGGCTCAGATCAATAATATGTGACAACTCATGCTGGAGAAGAAGTGGAAAAAGTAAAAAAAATAAGAAGTTTGTCCTCTTCTAATGAGAGGAAAAATGGAGTGGATCAAGATGGGAGTGGAAGTGGGGTAAAACTAGGAGGAGCATGTAAATGAGAAACTGTAATCAGGATATACTGCATGGAAGAGTATTTTCATTAGAGGAGGGGGAAATAGAAAATGAACAGCCTATGGCAAGAGGATGAAGAAAACAATTGAATAAACAATTGCCACATATCCTAGCAATCTCACTTCTGTTTATACATTCACAGGAACTGAATTTGGAATATCAAATTATATTACTTCCATGTTAAATGCTGCACTATTGATAACAATCAAGATATAGAAGCAATACCACATATTCACATATGAATGTATAGTGAAATTGTGTAGTGTATATACTCACATAAAACCTACCATGTCAATAGTCTAAGCCCATATTGCAGTGTACAATAATCTTACAGGATACGATAAGAAGGCAATAAATTAGTCAGAGAGGATGAATACTGCAAGTTCCACTAATGTATTCATGAGTTAGCCCTACAGAAGCAAAGATAGGATAAGTGTTCATTCAGGAATATAGAGAAAGAGTAAGGGGGAACTCTGGATACACAATATTTCAGTTATATAGATGAAATCACGTTCATTTATCCAAAGCAAATTTTGATCAAAGTTTATTTTGTAAGCTTGGCCACACTTATCTCTATGTCCTCATTTTTATGATGTGGTCCGCTGATCATGTAATCAATATCTGTAGTCCAAATCAGTTTTTTTTCTGTGACTCCAAAAGGTCAATGCCCTATGTTGATAGCAGCAATCATGGCTAATGTGGAAACTGGAGTGGTCATATTTTAAGAGGTATCAGATAATGATGCTTGAAATTTTGGTATAATAAAGCAGCTACTTCTGGTATTTTCATTTTCTCGTATTGTCATTCAATTATTTCTTTTATATTTAGTGTAGCACTCCAACCTCACTGGTTTTGTCATTTTTATTAGTATTTAAATTTATGATTATCATATATTAAATGTACATATTAGGAGGGGTCAGTACTATATTTCAAAGATTGATTAGAGCATTTTTCTCCTCATTGTTTCTTTAAGCTCCTGCCATCTTGATCTTCAGAAGATATGTAACAGATATTCACCATGGATAGTAAATTACCTTCATTCCAGATGCTGTGGAATGTGACCATATTTTCTGCCTTCTACCTGTGCTTAGAAATTGTACTTATCCCTCTCATTTTCCCTACTCCTCATCTACCTTAACTCTTCCCCCAACCTCTAGTAATTACTATTTTTATTCTATATACTTTGAAAGTTTTTAGATTCCTCATGCAACAAAAACATGTAGTGTTTGCCTGTGTGTATCTGCTTTATAAAATGCTCACCACTGTTAGAGATGGTAATAAAAACAATGGGATAATGTTTTCCCCAGTTTGAACAGCTGCCTTCCAAAAAGCAAAACATAAATGAGAGTGGACTTGTGAATAAAATAAACTCTTGTATGGAAATGTATGTTTGTGCAGCCATAGAGATGACAGTACAGAGTTTCCTTCTTATGAAACTAAAGATGGGCATATATGAGCCAACCGAGTCTCCTGTGTATGTGTGTATGATGTATATGTATATATGTGAATGCATGTATGTGTTTGTATGTGTGTACCTATGTGTGTATATGTGTATGTATATATATGATGTGTGCATATGTATGTATATGTGTGTATGTGTGTAAATGTGTATGTGTGTGATATGTGGAAGTGTGTGTGTGTGTGTGTACCCAAGGGAATGAAAGCAGCATACAAAAAATACCTTCAGACTCATACATTCCTTTGTTTCTTTTGTTTTTAATATACTGTAGTGGGGGAGTTCCTACATAGGTCCTATCCCTACAAATGTATAGCCCATTACCACTTAGGAGACCCTGAATCCACTCAAACATTTCAGCTGTTGGCACCAAGCTAAGCATGCATTGGCATACCACCATGACTCAAAATTCATTTATTCCTGTTATTTATTTCCACTAAGGCCTGTCACTGTATCTGCTATGAGCCCAGGAGTTGTACTGTGGTATCATGCAGAGTACCTCATTGCTTTAAACATGCCCCGTATTTTGCATTTTCATCAACTTGTCCTCCTCCAAAGTAGCAATGATTGTTTTATATTATGATTATAATTTTCTGAATGTCATATTTCTGCAATTATACAGTCCATAGTCTTTTGGTTCATCTCATTTAACTTAAAAATGTACACATTTGTGTTCTGTATGCATATTAATGCCATAAGAGCTCAGTTATGCTATAACATTCAATAATATTTCATCATTGGGTAGAACCAATATATACCTGATCATACATTAAGCTAAGGGGATTTGGAGTGTTTTGGTATTTCAGCAGTTTCAAAGAAGACTGATACATGCATCTATATGCATTATTTTACAAAGAAATAGGTTTTCAATGTGGGCTAACATGCAGGGACCTTGATTTATTTACTTGCATGTGGATATTCCATTTTCCCAGCACCTTGTTTAAAAATTTTCTTTTCCCCCCATTGAGTTACCATTGCTTCTTTACCAAAGGCCAGCCACTACATTTAAGTAAGTTTTATACTGAACTGATTATGTTCTATTGAGCCATACAGTCATTGCTACTGTAGCTTTGAAGTAAGTCTATTGTTCTTCAATAATTGTATCATATTCTGGCTTATTTGCTATTCAACTGGGTAACTATTCTGTCAATATTCACAAGCTAACTTGCTGGTCTTATGATTGCCACTTCACTGAGTCTACAAATTAAGTTGGAAAGAACTCACATATTGACAAACGAAGTTGTCTGAACACAGGCTCATCTATCCACTAATTATGCTACACATGATTTTCTATTAGACCCTTAGCCTATTACTCATCTGATGATTCTGACACTTGTTTGAGGTAAGCATGGCTCTTGTGCCTGCCCTGTCTATTCACACTGTACTTTTGGTTTTTTAGTGTGTTGTTATCATTTTTATTCCTAGGCACAAATCACTAATTGGATGAAAAGCATCACCACACTCTTGTCTTCAGTAATGAGTTATCAGGCACTGAGGGAATGAATAACTAACCCTGCATTCAGGTCTCAGTCTTTCATAAGCATGTATTTTTAAACTGTGATCTTCATGAGTTTCTCATTGTTTCCCTGCTCTGGGGTTGGACAGAGGGGAGAGCGGCATAGATTTGGTTGTTTGCCTACCTTCATGTGCAAAACTACAGAGAGCTATGGCTTATATTTTCTGGCTCCAAGTTCAGCTGGTTCTTGATAAATACCAAGAGCCTAACTAATGTCTTAGTAAGGGTTATCATTGCTGTGATAAAACAGCAAGATAAAAAAATTTAATAAGGAAGGGATTTATTTGTCTTAATCTTGACATCACTGTTAACCACTGAAGGAAGTCAGAAAAGGAACTGAAGCAGCACAAGAACCTGGTGGCAGGAGCTGATGCAGAGGCCATGTAGGAGTGGTGCTTTCTAGATTGCTCTTCATGGCTATCTCAGTCTGCCTTTATAGAACCTAGGTTCATCATCCCAGGAATGGCACTACCCACAATGGATGAGCTCTTCCCCATTGATTTCTAACTAACTAAGAAATACCATAGAGGCTTGCCTACAGCCCCACCATAGATTTTTTAAATGTACTTTTACTGAAAATAGATTATTTTCTCACATATCATCACTATGGTTTCCCTTCCCTCTACTCCTCCAACTCTTAGATCTTTTTGAGGTATTTTATTTAGTTTCCCTCATCTCAGGTAACTCTAGCTTGTGCCAAGTTGACATAAAAATTTTCAGTAGAGTTAGACTTTGGTTGAAGAAGTCTGTATACACATTCCTTAATAATAGAATTTGCAGGCATATTTCTTCCCTCACCATGCCAGAGAACCAGGAAATTTTTCTCATATTCAGCCTAATAGAACCCAGGAAGCAAAACTTGCAAAATGTGTGTTCTCTCAAAGTGTGGACCCCCTGGAATTTTCATCTCTTAGACCTTGTCATATTTGGTCTGCAGTGGATTGTCAAGTGTTCCTAACCAGACGCCCAAATTTCTGTTCTGTTAAGTTGTTATTCTTTGTTTGCACCAGTAAATATTAGCATTTTGGGGGAAGTTTGTTTCAGTTTTCTGTTTTGGGGGCAGAGCAGTCCCTTACATCATCTTTAGTTGCTAGGCCAACAATAACTGTCTCTTAATTCTGTATAGCTTGTTTAAAAACATTAGGAAGAGATTAATTACTATATTTTTTCATGATAGGTGTTTTGCCATGTGTAATAAAAATGAGACTCAGAGTCCACAATGCTAAGAAATGATTTTGTGGCTGACTCTCCATTACAATCCCCAGGGAAGAAAAACAATTGGTGTTGAAGAAGACTATTCACAAAGTGTGGTCATAAACGCAATTGCTATTTTTGTTTTGTAACCTTATAAGATTATTACCAGCTAGGTGGTAATTCTGAGACTATTGCCTTCTTGTGTTATCTATTCCATGAAAAATTTCTATTGTTGGTGTTTTCTTAGGAAGTTTATTTTAAACTGTCCTTTGTTTCTGTCATATTGACATCACAGTCCATATCTGCTTGGGTTTTTTTGTTTGTTTGTTTGTTTGTTTGTTTCACTTTTAAATTATTTTTTAAACACGATCCACATGTAGTTCACACTTGAATTTACTGTGTTGCTGAGGGTGATCTTGAATTTCTGATCTTCTTGTCTCAATCCTCAAATGTTGGGATTATGACCATACCCAGGTTTAATTTGCTTTCACTCACAAACACCAAGTGTATTCAAAAATGACACAGATGCATGGATATATTTTTCTTGCATTCATTCTGCCTTCCTTCTTTCTATAATCAAAGATTGCAAGATTAAGTTCCATGGGATTTATCTGAAAGCACAAAGGAAGAAGGGAAGAAAAACTGAGGAAGTGTTCTTTGATCTGTGTTATTGACAATTGTCTCTCAATACTTTAAAGATGACATTTCTCATGCCCTGCAACACTCCTGGCTGCTAAGTGTTCTTTTGAATGTATAATAGTCAATATATTGTAGATAATCTTTCCTTTCTATTCAAGAGCCTTATTTAATATATCATCCATTTTACAATTGTATGATTAGTTATAGAGATTTTAAAATTCTTCTTAATTGTGATGCAATGTAACTGAAGAATTAATTTTGCACACCTGGAACACATTGCACTCTTATTATTTTGAATGATGCTGCTTTAGTGTTCTGTCTTGTCTTTATATCGCTAAGCACCTCCATCTTTGCTGGGTAACTCTGAATCTGAAAATCCTCCAAAGATCCTGTCTTGGGTATTTATTTGTGTCTGCTTCTCACAGGAGGTCTACATAACACTACAGTACCATTTTTGTCTGAGGCTCACTTCTTCACCCTATTCCTCCTTTTATAGTGATTTGGTGATATAGTTTCATGGTTCGGCCAGTTCTGGCTTGTTTTTCCAGCATACTACTGCTTTTCACTCTCCAACTCTGCTCTTGGTTTTCTTCCTCTCAGTCCTGTGCTCCAATCTAACTCTCTGATACCCATACTTCACTAAAGCTCTGATTTTTGACACTCTGATACTGCTCAAATTTGCTTGATTGTTGGGGAGGCAAGCTTAACATAGATGGCTATGATTGTGAAGAGAGAAATGGGACACAGTTTGAATCTTATTTTGGGGAGACACAGATACCTGATGATGTGTTGATAAGATCTCAGCTTTCTTTTAAAATGTAGAACAAAGATGGATAGATGTACAACTGCACATGGGGAAATAGATACAAAAAATTTCCCTGACACTTTGCTTTCTTGTTCTTTAAAAATACGAATAACTATTTTATACAAGGTTGGGTTTTTTTTTTTTTTAACTTTCCCTCCGAGATTGTTATATAGTTCAAAGATTCTCATGCTATATCTTTAATATTCAAATTAATTTTAACTTTTCTAATTCCATGGTTCTGTTTCTACTTAGGTTTTCTAAAGAACAATTCTTCATACAATTAAAGATATTTATCAAAGTCTATAAATGCATATGCTATATCAGTTTCTTTTATTACAATAATGTTCTTGAAATATTACATACTTTTAATTAATGAGTTTTTATAATTTTTAGAACATGATTAACTACTTATGTACTTTTAATAGGAGACATGCAGTTTGGAAGTCAAACATGTGTGGAAAGGTATTTGGAAACACCACACAGTAAAAAATGTAAATTTGCAAAAAGAAAAAATGCAATTACTTTAAGAAATGGGATATCTCAACTAGGTCACCAAAAATTGTTTCATAATATTTTTGTCTTTTATCAACAACCATATCTTCAAAGAAAAGTAAGCGAAACTCTTAACTGTAAGTTAAAATTTTAGAGGAATATGCCATTATAGAAAACCTAATGATCTGCATATGCCTAGTTTAAAAATAGATGAGATGGTAAATTAAATATATGTTTACTGAAATACAGCATCAGGATGAAAAAGCAAATGTGATATGTGAGACCATAAACACTGCTTAATTAAATAAGCTCAGTGTCTGGAGAAAAAGATAACTATGTTATAGTTATATGTTTTCTTCTTGATTAAAATGCATATGAAATCATTAATAGTTAATAAATGATCTCAGCAAGGTGATAGCTACTGCATATCCTACTTTCAATCAAATCAGAAGAGTGAGTTTTCTGCTACACTCTTTGTGTTCAACTCTCAGATTGGTTTCTGTTTTTGAAACATTGCTTAAGAGTATTTATTATCTGTCACTCTTAGACACACTTTTTGATACTGAAAATTCTAATTTTCCTTTAATTTTAAAATTCATTCTTTGATTTCAACTCTTTCCTGCCAATTGTGTCCTCTACTTCATCCATATACCTATATACGCACAAATATGTTTATATATAAGAATAAATGACAAAACACAATAAAATTCTATTAGCTTATCAATATAGGGTCTACCACCCAATTTCCTAACAAAATTGTGAACTTATGCATAGTAATATGATGCATTCTCTTTAGTTTTTACTGAATTCATTTCTAATGTGTGCGTTTGCTATGAGACTCTGCAGATGACGAGAAATGGAGAGGACAGAAGCATGTTTGCTTAGTCAACTCTCAATGACTAGTGAATCTAAAAACTGTCTTTACCGTGATGAAATATTGTTTATACTTTCAGACTCTGTTCTGCCCATACCCAGAATTCTTATCATCATCTCCTGCCTGCTTACTAAAGAAATGCATATGAAGTTTAAGTTTACTGAGAAAAAGTATAATTGTGAGAATAAATCCTCTAAAAAACAGGAATTCTAAAATCAAATATAAACTGCCCTTCACAGACTTGCAGATTATCAATGTGTTGCTTCTCTCATAACAAGTAACAACTCAATTGCTTATAAATAAGTGATTCAAATAACATCACATATAGAATATAGAGAACATAAAATATCATCAAGAATAGATAATGTCAAATATGCCTCTAAATTGTTTGTTATTTAGACTGGTTAGTGCCTTGGGATGTGAAGGTAATGAATAAGATGCAAATTTTAATTTTTCCAGAGGAAGTAAAATTATTACTTTTAAAAACATGATTACTTTGAAGTGTTCATTTTTGAATATATGAAATTGTATACCCTTTTAAAAGAAAAGTCATATAGTTGAAAGAGTAATGTTGATAGAAGAGGTCTAAATCAGTTTAAAGCACTGAGCAGATGTAAAAACCATGTCTATTTGCAGCAATTTAAAGTCTGTAAAACTTCAACCTTTATTCATCTGACACAAAAAATGTGTTATTGTTTAGACAGGATTATTGGTAGACATTGTTACTGTGATTTTAAATATGGTGAGTCTCTGAATGTATTAGCTGTTAGCATCAAGATACACAATCTGAGAATTGATGAACTGGCTCAAATGCTATAAAGCAGTATTTGGGAAAGTGATAGAGAAGATGTTTATTGTTTGAAGGCAATTGCATCTGGATGTAGAACATCCAGTGAAAAGTCAGGACACACTGTCACATGAATACTTACTTTATACTGACTGATAGGGAAGGATATCAGGGAATTACTCTACTGTTCAGCCAACCAAACTAACATTGTTGACCTTATGAAATAAAAACAATGTGTTCAAAGATCATTTTGTCATGCTTCCCTAATCAGGAGCTACAGTGTTCTAGAATCCTCTCTACTGCTCTGATAAAGCTTTCCTAGGAAAGGATTTATTTACCTACATTTCAGCATCACAAGAAAGTCAAGGCAGGAGGCTGGAAAAGAAACAGTGGAAAAACACTGCTTGCTAATGGCATTTTGGCTCGCTCTTTTATGTTTAGCAAGCTTTTTACTATAGCCTAGGACATTCTGCTCAGGAAATCATAATGCCTACAGTTGTCTCAGTCTTTCTACATCAAATAAGTCTGCCTAGTAGTCTATATCGTGACTTTTGTCCAGAATGAAGGCATGAATAAAGTATGTCTTATCTATTTCTTATATTCTCTTCACCCTCAAGGGCTCCCATGTTCCTCCTCTATCCATGTCATCAGAGTTTGTACCTCACACTCTGTTTTGTTCAAAAAATACTATGTCACCCAGTCCTCCTGATAATAGCTCCAGCTCTTACAGTATATATCGAATATTTTTTATATCTTTTCTAGAGATTGTATGGCTGAAATAAGATACATCAATACTATTTTAGCTTTTTTTTCTTTTTTTTTCTTCAAGATATTGGAACCAGAACCTTACATATTCTAGAACTCTCATTTTCTACATCCCAACACTAACAACAAAACCAGTAATTTCTTAGTCTTTCTTATTTCCTTCTCCACATGTCCTTAATAATAGGACTTGGCCTTTGTTGGATACACAAGTGATCCTCTTAAAAACAAATGTATCATGGGACACCATGAAAAGACCAAACCTAAGAATAATAGGTATAGAAGAAGGTGAAGAAACAATGCTCAAAGGTACAGAAACATATTCAACAAAATCATAGAAGAAAACTTCCCCAACCTACAGAAGGATATGCCTATGAAAGTACAAGAAGCTTACAGGACACCAAACAGACTGAACCACAAAAAGAAGTCCCCCCAACACATAATAATCAAAACACCAAATCTACAGAATAAAGAGAAAATATTAAGAGCAGCAAAGGAAAAAGTAACATACAAAGGAAAACCAATCAGAATCACACCGGATTTCTCAATGGAAACTCTGAAAGCCAGAAGGTCTTGGATAGATACCATACAAGCACTAAGGGAGAATGGATGTCAACCCAGATTATTGTACCCAGCAGAACTTTCAATCACTATGGATGGAGAAAACACCATATTCCATGTCAAAAACAGATTTAAATAATACATATCTACAAATCCAGCAATACAGAAGGTTTTGGAAGGAAAACTCCAACCAAACAAACATAACTACACTCACAAAAACACAGGCAATAGATAATCTAATTTTACCAAACACAAAAAAGAAGCAGGAGGGCAAAATCCACACACAATGACACCAACAACAATAAATCCAAAACAAAAAAGAACCAACAAACAATGGACATTAATATCCCTAAATGTCAATGATCTTAACTTACCCATAAAAAGATATAGGCTAACAGAATGAATATGAAGACAGAATCCATCCTTCTGTTGTTTACAAGAAACACACCTCAACTTCAAAGACAGGAGATACCTCAGAGTAAAAGGATGGGAAAAGATTTTCCAGTCAAATGGGCTCAAGAAACAAGCTGGTGTAGCAATCCTAATATCTAACAAATTAGACTTTAAACTAAAATCAATCAAAAGAGATGAAGAAGGGAATTTCATACTCATCACAGGAAAAGTCCATCAAGATGAAGTCTCAATCCTGAATATCTATGCCCCAAATACGAAGGCAACCACATTTGTAAAAGAAACATTACTAAAGCTCAAACCACACATAAAACCACACACACTTATAGTAAGAGACTTCAACACCCCCTTGTGCCACTAGACAGGACCACCAGACAGAAACTTAAGAAAGAAACAAAGGATCTGAAAGAAGTTATGACCCACCTGGGTTAACGGATATCTATAGAGCATTCCATCCAAGCTCAAAAGAATATACCTTCTTCTCAGTGCCACATGGCACCTTCTCTAAAATTGACCACATAGTAGGCAACAAAGCAAACCTCCATAGTTACAAAAGAATTGAAATAACCCCCTGTATCTTATCATATCATCATGCATTAAAGCTAGAATTCAACAGCAATATGAATGGCAGAAAACCTACATACTCTTGGAAAATGAATAACACCCAATTGCACCATTCCTAGGTTGAGGAAGAAATTAAAGACTTCCTAGAATTGAATGAGAATATAGACACAACATACCAAACTTATGGGACACTCTGAAAGCAGTGCTAAGAGGAAAGTTCATAGCACTAAGTGCCTACATGAAGAAACTGGAGACAAGTCACATTAGAGAATTGACAGAACAACTGAAAGTATTAGAGCAAAAAGAAGCAAACTCACCAAGGAGGAGTAGATGCCAGGAAATAATCAACCTGAGAGCTGAAATCAATAAAGTAGAAACTAGGAAAACATTACATAAAATCAATGAAACAAAAACTTGGTTCTTTGAGAAGATCAACAAGATAGACAAACCTCTAGCCAAACTAACCAAAAGGCAGAGAAGAAGCATGCTAATTAACAAAATCAGAAGTGAAAAGGGGGATATAACAACAGACACTTGTGGGGAGCCACAGCCCCAAGATGGCGCCTGGCTGGATGCCAGGGAGACGGAGCTTAGCTGTAAACAAGCCTTATTTGGAAGCGCTTAGTGGATCTGGTGTGCCTCCTCCTGCTGTGACCTATCCGGGATCACCAGGTGGCATGAGCTAAGTGGGTAATGAGCTTGCTTTTAAGGGCTTGCCAGGGGGCTGGGAGAGATAGAAGAAGCAGAGAGAGAGAAGCTGAGGAGAAGCTGAGGTAGAAGTAGAAGGAGAAGCTGATGTACAAGGTTCCTGAATAAACTGCTTGAAGAAGAGTTGTGGTCGTGTTCTTCTTGCTGGTCGAGATAGACGCAACAAGTGGTGGCCTGTACGGGGAACCTCCGCAGGTGAACAGCTCAGAACTTCCTGCAGTCAGGGCAGTCGGCTGGTAAGTCCCAGGTAAGTTGGGACCAAGTTAAGGACCTCGGTAAAGAGGCAATAAGGTCTCTGGTGAGGAGAGATAAGGTCTTCGGTGTGGAGCAATAAAGTTCCGGGAAGGGACAAAGCAGAGGTAAGCAAAAGTGAAAGTATGGGAACTACAACATCGCAACCAATTTTCATTGCTCTTCAAGAGTTGTTAAGGTCTAAGGGATTGAAATTAAAGAAAAGTACTTTCGAGAGATTTATCAAAGAGGTTGATGTGGTAGCCCCCTGGTTTGCTGATTCCAGTAATTTAACCAACAGTTGCTGGGACAAGCTTGGAAAAGATCTAGATTTTGCCTGGCCACAGGGAACGCTGAAGCCAGGGACGCGGCCTATTTGGAAAATGGTTCGCAGCTTTCTAGAGGATCAAAGATGCTGCAAGGCTGTAGAAAAGGGGCAGGAGGTGTTAGAACAGCTGGAGGAAATAAACAGATCCAAGTCATGGGGCCTGTGCTGTCAGCCCTACCCAATCATGAAGAACCTAATTTGTAGTGTGTGCAGCATAGTGTTAGGTTTGCTTTTACTTTAACTTCTATTCTCCATACCATTATATGAGTGGGTGGTTTTACCCCAGGGTATGGCCAATAGCCCCACTATGTGTCAGCTTCTTGTGTGTCATGCTATTGCTCCTATTAGAGAGAAATACCCGGCTGTGAGATGTGTCCACTATATGGATGACATTCTGTTAACTAGTAAGGAGTTGAAATTGCTGCACTTAGCATATGGAGATTGTGTTGGATATCCAATCTACCCTTAATGCTCAATTGAAAGGTCACTATGGTTTTGAATCAACACATTGATCTAGTACAGGAACAATTGGATACTTTATGGCAATTGGCACGGTTGGGATGTGAATGGAGAATGCCTGGTTTGTGTGTAACAGCTGTTTCCTATCAGAATTATTCCTTAGCAGCAAACATGTCTAAACAACCTTCATAGTATCTTCTAGGCAACTGGTCTGGGGATTTTGACAAGCTGATGCAGGAGCTGAGACTCTCCATAGTGCACGTGAATTCCACCAGGGTCGACATCTCGGTTGTGGAGGGGCTGTCTGCGTGGATCACTCAAGCCATGAATCATCTGAAAGAGTGGGCGAGAATGGGTGCCCTGGGAGGAATGCTTGCCCCACTTAGTTTCATAGCCTTATGGTGTATCTGCAGAATGAGGGTCACATAGAGGAGAAGTAATGCCATGATTGCACAAGCCTTCGAAGCCCTGGAGGCAGGGCAGTCACCTCAGGCTTGGCTAACAGTACTAAAGGGCTAAGCAGTCATCCCACTCAGGCTTCGAGACAAAGTACTGCACTTGAAGTCAGCATTCTGAGGCTTCATGAAGGGCATGTCTGATTGCATATGGGTTAGTATCATACTCCCATCTCTGAGAAAAGATACTGGACAGGTGTGGCACCAGCTCGGCTGATAACTGGGAAAGGGGTCATTACAAAGTCCCTTGATTTTTAGGGATCAGACCTCTACCCTTGCCTGTTGTGTTATTTTTAAACAAAAAAGGGGGAACTGTGGGGAGCCACAGCCCCAAGATGGCCCCTGGCTGGATGCCAGGGAGAAGGAGCTTAGCTGTATATAAGCCTTATTTGGAAGCGCCTAGTGGATCTGGTGTGCCTCCTCCAGCTGTGATCTATCCGGGATCACCAGGTGGCATGAGCTAAGTGGGTAATGAGCTTGCTTTTAAGGGCTTGCCAGGGGGCTGGGAGAGATAGAAGAAGCAGAGAGAGAAGCTGAGGAGAAGTTGAGGTAGAAGTAGAAGGAGAAGCTGATGTACATGGTTTCTGAATAAACTGCTTGAAGAAGAGTCATGGTCGTGTATTTCTTGCTGGTCGAGATAGACTCGACAGACACTGAGGAAATCCAGAGAATCTTCAGGTCATACTTTGAAAACCTGTACTCCACAGTTTTGAAAATTTGAAAATCTAAAGAAAATGGACAGTTTTCTGGATAAATATCACTTACCAAAATTAAACCAAGATCAGATAAACAGTTTAAATCGACCCATAACCCTTAATGAAATAGAAGCAGTCATCAAAAGCCTCCCTACCAAAAAAACCCCAGGGCCAGATGGCTTCACTGCAGAATTCTACCAGAAATTCAAACAGGAGCTGATACCAGTACTCCTCAAAGTGTTCTGCACAATAGAAGCAGATGGGATATTGCCAAACTCTTTCTACGAGGCTACAATCCCTTTGATACCCAAGCCACACAAAGATAAGACTAAGAAAGAGAACTACACACCGATATCCCTCATGAACATCGATGCTAAAATACTCAATAAAATATTGGCTAATCAAATCCAAGAACATATCAGAAAATCATCCACCATGATCAAGTAGGCTTCATCTCAGGGATGCAAGGATGGTTCAACATACGAAAATCCATCAATGTAATCCACCATATATACAAACTGAAAAAGAAAAACCACATGATCATCTCACTAGATGCTTAAAAAGCCTTTGACAAAATCCAACATCCCTTTTTGATAAAGGTCTTGGAGAGAACAGGAAAAACAGGAACATATCTAAACATGATAAACACAATATACACCAAACCAATAGCCAACATCAAACTAAATGGAGAGAAACTCAAAGTGTTTCCTCTAAAATCAGGAACAAGACAAGGCTGTCCACTCTCTCCATACCTCTTCAATATTGTACTTGAAGTTCTAGCTAGAGCAATAAGACAAGGAAAAGGGATCAAAGTGATACAAATTGGAAAGGAAGAAGTCAAACTTTCACTCTTTGCAGATGACAGGATAGTCTATATTAGTGACCCAAAAAACTCTACCAGGGCACTCCTACAGCTGATAAACACCTTCAGCAATGTAGCAGGATACAAAATTAACTCAAAAAAATCTGAAGCCCTACTGTATACAGATGATAAACCCAAAGAGAAAGAAATCATGGAAACATCATCTTTCATAATATCCACAAGCAACATAAACTATCTTGGGGTAACCCTAACCAAAAAAGTGAAAGACCTGTACAATAAGAACTTTGAGACTTTAAAGAAAGAAATTAAAGAATATACCAGAAAATGGAAAGATCTCCCATGCTCTTGGATAGGTAGAATTAACATAGTAAAAATGGCAATCCTACCAAAAGCAATCTACAGATTCAACACAATCCCCATCAAAATCCCAACACAATTTTTCACAGACATTGAAAGAATAATACTCAACTTTATATGGAAAAATAAAAAACCCAGATAGCCAAAACAATTCTTTACAATAAGGGATCATCTGGAGGCATCACCATTCCTGACCTCAAGCACTACTATAGAGCCATAGTTCTGAAAACAGCTTGGTATTGGCACAAAAAATAAACAGACAGACCAATAGAATCGAATTGAAGACCCATGTATTAACCCACACACCTACGAACACCTTATTTTTGACAAAGGTTCTAAATCTATACAATGGAAAAAAAGATAGCATCTTCAACAAATGGTGCTGGCACAATTGGATTCGGACATACAGAAGATTACAGATAGATCCATACCTGTCACCATGCACAAAACTTAAGTGCAAATGGATCAAAGATCTCAACATAAATCCAGCCACACTGAATCTTCTAGAAGAGAAAGTGGGAATTACCCTTGAACAAATCGGCACAGGAGATCACTTCCTGAACATTATGCCAGTAGCGCAGACACTGAGGCCTGCAATTAATAAATGGGACCTCCTGAAACTGAGAAGCTTCTGTAAAGCAAAGGACACAGTCAGTAAGACAAAACGACCGCCCACAGAATGGGAAAAGATCTTCACTGACCCCACATCTGACAGAGGGCTGATTTCCAAAATATACAAGGAGCTCAAGAAGCTAGCCACCAAAACACCAAACAATGAAATTAAAAAGTGGGGTGCAGATCTAAACAGAGAATTTTCAACAGAGGAATCTGAAATGGCTGAAAGACACTTAAGAAAGTGCTCAAAATCATTGGCCATAAGAGAAATGCAACTCAAAACAACTCTGAGATACCACCTCACACCTGTCAGAATGGTTAAAATCAAAAATACCAATGACAATCTATGCTGGAGAGGATGCAGAGAAAAAGGAACACTCTTCCATTGCTGGTGGGAGTGCGAACTTGTAAGGCCACTCTGGAAATCAGTATGGTGGTTGCTCAGAAATATGGAAATCAGTCTACCTTAATATCCAGCCATTCCTCTCTTGGGTATATACCCAAATAGTGCATGTTCATACAACAAGGACATATGTTCAACCATGTTCATAGCAGCATTGTTTGTAATAGCCAGAACCTGGAAACAACCTAGATGCCCCTCAACTGAAGAATGGATTGAGAAAATGTGGTACATTTATACAATGGAGTACTACTCAGCAGAAAACAAGCAATGGATCTTGAAATTCGTAGGCAAATGGATAGAACTAGAAGAAACCTAAGTGAGGTAACCCAGTCACAAAAAGACAAACATGTTATGTACTCACTCATATATGAATTTTAGACATAGAGCAAAGTTTTACCAGTTTTACCAAAGAAAGTAGCAAACATGAAGGACTCTAAGGGATAAATAGACCCCAGGAATGGGAAGTGGCATGAACTTCTGAGCTAATTGTGACAATGAGGGTAGGGGAGAGGTTGCTGCCACAGTAAGAGCATGAGAAGAGGTGTAGAGGAGAGGAAATGGAGGAGCAGAGATATTGAGTAGGGGGAAGAATAGAGGAGAGAGAGCAGGATGAGAGATACCATATTAGAGGGAGCCACTATAGGTCCAAGAAGAGATCTGGAACTAGGGAGATCTCCAGAGACCTACAAGGATGACAGGATCTGACAATCCAGGCAATGGAGGAGAGGATAACCTAAAAGCCCTTCCCCTAAAATGAGATTGATGACTACTCTTTATGCCATCCTAGAGCCCTCATTCAGTGGCTGATGGAAGCAGAAACAGACATCTACAGAAACACACTGAGCTGAAATCTGGAATTTAGTTGAAGAGAGGGAGAAATAAAGATCGAAGGGGTCTGTACCAGGTTGGAGAAACCCACAGAAACAGTTGGCCTGAACAAGGGCGAGCACATCGACCCCAGATGCTATCTGGGAGGCCAGTACAAGACTGATCTAGCCCCCTGAACATGCTTGCCAATAAGGAGGCCTCTGTACTCCAGGGAGCCTCTGGAAGTGGATTACCATTTTTCCCTGGTGTAAGAAGGGACTTTGAGAGCTCATCCCATGTGAAGGGATATGCTCTGGCCCTGGGCACATGGGGAAGGGCCCAGGACCAGCACAGGAGGATTTGGTGGACTTCAGAGCCCTCTTTGATGCCCCTCCCCTGCCTGGGGAGTGGTGGGTGGATGGGGTGGGCGGTATGTTGGGCATGGGGGAGGAAGGATGGAGTGAGGGGAGGGAGAGGGAGAAGGGACTTACATGTGAAGCAAGCTTGTTCCCTAACCTAAGAAAAGTAACAAAATAAAAAAAGATAAAAAATGTATCCATAGCATTTAATATAAATGTGCAATACAATTCTGTACACTAAGCTACAGGGGGATCAAATAATAGATGCCTGAGGTGAATTGATGTCAAAGGTCATAGAACTAGCTTCAAAGAAGAAGGAGACATTTAGATTTCAGACTTATTTTATTTCATTAGCTTTCATTAACATTGACATTAGCATTCATTTATGGTCTGATATAATCATATTTGCTGAACACTGTTTGTTGGATGTATAAGGAGGTGTGTCCTTATTGGAGAATGCGTGGCCTTGCTGGAAGAAGTAAGTCCTTGTGTGGTGGGCTTTGAGGTCTTCTATGCTCATGCTATACCCAGTGAAACGTATCACTTCCTGATGCCTTCAGGATCAAGATATAGCTCCTTCTCCACTCTCAGCTCCTCATCTGGCATCATGTTTGCCTTCATGCTGCCACATCCCACCATATGATAATAGACTATATCTCTGGAACTGTAAGTTACCCAATTAAATGTTTTCCTTTATAAGAGTTGCCATGGTCATGCTGTCTCTTCACATCAATAGAAACCTTACCTAAAATTGAAGTTGGTGCCAGAGACTGGGGTATTGCTGTGATAGGCCTGACCATGTTTTTGCTTGGAGGAATTTGGACTTTGGTACTTTGAGTTAGGAAAGCCGTGGATTGATTTAAGCACTGCTTAATGGACCATACTAGTAGGAACATGGAAGACAGTACTGAGAATGATTCAAACTGTGAGGCAGTTGGCTCCAGTGGTTTCAGAGAGGAAGAATCTTAGTATGTTGCCTAGAGATCTTTCCTATGATATTTTGTTGAAGAAACTGGCTTCCTTTTGCCCTTTTTCTGAAGAGTCTACATGAGGCTAAAGTGAAAAGATTTGGATTAATTCCTTTGGTAGAGAATTCTCAAAACAGTCTAAGTATAGGCTGTTGTGTGTTCATTCTTATAAAGATTTATAATGAAAAGGATTAATCTGAGGAGAAAAGGAATACCAGGAAGTAGAATGGAACTAAGTGTCATGTTCAGGAGACAAACAGAGTGAGAAATGGACTAAAGGGAGTGTCGAATTCAGGGCAAGATACCACTCAGATAAGTTTCCACCTTGTGAAAAGGAATTAGAGAAAAGTTTAGAGCCTGGTGTGGTGGTGCATGCCTTGAATCCAAGCACTTGGAAAGCAGAAGCTGGCAGTTCTCTGAGTTTAAGGCCTGCTGAGCAGGTTCACGGACAGCAAAGCTTAGTAAGTGAATGTGACAATTAAAAACAGAAAGCTGGTAAAGATTTAATTGAATATGGGGACTATGTTCCAGGCCCAGCAAGCAGCAGAGTTTGGCATCTTCAGTCATGAGGTTTTGGCTTTAGAGTTAAGGATAGAAGAAATGGGTTAGGGCATTTGCCTCTGAGACTAAGGAAAGCCACTGAGGCCAGGGATGTATCTTTGAATCTCTGAATGGAGGCTTAGAGAGGTCATTGTGTGAAGCTGTGGAGTTGGAGCCCCAATTGCCTTGGAGACCACAAGATATTGGAAATGCCAAAACCATGGGATACCTGCCTAGGAAAGCTGCCAGCAGAGAGTGGAACCAGGCAAAGGAAAGAAGTGTGCTTTAGTAAACAAAGCTGAAAGAATTTGGAGATCTGTAAAGCATCTTGACATGAGACATGAAGTTTTGCAGAGTTTGGAGTTTTCCCAGCAGGTTTATGTCATGGCTTTGTTCCAGGTTTTTCTCACTATATTCCATCTCTAAGTTTTAGAATAGTGGTTTATATTCTATGCCACATTTTTCTCCTTCACGAAATTTTCGATCAATAATTTATATTCTGTGCCATATATGTTGGAAGTATGTGATCTGCTTTTTTACTTTGATTTTATAGGGATTACAGTTAAGGGATTGCAAGAGGTCTTTGAACTTTAGACTTTTAAGTAAGTTTGAGAGTGTTATAGACTGTGAGGACTTTTGAAGTTGGATTGAATACATTTTTACACTATGATATGGCTATAAGCTTTTGGGGACCAGAGAGTGAAATTGTGGTTTGAAAGAAAATCCCCCCCAAAGGAATTGGTACTATTAAGAAGTGTGGCCTTGTTGGAGTAGGTATGGTCATGTTGGAGGAAATGTATCACTTGGGGCTAGGCTTTGAAATCTCCTATGCTCAAGCTACTCCAGTGAAACAGACTACTTCCTGTTGCCCACAAGATCAAGATGTAGATCCTCCATCTCAGTTCCTTCTTCAGTACCATATCTGCCTTCATGCCTCCATGTCCTGCCATGATGATAATGAACTACACCCCTGAAACTGTAAGCCAGGCAATTAAGTGTTTTTCTTTATAAGAATTGTTGTTGTCCCAAATACTTGGGGGAAATTACACAAAACTATTCCGTGGAAGGTGAATCACATTTAACCAAAACCATCAGCACTGCCCTCCTACTGTTTAAAATGGAAGCCAAACCACTGTGGTATTTTTATGTCATTTCTCAGAATGCACCTTTAAAAAATTATTCTAATGTGGAACACTGGTTTGCTAAGAAAATTCTAGGTGTATCTCTTTTAATTTGTAAATGGATAGCAAGCAAATGGATAATAAAATATTTGCTGCAGGCAAAAAAAGAGTTGTTGTCATAGTGTTTCTTCACAACAATAGAAACCCTAACTAAAGGAATATGGATGCTTTCTGATTGATGTTCCACATTACATATGTTATGTATATCTGAATAGATGTCAACATCTCTACATAGAGATAAACTTTGTATTTACATACAGATATATACTATAAATATATGTATCAAGTACATAATGAACATGCTGTGTACATAGGCCATAAATCATCGATGTAGTATTTTGAATGACCCACACTTGGCCACATATTATATTTTAACATTGGCACACCTGGCAGTAGATCAAGAGTGTGGCCTGCCTCTCGTGTTGGAATTCACTACAGACAATTGAAAAATAATAAGGCCAATTCAGAACTGTTATTTTTATTACTATATTATACCAGCAATTCTAATGTTCCTAATGATGAATTTCTCCTTCCTTTTTGCTTATTTCAGTAATAACAACCAAGTACTATGTTTAATGCTGGGGTTTAATTAATAATATGTTTATAATGTATGTGCATGTACATGCATGTTTCAAATTATGAGAATGTATTATTTATCATCTAAACAGTACTTTGCCTTCTCTCTGTCTTTACTCCATCCATTTACCTTATATGAAACATTAACCCTGCTTTCATGTGATTTTCCATTCTACGTTCCTAAACAGTTCTGATAGAGTGTAACATTTATAGATGACCTCTGGCTCCTGAATGAGCTATCTCTGATGTGTATTCTTTGACAATTTTACACCTGTACACAATGCATGTGATCATATCCACTCCTACGCTCTCCTTACAACTCCCTCCTCCCTACACACATCCTTCCTAGCTTCATATTCTCTATTTGTAAGTCCAGTTAGGGCTGCTAATAGGTTCAGTAACTCACAAGTAGTCATACCAGGAAGAAAAGTAACTCTTCCTCCCCATTCCCCCACAACAGCCATCAATTGCTCCTTAACTAGGAACGAGGCTCCTCCTCTCTTTGCGCTTTCTCGATCTTAAGCCTTCAAGATGTTCTCATGTGTTTTGTTCCTGAGACCCTTTGTTATAATGCATAAGGACGTTGAGATCTCTACCACCGAATTCACCTTATCATAGGAAAGACGGGCAAATGTGCTCTTCATGGTCATTGATGAATTATAGACTTTAAGGGGCAAGGCTTCACAGCACAGAAGAATTTATTTTAAGCATTAAGAGCTGTGCCATTTCCTTGGGTTATATAAGTTAATATTAAACGTTTTCTACACTTTGTGTCAAGTGCTGAACACGTACAGGTTCAATTGATCTTGACCTTTCCAAATGTTCTCAGTAAGTGGAACTTCCATCCCCTGACATGCTGAAGCCTCCAGACATTTGGCTCTTCTATGTCTGTCACCCTTACATATAACCCTTCAATGCATCCTGTCACCTCTATGCTATGTCAGCCCTCATTGGGACTGCTACAGCAACCTTGTGGTCTTTCTGCTTCTTTCTCTTCATCCCACAATCCATTACCTCTACATAAGACAGTGTGAACTTTTTAAAATGTCAATTACACCATGGTGCTGGCCTGTGTTAACCTCCAACAGATTCAGGGCTGCAAGGACATCCATTTCCCTGCCTGCTCCAATCCACATCTTACAGCCTATTTCTGTTTAACCACGGCCTCCTTTCTCCCTTTTCTCCATTTTAGCCAGCAAGTAGTCCTTGCTGTTTTTCATAAGGCACTTGCTAACATTCAACTTAGGCAGTCAGATGTACTACAGCTTCTTGCCAAGAAAACTGTGACCCAAGACCATCACATGCCTGCTTTTCTTCCTTTACATATTTATTAGTTTTATGTTTGTGTGTGAAATGCTACCCCTTTGTTTCACTTGCTCCTGGCACTGCTTGCAGTGTTCTCATGTGGGCATAGTGGCTAATTTTTATCACTTTCCTTTAGTGTCCAAATCACCTGTTGGATGGTATCAGGTCTGCTAAGGTGCATTCCCTGGGGCTATTCATCATTTGTAAATCTTATCATGTTAGCTGCTATGCACAGACAGGTACATAATCCACTCTAGGGAAAGGTTTTCAAGGCTCCTTCCTCTGAAGAGAAATTTATGTCATAGCATGTTTTATGCAGGGCACACTCTTTAGTGGAAATCCAGGAACTTGGGGCACCTGTGGATGAAGGAACAATGTTTTTGTGTGTAACACTTCCGGATGGTTTCCATGTCTTAGCTCTCCAATCCTTGCCCACTGAAGGGAGTTGTTACTGCGAAATTTAATTTTTTTTCCTGGCTTAAAAATTTGAAGACGATAATCAGGCTGTAAGTTTAATATACTTTATGTTATACTGACTTTTACTATATGAATATTTTCCCCACAGAGTATTAACTTAGGTAATAGAGTATAACAACACTAGGTCTTTGAGTTTTTTCCTAGACTTCATTTTTTTTTCCTCAAATGCTGGCATATGTGATGCCTGCCAGTACAAGCATCGGTGAACAGGCACAGGAATTATCTTTCTTTAAGTTGCCTTTTATTCAGTGAACTGTATCTCTAAAGACTCCCAGGTAATACTGCAAAACAAACAAACAAAAATAAACACCTGAGAATCTCATCTGCAGCCAGCAGGGCTTTTAGGAAGGGGGCAGAGTTCTATTATAGAACTTCTTCCTACCCGTCTAGTCACAAGGCCAGCCATATTGTTGAGGGTCTTGAAGTCTGTATTTTTTTTGTTCTTGTCAGCCCTTGTGTGGTTCTCCCATTGTCCTATGTTGAGACATCTGGGTCTAGACATTTACTTCTTGGAACAAAGCCTGGTAGTGTTTGTAGTACTAGCCTTATGATAATCTGGTTGGTACCTGAGTTGGAGAGCTAATTTAATAACAATAATATTAATAATAACAATAATAATCATGTCCATGTAAGCTATTAACAACACTTATGTGGAGATTCCTTCAAGTAATATACAATACAAATGTCCCCAACAACTGAGAACCAAGAATTCAAATACTACCACTATGAGAAACATCTCATTCAAATCAACACAGTATCCTTAGCATGCACAATGGCTAGGAATCAAACTTCAGGAAACACCCATGCAAGACACACACACACACACACACACACACACACACACAGAGAGAGAGAGAGAGAGAGAGAGAGAGAGAGAGAGAGAGAGAAGGAGGGAGAGAGACTGTCTCATTTTATTGGAATTTAAGTTTTCTTTAGATATGTTCTTGATGGTTTAATGACCAAAATAATTTTATCTGTACATTGATTTTAGTTTTGCAAAGACAATTGGCTATTTGTGGGGAGAATAACATTGAACCTCTGGTCCCCAAATTTTTCATTTCCTACATGCTAAGATGCAGCGTGAATCAGCTCTAAAGTTGTGCACCCCCATGCCCAACATTAAATTCAGTACTTCCAATTTACTTATATCCCAGCCCAGTCTTGAACAGTTCTTTAAAGTTGACATGGTTCCTCATGGAGTATTATGTGGAAGGTTCCAGGGGAAAATAACATGCAAATTAGGGATTCAAAGACATTGTTTTGGGGAGGCTCATGGAGAGGGTGGCATTGAAGTGATAATATATGTCTATAAAAATAAACCCAACAGAATGCAAAGATGCTTTCCAAAAGTGATGCTTCATTGATCTCCTTCTGATTTTTTCCCTCACTCATTTCCAGACTGACTATTCAAGCCAATCAAGTTTACAGTGCAGTCCTGAAGACAGCCCATGAGGCTTTCCATATACAGTTGGGAATCATTTGCCACAATAAGTAAAAGCTATTAAATGGAAACCCCAAATTTTATGTGTTTTCCTTATGGCTGGAAAACTTTTAAAAAGCAAGAGTGGTGGAAAATTAAGTTATAAAATAGTTTTAATGGCAAAAGACACATGTGCAAACAGCTGTCTTCATTCCAGAGGAAGGTACAATTTTCTCTACTATTTCACAGTTACCCAGGGGATTTATCTTACTTGTAGGTGAGAATCCTACAGATGGAGAAACATGCTCTCTGTTGTTCTCCTTTGCTTCATGAGTTCTTTGGAGATGCTGCTGCAAAATTGGTCACCAGTACCAAAGACATGCTGTAAATGTATGGAATATCTTCCATACTTATTCCAAGAATAGTACAGTACAGCTTGTTTCTCAGGTATGCCTAAAGTTTCTAGCAGAACTTAACTCGAGATCAGTTTGAGCCAGATTCCAGCTATGATTTTAGTTATGTCTTTGTAGAGATTAGGAAGAAAAAAAAAGGTCAAGAGATCAGAAATTTAGGAGCTGGAAAGATGGCATATACACGTGCAATCGAGCACACACACACACACACACACACACACACACACACACACACACACACCTGTTGGAACCCAGGCCCCTTGAGGTCTCTAAGAGTTGTTTTCCAGCATAACCACAGGTACCTCCTGTTTGCCTGACCTCACTGAACTGGGATCAATATCCTGTTGTGAACCCTTTGACCTGGGGTTTTTGTAAGTTTGTATATAAGGCTACTCCACAATAAAGGTGAGAGACGTTCTCTCAGAAAAGGACCAGGAGTCTTGTGGTTCATCCAAATCTCCAGGCTTTCGCCCAATACTTGGACTTAGTGGCCAAGAGCAACCACAAATGGAGGTCCCACTGAGATCTGGAAAGAAAGGGGACCCTGAGAGATCATCCTCAGAAGGCTGGAAAGCAAGTAAGGAGTTGTGAGGGTGGATTGCAAAAGCTACTAGAAAATAGGTACCTCAAGTCCTGAGAAAGTTGGATTGGAAAAGCACTGGAAAAGGGGTGCCTCAACTCCAAAGACAGTTGAATTTTAAAGGCACTGGAAAAGGGGTGCTTCAACTCCAATCCAACTCTCCTAGGAGTTGAAGCACCCCTTTGGAGTTGACCCAGCAGGCCATGCTTTTGTCCACTAGAGCCTGCTGCTGGCTCAAGTCAGACAGCAACGATGTGGTGTGCACAGGCTTGCTGGAGAAATTGCCTCCTGAGGAAAAGTTGGGGTTCTATGTTTGGAAGAAATGCTGTTTATCCTGCAGAGAGGTCAAATGAGTGGTGACCCATCAGCAGCTCCAGTCATCACCTGCTCCGAGCAAGAAAGTCCTCAGCCCTTTCACACTATAGCCTGCTATCTGTACCAAGCCATATCCAGCCTGCCTTGTCCACCAGTGCACCTCAGGAGTATCAACACTTGCACCGATGCATAAAATGCAAGGAATGCCAGATTCTCTCAGAGCACTGGACAGGAGAGTGATACAGCTGCACAAAAACTTGCCCAGGGCAATAGACACTGTATGAACAGAGTCAACGGTCAGGTCCATGGCTTCTATAGCCTTCCCTCGCCAAGCCAATGCAGTGCTTTTCACCTCTCTCATAGCCTGGCTTCACACAGACACACCAAAGGCAGCCTCACAGGGTCTGCAACAGATAGTGAGGATGTGTATACCTGCAAGGCACCCAGCAACACCCTGTGTATGGAATTTGGAAACCTCTTGGTGGAGTCAGCCATAGCTCCCCCACCATAGCACCACAAGACACCTCTGTGGGGCAGCCCTCAACAGAGACATCCAGTCAGTGACTACAAGTATCCAACATGAGGTGAACAAACTGTCTGCTGGTCTGCTGAATCTCTAAATCTCTGCTAAGTTGTGGGTCGATCAAACACTGCCAGCTCTGATGACAACTATGTGCCCACAAACCCAGATTCTGACATCCTCATGAACACAATTCCCCATCACTTTGCTAGCCAAGGAATCGAGATCCAGCCACCCCTTATCAATATCTACCTCAAGCCTGGCCGAAAAGCAAAGCCAGTATCAATGAGCTCCCTTTCAATTCACCTGTCACCAAGTGTTGGTCCATGGTCAACCACACCTTTAACTACAGCTCCTCCTAGTACTACCATTCCATCGCCAATACAGACTCCGGAGACAGTGAGGAGAATTATGTCCCTATGCAGAACCCAATGTCTTCATCCCCTGAACCCACTAACAACCCAGCTCCAAAAAAGAGTCCATCCACATCATCTGTCACATCAGATGAGAAAGGAGAATATGTCCAAATAGGTGAAGAAAAGACCCAGGCCCTACAAAAGACCATACAGAAATGGACAAAGATAGGGCAGTCCTCAAGACCCTCCAAAGATGCAAAGCTATGGTAAAGATAGATGGCCATCCCTGATACCTCATCTCCTTTGTGACTTTTGTTCAAAAGATGTATGTATGTTCTGTATGTATGGTGTGGCCACACATGTGTGTATGAAGTGTGATTGTAAATGTGTGATTGTTAACAAAAGAATGCTATTGTGTTGTCTTTAAATTGTTAATTGCTGGGGAAGGAGCAACAGTTGTTAAAGCACAGGTTACTTGGGAGGGAAATTTCTGCTTTTACTTCCATGGAGGGTGAAGGGATGGTATGGTATCAGGCTTCCAGAGTGGTATGGTTTCATAGGGAAGGACCCCCTGAAGCAGTGGCCCAGGTGATCCAAATATTTGTTTTCATTTAAATTTGGTTGGTTAAAAATGGTAGTGGTCACAGTCAATCACTTTTAAAAGGAAAAAGGAGGAATATGATATAGAAATGATACTTTGTATTGTAATGGATCCTCATTTGTTGATACTTTGTATTGGAATGGATCTTCATTTGTTGATATTAGTTACATTTTCTAGATATATAGATATTTCCAAACCTTTCAAAGACCTACAGAAAATATGGCATCTAAATGGTTTAGGGTTTTTCTTAACAGTGAGACACAACTGCTCCTGGCACACCAACTATATCTGAGAGGAAGATGGGCATCCAAGAAACTCGTTATAGAGTTTGCCTTTGACATGGCAAGACCAGCCATTTGGGCAAGAAGCTACTCTTGCCTGAAATATTTAACTGTTGCTTTATAAACTGGACATGCAGGACCCACAGGAAAATGCCTAAAGGGTTCCTGCTTCATGGAGGACAGTTTAGAATTCCCTGCTTCATGAAAGAGTCTGCCAGACATTCTACAGGACACAGAAAAAAGATGACAGACAAACTGCCAATGCAGGTGGACACTTTAGAATTTCCTGTTTTGCTGAGAAGTCTGCCAGACACATTGTGGCCTGTAGGCTAAAGATGGATGCCCCAAAGTTACCAAGAAACTTTGGGTGACTGTCTAGGAAGTAAGGTGTCTCTGTCAGTTCTAGAGTTTATATATTATCCTTCTATGGTCTTTGATGGAGTTATAGTAACACACTAAGATAGAATGGTTAAAATCTTATAGTTCTTACTTGATAACTGTTTTCTTATATGTAAAGAAGGGGGAGATATTGGAACCCAGCCCCCATGAGGTCTCTAAGAGTTGTTTTCCAGCATAACCACAGGTACCTCCTGTTTGCCTGACCTCACCACACTGGGATCAATATCCTGTTGTGAACCCTTTGACCTGGGGATTTTGTAAGTTTGTATATAAGGCTACTCCACAATAAAGGTGAGAGACATTCTCTCAGAAAAGGACCAGAAGTCTTGTGGTTCATCCAAATCTCCAGGCTTTCGCCCAATACTTGGACTTAGTGGCCAAGAGCAGCCACTCACACCTATACATAAATAAAAATAAATAATAAAATATTAGTAAAAGATAAGCAATTTACTGGTTAATGGGCATATATTTAATGTGTTATGGTACTGTGATTTAAACTGGAGTCTTGCTTCCTATAAATAGAAAACTATTTTGTGTTGACCATCCTTTGTGTCTGTCTCTATTGATTTTACTTTCTTCTTTGATATGAATTTCTTTCTTACACTTTATTTTCACAAAAATAACTGTGTTGCCTAATTTCAAGATGAATTTTATTGCTGATGTCATTAAAACATTTATTATATAAAATAATGTATGTGTTGTACAAAAGGAAATATTTTTATGATAGTAACTTAAATTTGTTTATATTCTACAACATAGGAAATTTAAATATCTGCTTCAGAATATGTGGTGTTGGAAAATCAATAAAACCACAATTTTACTGTTGAGATATATTTTTGTCAAAGAACTGTAGAACATTGAATTTGGTTAGTGCTTATACTTGGGAAAAGCTGTTCTTTAAATCCGTAAAAACTTATTCAAACCAATGATACAAACAATCAAAGTAAAAACCAATTTCAAATCTAACAGGAATTTATTTAAGGTTATTAGCTTTCATTTTCTTATTTAAAACTGGAGAATTTCCTACATTAGTACTGTATTGACATTATTTATATCCCCTTTTTCTTCCTTCCAACACCTTCCATGTTCCTCCACACTCACTTGAAAATTATATTTCTATTCCTTTTTAATAACCATTGTTTTACACACACACACACACACACACACACACACACACACACACACACTCACTCACACACACACACTCACACACACACACACTCACACATACACACTCACACTCACACACACACACTTAGAATTGATAGTGTCTACATATGTACAAATGTCTGAGCCTGATTACTTTGAGGATTGGATAGCCCTATCAAGGGACTTGTCCCTGGAGAAGTCTGTTTTTCCCTCTAGGTGTAGTACCATGTGAAATCCACCTTCATGGACATTTGCTAGCAGCAACTTTAAAATTTTTCATTTAGTTATCATTTAAAATGTTTATCTATTTTTTCACTTGAGTCTGTTCTCTTCAGTTTGTCCAAAAAAAAAAAAAAGAAATGATAAAAATGTCTTGATAATGAGATGAACACTGTGGCTGGAAAATTCTGTTCATCAACATTTACTACATCACTTAGACAAGTTAATGCATAAAGTCAAGTAAGTGTGTGTGTGTGTGTGTGTGTGTGTGTGTGTGTGTGTGTGTGTAACTAGAAAGCTGTGGAGTTCACAGCACAGCCCTTAGGAGTAATCCCTTTCCTTTTAGTGTGTAGGTCTTGGGAAAAGGACTCAGGCCACTACATTTAGAAGCAAGCTCTTTTGCCTACTTAGTCATCTTGCCTGCCCCTAAAAGATTTTTTTGAATAAATATAAAAACATACTCTATTTGAACATCTCAGCATAATTCTTACATTAGGATGTGTCCAATCTGCTCATGGAGTCTTTAATCCTCTTCTACAGTCTTAGCATGAATAAGAGTGATTGTCTGTGTTTCTGCTATTTTAGAAAAATGCTTCAGTCATTGTTTTTGCTTAAGTGGCCTAGTTCTAAAAGAAGACTTTATGTTGCTAACTGAAACAACAACAAAAAAGACATGACAGATTATAAGAAAAGAACTTTAATTTGACAGCTTTTCCTTAATCGATGTCTGTTAAGTGACCTTATTTATAGAACAGCTTAATAAGCTGAATCCTTGATAAGCAAGGATGGCATGTCTTTATGATGCTTGCTGGTTAAGACAAAAGGACAATTCCCCATGCTCTCCTGGTTGGACCTCCATCAATACCTTAAAAGGTTTTGCTGCTTTGAAACACAACATTGGTTTTCTGACAGTGATTTATATACTAATATGCCTGGCTTATTGGCTTTTTTCATAATCATAAACCTGTTCAAGTTTGGGCATTAGAGGTAAACATGCCAATATAAAATGCAGTGGCCCTAAAAGAGATATTTTATATACAAGCACATGGTCGATGCTAGCAGAAGCTAGATGTAAAACAATGAGAAGGCAGAATTCATCAAGTACCCTTAAGACAATTAAAAAAATATTTCAAGTAAATATTTTAGGTTATTTGGAAGAAATTCAAGGGTGTAGTGAGATCATTAATGATTTGGTGCTTCTGGTAGGCCAATTGATTTGTCATCCTTTCAAACAAAGTGATAATTTTTTGAGGTGGAGCTGAAATCAAGTCAGGGAAGGACAACATGGAGGTATTCAGACATTTCTTAAATTAGAACTAACAAATCAGTTCTGACTCAGATATTGAATATCATCTCCAGAAAGGCCTAGGATACAACAGAGCCATGCTTCTTGGAAGCTCTTTCAGTAACCCTGTGCTACTCACAAGTGGCTTGTGGCATTCTAGTTAACCTCCACCCTGATCCCACATGATTTCTCAGCATATTCCATCCAAACCTCCAATATTCTATTGGAGATGAGTTTGGTAGGTGGAAGGCTATCCATCTTCCTTTTGGTCCTGCTATACTTCAGCTAAAGGAAATAACTATAGAACTCATGGGATTCTCTCCCTTTTCCCTCCATGCCAAGGAAAGTGTGAATGTGTGCATTAAGGAAACCATGCTCCAAAACACCAGATAGTTAAGAAATGACAGAAGATGACCTAGCATCAACTCCATATAGAATGTCTCTGAGTTAGATTTGCTTTGAATGGTTTGTTTTGAAGAGTGCTTTTGGCCTAATTACCTTCAGATCAGTGGTATACATATCTAAAAGGAGATATCAACTTTGAACCATTTGTAGAGATTTCAAAAATATCTACTTTGGATATAAATTAATAAAACAAATAGATTTGAAAATATCTTTTCCATTTCTTTATCTATTTTATTTAAAGGAGGAAACACCCCAGTATATGTAGGGAAGTCAGAAGACAACTTGCAGGAGTTTGTTCTCTTTTTCTATGTAGGTTCCAAGTATGTGACACAGGTCTTTTGGCTGGCTTGGCTACTATCTTTGTCTGCTAAGCCACATGGCCAGGTCCAATTGTGAATTCTTTTATTCTGCATCAAGAAAAGCCATAGTGTTTTAATAAGAACTTCCAATCCAAGATGCTGAAAGGGAACAAACTTCCCTTATTCTGGTCTCACTAGCAGCAGCCTCTCATCTGTCCAGTCCTGGATGCAGGAACCTCTGCACAGGTTTTCCCTCCTTGTTACTCCATGACAGCAACCCCAGAAGTCTCTCTCATCCTAAGCAGGTCCCAATCTCTCTATTACAGCTGCTAAATCCCTCTCTTCTGTCTTTGTACTCAAAGTCTTCAATTACTTCTACTATGTCTTCATCTCCATATACCTTGCTCTTACCCATTCTCAACATATCTTCTAGCATAGTCACCCTAACACATCTATCTGGCCTAAGACAAAATGTAAATTTAATTTTGCAAATCAACCTGAGAATAAAATACGAAGTCTATGGTGTAACAGATTCTTCTGATTATGAAGCATTCAGGAATGTGACTCATCTGACTGTCCCACTTTCCCTTTCTGAATTCCTCAGTGTTGCCAGACCTTGTCAGAATCCCTCATGCTCTTACACCTGACATCCTCTTATCTGTTGTGCACAGTACTGACTGTCACACAAGTGCCTATGCATCCTTTCAGTCTTAGCTCCAGGCTCCCCTACTCTGTAGGTATGTCTTGGATTCCCCTAGGTAAATGACAGAAAGTTTCTGTAAGTTCCTTCTGCATCTGGTATGTAACTTCATCACTGCAACATGCTGCCTTATCCTTTTTGATTAGAATGCCTGTACTTATTCTGGAAATCATGAGGCAGGATTTGGTATTCTTCTATATTTTTATCTTAAAGAGTGAATAGAGAAATTGAATAAAGCAGATGAATTGTACAATTTTGCAGAATATTGGAATTTGTCAAATAAATTTCTCTCTGAAAGCAAGAAAAGATAAATATGATATGTTTTAAAGAATGTTATTAAGATAGAATAATTCCACTTTCTAATCACATAGTATATCTAGGGTCTTAGAACTGTTTGACTTTGCAAGAAACAAAGGATACTCAACTTCCCACTCAACTCAATGACAGTGACACACACAGGATAACAAGAGTATCATTTCCTGCTCTCTGTCAGACAAATATTAGTTGTACATCTTGTCTATGAGAAAGTAGAAGCCTACATTCAGGTATTTATACATGTTCAGAGATTTCCAGGTTGTACAATTGTGAAGTTTATTTTTCTGAGGCAGTAAGTCGAGTTTAGGCTACTCATCTGTTTCCCCTACAGTAGAATATGTATAAATCTCAAACAGAGTTGATTGTAGCAGGTGGATGGTGAATTGCTGATTAGATAACACAGAGTGGGGAGGTTCCTACATTTGCAGAAAATAAGCATTACATTATACACGAGTCAAATTTCTTTGAAGTGAAACAGCGCATTTCACAAGCATTTCAATATAAAAGATAATATTGACTGCCTTTGATTTGAAAATTTCTCACTTGATGAATTGCTTCTTTTGCAAGTTGCTATTTCATCACAGTTTTAAGATGCTAGATTTATGAATATAGATGTAATGACACCAAAATAATTTATTTTGGCACCTTTGTGAGCTAGAAATTTTTCAGGATTTTCTCACAAACCATCTGTGTAAGAATTTTTTTCTATTCCTGTAACAAACCCCTCATAATAATCTTATCAACTAAAAACCTGTTTATTGTTCTGGAGGTTTTAATCATGAATGCTTGGTCAGTGTGTTTTCTTAATTAGAATTTTTTTTTTTTGTGTGTGTGTGTGTGTGTGTGTGTGTGTGTGTGTGTGTGTGTGAGGGATCTCCTGTTTTTGAATGCTGAACATTGGAATTACAGGCAGACTGCAATGTCTAATCTGGATTTATATGAGCCATGGACATCTGTACTCTTGAGCTCATGTTTGTTCAGAAAGGACTTCTTCCACTATGCCACCCTTCAGTCCCACAATATGGTGGGAACATGGGATAGAAAATTTCCTGTTTAGCTCATAGCAACTGAGAAGCATTCAGGCTACAAACTTCCTTGTCTATAGTCTTGTCACCTTTGTGTATACCTAAACTCCATGTATCTTGAAAATGTGGGTTTTGAATTGATAGTTAAAAGCAAATGCATACATTCCTTCCAATGGGCTTTGTGAGGGGTAGTCAATAGGTTGAAAGCACATAAAAGCCAAGCAGAGTGGTTAATTTCCTAGGAAGCTCATTGGCCCCTCTTCCTTTCCCCCATGCCTCCAGAATGAAGGAATAAAGGGCAGTGTCTGGCAACAGCTATCTTTTTCTTCCTGTCATGTTCCTGCCTTGAGTAGAACCAAGACAAGAAGAGAGCAGATGAGAGACAGAGGGTCTTTAAAATTTAATGAAGTTTGGGATTTCAGTGAATTTGCCTGAGCACAGTTGTTCCAACAATGAGTTTAGATCCACTGGAGGAAAAACAACTGCAGACATTTGTAGAACCAGACATGGACAGGGAGTTATGTGCTCTGATTGAGGCAATGGCAAAGACATCCACTAACAACTCTGTTGTTCTAGTAGAAGGAAAACATGCATTTGTTTTCCAGATGCATCATATGAGTCCCGTGTGTGTGTGACCATTCTGCTGGCAACTGTGGTTTGGAGTAAGTCAACCTACTGTTGCAATGAATAAAAGGAGTTTGTTTTATTTATACAAATTTAGGGCACACTGAGCAAACTAGACTTAATTTATACAGGATGATAGTTCTGAGTATTGGCATTAAACATACACAACTAGCTACCATATGGGCCATATGGGAATGTACTACTAAGGAACACTTTCTTCTAATTGATGATTGAGGTAAATTTTGTGATGAATTCGTTGTTTAAGTCATTTTCTGCTTGTGTTTTCAGTATGAGTTTAAATACGACATTTTGCTAGTGTCTAAAGAGTTTATATTTCTGCAATATGGGAATTTGGGGGTAATTTTCATTAAAATTGTATTGTATTCATCCATAATTTAGGGCATAATTATGAGGCTCAAATGAGATAATGATGCATATTATCATTTCTGGCAGCTAAAAAATGTTAGGTATCATAAATGCTACTATTACTACCCAAATGCTAATGATTACTCTGTACCTGTGACACACAATACTTTTGCCTTTACTGCCTTTCAAAGTCACAAAAAACATCATTGTAATACATTGTATTTTTTCTGTTTTGAATATTAAAAGACATTTGATTACAGCTTTCATGTTTGGATAAGTACAAAAATAGATATCTGATTGTGTCAAATAAAGACATGCATTTCACCATTACTTAGAATCTTAAATATGAATATATGACATGAATATTGAATAGTCCATTTTAAAGCAGTATAGCATACCAGTATAGCATACCAGTGCAATGAAGAGGACAGGGAACATGCTACACAAAGAAAAAACAATCTACAAGGATGACCCCAACTAAGAATCTAAGCAACAGTGGAGAGGCTACCTTAAATGCCCTTCTTCGATAATGAGACTGATAACTACCTTATATGCCATCCTAGAACCTTTATCCAGTAGCTGATGGAAGCAGAAGCAGGCACCCACAGCTAACCACTGAGCCGAATCCCTGGAATCCAGTTGCAGAGAAGGAGGAGTGATGAGCAAAGAGGTCAAGACCAGGCTGGAGAAACCCACAAAACAGCTGACCTGAACAAGGGGTTGCTCATGGACCTCAGACTTAATAGTTAGGAAACCAGCAAAGGACCAATTCAGCCCTTTTGTGTGTCAGTTAGGAGCATTGGCAGTCTATGGAGCCTCTGGCAGTGGACCAGTATTTATCCCTAGTATACGACTGGGCTTTGGGAGCCTATTCCACATAGAGGGATACTTTCTCAGCCTAGATACATGTGGGAGGGCCTAGGCCCTGCTCCAAATGATGTGACAGACTTTGAAGATCCTCAATGGAAGACCGCACCCTCCCTGGGGAACAGAAAGGGGATGGGATAAGAGGTTGGTTGGTGGGGGGAGGGTAAGAAGCGAGTGAGAGGGAACTGGGATTGACATGTAAAACAAGCCTGTTTCTAATTTAAATAAAAAATCTGAAAAAAATGACAAAAAGAACAAACCAAAAAACTTTAAATCTGTCTAATTATTCATTCTTTTCCTCATTTAGCAGCTTTGATAGAACATGTTTTCTTGACTAACACACTGCATTCCAGAGTCTTTATTAACATAAGTTCTGTTATGTGACCTTTATTGTGTTATATGTTCATCAATCATGGATAATAAACATGTTTTACACCACTCACATCAAGCATCAGCATTGAAAGCTTTCTTGGACCTCCAGCCCGCAAATCATACCACAGAGACTCATTATGAATTATGTATACTCAGCCTTAGCTTAGGCTTGTTTCTAGCTAATTTTTGGAAACTTAAATTAATCCATTTCTATTAATCTATTTGCTGCCTGAGGTTTGTTTATATCATCTAAATTCTGACCATCCTGTTTTACTGCCTCATCCAAGTCTGTCTGTCTGGCACCTACATGGTTGACTCCTGGCTGGTTGGTTCCCTTTTCTCTCTAACCACCAACCCTGCCTATCCTTTCTCTGCCTGGCTATTGGCTTTTCAGCTTTTTACTAGCCCAATCAGGTGCCTTAAGCAAGCATGGTAAAACAGCAACACATCTTTACATAGTTAAACAAATACAGAATGAACAAAACAACACATATTTACATTGTTAAAAATATTATTATTCTGAAACACAAACAAATGTAGCACATCTTTACAGTTAAAATATTCTATTCCGCAGCACATGTGTAGCTCTCCTTGTTAGTGATTCATCAGTTCTGCCTCCAACTTTTTGATATTAACTTCTTGAAATACCCAGTATTTTAAATATTTTTGAGCTGTTTTGATTATTCCTAAAAGTGAAATTCTGTCAGCTGTAGCAAACATTTTGTGGCCTATTCCCCTTCTACCACAGCATTACCAATGTTTCAGCTATGTGAAATGTTTTTCCTTTTATTAACTTTTGAAGAAATTCTAGGAAAAAATGTGTTATTGATGTTTTATCAATTTTTTGTGAGTCATGAACTAACTTACAAAGTTATTTTAATTTTGTTTTTACTTTATTTGACATTTGTCTTGGTTGGAGTTTCTATCGTTGTAAAGAGATACCATGACCATACAACTCTTATAAAGAAAAGCATTTCATTGGAGCTGGCTAATATTTTCAGAGGTTTGGTCAATTATTGGCATGGCTGGAAGCATGGCATTGTGCAGACAGATGCCGTGCTAAAGAGGTAGTTGAGAGTTCTACATATTGATCCACATGCAGCAGAATTAAATGTCATACCTATTTCAACAAGGTCACATCTCCTAATAGGGCCACTCCCTATGACCAAACATTCAAACACGTGAGTCTATTGGGGACCATTCCTATTGAAACCACCACATTGTACTTTCTAACCCCATGGGCTTATAGCCGTAATATAATGCAGAAATACATTCAGTCCAACTTAAAAAGTCTCCCTGCTCTCTAACAGTCTCTTCTGAGAGTCATGTAATCTCTTAACTGTAATCCCTGTAAAATCAAAATTAAAAAGTAGGTCACATACTTTCAACATATAATGTCACAGACTATATATATATATATATATTCATTTCAAAACACATTAATGGAAACATAGTGAGGAAATGCTAGACCAAAGCAAGACCAAGAAACAACCTGTACAAACTCCAAACTCTGCTCCATGTCAAAGTGTTCTTCAGATCTCTCTTTTCAGCTTTGTTGCCTGAAACACACTTTTCACTCTGGCTGGTTCCACTCCCTATTAGCAGCTTTCCTTGGCAGGTATCCTATTACTCTCATATCTCCCTTATCTTGGGGTCTCCAACACAATTCAGGTTTCACCTTCATAGCTTCAGTCAATGGCCACTCTATGCCTTCATGTAAGAACACCTCTGCCACACACCTGGCCTCAGCAGCTTTCCTTAGTTGTGGAGGAAGATTTCATAACCCTTTCTTTGACTCTAAAGCCCGAATCACATGGCCATAGTTGTCAAGATCTGCTGCTTGCTGGGGTTGGAACATGCCCCCATCATTCAATCTTCACTAGCTTTCTGTTTTTTAAGGTTATCCTTCAGTGTTAAACATGGGTATCCTGAAACTGAATCTGTAGACCATGCTGGCCTCAAATGGCTCCTGCCTCTGGAGTGATGGGATTAAAAGCATGGATAGGGGAGAATGACCTGATCATTTAAATAAACTTGTATGGGTGGGCTTTTAGTTTCTGGTGCATCTCTTCACCTTTATATACCCTTCTTGAGAATTCAGATGGGTTTCACAACAGCCATCAAGTAAGGAATTTGTTTTCAACAAATCTGAAAGTTGTTAGGAAAGAGATGGTAATGATGAAGCGAACATTTTCTTCACATTCTGATAAAGAATGACAAGATAATATATAGTGTCTGAGTTTTAGGGCTGGCTTTGACCCTCATCAGTTATTTGTCTTGGTTTCTCTATCATTCTGCTCTCATCTGTGAGATGGGAAATTTAGTACTATGTAATTTAGAGGGTTGCTTGGATGTTAACTTGGTTTAATTCTGTGACAAGAATTGCATGTTACTGGCATACCATGTCAGACTACAGGATAAATGGATTTGAAGTAATTAGAAAATAATGAGTTAGTGATGAGGTATAAAATGAACACTATTACCATCAATATTAATGCCACCTAACAGTCAGGACTGACTTTGCTTTTCATACCCCACTAAATACTGTGAAAGCATTATTTGAATTTCCATTGTACTTTACCAAGAGAAATATCATTTACTTTGTTTTATTTGTAAGGAAATGAGCCTTTGAGTGTGTTAAGTAACTTGACTGGTAAGGCTGGGGTTTGAAACATGCTTTATTTATTTGTATTGTAGAAAGATCATTATGAATTAGAATATTCAGTAGATTTCTCTAATGTCACAGGCATGACTCAAGGCCATGTAAGCAAAACTAGGGTGGATTATTGAATTGGTGGAGGTCTGGGAAGATAAGACTAAGAGTTCCTCCAAAGGTAACATAAAGAAATGGTTAACCAAACACAAAGAGAGGTTGGATAGTACAGACACAGACAAGGTAGGACTTTGGTGTACCTAATGGCAATGCTTTGTTTTTCAATACAACTTTTGTCTTTTAGACATCTTGGGAGAAAAATGTAATCTTACTTAGCAAATCCATGTACATCAATTTTAGATTTAGCTTTAGATTCAAAAGAGAAAAAAATGGGAAAATGAATTGAGATTTCAAGTGAATGATGCATCTCTTATTTGAACCTCTTTCATATTCTTGCACCCAGGGGAATATGGAGAGTTCTGGTCCCTAGCATTGGCATCTTTCCCTTCACCTTATGCTTAGAGTTCATTCTTCCTCAGAAATAATTGTCAAGTTGTATGGTGGTTCCACTCCACCAAGATAGCTCTTGAAGATTTATTTATTATGTTTAATTGTGTGTGTGTGTGTGTGTGTGTGTGTGTGTGTGTGTGTGTGTGTGTGTGTGCACATGGGCATGTGCACATGCACATGTGGGTATCTGCATTTGAATGCAGATGTCTTTAGAGGCCAGGGAAGTCGTATCTCTTGGAGTTGAAGTTATAGATAATTGTGAGCTGCCAGAAGTGGGTGCTAGGAATAGAATTGGGGTCTCCTGGAATGACATGCACTCAACTGCTAAATGATGTTTCCAGCTCTGAAAAATATCTTTGTATAATCATTGAAATTCACTGCCATTCCAGCCAAGACAGGGCTCATATTTGATACTTAGCCAAGATACATGAGTGTCATATCAAAACTTATGAGACTCATGACTCTGAATCAGGCCATGTGTTTTTATAGGAGAAAGGGATATCCTTAACAACAACTTTGCATCCATCACACTGACATGTGTGATCCTCTGGAGAGTACAATGGTTGGTCAGAGATCATTGCTCTTTCCATCCCTCTTTTTTTCTCTTCTTCTGTCTTCTCAAAATACAAAAGTCTTTGTAAATTTTAGGAACCTGGGATGATCAACTACTTGTTCCTCTGCTTGGATTTCCATCAAGAGCTAGGAGGCTCCTAACTCTTAAACTTTACAAAAAGTTAGCCTCTTGTTTTTTATACAAAAGATAAATCTTAACTCTTTCTCTTAATTTACAATAGTTATCATTGAAGAGAAGAAAATGTGCCATATAGTTATTTTTTTCTGTTTCTCCTTTGAACCCCTTTCTATATTTTTCTCACACACATAAATAACTATATACCAGATTACAAAATTAAATGATATGATACTGTAATTCAAAAATATCCTGAGTTTATTTTTGTTAATCACAGAAAATTAACTTTTATGTAAAACATTCCAGTATAAAGAGTTGACAAGTATCAAGAATTTGAATTTGGGATACAAATCCTTTCGTAGTACTAATGAAGCTCTGGGTTTGAGCCTTAGCCCATAGGAGCTGAAGACAGGAGAATCAGAAGTGAGGTTCACCATCAGCTATGTGTGGAATTAGATGCCAACTTGGGCTACAAGAAACCATTTCTGTGGAGCATACCCAGAGTTTACAAAGCTCAATGTGCTTTGCATACATGCTTAGGCTGAAAAAATAATAATGAATTCATAATGACCTCCTGTTTCTCTCATATTTATTGCCACTTTATAAACCATATCCTGCGGGCTTCCTTTACTTCCCTTGTCTATAGCTGAAAGGGAAAAAAGGCTTCATCCCAGAGTGAAGCATGGTGTTCTGCTCTAGACCTGAGAATACAGCAGAGCTGAACTACTGATCCTCCTCAGAAACACTATTTCCTCTGCCTTCTTAATTTTGACTATACATTTTCATCATATTGCTTTCAGTTTCCTTGGAATTAAGTTCTGGCAGATTAAATATCTGCACTCAATTTGCAACCCTGTCTACTAAAGATGCTTTAGGCAATACTGTTTTTGACCTCAGTGTACAAACATCCTAAGGAAGATAGATGGACAGTAAATTGAAAAGGGTGATTTAGACAAAATGGATCAAAGCCAATTTGTTCAGATTCTGTAGGAATGCACCTTTCTATGGCTTCATGGGATGACTAATTTTTCAGGTTAATTTAACTGTAAGTAGTAAACTGCTGAGGACATTAGGACAAGATCCATTTTGAATTTAAATGTTAGAATTACACTTGAGACTCTCTTCTGCTGAATTTCTTCATACCAAATCCCGCTGGGTTTTGTCAGGTTGAATATCTTCCATTCCAGAATCCTGCAGAGCTCGCATGTGGTATTAATATCATCGCATTGCTAAAGGTCTTGGACAATTAGTATGAATCTCAGCGCTATGGAAATGCATGAGGTTCAGCCTTGGGTTGCCCTTTCTTAGAGTCCTCACTCTTCTAATGGCAGAGGAGTAGACCTGTCACTGTAATTTTATGTTTCAAAGCTATTAATGGTGCTTGCACCTATAATAAAAATATACACATTTTTACTTATTTGAAGTTGTATTGAAATATTTGGAAAAGGTCAATGATTGATGGGCTCACCAGAAACCCACATCTATCATTTTCTTCAAGTCTTCTTTTTAAGTAGTTGAGATGCTGCCAGAAAACATAAGCACAGTCATTGAATGTAGCACTTATTTAGAGCAATGCTTTATAGAACTGACGACTTAGATGTGGCTGTTAGTGGGATTATCACTGGGCTTCTATAAATATAGAAGTGCAGAAAAACTTTAAATATGTAATTTCTGAAACTGCAGTCAGCCATGGAAGAAGGTGCAGAGCAGTTTTGTAGATATTGCCATAGATGCTGGAATGTGCAGAAATGTATGGGAATGTGGCAAAATTAGAAGGTGAAGCTCGTTCATTTATCTGCTCTTATTTTCATCATTCTTTAAAAAAGATTAATTCTGAAAGTTCAGAGTGAAAACTTTATTCTATGTAATATTGACCTACATACTTACAAATATGGTACCTTCAGAGCACGATTTGAGATTTCTAATGGTTACGAAAGTGAAGGTAATTTTCTGTTTATTCATTAAGTAGCTTATTATTTTAAGTTTATTTTCTTATTTGTATCACAGATTCTAGGTAAAAATATCCCTTTATTGTATTGATGTAGCAGAATTTGGAAATCGGGTGATCTTAGAAAATTTTCAAGTAAACTGAAAGTTAACTTTGGTCATTTTCTCAGCTTCCTTTGGCTCTCTAGCTTCATCTAGAGATGTGGAAAGGAAACATTTTGGCAGAGCTTCAGAAGTCAATGCTGTTTTATCATTGGAAATAATGAACCATGTCCTAAGGGGACCCGTGTGTTTTATCTCAGAACCTCTTCCTGCCACTTCTGTACATTCCAGAGTTCTTTATGCTGACAAGCAGAGAATTCAGTCCTTAACTTAGGCACTCACTTTTTTAATTAATTCTGGGCAACCATGTAATTCAGGTTCCATCTATTCTAGGCACATGCTTACTTACTTTGGATTAAAAATGGAAGTAATGATATTCTAACTATGGAAATCTTCCCATTGTCAAGTGAATTTTGTGTAAACAAATGGAGGCGACTTGCTGGGGGATGGTTCTTAGAAGAGTGAATAATTTTTGTCACGAATAGACCTAGGCTTAACACAGAGATAAAAGATAATGGGGTTGCAGAATTATCTATGGCTTAGCATAGAAACAGACATTTCTAGTTCCACATGTACATTTCCTTAGACATCATGCTTAATTCCTTCTTAAATTTTATATAATTCTTGAGATTACAATGTAATTACATTTCTCCCTTCTCTTCCTTCTGTCCAAACCTTCCATATATCACTTACCCATTTAAAAAAATGAATGAAAGTCTGAATAAATGAATGAAGGATTGTTGAAGCATGATTGTTCTGCTACAGAGAAACAAAATCTTGCCAAAACAAATATTTATAGTGGTCATAAATCATTATTTTTACCAAGCCAGGCCTTCTGAATTTGGGTGACAGTTAGGAGGCCTGGTCCTCTTACAGTGGAACCAGTATTTATTCCTAGTGCACAAATGGACTTTGGGATCCTATTCCTCCATGAATAGATACTCTTTTAGCCTAAATACACAGAAGTTTGAGTATTTTTGATGTCTTTGACAATGGAGAGCTGTTTTTTTTTTTTTTCAATACTCTGAAGTTGAGACAAGTTCTACCCTAATGGGGAACTAGAAGGAGCAGATCAGTGTTCACCATACGGATGGGAGGTAAATACTAGCAATGGTAGGAGGAAGGCAGAGAAAAACATCAGAAGATGGAGGTAAATATGGGAGAAGGAAGTATATATATAAAACAACAAAAACCACATTTCAAAAATCACAATTCTAGACATGAGAAGCTCTCTTTTGGAGCTGATGGCTAAAGCTGTCTTTAACTCTTCCAAAACATGGAGACTATTGCTCTTTTCTTGATTACCTTCCAGATGTGGAAGTTAAGTTCCTATTTCTGAAGACAGCATGCACTTCAGAGACAGGGCTCAGAGGTTCCGGGACTAGAACTGACTAGAATGTCCCATCTCTGAGGAATAGCTTTTATGGTACTAGAAGGCACCATACAAGATTCTAAATGAGGGAGACAAATAACATTCCTACCTAACTATGATACCTATGAACCACACCAATAACCATAATTTCATGGTACCCCTATGAGAGCAGTAGTGGCACACATGCTTTTGTGGTAACCAAATCTCTCTGGTTGGACATCAGAACTGCTCAACAAGAAGGACACCACGCTTGATACTGGGAACCTGATTATCTATTCAGTATCAGTAAAATCATGGGTTTTAGAAGGTAATCTACAACCATTACTTTACAAAGCCATCATAATCCCTAACAAAAATCCATAAATATTTGTCCTCATTCCCATAGATAATTTAGTTTTCATCCCTAATCAAAGCAATTCCCCATTGCAAGAGATAGAGACCACTACAGAAAACTTTAACCAACCAAAATTCAGACTTGTGGAGCCCTATCCCTGTGGATACATCTACAAAACATCACCACCTCTAAGACTCAGGGAATATTGTAAAAGATACATGGTGATGACAAGACTGTAAGAGTTAGAGAATAAGGGTGTTTGCTGTGAGTTTGTGTCTCTTATGAGCATCAGAAGCTATTCACAAGAAGTCTCACAAATGTGACTGCCCAAACATGAGCTGAACAATTAGGACACCAATGAACATGACAATCTGCTTTAGAAAAAACACATGAGGCCTCAACCCTACACAAAGAATTCCAAGCAACTGAGGTAAGCTGGGGATAGAAAATATGCTCTTCCCTAAGGAAACCAAAACCAATTGGTAATCCAGTGCCAAATGGTCAGCCCTTAAAACATACATACAAGTAACATTATATGGACTCAGTTGGTTAGATTAAGGAATATGCATGCATATACAAATATATACATATATATTCATGTGGTAATAGTAGATGAAAAAGGAGGACATGAATTTGAAGGAGGACTTGGATGGAGGAAAGGGAAGGGAGAAATGTTATAATTAAACTATAGTATCAAAAATAAAAAAGAGAAAAAAGTGAAGAAAGCTTTTACAAATTTGAAAGAAAGGTTTAAAGTACATGAAATTGTGAACATTGAGTATATGAACTTATATTACAGCACAGTGATGACAACGCTACTGGCATGCTGGGAATTTGACACTAGAACAATTTCATACATTTGGAGATCATGCTCACCTGCTCTTACCCAATCTAATCCTAGTTCTGCTGGCTTTGCAAGTGATCTGCAGTGAGCAGTTAAAGATTGCTCACTGAAACCTTAACATTCAAAAGATTTAAGTTGCCTGTTTGAGAATCTGCCTGTCTTCCAATTACCTACCTCCATGCCTGCCAAAAGAGTCATCTTAGAAGACCCATTGACAAAAGAATGTAATCAAATGGCAATGGTGAAGGAAAGTGAAAAGAAAATGAGCTTTGTGATAGTGAGAACATTTTTTTTTAAAGATGCAAGAATTGCAGATGATTAGACAACTGTACTAACAGCTAATTTACAAACTCTCACTTTAGTGCTGGCATATTTGAAAGGTCACATTCTTTTGTGAGAATTTTATAGGGGAAAATTATTGCAAGCTTCATCTTACAGATGAGGAAATGAATTTCAGAGAATTCTAGTAAAGTGCTTGAAGTCTAAGAAAGAGCCAGTGGAGGGGCTTTATCTGTTTAGTCAATAAGGCACCCCATCTTGTAAAAGAATTAATACTGATTCTAGGAGGATAGCTTATGAATTCATTCAAGGCAATTTTACTTAGTCTATAGGTTTACTGGCATATCCATCAAGTTTTTGTTGTTGTTGTTTTTGGTTTTTGGTTTTTTCTTTGTTTTTGGTTTTTCGAGACAGTGTTTCTCTGTGTAGCTTTGGAACCTATCCTGGCACTCGCTCTGTAGACAAGGCTGGCCTCTAACTCAGAAAGGTACACCTGCCTCTGCATCCTGAGTGCTGGGATTAAAGGCGTGTGCCACTAACGCCCGGCAAGGATATCAATCAGTTTTGATGACTCATTATCACTTCATGTCTGAGTAGTTATCATTTTGCAAATTGGGTGCTTTAGGGTCAACAAAATTCTTCATGGTGTATTTACTTTATTGTACTCCTTGATAAAATAATTGATAAAAGCAATTTAAGGGAGGAAGCATTCAATTTGGTCATGGTTTGTAGGTATAATCCATCATGGAGGACATGGTGGCAGGAGTAAACTAGATGCTTTCAATTTGGTCATGGTTTGTAGGTATAATCCATCATGGAGGACATGGTGGCAGGAGTAAGCTAGATGCTTACATTGTGCTTACAATCAGGGGAGCATCTAACAACTCTACTTTGCTTAAGTTCTACAATCCAGCTCCTATCCCCTGAGATAGTACCTCCCAATTCCAGGGTGAATCTTCTCCTCTCAAATCTCTCTAGAAACACCATCACAGATACACTCACAGAGTATGGTTTCCTAATTTGATCAAGTTGACACTGAAGATTTAGCATCACTCTGAGGATACCAACCTATATTGAAGCTGCTCACCTTTTGTTCAAGGTTTGGCCCCTACATTTGCTAGAGCTGGCTACTGGGTGGAAAAATTTCCTTTCACCTTGCCTGTACAATTCTAATGTGTCTTTGGGCTCTCTTCTGTGGGGATCAGCTTGTATAGGAACAGATGATTTCCTGAGTGTATATATGTTGATGACAGGAACACAGCCATGGCCAGCACCCCGATGACTCACATACCCAGAAATTGTCAAAGCTGTCCTCTGATCTCTGTGCTGATGTTGACAGTATATGGAAAAACTAGCAACAACAGCTTCCTCCTCCTGGATGAGTGCAACCTAAGAATGCTCCCCTACAGAGAGCATTCCTGGGTCTAGCTAACTCCCTCTTACCCTGTCATAATAAGCTGGGTATCTATGTTGCAATGTAGGCATCTTCCATATTAAAAACACAGCTCCAATTTAACCCCTCCTTTTCTGTATGTGTACCTGCCATTTCCTCAGTGTCTGTCATTTCTTCACCCCCTCCCCCAGCCCCAGCCAGGTTTCAAGAACCATGTGCAGGACAAGGCAACAGTTAGTATTTCCTAAGACTTTTTGTTTCCCATGTCATGTAACTTCTGGCCTACAGAATCAAAGCTGTTGGAATAGGCTTGGGAATTAGTATTTTTTAAATGTGCTATGTTCTAATCATACTTATATTATCTTTTCTGTAAATAAGATAGGCTGCAAAAGTAGTTCCAGATAAGTTTTTCTTTTTTCTTTTTAACTTAGATCCCTCTCCTTCCAAATACATCCAGTTTTAAGACTGATTTAGATGTAAATATCAAAGAACTTTAAAATTTAATTTGTCTGTAGGATCACGATGGCCAATGTTTTATTGAATGAATTGGCATAAGGAAAGGCAACTCTGACAGAAGCAATGCTCCATGGTCTGTATTTAGATACAAGCAAATTATATACACCTAACATGGAAATATGGACTCTTAACTACAAAATATAATGATATAGTTTTAGCTTTCAGTTTTATTGACCTTTCTGTACATTCTGTCACTATTTTTCTTCTCAGTTTTATCTTCTCACTTGAAAACATGCCAAAATATTTGAAAGTCCTTTGTTTACATATAAAAGCTCTGATTAGTTTCTTCAGGTGACTCATTTTGTGCAATTTGCTTTCTCACACCAATATGTTTGACAAAACACTTTTTTTCCTCTCTGCATGTAACATGCAGTGAAAAATTGTTATGCTTGTGTACCAGTGTCACACAAATCTATTTCTTAAGCTATAATATGACAAAACTTTGACATCCATTGCCTTTTGCACACCCTAATGATGCTAACAGACATTTTGAATACACAATGTATCACATTTAGATGGGAGAGCAAAGAAATCTAATTTCTTTTCAAACTGACAACTTTCTCCACAAAACAATGCCATCGTTCAATATCCTGACATTCTAGCTGTGTGCAATGAGATTTTGTGCTTTAGTTGATGGGATACTAAAGGGAAAAAGCCTTTCTGGACATGCACCTGTAATCACAGCACTTTTGAGGCTGCAGCAGGAAGTTAAGCATGTAAATTTATTATGGGCTTTAAGCTAAGATCCACATCTCATAAGAAAAACATTAAAAGTAAAGCCTCCCCCCTTACCAAATAAGGAGTGATATACGCCAGTATGGCAGGGATGAATGAATGGTTTGCAATTGTGCTACTGAAGAGAATGGGCCATGGAATATTCAGCCTGCTGGTCCCAGGATGTGTTGAGACTTAATGAGTACAGATGCTTCTGAGCTCTTATGAATCCAATAAGACCACAGATGTTTGTATGAGCCCAGATGATAAGTGCAGAGGCACCCAGTCTCTGAGTAAGATGTTTTAGGAGGATGTCCTTATTTTGGATTGCCATTTTGGGGGTTATATAGCAAAATTCATTTGATATAAATACTGCATTTGAAGTAGAATGTCAATAATGTAAACAATCCCTTAAATGTGAAGCATTAATTTTTAGAATAGATTAGCGTTGATACAGAAGACTTACAAAATGGTAGCTCATACAATGTAGTCATGAAATCTATTTAGTTAAACTGTCACATGTGATTACCCTGAGGGTGGTCATAGAATTTAATTAACCTGCGGATTGGGTAAGATGGATTCCAGGAAGAGTACAGAGGTAGGGATCGAACTCCATTTAGCTGGATTGAATAAAGTAATAAAAGAAAGAGGTGAGGTCAGAAAGGGGATACGAGTTACTGAGGAGAATGAAGAAGCAATCGGAGGCATTGAAAATGTGCTGTGGTATAAGACTTTCTTTAAAAATAAAATAAAAAAAAACCTTCTGTCTCTATAATCTTTCCATTCAGGAAACATTATCAAATTAAGATATGGTCTTTTAGAAAAGACAAAGAAAAATGCAAGGTCTTTAAGATATAACTTAGAGATATAGGGAAGATCAAAGCACAACCTTGCTTTACTTTGTTCACAAGTTTGAAGGACTTCATGTGGCTCCTCCTGCATCTTCTCAGAGTATCACTGGACTTCTAGGAAGTGTGTTCTCATCAAACCTGAATGTATCAAGTCAGTCTTAAAACACTCTCCCAAATTTGTGACTTTTATATATCGATAGTAGCTAATGAGAGTAGAATAAATTATAAAACTAAACTTAATAACTTCTGTAAATATACTCCACTGTAATCAAGCACACATGCCTTAGGAATATTTTTTGTCAGGAAGGCCAAAGCTATTGAGGTTGTTTAATATACAAAATAACTTCTTCATGCTTGATTTTTTTTTCAGGTAGAAATTGGACTAGAAAGCTACTTAGTTACTACTGATGGTACATTCTCTGAAATTCTCTTGAGAACTGGACAAGTTCATGAAAATGAGAAATTCCTCCAAAGAGTTTAGATAATAGCTATGGAAAAGTGGGAACTATTCTGGGGAAGGAGAACTGGAGGCCATAAGCAGAACTAAGGCCCAATCAGGGAGCATCCTGTATTTTTCAAGTGAGAATTCAATAAGACATATATACCAGAAATTTGAAATTCCACTGACTGGGAAATAATGATGTCAGTGAGCTACAGACAAATTTTGCTTTTTCAAATGGGTATTATCTTGTATCTATTCCACAACTGTGTGATATATGTGTAAGGTAAAAATTTGTACACTATATCAGTTTCTCTCATCTTTTTGTCCCTCCATCTGTCCCTACTTAAATGGATAGTTTCCTAGATAAGAAGATATATTGCCACACTTGATACAAAAACACATAATCCAGGCTGTGCCTGGTATTATGATTAGATGAGACTTGGAAAGTTTTGGGTATGGTGGGAGTGAATAAATTTTGCAGGTGGAAGAAGTCTGCTTCTGTGAGCAGAAGAGTGTCATTCATGCACTACTTTAAGGATTAACCATAGAATCTCTTGTCTATGCTTTGAACATAATATATTCTATGCTTGGAAATATTTCTCCACCCAAGTTACTCTATGAAATGGAAGGGTGGCATATATCCATAAGACTCTGAGATAGCACCAATCTATGATACAAGTAGCCCTGTCATTTGGATCACAAACCTAGTGATCTCTTTCTTTAATTTTTTTATTTCAATTAGAAACAAGATTGTTTTATATGTCAATCTCCATTCCCTCACCCTCCCCTCCTTCCCTGCCCCCCACTAACACCCTACCTATCCAATACCATTTCTGCTCCCCAGGGAGAGTGAGGCCTTCCATGGGGGAGGCAGGGGTATTCAGAGTCTGTCATATCCTTTGGGATAGGGCCTAGGCCCTTCCCCCCTCTCTCTGTGTGTCTAGGCTGAGGGAGTATCCCTCTATGTGAAATGGGATCCCAAAGTTCATCCCTATGCTAGGGATAAATACTGATCTACTACAAGAGGTCCCATATATTTTGTAGGCCTCCTCCCTGACATCCACATTCATGGGGTCTGGATCAGTTCCATGCTGGTTTCCCAATGAACAGTCTGGGCATCAAGAGCTCCCTCTTGTTCAGTCAGCTGTTTCTGTGGGTTTCACCAGCGTGGTCTTGACCCTTTGCTCATCACTCCTCCTTCTCTGCAACTGGATTCCAGTTCATTTCGGTTTTTAGCTGTGGGTATCTGCTTCTACTTCTACCAGCTGCTGGATGAAGGCTCTAGGATAGTATATAAGTCAGTCGTCAATCTTGTTGATTTCTTTTTAATATTTTTGTCTTTTAAAAAGTAATATTTATTCTACTTTGAGTGTACTTATATGTGTGAGTGCAGATGTGTAAGCTGTGGTAGCATATGAAGTCAGAGGACAGTTTCAGGACTCTGTTCTCACTATTATTACCTTGTGTAATAATGAAAAATAGTAAAATAAAAATAATAAAATTCCTCAGGTTGCGAGTTCAGTGTACTAGTACCTCCGTTCACTGAACTATCTTTCGGCTGTGGACTTTATTTAAATCTATGCTATGCCAAGTTGTACTAGGAAAATTACTGTATATATTGCAAAATCTATATGTATTTATTTCTAGACAAAAGCTCAGTGTCACCTATAGCATCATTCAAACATCATCTTCTCTTCTGTGGAGGCATGGTATTGATGGGAACTGAACCAGAAGATATTATTCTTTATATGTCTAGAGATGCCCATCACCAATATGCTTTATGAGACAATCTATATCATAAGCCTTGGTAGACTCAATAGCCACCATTGTAAGGTGATGGTGGCAAACTAAGACTGTAATGAACAATTTGAAAATGAGTTGTTCATCAAAAGCTTTGATTTTCCATTGTCTGATGGGTTCATGATACCTGTATATTTGTATTCACGTCACCTGTTCTTTGGTAGCTATTTACCTTGGGAAATGGGAAATGGCATAAAGCACATGATGTAATTTCCAAGATTAAATTAGGGACATTCTATCTATTTGTTTTATTTGGAGATAAGCTCTCATATAGTCAGGGTGGATCATGAGTTCACTATGCCCTACTGTGAGCTGCATTGTGTAGAAAGCCAGAAGACAAGGAACCAAAGTGGAGTTTCCTCCATCAGAAAGTTCAATCTTGAGATCTTGTCTGGAAGTTCTAGCCAGGGAGCACAGCTACTCCTTCTCTTTAACTGACGACCTGTCCTCTTAACCTTTACACAAGCAGATTCTGGATGGATCCACATGAAACATGGAGCAGGGAGAGGACACTAGCCTAGCTAGCCAGATCAGCTAAATCACCATGATGATTAATGGGGCAATCAATGTCACAGCCAGATATCCCTCAGCCAACAAAAACTGAACTCAATAGTGAATATTTTGCCTTTCGCTTTGTTTTGGCTTCCCCTGCACCCCCTTATTGGTCTTTTGTGTTTTCATTTTTGAGAGTTTTTGTTCGATTGTTTATTTTTTTTTAAGAGAGAGAAAGGGCATGAAGTTGGGTTGGGGAGGGGGGAGGAATTGGAAGGATCAAAATGTATGAACATTTTTTCCTAAATAAGATTAAATTAGATATTTTAAAAAATATGACAAAACTTCTGATTTGGGTGGGGCAGACCCTCCTGAGTTGTGTAGCAAGACCCTACACCAAAGCAACATCAGCAACAAAAACAATGACAACAAAGCCCTGTGCCCAGCTGGAAACCACTTTGTGGACTTAGTCCTGTTAAAGCTTTCAGATTGGACTATAGTGGTGATTTACCTTTCATGATGGTGCTATAGGAGAACCCAAGAAACTGTCTACAAAAATGTTGCTTTAAGTCACTAAATGTTGAAGTATTTTACATAAAAACAGAAATACATAGAGTTTATCTTTTTATGTTTTATACATTGTGTTAAGACTAAGAAATTAAAAATATCACAAACTGTAGCCAAACTCGACATGTTCCAATTTTAACTTCTCATACATGCTGTTGTTTTTAGACTTTGAAGAGCTTGCCTCTCCAACTCCAATAATAGAACTGGATTTTGGTTGCATTTTGGATGCCCTATCACTATGCCTTGATTCTGGCAATGCTGAAATTTATTCTGATTGACTTATGTGAATAAGGAAAACTATCAGTAGTTTGTAATAAATAATGCTGCTGTCACTCTTCTGGAATTTACCCTCTGTGTCCTATGAGCCTCTTCTGGATTGTTCAGATTGTGCGTATATGACAAAGAATGCCCACAACTAAGTAAAACATGAATGCTAGTTGTAACTCCCTGAGAAATACCTAGCTCTCATGTTGTAAGAATTGTGTGTCTAGGGCTGGAGAGACGGCTCAGAGGTTAAGAGCACTGGCTGCTCTTCCAGAGGTCCCAAGTTCAATTTCTAGCAACCACATGGTGGCTCACAACCATCCCTTATAAGATCTGGTGCCCTCTTCTGGTATGCAGATATACATGGAAGCAGAATATTGTATATATAATAAATAAATAAAATCTTTAAAAAAAGAATTGTGTATCTAAACAAATGATACCTGCTGGAGAACTGGGGGCTTGGATGAAGAACCCTTTTATCTAGTCATCACATGAAAGGAATTTATTTCATATTCTGTACTTCTCTAGGGTATGTGACATCAACTAATATTTAAACACAATCAGATGTTCATGGGTTTTTGCCTTGTTTGACTTCACATGAAACTTATAAGTGGAAGACTTTGGGAGGCCAGTATTGATTCCATGACTCCTGTTTTTCCCTTGTACTGACTTCTGAGGAAATCTGTATATCTAAAACTTCTTTGCTTTTAAGGATTTATTACTTTTGGCTTTTCAAATTGGTCTGAGCAGTAAACTATAATTATAAAATTCCATTTCAGCCTAGATGGGAATTTCTGGGGTGTAATCAGAGGAATTATAGTCATAAATATTAAAAACTAAGAAAAATAAAACTCTTACAAGATTTACTTGTGAGATTTATAAGTAAGCACTATGGTATGCTATAAAGCGCTATTTCTATGCTAATAAAATAAGAAAATAATTGTTAAATGAGTGAAGATCACCTCTCCCTTTTTCTTTTCCAAATCATGGCAGTTGAAGGTGGCACAGTTCATTATCCAAGGTTTTGAATTTTTCACAGTTACTCAGTTGAAGGTTTTGCAAATGAGACCCAGTGGTTGAGTCCAAGGTCCCTCTTTTGGATCCAGCATTTCCCTAGGGTGGCAGGCAGTTATAAGAACTTTTTAAAATTAGTTCAATTTAGAAACAAGCTTGCTTCACATGTCAATCACTTCATCCTCTCCCTTCACTCCTCCCAACCCTCCACCCGCCCCCCACCTCATCACCCCTGCTCCCCAGGGAGGGTAAAGCCCTCCATGGAGGTTCCCCCAAAGTCTGTCATATCATCTTGGGCAGGGCTTAAGCCCTCCCCCATGTGTCCAGGCAGAGAGAGCATCTTTTCATGTGGGATGGTCTCTCAAAGTCCCTTCTTACAACAGGGATAAATATTAACACATTACCAGGGGCTCCATAGACTGGGGAGGCCTCCTCATTGACATCCACTTTCAGGAGTCTGGATTAATCCTGTACTGGCCTCCCAGACATCAGTCTGGGGTTCATGTGCTACCCCTTGTTCAGGTCAACTGTTTCTGTGAGTTTCACCAGCCTGGTCCCTACCCCTTTGTTCTTCATTCGTTCCTCTCTGCAACTGGGTTCCAGAGTTAAGTTCAGTGTATAACTGAGGGTGTTTTCCTCTGCTTTCATCAGCCACTGGATGAGGGCTCTAGGATCACAAATAAGATAGTCATCAGACTCATTATAGGGGAAGGACATTTAGGGTAGCTTCTCCACCATTGCCTAGATTGTCAGTTGGTGTCATCCTTGTAGATCACTCGTGCCAGATCTCTCCTCGAACCTATAATGGCTCCCTCTCTTATGGTATCACTCATCCTGCTCTCCTCTGTTCTTCCCTCGACTCAACCTTTCTGCTCCTCCATTTCCTCCTCTCCCCTCCTCTTCCCACCCTGCCATTCTGCCAGCTCCCTCTACCCTACCCTGCCCCTTCCTATTCTCTGGGGTTCATGCATTTTTCTCTTAGAGTCATTCTTGTGTCTTAGTTCCATTGTTGATATGGATTGTAAGCTAGTAATCATTTGCTCCATGTCTAAATTTCAAATAGAAGTGAGTACATACCATGTCTTTTTGTGACTTGGTTAACTCACTCAGGATGGTTTCTTTTAGTTCCATCCATTTGCCTGCGAATTTCAAGATTCAATTGCATTTTTCACCTGAGTAATACTGCGTTGTGTAAATGTACCACATTTTCTCTATCCATTCTTCAGTTGAGGGGCATCTAGGTTGTTTCCAGATTCTGGATATTACAAACAATGCTGCTAGGAACATAATTGTACATATGTCCTTGTTGTATGAAAATGCATTCTTTGGGTATATGCCCAAGAGAGGAATTGCTAGATCTTGAGGTAGACTGATTCCAATTTTCCTGAGAAACCTGATTTCCAAAGTGGTCTTACAAGTTTGCCCTCCCACCAGCAATGGAGGAGTGTTCCTTTTTCTCTACATCCTCTCCAGCATAGATTGTCATTGGTGTTTTTGATTTTAGCCATTCTGACAGGAGTAAAATGGTATCTCAGAGTTGTTTTGATTTGCATTTCCCTGGTGGCTAAGGATGTTGATCACTTTCTTAAGTGTCTTTCAGCCATTTTAGATTCCTCTGTTGAGAATTCTCTAGTTCTGCACCCCACTTTTTAATTTCATTGATTGGTGTTTTGGTAGCTAGCTTCGTGAGTTCATTGTATGTTTTGGATATCAGCCCTCTGTCAGATGTGGGGTTGGTGAAGATCTTTTCCCAATCTGTGGGCTGTCATTTTGTCTTGTTGACTGTATCCTTTGCTTTACAGAAGCTTCTCAGTTTCAGGAGGTCCCATTTATTAATTGTAGATCTCATTGTTCATGTTGATAGATATGGATCTATCTGCAATTGTCTGCATGTCTGAATCCTGTTGTGTCAGCACCATTTATTGAAAATGCTTTCTTTTTTCCAATGTATATATTTAGCTTCTTTGTAAAAAATCAAGTGTTCATTGGTGTGTGGATTAATATCAGTATTTTCAATTCAATTCCATTGGTCTTTCTGTCTACTTTTTTTTTTTCTTAGTTAGGAATGCCTGGCCTTAGCTTGGCTTATTTCTTGCCAGCTTTTCTTTTCTTTTTTGTCTTTTTTAAATTTTTTATTAGTTCAAATTAGGAACAAGCTTGTTTCCCATGTCAATCCCTTCTCCCTCTCCTTCCCCTCACCCTCATTCTCCCTTCCCTACCCCTGACCTACCCCCACACCATCCACCCTCCAATCCCCAGGCATGCTAGGGCCCTCAAAGGGGGCTCCACAAAGTCCACCACATCATCCTGGGCTGGGCCTGGGCCCTTTCTTTTTACTTTTGTGCCAATACCAATCTATTGTCAGGACTATGGCTTTATAATAGAGCTTGAAGTCAGGGATGGTGATGCCTCCAGAAGTTCCTTTATTGTACAGGATTGTTTTGGCTATCCTTTTTTTTTTTTCATAGACTGTTGAGTATTGTTCTTTCAGAGTCTGTGAAGGACTATGTTGGTATTTTGATGGAAATTGCATTGAATCTGTAGATTGTTTTTGGCAAGATCGCCATTTTTGCTATGTTGATCCTACCTATCCAAATGCATGGAGGATCTTTCCATTTTAGGCATCTTCTTTATTTCTTTCTTTAAAAACAGTTTTGAGAATTTTAATGTGCCACCCTGTCCACACTATTCTGCCAGACCAGGATGGGATCAGGCTTTTGAGGCTCTGTATGAGCTAACCCAATCTCTGCTGAGACAGTGGTGTAATTCTGAATTTATTGTTTCCTTGCCTCAGTATGGAGATGGAGTAATAAACTATCAAGCTGTCTGTGTTTGATTGCAGTATCAGGATGAAGACCACGGACATTATTTACAAGTTAAGAGTATCAGAGAAGTGTAAAATTCTGCTTCTGGTAAACATTTCAGCACTTCTGAATTTTTCTGACCACTCAAGTCATTTCTCCTTTTTTACACCAAGTTTATATTGAAGAAAAGCTTTCCACACTTTATGCTGCTTTTGTTCATGAGCTGTCAAGGTCCTTAAATTTTTAACATTCCTGTTTAAGTTTAGAGGCAGGCATGTTTCTTCTTTCGAATCCTTGAAATTTTCACCCTTTCACCTTTAGAACAAGAAAACAATCATTGGACAATGTGTATATTCTGAAGTGTTCGTTTTCAGCAATTTGGCATAGGCAAAGAATATGCTAGAGATTTAGGAATAAAACTGTAAGCTTACCCCCGGCATAGGAATGGACTTTGAGAGCCCATTCCACATGGAGGGATACTCCCTGAGCCTAGACACAAGGGGGTGGGCCTGGGCCCCATCCCAAAGAATATGACAGACTCTGAAGACCCCCATGGAAGGCTTCACCACCCCCTGGGTTGCAGAAAGGGTGTGGGATAGGTAGGGTGTTAGTTGGGGGACATGGAGCAGGGGAGGGAGAGGAAACTGGAATAGACATGTAAAATAAACTTCTTTCTAATTCAAATAAAAAATAATAAAACCTGTAAGCTCTGGAGTCTATACTTAGATTCCTAAGCAATGTTGATTTGATTTATGGTCAGCGTGTTCATATATTAGTCTGTGACCAATGCACAAGAGATAACATATCCCCAAAAGTAAACTCAATGCCACAAATTATAGAACTTTATGTAGGCCAGACTGCTCATTATATTATAAAATGATTCTCCCCCAATTTAGCAGAATGCAGAGTTTGCATATATTCTAAACTGTGTTAGAAGATAAAAATGTGAGTTTTGATCATGTATTATAGAAGTATTAATTTTCTTACCCATAACAAATGCTTGTCTTCTAAATTTTTTCTGCAGCTAAAAGACAACAAAATAGTCACCTGTTTCTGTATTCTATACAAGAATTCTAATTTAATGACATGATCTCATAACAGCCTAATCCATGTATCAAAATATTCATCATCATTCATTTATTAAAGAATTGTACTCTGAGCATATATACCCCTGTTGTCATATTTTGTTGCAATTGTTATGCCCTTTATTTTTTAAAAATTATTAATTTCATTTTTGAGGTTGTAATATAATTATATCATCTCTCCATTTTTTTTATTCTCTTCAAACAATCTCATATACCCTTCCTTGTTGTTTTTCACATTCATGGCCTCTTTTTCCATTAATGGTTATTATGTAATGCATTATTCTATATAAAATATGCATACATATATTCCTAAATACATAAGCCCAACCTTCTCAGGGTAATGTTACTTACGTGTGTTTTTTCAGGGTTGACCATTTGGTACTGGATAAGAAATTGGTGTGTTTCCTCCTGCATAAGACTATCTTGGTGTTATTAAAAAAAGTCAACTAAGTGCAGTAAAATCCCAGAGAAACATATAATCCCCATCACTGTGATATAGTCTGAAATAAGTATACTAAAGAAATTTTATTTGGTTGAAGTTTGAGTTTTTCTAAAATTGGCTTCTTGGCAAAGAAGTCTTAACTGCAGAAATAATGTTAGTTAAGAAAATAACTCCTCAGCTTCATTTTCTCCTACAGTAGACAGCTCTTTATATAAAATTACTTTTCCTCACTTGGAGGAATGATAGGCATATGGTACTTAATCTATCCATTTATTCTCTGAAATGCTCTCATTTGGAAGTGATTTTTCCCACTAACTATGTCTACTGGAACATTATTTAGGCTTATCAGAGTTAACTGTGTTTCATTTATTTCTGTGTGTTTAAGTGTTGACAGTCACTCCAGCTTGGAAGGAACTTAGGAAATACAGACTAATTTGAGAATAGTGTTAAAATTCTTCTTTGTTCTATTAATTCTGAAAAGAGAAATAAAAAGCAAAATTGAACAGTCATATCACAGTGGCAAAAGGCTGAAGGTTATTGTTCTGAGACATTTAGAAGGAAATAAAGCCTATTTTCTTAAGAAGAGTAATATGAAATGTCCTCTGGGTTTTCAAAGTATGAGATCAGGGGAAGATTTGCACAAGGACTCTAAAGAATCACAATTGTGATATTCAAAAGTAGGTCCAGATGGAGCCGGTGGTGCTCCTGAGTTATTATTCAGATTCCAGCACTGAAAAAATACATTATTAGTCACTTATGCTTTGAGAAATCATCCCGAGAAAGAAGTGTTGCCCAGCACTACTGGTCAGGTTGTCATCCCAGTTTTTTTTTTTTTTTTTTTTTTTGTGTGTGTGTGTGTGTGTATGGGGGTGAGGAGGGTTGTTGGAAAACAGGTCTTTACTAGGTAATCTAGGATCTTAGAGATCTTCTCTTTGCCATCTTCTCAAGTCCTTGCTTTCAGCAACATGTAGACATTTTTAAAAAATGTGTGTAAGAAAATGAGAAAGCCCATCTCTACATATTCAAATATTTATTTCACCAGATAAGCAGAATGCTATATATTAATACTAAAATTGCTAAAATTATAATTAGCCTAGTATGGAAAAATAAAATGAATATAAACATAAAATCTATAAATAATTTTTAATCTTTGCCTTATGTTATTTCATTTCCCTTTTATAATTGGTAGGAAACATTTATTAACAATGATTTAGCTACCTTGTTGTTGGCAATAGGTACATGAGGGAATTATCACTTGATCATTTCACAGAGTGAAGGTAATAGTGAATATTTTCAGGCCATAAACCTAGTAAATGACAGCTAAGATCTAATGCATTTAGTGGGCAGAACATGTTTTTCGCCACTGTCTTAGGCTATAGTGATTTACATTTGACTTAAAGTAATAAGCTTATCTATAAATAAGCCTCACCAATACCCATTCACAGAAAGTATTAATGCAAGAAAGATTTTTTAATTAAAATTATAGTTAATGTCTTCAGAGGGAACGTGACTATGAGTACTAACATCTTGGCAGGGTCTGTCATGCTAATCCTTTCTTCCCACAACACTGAATTATTGAAGGCAAGATAAATAACCATTGCAAGACAAAAGTACTAGGAAGGGATTTTGAAGTAATAATTCTGTTTGGTGTGGCAACTTGTCCTCTGTAACAATATGTCCCACTAGCTATACAAAATGTGTCTAATATGTCATTGCACTCTGCAAAGTACAGAGCTGCCCAAAGGAAAAGCAACCACTAATGGCATTGGTTAGGTGTCAATAAACTTAGTGTATTAATATAGATAACTGTGTTAAGGAATGGAGCCAGGTTTGGTGAGTAGTTGGGCTATGTTTATGTCATTCAATGCTAGCTTAATGCTAAGAGTTAACTCAGAGAAGGCAGGAAAAGGTATATTATTAGGTAGATAGTTTGATCGTAAAATTTTTGTGTTTGCCATTCACCATATGACTTGTCTTTAACTTGGTTGAGTCCTAGTTGTCTTTCCTGTGGCATGGTACTTCTGACAATAAAGATATAGGTATTTGAATAATGTAAAATTATGCTTTTGTTGGTTGGTGCTTGGTTCTCTCAGAAATGTTACCTATCATCTTCATATTATTCTTTAATAATCTTTAATGAAATTCCAACACACACACACACACACACACACACACACACACACACACACACACACAGTACCCAGAGCCTCATACATGCTAGAGAAGTGATCAACCATTGAACAATAAATTGGATCTCCTCTTACTTTTTATTTTGCGTTTGGGTCTCCCTGGCATGCCTACATTACTCTTGAATATGTCATCAGAAGAGGCCAGAGTTAAAGTCCTGTATTATATCTTCAGTGTAATGCTGACAAAAGAGAAAGCTAAGTAGTTCCAAACCTACTCTCACTCACTTAATTTCCTATTCTCTTGATTTTATGTAATTTTTCCAATATGTTTCATAATATATGTTCTCTCTCTTCACATATGAATGCACGTATAAGAAGAAGGACAGTAGGGGAGGGAAGAAAGGAAGAATAAGGAAACAGAAATTTTTTCTTGAAAAAATCTTTTAGCAATTTATCTAATTGCTGGACTTACAGATTATATAATTTCCTTCCTTTTTTAGAACAAAAATTCAGCTTCTTTTTTAGAGCAAAGCATTTGAATTTAGATAAAAGGTGGTCAAATTGGTTGCTATCAGTTTCATACTTACTTTATTAGTTCAGTCAGTGTAGTCACAAAGGACATATATTTTAATGGAAATGATAACAGTTTAAAAGAAGGCTTGGATAGCCACATGTTCATTGTCATTAATTTTTACTTCTTCATGAAGCAGAGCTTATGTGAAGGCTTGCTCTGAATTTTACTAGGTGACGTCACCAACTTGCCAGAAGCTATGAAGTCATTCAGCAAAGAAAATGCTGAACTGAAGGGAACTTGCTATCTAGCTTGTGCCTAGAGTAAATGTGACACATTTTTTTTTACTTTATCTTCAGTGGCAATGTGGTAAATGCTGCAGAGACCAAACCAATAAAAAAATCCTAAAATCCAGCAAAACCTCTCTGCAAAGTTTTCAGGTCAAATAAGCGAAGTTTACCACTGAACAACTATTAAATCATTGTATCATGGAAAATTTTATGAGGTTGTAAACACAGAGAAAAAAATCTGTTAGCAAACAAGACACACCCATTCATGCATATTGTCAAGTGATAAATGGGTCTCAGATAGAATAATTCAATAACATCATTTATTACAGCTAGACTATGTAAAACTCACCTGGAATTACACTGACCACCTATGCTTCTTAATAGAAATAATATAAAACAGACATTATGTGCATTGTATGACAATAGAGAGTTCTTCAATGCTCAAAGAAGGAAGCTCTTGCCCTTCCACACAAATTTGGAGACAGGGATTGTAAGTTTTCCTTCTGTAGTCTGCCAATTAAATGGTATGACTTCCAGGTAGAAGAGAAGACATCCCTGCGTAATAATCTGACAAAAACCTAGTTTATATTTTGAAAGCAATTTATGTGATTTCAAAGAGACAGTGATAGGAAATGTCCTTCTGTATATACTCTTATTGTCTGATGAATAAAACACTGATTGGGCAGGCAGGAAGTATAATCGGGGCTACCAAAAGGGGAGAATTCTGGGGCGAGGAAGCAGAGAGAAGTTGCCAGGGAGATGCCATGTAGCCACCAAAGGAGTAACATGATGGAGCATTCTCCAGTAAGCCAAATGATGATACTGTTTTCTAGATAAAAACACCCAGGAAGAGTAGGGACAAAATTGACTATACTTGTTGTGGGAGAGTTAAATCTCTTACTTAAAATTAACATTTCATCTGTAGAAACATCTCAGGGGTTGGGCATTGGAGAAGGATGCTGGTGGAAACACTTCAAGTCTTTTGAGATGGGTTTGGCTTAGTAGACTCATGAAAGCCAAAATCTTGAGCAAACAAATAATGTATGTGGCTAGCTGCTAAGTGAGGTCTGTACTTTCAGGTTCAAATGTCTACATTTTAGGGGGGAGCTGCTGCTAGAATAAAAACCCTGTCAATATACCCTTAAATTTGTCTTCTCTTGTTTCGGTGAAAACTCTTTGGAGATTTTTGGAGGAATTTGTAGCCAAAGTGGCCAAGTCACTGCTTCACTCCTTTGTGAAAGCAAAATAAATTTATCTCATCATGATGCTGAATAGAACATGTTGCTTTTCAACATTTGCTCTATGATGTTGAACTAAGCATGCCCCCAAATGGGCTATCCTCTTTCCTTTCTGAACTATGATCTCAAAATGACCACCTTCAACTGAGAATACTCAAACATGATCTCCTTCAAGTGAGTCTGCTCAAAAACATGCCCATCCCTAACCTTCTTTGCTGTATGATTATGCATAGTCTTCTAGCATTAACTAACGTGTATGTCTTTTCTTGAGAACACACGTTTGGAAGTAACCATATAACCTTTGTTAATCCCACTCTTGCCTTCTGCTTGTGCTTTGGGGTTTGGTGCTCACTAAGATGTGAACTCACTGTGTCTGGTTAGGATATCACACAGTTAGTGGTTTTCAAAGCCCATAGATACATCACAGTAAGTACTTCTCTGTGGCGTTTGATTTGAGTAAGTTGTGAATACAAAGGTTACCGTTTGAAGTCTTCTAGAACCTCAGTTTCATTAAAAGACTTCTGAATGTATGAATGGCATTCCAAGATAGACTAAGAAAGTAAATCTATCAATAGACTGCTTCTTATAAAAGGGAATCTTAGGGCCCCCATCACTACTCCCCACTTCCTTCTACTCTTGCTTTGAACTGATACTGTAAATGGTCCATTTATCTTGGACTTCCTAGGCTGCAAAATCTTGAGCCAATAAATTTCTATTTGTATGATGTACTCAGAAATATATCCAAGTCCTACAGAAGTAGAGTTCCTTAGGGAATCAAATAGTTCTTAATCTATAACCCCTAGAAATGGTCTATTATCCATATTACATTGTATCAAATATTTAAAAACAAAAACTTTGGGTTATTTTTTCACTTATTTTTTAGGCACATTTTCTGCAAGTCAGCTTGTGGTTTTTTTTTTTTTTTCTTCCAGAGTTAATTGCCCATTACCAAAGAAAACAACTAGAGATATGAGTAAGCAGGGTGATTTTGTGCTCCTACCATTGGAAGCATCAGGAGAAGGATGATAGAGCAAGTCTGGATACTCAGTTCAGCTGAAACCCAGGGGAAGAGTTCTCAGTATGTCCAGTCTTGGTAGAAAAGGACTAGACAAGATTAGGAGTGAGGCTGATCAGCGGGAATTGAAAAACACATTAATTCTACTGTGCATATGTTTCCTGGGGTTTAGGCCAAGTGGTTGCTAATTGATACCCATTAGAGTTAGTCTCCTACTCCACACAGAGATGAGGGTTCTGTATCTATTGATATTTGCATATCAAAGAAAAGTTTCCAAGGCTCTACTAAATAACTTTCTTGGTCTGTGAAAACAGTTGAAAGAGTCAGAGCAATTACAACTAGGAAATTTCTGAAGAAAATGCTCTGAGAGCAAAAGGTGCTAGGCATCTGTTGTTCTAGAAACCTAGCTGCTATGTAGTGAAGCTGAAGTGATCAGTGTAGCCATCTTGTTCTGTGTAACCGTTCTCTTTCATGACCTCTCTGTAGCCTCCTTAGGAGAACTCTTAGCAGTTTTGGTGACACCCTACCCTGTGCCAATAAGAATGCTTAGGAAAAGCTTCTACTATCGTTGCACAGGCTGAGAGGTTCCAGCTCCCAGCACTTCCCCATACCCAGAGTTTTATTCTCACGATTCATCTTTACTGTTTTTTATCAACTTCAGCATTTTGTGCTACATTTAACTCAGCCATGGTTGTAGTTCTGCAGGCAGTGTCTATTTTTACTCTAACTCTGAAATAACAGTTTTTATGACACAAAAAGAAAAAAAACATATTTTGCAAAGCACTAGTGAATAATGTAGATTTCAAGAAAGATTTATGAAGGGGAAAACAGAGAATTTAGGTCACATGAAAATAGAATTCTACTCTCTGACTCTCTCCTTTTCTGAAGCTCTCTATTCTTTGTCCCTTTAGATCTTTCGTGAATATCTGTCCTGAAACAAATTATTTTCTTTTAGATTTCTAAGACAAAACTCTATTTGGTGCAGTAGAGTCATTCTCTTCAGGGGCTATTCTAATGCTCACCCCACTTTTTCAGCACCTGCCCACTCCCAGCAACCTTATCTAGGATATTTCACCTCTAAGATAGAATGCCTTCCTATAAAGTGTTTAGTTCTTCTCCAAATGCCAATAGTGTACCTATGTGGTTGGGGTCCTTCTTTCCTCTTTTCCTTTTTTCATTTTCTTTTTGCAGATATAGGAAACACACAAGAAAAGCCCACAGAAAGAGCATGCTAGGACAAAGTCACCACTTCCAAGACACCAAAAATTTCAGCCAAGAGGAATTGACTGCTCTCTTGACCTGGGAGTCTTTTGATTTCTGGCTCACTCTTACTCATTTGTAATTATGTTACTTCTGTTAAATCTCTAATTCAAGGGCACTCAACCTTTCTTAAGGATCCCTTTTTCTCATTGTGGCTTTAGTTCAATTTGGATCCTCTTTAACAAAAAAATAAAACAGAATCTATGAAACAAAGCCAACCATACAAAATGTAAAATATATCATAATAATCCAGTGACTTCATAAAGCCACCAGACCTTTATTCTCCTCTGCAAATACAGTAATAAAGAAGGCTTTCAGTTTTTAGGACAAGTAATACTCAGGCATTATTTTATTGAATAAATATTACTATAGCACAATTCTTTGCCATTACTATAGTATTAGAAGTTGTAATCTTAAGGAACTCTTGGGAATATATTAAACATTAAAAACGTCACCAGGCCTGATGTAAGATTGAAAGCTTGATGTTAATATTCCATTAGTATAATGCTAGTAGAATCATGCTTAGAAAATGAGGCAAGAAACTGACTTAGGTTGAGATGGACAGAACTTTGGATTTCTTTGGAAGGAAAGTTTGTAAGATTCCTGAGTTCCATTCACATCATCCATGTTGGGAGGCTCATAATCTCTTGTCCCTCCAGTTTCAGGGAGACTTGACACCTTCTTCTGGCCTCTCCATGAAATTCACTCATGTTTACATACCCACACACAGACACAGACACATAAAGACTTAATGGAAATAGTAAAACATTTTAATAATAGTGCCTAATGAAAGAAAGGAGGGAATCTTTCAAGGAAGGGGAAACAATGTAGAAATTGGACTTACCTGACAGTATCAGTGAGGCCCCAAGCCTGTGGCTAAATCATCAGTCCTAGGAGAAAACCTACTACTTTCACTTTGCTAAGTGGGTATAGCAACAAAATGACTCCTACCGACTCATTGCTATATCCATAGATCAGTGCATTACTCAACCTTAATCAGAGAAACTCTTAGAGCAAATGACAATTGATAGAGCCCCTCCACTAGACAACATGTATAGAGTGATATATAGGAGTGATGGGATGTCCATATTAAACTCCACCCATGAAAGGTTCAGGAATCTACATGGAAGAGGGAGTGGAAATATTGTCAGAGCCAGAAGTCCTCGATGACTTCAAGAAAACTGTTTCCCAGACACAACATGGCAGATTCACATATGGACTCATAGTGATTTTGACAATTTGATAGGATCTGAATAAGCTCAAACCAGATGGAATCCCACCATTCAGAAGAGGAGTTGAAGTCCCCAGCTGAGGAACTGTCATTGGGTATATGCTGCGAGAAGAGTCTGTTTCCTCAATACTGGGACACTTGATATACTGACCACAGTCCAGTTCAGACTCTATTCCCAGGAGTCTATAATCAATGTGAACTGGGGAAAGGAGAGAGGGGGAGAGAGAGATGGAGGGAGGGAGAGAGAGAGAGGCAGAAAGAGAGAGAGAGAGAGAGAGAGAGAGAGAGAGAGAGAGAGAGAGAGAGAATATAAAGTAGGGTGGGTAGGGAGGTGAGGTGATCTGGGAGGAGTTGAAGAGGAAGATGAATTTTATCAAAGTATGCTATGTGAAATCATCAAATAAATAATAATAAAATATTTCCAGTATTTGCTAAGGAAAATTCACATTGCAAATATCCTTGGTTCTGAAGATTTCACTAAAAGATCCAATTCCTTTTGAAATGGTGAAAAATTTGATTTTGGCTTTTAGCTTTCAGCCTTGCCCTTCTCGGTAGCACAGCTGAGATGGTTTGGATGGTGTTCTGACTCACTGATGAATTTAGTCTCTTTCCAGTGAGACAAGGGGTATTTAGAGCTGCTCACAGCAAGCAGACTCCCAAGCGCTGTCTCATTTAACACAGCATTCAATACCAGAGAATGTGACCATCTTTACAAACAGGAAATAATATTTAGAAAGATACATGGTAATTAGAACCAACTTCCCCATTTGAATACAGCAACTTCATGTGGAAACTTAAGTTCTATAAAGATTGTATTTTAATGTCCTGTGGCTGCCAACCTGATCTGTGACATAGTCCATTATAAAAGCAAATACGAGTAGTATACTGAATTTAATATTGCATAAAGAGTTCACTGAGTCAAATCATAATAAATGTTATATATGACGTTTAAATGTAAGTCCCATACAGGCTAGGCCTAGGTTTAATTCTCATTCCTAGTGGAAGTAATTTGTGTCAGAATGCAGAAGCAGACAGTGGGCCCATGGGTTGGATGGCACACAGAGGTGAGAGGCACTTTCATCATTATGAGAGTTTATCTGCGAATATTGTCTTCATATAAAATGGACCAGAGTTCTCTTATTATAATTTAACACCAAATAGAAATGAATATATATATATATATATATATATAATATATATATATATATATATATATATTCATTGTTAAGAACTAGATGATAGGAATGTTCAATTAAAATGTTTAACTGCTACTAGGGATTCAGACATTGAATAACTGTTCTCTGTTAGATGCTTATGATTTCTCTTTTGCATTTTCATAACTTTATTGGCTTTTCTGCCTTGAATATATTGCCTTCATTGTGAACAATAATTTGCAATTGTGAGTTTGCCGTAGATTACATTCTCTTAAGTTTTCTGTCATGTTTAGTTTATGTTTTTATGATTTTCTACAGTACCAGAGAGCATTCACTGACAATATTTCAAGCAACCATATATTAAAGACTATGAGAGTAGAGATCTCATTGTAAAATAAATTACACTAGTATAATCATACTTACAAATAATAGAGAAATGTTCACCGCATTACTAACTGTTTAATCATGCATGAACAAAAACAAGGATTATAATCAGTGTAATATTGTGGAAAGAAAACACATCAAGACTTTTCTGTACAATTGTAATTGGCATTAGGGATTTTAACTGTCTTACCTCAATTCCACCATGACTGTGAGTTACATTAAAAATGTATACAATATATACATTGTTCCTTACATTGTCTAGACTTTCAAGGATTGCAGGCAGGAAATGATTATATATGTTTTTTCTTTGCTTTAAATATATAATATTTTGCATTAATTGATCCAAACTGTCATTTTGTAGATCTGAATACGTTGCTGTAAAAATATTTTTGTAAATATAAGAGGGAGAGAAACATCTTCCTGAATCTTTTTTGTTAGTAGACTCTAGTACAGTAAAGGTAGAATATATTAAAATAAGACGTAGGTTAAATTTCTAAGGCACTTTATGTGAAACAAACTTGTTCCCTAACTAGAACTAATAAATAAATAAATATATAAATAATTTTAATTTGAAAATAAAATTAAAGCATTTGATGTAAAACACAGTATATTCAGTTTATTATATTTAATTTATGAACATATATAAAATTTCTTTAAAACAATCTCTTTACAAAGTTACAGATATTCCACTTTAATATTAAATATTAGTGCTTTATTCTAAAAAGGAGCTCCAGAGAGACAATGGGTAAGACTAAGTGCTTTATTCCATAGTGTATACCCAGTAATCTAGAGTTAAGAGTAGTATAAATAATGTGGATAACAAGATAGAAGCAAGACAGAGTACTGTGGTTTACTTGCCTAAACTTAAGAGAGACTTACTGTTATTATGATTAGTGTTCCCTGAAGCAACCACCTGGGAGGGGACAGTGGGTGGGATAAATCCATCACATTTTTTCCATTTGGTATAATTTCTACACACAGCACCTAAGAGCACCCACAAATAACAAATGTACAGCTACTGTCAGTCAGCAAATCTTCTAACTTTCTCTTTTTGTGGCCCTAAGTGTTTTGATTGCATGTATGGAGGTTTGAATTTCAAAGGAAATTTCCATATGTATTACCTGGTACAAGTAGCTGTCTTGGGTTGAAGTATTTTCTGGAAATGTTAGAAAATGATGAGATTTAATTTCTTTTTTAAATTAAAAAGTAAATTTGTTTTCATACAATATATTCTCATTATGGTTTCCTCTCCCTCATCTCCTCTCACACCCACCTCGCCTCCCAACTCATCCAACTCCAATCCTTCTTTTTTTGTTTCTTTAAGAAACAAATAGAAAAAATAACAATAAAACAAAAACAAACAAATAAAACAACAAAAAACTAACCAGAGTAAAATCAACCAATCAACCAAACAACAACAAAATGCAAATAGAAATAAACACACATATACACATGGAATCCATAAACACACACACACACACACACACACACACACACACACACATGCAGGATGCATTCAAACACATATACAGTCACATAAATACATGTGAAATGCAGAAAAACACATACACAGTCACATACATACATACACACGGAATGCATCAGAACACATACAAACAGGGAATCCATAAAAACATGAAATTGGAAACTGTAATATTCAAGCAAAAGACAAGTAAGTTTAAAAATTGCCCAGACAAAGTGCTATTAGAAAAAAAAACTCCAAAAAATATTATTAAGTTAATTTTGTGTTGGCCATCTACTGCTGGTCATGGGGGCTTCCCTAAGTGTGGTTTGTATACCCAGTGAAACTCGATAAGAGAAAGCTAATCTTTCCTTTGTGAACAATTCTGGTTTAGGAATGAAAGATTTTGTCCACTTTTGCAGAAGAAATATCAGAAATAAGAAATGATGTGAATAGGAAATCAGCATTAGGCGAACACCGGAATACTAAATATCCCTATGTTTTAAGTATTGAGCTAATATGTGACACTAGAGTGTTATTTACCTAAAGCTCAAGCATCACTCAACAAGATACTTCAAAATTACAAAGGACAATGAACACATCCAGTACAAAGTGAGTTCTGTGTGGACAGTTAACCACCAATCGTAAATATAATTTCATCATGATGTCTTGATGTATCCCCTGAAATGAAATAATTTCTGATTAACTTCAAAACTCCATCTAAAACAAATCTAAGTTGAAAGACATTATACAAAACATCTGCATATTCTTTTAGACTAACAAGGCCATGGCCAAGGAGCCTGAATAATTGGAGAAGACAAAACAAAGAAATCCACTGTGAAATCCTATACCAAGAAAATGACAGAAGTGTAGGAACTGATGAAAATTCCCTTCACATTAGTTAATGGTGATGCACAAATCTCTCTGTGTGTCTGCAAATGTAAAATGTTGATTAGAATGGAAAGTCTCTCTCTCTCTCTCTCTCTCTCTCTCTCTCTCTCTCTCTGTGTGTGTGTGTGTGTGTGTGTGTGTGTGTGTGTGTGTGTGTGTGTGTGTGTGTGTGTGTGTGTGAAAGGTAAAAATCTGAATAGAATGAAGAGTAGAAAATAAAGCTATTTATTGACCAAAGTCGTCACAGGGATTTGAATTCTCTACCTAGGTTGACTGCTAGCAACTGATGTCCTCCATACATAGGCCCTGTTTATGTAAGTTCACAAAAAACATCTGAAATTAGAAAATACAGTTGCATTTCAATTCAAATTTCAGAAAATGACAGTGCATATTTCCTGTGTTATTTCATATCAATCATGGGCTAAGAAAATACCTCATATTGAAACACAATGCACACACACACACACACACACACACACACACACACACACACACACACACACACATTACCAGCCTGGGATGACTGAAACATTTTCAGTAATATTTTATATGTACAAGAAGTATATATAATATATATGTATATATGTATAAAGTAAGATTTATAAACAGCCTCATAAAAATGTAGAATAGTTTTTCCTTTAAATGATTTTGACAACAGATTTTGTACTATGTCAAAAAATGTAGAGCTTTCAGAATTTTTCCCCCTTTGAAATAAGCAATGAAGGATCATTTGTGTTTCCTTGATTTCTACAGTGCAAAGCACAGTTCCAAAGATCAAATAAGACCAGCTCAGAAATAGGTTCTATGAATAATAAAGCATCTCTCATAGGTATGTTATTGCCTGCATCCTTAGTTTTATGATTATTTTACAGAGCTTTTACTAGATTTGGAGAGCTGGTAATTTTTCTTTATGCTAGTTATGAGCCAAGATTAAAGATGGAAAAGGGCTTAGGAGATGACTCTGCCAGAACAGTGTCTGCTGAGCAAGCATCAAGACTTCGCTTTGGAGTCCCAGCACTCTCAGAAAAGCCTGATGATGTTATCTATGTACACCAGTTATCCTAGTGTTGAGATTTGGGTAGAAACAGATATATGCCTGGAGATGACTGGCCATCTAATCTAGGCAATTTTTGAGTTTCATGTGAGAGTTCATGCCCTAATAAGTAATAGGTAGCAGGAGATCAAGGAAGTCATACAATGTCAGCCTTGCCCTTCAGAGCATATGCATGCACTCAGGTTCACAAATGTTACAAACACACACATACACATACACACAGACACACAATCAACCTTACCAGACTGTAACAACAGCACATTTTCAAAAATACTGTCACAAAATCCAACATAAAGATTGTCAAGTGATAATAAGGTATTATAAGAATAAAAATGAAAAAATTATCTCCCAAGGGCATATAGTGATCATAATAGTTATATACTATTGGTATCAGCATGATGGTATGTGCTTTATAGTCAATGAAGTTAGGTACTTACTCAAATAATGTCACATTTCTAATTATAATCTGTACGTCTCATAGATCTCGAAAACCAGCATTTATTCATTCATTCATTGTCTTCCATTGTATAATGAATAAGCACATGTTGAATAAACATGAGAGAGAGACTACACTTGTCACAGGGTGTCAGAAGGGCTGTTTGTCAAGAAGAATTGCCTGAGATACATAAGAAATTCCAATTTAAGTGATAAAAAACTAACTAAAATGTTTGGCTATAGATCTTCCCCTCCTAGGCATATATAAAAATAACAGTTAGGAAAAGTCTTGTGATTCAAGGGGGTTATTTCTGCAGGGTCCCAAGAATGCCTAGAATCTACTGAGATGTGATTGACAACCATGACGAGGAACAGGGTGAGTACTCAGTTGGATATCCTCAGCGTGGAATTCTGAAATACTCAGAAATGCAGCCACCTTTCAAAGTCCTCTTGGGAAAACCCACTCTGAAATAATCTTAAGTATGTATGGACCGGACTTTAACACTGCTCAGTGCTGTTATGGGCCACTGTATGGAGCATTAGCGACTTATCGCCTCGTATTCCTAATATGGGTAAAGATTTACCAAAGAATAAATTTGGGGCATATTAAATTTTCATTAATCAGGATAATATTAGTACCTGACCTTTCTGTGCAAAGAATGAAACTTACTTCACAAAGCAAAAATTGTGAACTAAAGTGCAACCTGAGAAGAAGACCTAGTGATGGAAACAATGAGTGTATTAACCTAAGACTTCTAAAATTACCCCTAAACCATCCAGAATTGAAATCCAGAAGCTCAGGTTCTGTCTGGGTCTTAATTTTCTAATATATAACTATGAGTTTAGTTGTGATAAGCCTAGTATTATCACCTGTTCAAAAACACATTTGAATATCTCCAACTCAGCCTCCTTGATTCTTCATGTTCCCAACCCCATTCCCATTTCCTCTCTATGGCCTCCCTCCCATTTAACTCAGGAAATGTTAAATATTTGCTCTCCTAGGGCCCACCATGTGTGTCCCTCTTAGGCTTCACCATTTTACCTAGCTTCTCTGGGGTTGTGCATTGTAGCCTGATTATCCTTTGCTTTATATCTAATATCCACACATGAGTGAGTACATACCATGTTTGTATTTGTGGGTCTGGGTTACCTCACTCAGGTTGATGTTTTTCTAATTACATCCATTTTCCTGCAAAGTTTAAGATGTCACTGTTTTTGTTTTAAACACTGAGTAATTCTCTATTGTATATGTATATACCACATTTTCTTTATCCATTCTTCAGTTGAGGGGCATCTAGGTTGCTTCCAGGTCTGGACTATTACTAGCAATGCTTCAAAGAGCATAGCTGAGCAAATATCTTTGTGGTATGATTATGCATCCTTTGGGTATATGCCCAAGAATACCATTTCTGGGTCTTGAGGTAGATTGATTCCCAATTTTCTGAGAAACTGCCTTACTGATTTCCAAAGTGGCTGTACAAATTTGCACTCCCACAAGCAATAGAGGTGTGTTCCCCTTTCTCCACATCCTCTCCAGCATAAGTGGTTTTTGATCTTAGCCATTGTAATATGATTGTGTGTTTTTATCTTTCACTGTATCCTTGTGTTGAGCTCAAATACTTCACCTAAATTCTCTTATTCAATTGACACAGTGTCATCTTGCTTTGTTTGTTCTTGAATACAAACCTATGCAGTTTATAAACCATCCATCATTCCCTGACTTTTCCTAGTTCTCTAGTCTTTGTCATTGTAAAGAAAATTAGGCATTGCTATCTATGCATTAAATTGATGTCTAGATTTTAACACAGCTACATATTTTATGCTAAATATATCTATATCAAATCCTACCACATCATCAATTCTAACTTACCAGACTGTTTTATATTCTCTTTGTAAAAAAAAATCATTACAAACTTCTGAAAGTGGCAAGTGTGAGTTTCTGAGCAAAGGAAAATTACTAAATGGAGCATGAGTGATGTAAATAAATGAAAAGAAAGATGTTCTACATAGGGCATTAGTAAACTGAAACTTACCTTGCCACTGGGCTTTGAAAATTGATAATATATTTGAGAACTTGAGATTCAGTCCCAAGCACACGATTTTACACAGTGCCACATCATTCCTTCATATCTCAAGCAGTGACATTATTCCTGCATTGCTAAGAGATAGTCTCTTGTTCTGTGTCTTAGTTGACCAAATTGATGGACCCCAGAATTGCTCAAGTGGAACTCAGGAGGGAGCAGGAATGAAGAATATGTTTTATTTTTGTTGACATATAGTTTCCTATCCTGTCTTTTGGAATTTAGGACTATCATTGATTGGTGTTGGTGATATAAAATGTTCAGTCCAATAAAATACATTATACATTAAGATGTGATAAAGACAAAATGAAGTTGTGTGTAATAATACAGTCAATTTTTGCATATTATTTCATTTTAAATTAATTTAATCTTACTTAAAATTGCTTTTGATATACTAAATATGACCTGCTCAAGAATTTGTGATATAACGATAAAATGTATGTTTCTTTTTAATATGTAATAAAATCTATGATTTGTATTATATATGTTTTTTAACTAGCTTCTTGTCCAAGTAGTAGCCAGTAGCATAGACAAGTAATGTTAAAAGGCAGCAGTGTTTTTCACCCTGCCTCAGGCATGTGCTTCTTCCTTTAAACAGGATCTCATATTATTGCTACCAAACACTCAAGAGATTTTTTAATACAAGTTGTCAAATTAGGAAACAGGCATAAACAAACTTATTCCACTTTTCCTAACAAGTCCACAGCAAAACAAATAAACTAGAGTTTCATACTCATAATTTCAGTCAAATCATATTAATACAATGAGTCACATGTTATCATAGAAATGTGTATGAAATGTTAAGTAGTGCATGGAGCAATGACATGGTTTGCTTTGTACAAACAAACGAGCAAACAAAGGAAACTCTTTGTAGAGAAAAATCATTAACCAGAGCTTTGGGAGGTGGAGAAAAGTTACACCAAAAAAAAAAAATCACAGGAAAAAATTTCTTAGAACTTTCTTTGAAGTCTGTCATAGGAACAAGGTGGACATGGTGATTAAGTTTCTAAGATTGGAGAGAAAAAAAATTAAGGAGAACATAAGTTTTGTGGGGAACATTTGTTTACATTAAAGAGCTATGACTTTCTGTTATTTTCCCAGTGCTGCATGCATGTGCCTGTGGGTGCATACAGCTGTGCATGCATATAGAGACTGGAGGTGTACATTAGATGCTCTGCTGTGTTACTTTCCACCTTTCTCACTTGAATCAGTCTCTGACTGAACGTGAAACTAATCTGGCAACCATCAAGCCAGAGTGAACCTCCTGTCCTCTTGAATTCTCAGCAAGTTCTCCTAATCTTAAAAGACAAATATGTCCATTCTTTGGATATATACCCAAGAATGGTATTGCTGGGTTTGAGGTAGACTGATTCCCAATTTTCTGAGAAACCTTGCTCTGCCTTGATGCAGAGAGGCTTGGTCTTGCCTCAACTTGGTATACCAGACTTTGTTGATTCCCCAAGGAAGACCTTATCCTTCTGAGGAGTGGATGAGAGTAGGAAGGGGGTAGGTGAGGTGGTGGAGAAGGGGAGGGGGACCTGGGGTTGGTATGTAAAGTGAAAAATATTTTTAAATAAAAAGATAAACATATCACAAAATAATTAAGAGCTTAAATTTGGAAATAATTACTAATATGATTTTTGAATTTTAAGTAATTGGAGTATATATTAGATAGTTAAACAGATGAAAAATAGACATTAAAAGACTAAAAATGAAGTGAAGAATGGGTTTAGTTGGAGGATGCAGGATGGGAGAGGGCGATATACATGAAAAGTAAAATTCCTTATGTAGTTAAATGAAAGTTAAAGTAGAATAAAATAAATATTTTTATGAAAGAAAAGAGAGGTATTTGGAAAGAGGAAAAAGTACAAAGGCAGGCGACAAAGCCTAGGGTAATAGAGACGGTTAAAAAAATCAAAATGAACTTGATGCAGTATGAACATGAAACCCATTATTTTATACAATTTACATACATGACCAAACATGGTGGAAATGGTTCAGTAGAAAATACGTCACAAGTTATCTTTCAGCTTTACCAGGTATGGAATAAAATAACTAGCCGTTTGGCTATAATAAAAAGCACATTATTTTCTAAAAGTTGGCTGTGTTAGGAAAGCATTTTCAGTTTCTTGCATATAGAACTTTCCTCTCCTCACCTGAATTAACTTAAGGTTTTATGAGAGCCTGGTGAAATGGCTTTATTTGGATGGGGATTTGAACAGACCCAAGACTCCTTCCTTCAGTTCCATGAGTTGGTGCTCATTCCCCCATTTCTTTTTCCTACTGTTTCTAAAACCAAAACCAAAAGTAAATTAAAACATCTTCCAGAACCTTTTTTTTTTCTTTCTGTTACAAGAACTACAATTCAGGTGCAAATATGATACCTGGAAGAGGGAAATGAAGAAAAGAAAATCATACTTGGTGTCACACTCTTCCTCACACTCTCCAATTTTTCACTGCTAGAGATGGCCCCTCCCTTGGCTTACTTGAGTCTCAGAATTAAAGTGGTAAAGATATGGGTAGTTTCACCTATGTCACTTGAAAGATGTATTCAAAGGGAAGTGAAATAAAATATTTAGTGCTTTGGCTCTCAGCCTGTGACCTGCTTCTCTTTTTTGCTGGAGATCACAGAACGCTAAAACGATTATACTAATGTGGCTGGGTGTGAGCCAGTCCTGCTGCATAGTGTTATACATTGGTACAATATTCTTGTGTGACTTTCTTCCACCTAAGTGATCTCTTAATGATCTGGAGAATAACCAAATTTTAGTTTAAAATATGCTGTTTAGTTTGCAACATATGTTTTCTAATCACACACTTAATATTATTCAGGTCAGGTTCTTGGCCTTGGAGATGCATTCTTCTTTAGTGCACATCATGGTATAGGGTTCTAGAGATTAATTTTCTAGAGAACACATCATCAACAGTGGATCCTTTCAGTATATGCCTAAGAGTGGAATTTCTGGGTCTTAGGGTAGACTGATTACCAATTTCCTGAGGAACTCTCATAGTGATTTCCAAAGTGGCTGTAGGAGTTGGCACTCCCAATATCAGTGGAGGATTGTTCTCCTTTCTCTGCATCCTCTCCAGCATGAACTGTCATTGGTGTTTTTTTTTTTTATTTTAGCCATTCTGACAGGTACAAATGGTATCTTAGAGTTGTTTTGATTGTCATTTCATTGAACAAGGACATCTCCTCAATTATGTTCATAGCAGCATTATTTGTAGTAACCAGAACCTGAAATCAACCTAGATTCCCCCCAACTGAAGAATGAATAAGAAAATGTGATAAATTTATACAATGGAGTATTACTCAGTGGGGCGAGGGAAACAATGGAATCTTGAAATTCAAAGTCAAATGGATGGAACTTGGAGAAACCATCCTGAGTGACGTAACCGAGTCACAAAAAGATAAACATGGTTTGTACTCATTCATGTATGGATTTTAGACATAGAGCAAAGGATTACCAGCCTATAATCAACACCTCCAGAGAGGCTGGGAAAACAAAGAGGACCCTAAGAGAGACATGCATTGTCTCCCTGAGAAGGGGAAAAGGACAAGATCTACTGGAGGAATGGGGGGTAAAGCATGAGTTAGGAGAAATAGAAGGGAAGAAGATGAGGGGAGAGGAACACATGAGGGACCAAGAAGATTGAGTCAGGGGAAGAATAAAGGAGGGCAAGAAAAGAGACACCTGAATAGGGGGAGTTATTATCAGTTTAAAGAGAAATCTGGCAGTAGGGAAATGTCTAGAGATATATTAGGATGACCCCAAATAAGATTCTAAGCAATAGTGGAAAGGGTATCTTAAATGCCTTTCCCCTATAGTGAGATTGATGGCTACCTTATATGCCATCACAGTCTTCATCCAATAGCTAATGGAAACAGAAGCAGAGATCCACAGCTAAGCCCTGAGCTGAATTCCTGGAATCCAGTTGTAGAGAGGGAGGGGTGATGAGCAAAGGGGTCAAGACCATTCTGGCGAAAACCACAGAAACAGCTGACCTGAACAAGAGGGATTTCTTGGACCCCAGACTGACAGCTTGGAAACCAGCATGGAACGGAACCAGGTCCCTGCACGTGTGAGAGAGTTACAGGCTGGGCAGTCTATGGGGCCCCTGGTAATGGAACAGCATTTATACCTAGTGTATGAATGGACATTGGGAGCCCATTCCCTATAGAAGGATACTCTCTCAGCCTAGACAGTGGGGCATGCCTAGGCCCTGACCCAAATGATGTGACAGACTTTGATGATTCCCCCATAGAAAGCCTCACCCTTTCTATGGAGCAGAAGAGTGCTGTGTTGTGGGGGGCATGGGAGAATGGGAGGGTAAGGGAACTGGAATTGATATATAAAATAATATTATTTCTAATTTAAATTAGAAAAAAAGACATGTGGTATGAAATTCTTAGGAAAATTTACTTATAGGTTCAATTATCTATACTGTAGGTTTTCAAGGTGATTTCACACGTAGTGCATCATGGTATAATCCCAAAAATTTTACCAGAGATTTTTCCATCAAAATATAAAGTTTCTGCCTTTCATTTTGTAATGGCAATAGAAATTATTCTAGTTTCAATTGATCCAAATACAGTATGGTCTAAATGGATGTGTAATGGGATCAAAACTGAGACTGTGTGAAGCTTCTCAGCAACAAAATGTTAGAATAAATATTTTAATCGTTTTAAATTTTATACTAATTTCATTCTGTCTCTCCTAATGTTTTTATTGCACTGAATCACACTAATGGAATTGATCTGAAAGACAAAGTATATATTCCAAAGTAAGTCATAAGTTTTCATGCAATTTGGGGATTTACATTTAGGAAGAAGGTAAGCAAAAATATGCTGAAAATTATAATCATCAATTTAATTTGCATTTATTATTGTTTCAGATTAGTGACATAATGTGCTCATTAGTTTGATATAATAGATCTTTTTTTTGCAATTTAAGTTCTTTCTGAAGCAGTGGTCTCATGAGAAATATATGTTGTCCAGATTGTATGCATGCAAGTTTACTATGTCTTAAAAGTCATTCCTAAAGCTGTCCTCTTACATGACATTAACTCTGGAAGCTGCACAAGGTGACACCAACAAGATCAGTTAACATTCCAGCTAGCAGCACTAACTGGATTAAATGTGCCTAAAACTGAAATAAGAAAGAGACAAAATGAGGGTGATGGAGGAATATATCAGGAGATATCTGAGACAGATTGAGAGTGGGAGTTGAGGGTAGTAATGATCAGAATACTCCATGGAATTTTCAGAGAATAAATAAATGCAATGCTTTCTTAAAAATGAACAAAGGGTACACATATATTTTGAAACTTATTGGGTGTATAATTAGACCACAGGGCAGAGGAACTGTCACAATACTTGCACTGTAAGGAGGGATGCTGAACATGTCCCTGTGAAAACAATTAGCCTACAATAGTAGTTCAGATACATTTCCTATCTTAATTAGACTTATTATTCTTTCCATGAAACATCGTGACCAAAAGCAAACTGGTGAGGAAAGGCTTGATTTGGCACACAATTCCACATTACTGTTCATCATTGGAGTCAATCAGGGCAGAGACTCAATTAGGACAGGAACCTGGAAGCAGGAGCTGATGCAAAGACTGGAGTAAGTCCACTTACTGAATTGTTCCTTATGACTTGCTCAGCCTGATTCTTTATAGAACCTAGGACCACTAGCCCAGGGGTGGCACCACTCACAATGGGCTGGGTCCTCCCACATAAATCACTGATTAGGAAAATGTCCTACAGACTTTGTACAGATCAGTCTTTTGGAATCATTTTCTTAATTGAGGCTCCCTCCTCTCAGATGACTAAAGTTAAAGTTAAAACTTGTATTAAGTTGACACAAAACTATCCAGAACAGCCCTCACCAAAGATCATGTCAAATTATCATCTTATCTGATAGATGCTTAGAAGGTATTCTAAAAGTGCCAGCTATATTGCTTGAGGCATTATATAGAAAATCATTTGGGCAGGAGACCATAATGCTGTGTATTTATGCTTACATAAATAAAAACTAACAAATACTATCAGCTTACATTGATATTAAGGAATTGGTACATATGTTTTGGGGGGAGGCTTGTGTAGATGCATGTATTAGTTAGGGTTCCTGTTGCTGTGATGACACACCATGACCAAAGATGAGGAGGAAAGGGTATATTAGGTTTACACTTCAGCATTGCTGTTCATCACTGAAGTAAGTCAGGATAAGAACTCAAGCAGGGGGGTATCCTGGAGGCAGAAGCTTATGCAGAGGCCACCGAAGGATGCTGCTTACTGTCTTGCTTCCCAGAGCTTGCTCAACCCATTTTTTATAGAACCCAGGACTAGAAGCCCAGGGATGACATCACCCACCGTGGGCTAGGCCCTTGCCCATTGAATCACTAAATGAGAAAATGCCATACAGCTGGATATAATCAAGGCATTTCCTAATGAGGCTCCTTCTTCTGGTGACTCTGGCTTGTGTTATGTTGAGACATAACACCAGCTAGCACATTGTATGTATTTACACTTACATGTAATTTGTATAAATGTACCTCTGTGTGTTAATGTTGAGTTAGATCATTCTGAGGTTACATGAAATTAGACAGGGCAAATTTACAGAAATCTATTAATGGGAACTCATCTGATTTTCAAACAATATCTTGAGTGAGATGGCAAATGCAGTAGACTGTAAAATCTAAGTTAGCTTTGGAGACATTATGTGAGGGACAGTGAATACAATGAAGAGCATTTGTTCTTTGCTGTGTTTTGGCCATGCTGTAGCATTCAAAGATGCCGCCTTCCATTCTAATGAAGTGTTATGGTGAACTCTGTCACAGGAAGACTGGATATCCTTAGTCATCCAGAATCATTTGCATCCCAGGGCCTGAGTCATTAATATTATCTATCTCTATGACAGATTTTGATGTTAAATTGTGGGGGTTCATGTAACTGGGTCATGAGATTCGAAGATATATGATAAAACATTTCTGGTTGTGTTGGCTGATGTTTCTGGAAGAGATAATAATTTGAATTGGAGAAATGAGTAAAGGAAATGATTCTTGACAATGTAAACGAACATCAGACCAGCACTATCCTGAGTTTAATACTGATGTGGAGAAGGGCTGGACTTTCTTTTCCTCTGTTGGACTGAATAAATGTCAACATCCATTGTCTCCTATCTTTGGTACTCCTGGTTCCCATGACTGCACAGCAGGTCCTTTATTACAGGTCCTCTAGCTTTCAGGTCATTGATCTGACTTTCTTGGATTTCCATTTTGCCTCTAGCAGCTGAGATATTTCTCATTATACATAATAATTTGCCTATATCTTATAGTTAATGCATGTGTTTATGTGTAAATTCTCCATCAAAAGAGGATCAATGATATATTTTTTCTTTTTGTATGCTTTATTAAAATGCATATATGAAATTGATTTATTTTTCTTCCTCAAATGACAATAATGGGCACATAAATGGATAGTAGGTAGATGATAGATAGATAGATAGATAGATAGATAGATAGATAGATACTTAGATATGAACTCTTGGTTCTATTGCTGTAGAGGTTGACACATGGTTATTTGGTCTGAAATGATGCACCATCGAACACTTTCCTGTTAGACAGGATTTAGAGCTTTCTAGATTATTCACTTAGGGAAGAGACTTAAGACACAAATTGATCATGATTTATGGCTTATGAGAATGCTAGCACATAAAGGTTAACTGAAGGAACAAAATACTTTCTGGGGGAATCCTGGAGCAGATTAAATGGTCTTGTAAGGTAAGATGTGCTTAGGTCATGCATTACTGAGGGATCCATGCTGCTATTTGGAAGCATTCTTAGGAAGCTAGTGGGATAAAGAGGAAGAAAGACTTGTAATTTATGTGAAGTGAATTGTATTGAGACTCAGTATAATTATGCTACTAATCATTATTTTAATGTAAAGAAACATGTTACAAATAAACGCCAATGTCTGTAAACATGTGTATAAATATTTCCCACACTGAATATGTTGCTAGGCTGGAGCTAGAGATGTGGAGTAAATCTTTAACCCATATTTCATTAGTTATGAATAATGAAATAAAGTTTAATTATAATAAACTTCTCATACTGTTTTCTTATTAATGAGGAGATCACAATTAACATCTTTACATGTTTCACTTTTTCTTCCCTACCCAAATTCCCAAGCTTCTGTGACTCTTTCTTGCATTGGGTCAAGTTGGTCCCTTCATCCTCAGAGCAAGTTAGCTATTTTAACCTTTCCCTCCCTAGTTTTGTCTCCTTCTAGCATCCCCGAAGATTTGTTTAGGGAGTTACCTTTCTTGATAAAGCTTCCTGGATTCATTTTGTTGTCAAAGCGCCCTGACCTTTTTTCTGACAGAACATTAAGCATTTTCTGGGGGTACTGTGCTCTTATTCCTATCTCTAGCCTAGGTTTTCATTAAGAAGACCAAGTGCTTCTTTGCTATTTTGATTACTGAGCACTTGCTGTACATGTTCCAGGCTCTCTGGAACTAGTGGACATTTGGTCTTCATTTTTGATTTAAGAAAATCAGGTCTGTTGTTAAATATTTTAATAAAGTAAGTTATGTTATTCATATTTCATAATTTAGTCACTTGGAAATACTACTCTTCCCATGTCTGCATTGTGACATGGCATACAGAAAGGGCCAGCGTTCTTCAGTTGAATCATAATGCTTATTCTTCATTTGATGAAAGTATATTTTGAGGTAAGTTTGGAGTAGCTAAGCTCCAAATGAATTTTCTTTTAATTGTGATGAATGAATTTCACATGGAAATATCATTTTGGAAAATACTGTTACTAAAATGAACAAATTTTCTCACCTTGAATGACAATTACTATTCAAAACCTGTCCTGAGGAAGTCGTAAAATAAGTTTTGCAAGAAACCCATTGATTTTTCTCCTTTCTACACAGACCCTGGAAGTGACAGCGCCCTTCTCCCACACAGACCCAGAGCAACAGGATTCTAAACACTACCTGATTGAGCTGCAGGCCTGGGACGTGCTCAAAACACTGCCAGCTGCCAGCTTGAGTGGCTCGCATCATCAGGACCAATGGATTGAATAAATTGGACAAGAAGGTGACTGGTCTACTCCGTGATGATATCCACATTTTGTGGATCTCACTCAAAATTATTTACTTCACATTCTACTGACAGATATCAGTGGATGCAAAACTGTATAGTTTTATTGGCTACCAACAATGAAAGTTAATCTGTCAGTATTGTAAGATTCAGACCTCCACCTCCAAGACATGTGTTTCACACACCTTATTATTCTAATGAATAAATATTTATTAACCACAATCCTTACAACACTTCCTAGAAATCAATGTTTGGAGGTGTTGAAAACCTCTGCATCTGTTCTATTAGTAAGTTCAGAGTTTCCTGTGGGAACAAGGTTGTAACTTGCAGATATATAGCAACACTGATGGGATTTAAATAACCAAGAAAGTGCTAGTGATCTCATTATAATAATACAGAATTTATCACTAACATTGCAAAATTTAAAGAATAATAAAATAATTATTGTTTATCTAGACTAGTCCAGCTTTGATAATTTAACAATTGCTAAAGTTTAAACATTGGTACTGAAGTGAGAATATCACACATGCTAATATTAGGGATTTACTTTTATAAGACTACAGTGTTTTTTAAACCATATTTTGAATTATTTTAGAGAGTCTATCTATTAAAAAAGTTTTTCTCCAGGCCAAACACATATGAGTACTGGAGTCATAAATAAAAAACATTTCTTTCCTGTTTTTAAAACCTGTATTTATTTTTGTGAAGCACATGATTTTCATAGCTAGTTTTCAGTGATGGAAGGGAAGGATACCTTCACTTTTTCTACAAAATGTCAATTGGTTATTTTATTATTATTGCTATGATTATGTCTTTGGTTCTTCGAGACAGGGTTTCTCTGTGTGGCTTTGGAGCCTATTGTCACTTGGTTATTGAGCAGAGTCCATCCCCATTACAAGCTGACACAATCAAATTCCTGTCTTGATTTGGGCTTTCTTAGTTTTACTCTTCCCTCCATGCCTGTACTCTTGTCTTCACAATAAACAAAGTGCAAAATTAAAATGAACTTATAGCCTGAGGAGGTTTTGCTGGGCTGAACTTTACTTGACCCTGTTGCAGAAAAGACATCTGATATGGTTAAAAATGCAACTCAAAGGGCATGCCAGGTCTGAGGCCTAATGTTTCATCCATGATTTGATTGGACATTTCCCTTTTCTCTATCTCATGTGGACTGAATAATATTTTTACTGGACTCACCTACTCAGATGTTGGTTCTGTTGCCCAAAATGTTTCATTTGAGGGCAAAGAAAGATTTTCCCTTTTCTGTCCAGAATACCAGAATTTAAATGCCTGTCTGTTAAACTATTAAGTGCCAGGTACAGGTATTATTGGCTCAAAAATGTAGGGCAACAGGAGAAAAGTGTGCTTGGGAATGATGGTTCAGTGGACAAAAGTGCTTGCCATTCTAGCCTGGTCACCTGGGTTTGATTCTCAGAACCAATGTAAAAGCAGAAGGAGAGACCTATCTCCACACAGTTGTCCTTTGGCTTCCATATGTGTCATGACACATATACCAACACACATACATCATGCAGGAATGCACTCCCTACACCTATATACAAAACAATGCATAACACTAAGTTGACTCCATGTGACATAAAAAAAAAAAAACAGGAAATTGGGAGAGGGTTGTTGGAAGGATATAGAGAAATTGAAGGGGTGACATGGTGCATATAGGTGCTTATAAATGACCATATAAAATTGTATATAGATATAAAATTCTAAAGATTAGACTAAAAATAAAAATGAAAGAGGTACAATTTCAAAAATAAAGATAGAATATCCAAGGTGACCTATTTGGGGGATAGTATTAATATGTTGAAAAGTAAATATATTAAAAAATAAAATATGAAAAAATGAAGCAGACACCGTTCTTTGTACATTATCTGCTTTCTTTAAATTACAGAAGTGTTGTCTTCTTGGAGTTGATTTTCCAGCTCACAGCTATTCTTCTTTCTGGGCTTTTAAAAATTATTTTTTTTATTTTTTGAGATTATAATTGCATCATTTCCTCCTTCCCTTTTCTTCCATATACCTTTCCTTTTTATCTTCCAAACCAGTGGCTTCTTTTTTAAATTTATTTTTGGCTTCTTTTTCTTAAATTAACAGTTGTTACATACATGACCTGGAGCAGCTTCTATGTTTTTGAAAGAAGCCTCTGGTTGGCAACATGCCTCTTTATTGAAAGTAAGGGCTTTCTACCCAAAGCTAGTAACTATATATTAGACATTTGGTCTTTGTCTAAGAGTTTAAAGTTCACATTTGCATTGTTCTTTTGTGCACATTAGCCCTCTCAGTGAAATAACACATGCTCTACTCTCCTGAGTCTTCCATTAGTCCAAATGTGTCCAATTAATTTATCCATGATTTTTTACTGGCACTCTATCTTTTGAAATTGGATTTACTTCAGAACAGTGTGTGTTTGTGTGTGTGTGTGTGTGTGTGTGTGTGTGTGTGTGTGTGTGTGTGTGTGATTATATGTTCATGAATGTGTATAAGTGTGTGCATGCATGTGTGTGATTATGCATATGTGTATGTGTTTAAGTGTACCTGTGTGTACCTGTTTCTCTCTCTCTCTCTCTCTCTCTCTCTCTCTCTCTCTCTCTCTCTCTCTCTCTGTGTGTGTGTGTGTGTGTGTGTGTGTGTATGTGTGTTTTTCAAGATTCACTTCTTGTAGCTACTGTCCGCATCTTCACCCTGTGCAACAAAAATATCCATTAATCATGCCAGAGGATTTTACTTTCATAGCATATAATTCTCCTTCACTGTCTGATTTCTGAAGTGTGGTGGCTATGTTGCCCAATGACCTAAGTCTTACTTGGCAGTATGATATTAATCATCAGGAGAAGGAAAGCCCACAAAATCAAAGTTGAAAATAATTTGGTTTGGGAGGAAGTTACTATTCAGATTTTGCATGTACCCTGAGAATAATTCTTAGTTCACACTTTATCAAAAACACATTCATAATAAGGGAAAGGAGTGCAGGTACAACGAGTGTTGAAGACAGCAATTCACAGCTCACTATAGAGTTAGCACTTTATGCTAGAAACAATATTAAGGAAAAGTAGAAGTTGGAATTGCATCTTGCTTATTCCATCAGATTCCAGCTGTCTCCTAACAGAGGATACACAACTATTTTACTTGAAAATTTCCAGAGCTACTGTAAGTCTTTGTGTGATTAAAAGAAGGTTACACCCTGAATAATTAAACTTTGGTCAAAGAGAAAATGTAAGTATTTCAAAGAACTCATAAATTCTGACTTGAGAAACTTTGAGGGGATCTATAACATATAATGAATGAAGGGAGCAACATTTGCAAAGAGGCAGAATGGGAAATACCATTCCTCTTGATTATGCAAAGAATTAGCTGTACTTGGGCCATTATAATTTCCTTCTTAATAACTCTGGGCAAAACAATTAAAAAGAAACAGGTGAATCAATGTTAGGACTTTCTGTGGTGTTTGGTCCTTTAGTCCCTTCTATCAGTGGAGTGTCATGTTGTCAAGAAGAACCTCCAAGCGCCTGGCTTTTCCCTGAATGTGAACAAGTGGTTGAATGTATGCTCAAATGTTCTGACATTTCTGAATTCTGTCCCCAGGAGTAGCTTCCAGCTCATCAGTTGAAAGGCCTGGTAGAACTTGCCCTATTTTACATGGCTAGAAGTCTCAATCTGGAGAAGGAAATTTGAATTCAGAGTCAGGAAACATGGTGGATGTATAGACAATGCAAATTCTTCAGTAGCTTATGGCACAATCTAAGTTTGATCGATATAACTGACACGATGAAAGGAGAAACAATTCTCTGAATTGGCCTCTGATCTTTACATGTGTCGTGTCATGGCCTCCAATACATTCATAAATATATACATACACACACACATACATTCATACATACATACACACATACATAAGCACACAAATAAATGTAATAAAAAAGTAAAACAAAAAGAGATCATGGCCTGGGGAGATGGTTTAATGGATCATGTGCTTGTCAGTCAAGCATAGAGAGCTATGACAGTCTAGTTATTGTTGTGCTTCTTTATACCTTCTATGATGCTCTTGCATGTTTGTATAAATACAATAATAAAACACCTCCATTCCTTAATTGTCCTGTATGCAGAATTTACTGAATGTTTTCATCAGTAGAACAAGGGATTATGAAGCACAAGGAAAAACATAGCATAGATGAGTATTGGCACTATTGTATTGTACTTGACAATAGGTTAAAATATAGTTTATGATGATCAATTAATTATCTCCTTTCTTTGATGATCCATTAATTAATTGTTGAAAGATTGTGGAGCAAATATTTCCTTTCTTTTTTTTCCCTCTAGTGGAAGGTGTTGCTTCCTATCTAACCAAGTTAATCTGAAACTCCCTATCTATGCTAGGGTAGCCTGGGACTTGTCATTGTCCTCTTTTGGCCTCCTGCATGGCACATCCAGTAAAACTTCTCTTTTTGATCAAATAAACTAAAGGATAGATTGATTCCTGTTACACTGAGGCATTATTTTAGTTGTCAAGAATACAGCTAAGTTCTCTGCCTTCATACATCTTTATTTAGGGATGGAGAACAAGAAATAAAATAAATAATTTTAGATAGTGATAATGAAGAAAATTGATGATGTGATAAAGAGTGCTGGGAAGAGATAATGCTTTAGACTCTATGATCAGGAAGGGTCTTTCTGAGACATAAGACAAAAGATAACATTTAGAGTTATGAAAGGAGGCAGTCATGTTGAATTAAAAGCAAGGATATTTACGGGAGAGTTTAAGATCAATAGTTCACAATCTAGCACCACAGTAAAGAAGAAAATGATGTTTGTGATTATAAAATAGTGCCAAGTACCTAGGAGTCTGGTGTTTATAAAATGAATTGAAAGAATGTTAAAGAGAAAGAGGCATAAACAAATGGAGGGAGGAAGAGACAGAGAGAGAGAAGACACAGGAGAGAAAATAGAGGAGATAAGGAAAGGTAGAAGGGAAGGAGATTATGTGAAGGCTTCTAGGCCTTCTTGGAAATATTTTACTTCTAAGAGTGATGAGAATCTTTATAGAGAATTTTAAGTCTAATCATTAATTTTGAAAACCTTGTTGCCTACTATTCAGAAACTCAATTTCAGAAGAACACAGAAACAGCTGCAGAGTCAGTGTGGGGTCTTGGGTAGTCATTTGGAAAAACATCATAGTGACCTCTTCAGAGAAAGCTTATAACCATCTGATTTAACATTGAAATTAATGTTTGAAACATACCAGAAATGTCAGTTTCCAAGGAAAGTGTATTGGGAGGAGGTTATATAAGCCTAGTTTAAGCTTCACTGTTCTGTATTAGAAGCTGAAAGAAAAGTAGGAGAATTAACAAACTCACTGGTGATGTCATCCAAAACTTAGCTTGGGGGCTTTCAGTCCTTAGTTATCTCTAGGTGTGTCCTGGACGTATACATTTAGGCAGTGTTTAAAACATTGGATTAATGGGGATGGAGAAGATGGTTCAGCACTTAGCATTCTAGCAGAAGACCGGCATTTAGTTCCTACCACTCACATGTTGATTCATAACTATGTAAACTCCAATTCTAAGGAACACTACACATTCTTTTGGCCTCTGCTGGTACTGCAGATATTTGGTGTACTTGTATCAGGCAAAATATTGAACATAAAATAAAAAATGAATATTGATAAAATATATTGTTAATTTAATGATTTTTAAGTGACATCAAATATCTTGACATTCAAACAAATAATAAATGACTTTAAAATTTCACAGAAAATTTAAATTTTCTGGATAGATGACCATGATATTCTTCTGAATGATGTTAAATACAGACAAAATATGTCAAGTTGTCAGGCATTTTACTTCTGCGATATATTGAGCTTGTGGGCTTTGCTTTATAAACTCTTAAATCTTATTTATAGGCTATAAAATATTTTCAAAGGTACTAAGGTCAACATAGTCCTAAAGCCTAGTTTTTCTCCATTAGCAAGAGAAAAAATTGTGATATTTTTCATTCTTCTTTTGACTGACCTTCACTTGCCATTGTTGAAAATTAATGGAACTCAGCTGAACTTTTCTCAATTCACATTTTCCTACTTTGGGTTTCTTGACAAACAAAGACTTTGTATGATTTATTGGAAAGGGAAAAATGATCTCACATATTTGCATACATAACTACATGTTAGAAAAGAAAAAAGCTCAGAAAGAATAAAATATATAATATACAGTATTATCAAAGACAGTGAAGGACTGCTGTATGGGTTTCTGACTCACGTAGTACCAAGGCTTAGCTCCAGGGAATGGAGGCTAGTTGCAAAGCTTTGGGTTTACCAGTATCTCCCAGCTCCAGTTCTGCCTTTCCAGTTGTCGGTGTGGATCTGGGGATGGGATTCACAGAGCCAGTCTAGCTTCCTGAATGTTTCAATTAAAAACTTGAGTAATGCAAGATGATGTTGGTTGGTGATAAGAAAGTCTGGGATGTGTATTGGCTCCAGATGTTACGGAGTGAGTCTGGCATGTGGTCTCCAAGGAAAAAACTAATATTTGGAAATTTTATTGGGGTTGTTTTTGAGTCAACATATGAGGAATTCTAAAGAAAACATCACTTGGGAAGGCCTGGAGAAGGCTCAGCAGGCAAAGTGCTCATTGTTCAAGGAGGACGTGAGCTCAGATCCCTAGCATCTACATAGCACCAGGGTATGTTGAGACATTTCTGTGACCCCAGTGCTGGAGGAAGAGTAAGGTAGCTTCCTGAAGCTTGTTGTCTGGCCAGCCTCGCTGCAATAGTCACTCCAGTGGTGAGAGATACTGCTCCCCCCTCCCTGCAAAGTAAGGGGAGGACATTGAGAAAGATATCCTGATGTCAACCTCAGGCCCAGTGAATATTTTACTAACATTTTTCACAAGTTCAGAGAGCTCCCAGCTAGCACAATATGATGAATCATGTACCACATCAAGCAAGTGCTGAGAAAGGCTAGCAGATGGAAGGGTGATTCATTCTGCTGGGAAATAAGAAAGTATAAAACAATCATTATACTAATAGGTGTATTTCAATGGGATGAAAGAAGAAACCAAAGAGCTCTGATTAGTCAGATATAGAACAGAATGAGCAACAAACTAAGTAAAGTAGCAGTGTCTGTAGACCAAAGCACACATATGTGCCCATGTGTCCATGTTAACATACATAAAGTGTGTGTGGCTAAATGGGGGAAGAAAGCCAGCTTCATGCTTTTTGTTAAATCTCAAGACAGATAGATACTCTTATCCTTAAATGTGGTCTGGACATAGTCACTTCATCCAAAGAATTTGGACTCAAAACAGGGAGGAAATATTTTTGAAATGGGATTTGTGAAGTGTGTGTGTGTGATATTAGGAGCACAGAAGCAGGACATGTATGCAGTATGTAACTGACCATAAATGTAAACATGTTCCTTTTAGAAAGACAAGCTCCCTAGGAACACACTCAACTTTTGATAATAGCTGTAGTTTAGCACTATGGTTACAGTGACTTTTTCTCTTATATTGATCTGCTGACAAATTTTCTTTAATGATGTATTGATTTTAAAATAAAATGAAAAGGAAAGAATGGATGTTTTATGGATCAAAGAGCCAAGATATGCATTTGTTCTAGAAGCAATGACACAGAGAAAATACACCTGGCAGGGCTTCTTTAACTAAGGATTTTTAAAGGAACACACAACACTGGCAAAGTCATGAAAACATAAGAATAAAATCAAAGCATAGTTATTTTTGCAACTGCTACCCATATTTAATACTCACCTCAGTCCTCCATTTTCAGTTCCTCTGATAGTTTCAGGCTTACATAAGAATTGTATCTGGGAGCACATGTCGAAACATAAATTACATATATATGGCAGTGTGTGTGAACTCATCTTGGTAACCACATTCAATGACTGTGTGAATTCCCTGAAGTCAGAGCACTCCATTTCTTCACATTTAATGCAAGTTGTTAAGAATATAGAGTATCTATTGAGACATACATTCACATCCTTTATCTACTGTTCTTGTCCTTTTGAATAGACCTGGAAGTTGAAAGTAAAACCTTTCTGAAATAATAGTGGCGAAAACATTAGTAGCAGTGTGTGTGTGTGTGTGTGTGTGTGTGTGTGTGTGTGTGTGTGTGTGTGTGTACATGTTTGTGTAAACATGCATGTATTTGTGTGTGTGGATGAGTGTGCACAAATGCCACAGCATACTTGCAGTTCAGAGGACAGTCTTGGTCTAGTTCTTACCTTTCACTTTGCTTGATATAGGTTTTTTGTTGTTGTTTATCACTGCATATACTTGGATAGCTAGGCAATGAGCCCTTGGAGCTCCTCCTGTCAGCTCCTCCCATCTCTGCATAGGAACATCGGGGTTTGTGCCACTTTTTAATGTGAATTCTGGGTATTCGGACTCAGTTCCTCACATTTGCACAACACACCTTTATCTACTGAAACATATTCTTACACCCCTAAAAATCTTCTGATTGTCTATCTTGGGGAATAGACTATGTAACAGTGTGATTCTTACAAATGATATATAAATAGCACAGGATGAGAATTCTTGGGAACTCAATGGTCTTTACAACACTGGCTTCTAAGAGAGTGTAAGGATGCTTACTGTAAGCTATATATGCCCGAGTCTTTCACACTGTAGTTAAATGCCTATGTAGATATGAGCATGCCTGCCTCAGGTACTACAGCCCGAACAAATGTAAGAAAGTAGTGAAAGCAGCACCCTGATCCCTGATTACCAACAAGCTACATTCTTCTAATCACTGAAAAGTAACTGACAAGCAGGATACATGAATGACCAAGGCATAAACAAAATCATATTTAGGTGTAATGTGGGATAAATAATGCAAATAAAATTTATTTTATTAATTCTCACATCATTTTGTAAATTGAAAATCCAATATCTTGTGGCTCAACTCTACCTAGGAACTCACACATTTTTAAATTAATGTGTGATTATCTCCATTAACATCATTTCAATGTGATTATTTTAAGTGTGATTTTTTTTTACTGACAAAATTCATTTTATCGCCCAGTGTATTGCCTTAATAATGTAATAATGAGCACAATCCTTGCTGCAATCAACAAGATGGTGTGGTGTGTTTTATTTTTAATCAAAGATGTCACAAATGAGACAGTTAGACATCAAGTAAGAAAATGGATTGTTTCATTAGAAAGCTGAGGCCAACGCTAATTAGGTTGTGTATATACTACTACATATGAGAGCATAGAAAAACATCATGGAATTCACAGTACCTGGATGACCTTTAAGCATGATTCTTTTTCTGCAGTCCAACTTTGACCTTTTCAGATAATGCCCCTGAATTTGCAGTGTGCCACTGTTTGGCAAGTAAGTGTCTATAATGAAAGCAACTGCTGGGATGCCATGAACTGTTTCCCCAGCTGAGAATGACAACCTCTTAAAGCCACTGAAAGCTTTAATGGGAACAAACCTGTTTACTTGTAGAAGCAAGGCTTCTTGCTTGAAGAGACTAATCAATTCTTTCACTTGATGGAAATTTTAATTGAAGACAGCATCCAGAGGTGAAAGTAGCATGCAGCTAGCGGCTCTTCTTGCCAGGCTACAGTATTAATTGGGACTGTCCTAATATTTTCATTGTTGAATTCACTTGACAGAAACACTAAATTACATGAAAGTTGCTTAGGCATGAATTTTGTGAGAGGCAATCTTTCTAAATTTGAACATATGTAGGAAGCATACAACTGATCAATTAGAAGGATAATTTCACAATTTGCCCACAATACAGTATCATATTTGCTTCCCTTTACCAATGAGGTATAAAATTCACCTCATGCTCATATCAATAATATGGGTAATTTGTTCTGAAGCAAATATATGCTCTGGAGGTGCCATTTACCACTTGTTAACTATTTTCTAATTTTTCTTATTTCCCATGAGCAACGTGTGACATTTTTACAGCCTTTGTGTATGCTCAGTTGTATGATTAAAAACATGTATCAGTCAATAGGTTCCTGAAAAGTGTCAAGAGTAAAGATGATGATGATGATGATGATGATGATGATGATGATGATGATGATGATGGCAGTATCAAGGTAGAAAAGTGACCATAACCTAAAGAGTGTGCCATTTTGTCCATTTATTGTGTGCTCTTTCTGGAAAATACTCTACTGAGGCTGCCACACCCTCAAATATCAGTAGAAGAGAATTTGAAAAATCATTCTCACTTGGAGGGCTCAAAACTGAGGGGAAGATTACTTATTTTCAGCTTTCTACCCATGCACTCAAGAGAGATACTCAATCCTCATCAGAGAGCCTTCTCCCGGAAGCCCTAAGCCATCATCCCAGAAACATTTTCAAGCATTTTCTGTTTTACTTCAAGCCCATCCATAGACTACCCCACAGTCATCCCATAGCTATCTGACTTTCTAAAAGAGAACCATGAACTATTCAACTTGGTACTTGACATACTCAGTATAACACCTGGCACACATTAGGTGCCCATTAAATGCTAATGGTAACAGAATGCATTTCAGTTTCATAGTAACTTTTTCACTTCAATTTTAGTGGGGTTTTATTGTTGTTGTTCTTGTAGACAGTAAGTCTAACAGACATTTCATTAGTCAAAATGCCCTTTAAGAGAGTGGAAATGGGATCTATTTGATGACACACACCTTTAATCCCAGCACTTAGAAAACAGAAGCAGGTGGATCACTATGAGTGGGCAGCTCAGCTGGTTTACATAGACAGTTCAAGGCTAGGTGCAAATAGCATAATAAATCACTCACAGTAGAATAGCTTCAACTTGTTTGTTCATATTCAAATGTAAATCTGCACTTGGCAGTTACAGATTTTTGTATTGTTTGTGGTATGTATATGCATACACGAGTATATCACAAGTCAACACTGGGCATCTTAGTTGCATTCCACTTTCTTTTTCTAAAAAGTTATTTTTCCTATCATTTAATGTGAATATGAGTGTAGAGGCCACAGATCACCCCTGAGCTGGAGATACATTCAGAGGAGCAATCCATGCACCTATCTGCCTTTCCATTTCTCTAGCTTCATCTTCCTTATCTTTTGAGACAGTCTGCAATTGGTCACAGCTTTCAGTTCATGACTGAACTGACCATGTTATATCTAGAAGACAGTGTTTTTTAACAATCCTCAGTCTCCTCTCACAATCTTTCCATCTCCCACAGTGTTTGTTCTCTGGGCTTTGGAGGGAGAAAAGGGTTCCAGGAAGAATCTTCTACTGATGTTTTGCAGGGTGAACAGATAATTAAAGTGTCTTCTAATTTTTTTTTTCTAAATCTATGTACTAGTTCATCCCTCTGGTGGTTTCAGAAAGAGGTGATCACGCAACTCTCCTCTACCCTTGATGTGCATAAGTTTCACTTTCTAACTTCTATTATTGTGGAGCCATAGTGAAGATGATCATTTAGGGTATAGGGAATTTGACAATGTTATACAATATGCCACTTTGCCTCTTTCAACATTAGCATTATAGTTAGAATTGGTCACTTTCTGTATTCTTTTCAATGCTTAGTTGCCATTGTACTTCTTACAAACTAAAGATAGAAGGTTCCATGATTGTTTTTCATGTTTATCTATAGACTTGCATGCATATATACAAATGTAGCAGCACATGCTAACATGACTGATTCATTCACTTAGTTTCATTTCAGTTTTGCCAGAATAATATAGCTCTTGGAAGATTAAGAGGCACATAATGTTTGCTGTTAATCTCTTGTAACCTTTCTTCACACACAGGGGCAATTTCTAACGTCTGTGACCTCAGAAAGATGTTACTAAGATAGATCTCTAGGCTTGAGTAGTGCATAGTATTTATAGAAGAGATTTATCCATAAGATATTTAGGAGAAAATGCCATACTTGCACACAACAACATTTTGTGCTGTCATCACAGAGTATAAAAAGTAAGACCACATTAAAAAAAAAAACATAAGAAAGAAAAGACAGGGAGAAAGGGAACAAAGTTTTCTTCAAGTAGACAAGGCCAGTTTACCTCTGAAAGCTATTTAAACTTAATTGTTTAGAGGGAAGGCAAGGTGGACAGAGCCCCAGGCCACTTCATACAGCCATTGTCTCAGGCATTTCATCAGGATTTTTTCTAGTACTCTCACTCTTTGTTCATCTTCTACTTTAATGATAATGATCCTTTATCTTTATTAAACAGACTGTGAATTATACATATTATTGGCAAATACTTATAAATATTTTCTCTCCATATAGAACTATCTTTTAAACTATAATTGTTGTCTTCAGGTTGACTGATTACTAAGCAATGGGTGTTTCCCTTTTCGATATTTACATCTACACGGTGCTTTATGTCCCATTTCTTAGCCATTGTTGCTCCAAAATTCTAACTTCTCCCCATCTCTGTTTACATACATTTTGACATTTTGTCATTCCCAAAGCTGCTTTCTAGTACTTTCTGCCCTTTTTATGACACCAGTGACATATCTTCATGTATTTGAGTATGTATTTATTAAAGGAAAAAGATAAAAATGGAGTATCCATTTTAGGCCTCTGAAAAGAACTGGAGAGGTCATTGTTTATCAAGTCTCAGAACTGACCATTCCTGAACCTTCCAGGTAGGCTGCAGACACATCTGCCTCATAAATGAACAGACCTTATTTAATGTTGTTAAAGGTTTATTTCATGTTTATGTGTGTGTGTGTGTGTGTGTGTGTGTGTGTGTGTGTGTGTGTGTGTGTGTGAATGATTGTATGTTATACATGTATAGATGCCAGTGGAGACCAGAATAGTCATTGTATCTCCTGAAGCTGGGTTACCAGTGATTATGAGCTGCCTAACATGTGTTCTGAGAGTAGAACTCTGGTTCAGAGCAGCAAGTGCTAATAATCTCTGAGCCATCTCTGTTCTCTGGATTGATGCTTGATTGGGCAAAACCAGTTGCTTGGAATATGCTTCCCAAATTTCTGCTAGACTGTGAGGGTCTCTCCCCAGATGATCTAGAGGCTGAGTCTTTGACCCACTCTTTTTCTATCAAAACATCTTAACCTTAGCTACCACTAGTCACAGTTCCTTACCAACAAGTGGTATATTCTAAAACTCCTGTAAGCTTTAATGTACACATTAAGTGCTGTTGATTTTTTTAAATGTCAAAAACATTTCAAAACTGCTTGAATTTATTTGCTTTAACATAGTAAAATAATGTAATTTTATGTGTTCTTAATTAAGTTGATTTTATTCCCAGTTGCTAGTTATTTCTGTTACTACTAGATGACTAATTTCTTTAGGATCAGGGCTATAACTTGTTTAATCTCTGCAACTTTGCTTAGGAGAGCTACTTGTTCAATACTTAAGTGCATTGAAAGTTGGATTGCTTTGCTTTTATTTTTATTTTGGTCCCTTTTTTATGGGTTGCTTTACCTCCTAGCAATTTAAGTAATTCTTGAGGTTAATTATATTGAATTTTGGAAAGTGAGACTCATAACAATTATGCAATTAACTTAAGATCAAACACGAACAAATAAACATGAAATAATCCAGTTAGATTTTTCTCCCTAAATCAATAGTTCTTAATCTTTTTCACCTGTAACCCTCAAGCATAGATGTGACCAATGATTTGGCCATAAAAGAAGTTATGTTCTGTATGCTCCTAAGTGGGTAACTCTTATACCAACCATATGTTCTTATTGTATTCTTTATTTGCTTATTAATCAAGGATTTTATCATTATCACTACCACCACCATCATTATTATTTGGGTAACTAGAAGAGAGGGTAGCTAACAGTGATTGTTTTCCTTCTGCTAGTTTGAGTTTCTCAGTGTCTTTCTTTGGTGTATGTACCAAAAAAATTGAAAGTTAGAGGAGAACCCCTGGCAGCTGCATGTAAGCAAAGAAGCCAAGAAACCACACTCTGGCTGGAATATAAAACGTCTCTCTGAGGAGCCTTATGTGCTAAAGACTTGATTTTTGGATTATGGATTCTCTGGTCTTTGCCTAGAAAGTCACAAATTAATACTCTAATGTACCCATGAAATGATAGTGATCCTGGGAAATGGTAGAGAGTATTAAATAAGAGCCATTTTGAGGGAGAGAGTCACAGGGGTAATAATGCATGGGATTTTCTTACTTGTGACTATGTTCTATTTCTGTCTCTGCTTCCTAGTCATGTAAGATAAGAGACTTCTACCCCTGTGTATTCCTGTTCAGGCTTGCAACAGACCAACACAGTAGAGTCAAGCTATGATGGACAGAAACCATGAGCAATGTCTGTGCTTTGAATGTATTTCTCCCAGGAATTTGGTCACCAAGATGAAGAACTGATGAATATGGTCTTGATGACAAAGTGCAGCAGGAGCTGACTGACTGGTCTTTTCTCACCCACCTATCTCTGAGGCTTACTATGGAGACATTAGGAAACACAGCCTGGCAAGTAAATGACTGCTCCCACTGGGACTGTTCATTTCTGGGACTCAATTCTGGAGTACAACAAGATTTGGGGAAGCACAGGTGAGCACGTTTACAAATAACTAAACAGCATTGCCGACTCTTCTGTTGTTCTATTCAAGCACAAGTCCTTGATTTTGTCCCTGACATTGCAAAAACAAAATAAAGCAAAACTAGAAGTACAGATTCCTGAACAGTTGCTCTGTTTCTGCGTAGCAACACTGGCATCTTTGGATGTCCACATTCTCATCTTTTAATGAAGAGAGATATGATCTTCCCATGGGAGCCTTTCCTCCCATTCTTTATCCTTCATCGTCCCTTTCTCATTCCTCTAATTCTGCCTGAAAAGTGGCATTTAGACATGGAATGCATGTAATTGGATTAGATTAGAAATGCCTGGTTTCTGTTTTGCCAATTTGTGGAAATAGTCTACAATCATTATTAGTATTATGTATTTCATTATTCCATAAAAAAGAAAAGGACTAATAATGATGAACCATCTAAAAATCCAAGTAAACACTGTACAAGGAAAAGTGAGGCCATGGCAAGGAATTGGAACCACGCTGATGCTTGTTGCTTTTCATGGATATGCTGATGTGCAGTGATATTTGAGGTCAGAGCTCTAGATCTGGTGGGCCAATCAAGGAGCTGTTTGCTGAATCAATCTGTAAGAAGCCCAAAAAGTCATTAAATCAAGCCAGAAATGATACCCCTTTGCATATCCACATATAACTTCTCGAATCATTGTTGAAGTATTAAAAAAGTTCTTTGCTTCCTATAGCAGATAATGCCCTTAAGTAAAACTATAAAAAATAAAGTGTTTCTGGCTGGCCATACTTTACTATTGAGTTGTTGAAGAAGTCTTGAAAAGCACATCTGAAGTCTGAAGGTGCTCTAAATTACCTTTCTGCCCGAGGTACTTACAGCACTCTCTCATCCTTTTGAAACTCTATTTTAGTTCCAGAAATAAATGGAGTAATTTTAGCTCTCCCAGTCAGGGAGAGGGACAAAGCTTCTCTTAAGTGGCAGTGACTACCTTAGCAGCAGAATATGGATGCAATTGATACAGAGCAACAGACCGAATGCTTCAATAAAAGCAAGAAAGCACTATGTGATGAGGCAGTGAATTATTGTAAATGTCTAATTAAAGACACAGGACACCTAATAATTACTATTGACAAGACTGCTTAGACTCATGTGTCAGGAGTTTTTGAAATTTTAAAACAAAAGAAATAATAACAGATGATTAATGTCCCTCTTACCTTCAAAAAAATGGTGAAAAGGAAGCATAAAGTCATGGATTTCCAGGTCATGAGGCACTCTTTATGAACAGTATATTCTTGCTCATTTAATTTCTTTTTGCTTCATGTGAAGTTTTATTTTTATCACAGAAATATAAGTATATAGTTTAAAAACTCCAAATGATACTGTAAGGCTGGCAAATGGCTCAATAATCTATTTATATCTTCATTCCCTAGAGGGTGTTTTTTTCTGAGATTTTTAATTACATGCCTATATTAGTTCTTGATTTTTGTCAAGGGGACATTATTATAGATTTTCTATTATTAGAACTGGTGATTTTCCCAACCCTTGGGCAACTTCCTTTACTCGAACAACTTTATTTCATCTACCCTCTTAATATGTTCATACAGATAACTCTAGATCAATTTTCAGTTATTATATTAATCTGACTTTGTAAATACTGTCCACAGTTGAGAGAATAAAATACAATGATTGCATTTTACCCATGATATTTTTTTCTGCTTTTGATAATTGCTACATATATTTGCACACACAATTTTCTTTCTGTTTGTAACTATCAGGTCCCTCAACCTTCTCATTGGAAATACCATCTTCAAAGGCTATTATTTTCATTCCTTTTAAACCATTTTCACGTAGATACTGTATTATAGATACTGGCCCAGTTTTCCACATCTCCATGTATCTAGACCCTATAACTCTACTGCCTATTCCACCTCTGCACTTGGACATATATTGGATTAACCACCTGTAGAATATCAACTCAATACAAAAGAAGAGTTTGAATAAGCATCTGTGAATTTCTGCCTTCATGAGACTATACCTTGGTTACTCTGTCACTGAGGAATAAGAGTAAAACGAGGAATTGGCATGGCAGTCAGCTCCTGACAGTTACCAGCTGAATGCATGCCTGGACAGGTCTTGCCATGGTCACCTTAGCCTAGTCTGGACATGCATGATACCACTGAGAGAGAACACAACGTTGAAATGCGCCACACTTTGATGGGATTTTCCTCAACAAGTCTAGCAGTGCAGATACACTCTGCTCAGGGCCCTCAGTTTTGCTCAATTGTCAACTGCTTTGGTGACTCTTTCTCCTGGGTACCACTATATCATTTTGGATTCCCCCAGTAAAGCAAGCCATCTAGGAGCATCCTAAGAAATTTGTTTTCCATTGATATTTATTTCCATTGACAAGGGTCTTGATTTATGAGGCCAAATTTGACAGTGTTGTTTTCCTAGTTTCTCCCCAAATTTCTTTCATTTTTAAAGACTATGAAAGCATCCTGAGCTCCAATCTTAAAACTTTACCTTTCTTAACATGTTTTAGCTCTTACTATATTTCAAAATTAGAAAATTTTGTGATGTAAGATTTTCAATGAATTTACTTTGAATGTACAAGGAACATTTAGTTTATTAGCACTGTCTAGAAATGAAGCTATTCTAAACCAGTAGTATTGTTTTCATTATTACATTGGTAATTTCTGTTTTCTCACTGTGCTCTCCCCAGTTTTAATGTTCTTGTAAGCATGGATGGATCCCTTAGTCTTTAATGTTTTTAGGTTATTTTATGAAATAATTTTTGGGACCACATTTCAGATTCTTCAATAGGTTTATAAATTTGGTTGACAGATTATCTTTTCCTTCTAAACTTTTATTGTTTTTATATTTTCATCTTCTTTTCTCCTATTTCCCATCATTTTCTTTTATTTTCTACTATTTTGCCTCATTGTATGTGTACTTTTTCTAGTGTTAGGCTTGGAATCCACAGCCTCCTGGATGCTAGACACATTTTAACTTATAGATGATTCTTCAGTACATTCTCCTTTGTAGACCCACAACTAAAAGCAGATGCAAAACTGCATACAGAAGTAGATCACATTGATTTGATGATTTTATCAAAGGTCTTGAGCACATGGGCTAATTGGCTAATGAGTGTTTGAGTCTGTGGACCTTTTCTCTCATCTTACTTTCCTAGAAAATATGCCATCAGTTTGTGATAGAACATTGTAAATCTGAGAGGTAGTATTTTGATACAAGGATGATAGATTTTCCTGAATTTCCCCCATCTTCTCACCCCTGCTAGCACTCCTATCTCTGATGTGTAATGGACTGCACACTTTCTCTGTGAAACTTACCATACAGGAAAAACTTTTGGCACATTAGGAAAATAATTTGTGGATTAAGGGCCTCAAGGAGACATTTCTGAGTACAACTGCAAAGACATGCTCTAAAGTCAGTCTGCTTAGGTTATGTTTCCTTTACACACCCAGTGTCCTGGCTTCCAATGTCTTTGTGCAGGTGACCACACTGGTTCTCCCTGCACAGCTGACTTACCCATCAGTTGCCATTACTGTCCACCTGTGATCCAACTTTAAAGTCAGTAAAGTCCCTCTGTGCTTCCTACTTTTGTTCCTCTTGAACAACTATTTTGAAATATTAAGGATTACTTTTACAGAGCATGTGGAAATATTACATGTTTATAACATACAATAGTTGATTACAAAATTCTCATGTTAAGGGTTTTACAACTGCAAAGTTGACAAAAAATTACTGTAATTGTTATCTATATTAGTATAGCTAATCAAAGCCAGGCTAAACTTTATTTAAAATATATTTGAAACACTGAAGACCTTAGGATTAGCAATAGCTATTAATTTGAAAAAAATCAGAAAAATACCAAATTATTTTAGGTGATATATATTTTGTGAGACACTGGAGCAATGTAAGTAAATATATATTTCATTCGTCCTTGAAAAAATATATTCTAAACTACTTAAGGTGGATTAATTCTGAAAAAAAATGTGAACAAAACCTTAATTGTTAATCAAGGTCAAACTTATCCTTTACAGAGAAAATATGTTAGCTCTGTGTGCAAGCATTATTTCTGAACAAATTTGAGAGTAGTGACTGGTTTAACCTACTCTTATCTCTGTAAAGAATCTAAGCTAATGAGGTAAGGCTTGGTGATCAGCTCATTGAAACTCTAAAAATAGAGAGAGTGATAGATGTGGTGTCAGAATTCCTACACAAAGGCAATAGCACTAAAGCTAACAGTGATCAATGCCCAGTTACAACATCATGACACTTCAATCATTTAATGGCATCCTTATCTGCTAATTACTCCTTTCCTTGGATTAAGATTATTATATCTTCAGTGAAAACTTGTGACAATATTGATATTTGTTTATGATTATTTGTCTTTGCTTAAATCTTGGTTGATCTGACATGGAATCCAGTTACTAAGTCTATAACAATCTTTTCTTATAAATAAAAAATATTAGAAAATATTTGTCAATGGTAATTTACTATAAAAGGCTACTTTAACAAATGTTTTAATTCTTTTAGAAGAATTTGGAGTAGCACAATGGTGTTAATGAGTTTTGTTCAGCAGTTCTGATTTTATGAGCTCTGTAAACTTTCAAAAATGCATACCTGTTTTTGAATGCATATTAGTTAGTTAGTTAGTTAGTTAGGTGATGTAGGTAAGCAAAGTTAGGGTTGACTACGAAGTCTACCATGCCATGTATTGGGTATAATAACCCAGGGAGAGTCAGACACTCTGAGATTTTTAATATGTGTCTTTACAACAAGGAAAATGTGATCTATGAACAAAATTTGTTCTTAGCACTGCTCTAGCTACCTATGGAGAACAGTTTTATGTGTTGTCCATGATATAGGCTATTAATAAGTCAGTGTTGGATTTTTCCCAACTGTGAAAGAACCAGAAATATGAATTTGTAAGCATATGCTTGTTAAAAACAAAATGCTTAATTTGCCCAAATCACAATTCTCCAAGACTGAAAGGCTAATGCATTTAGTTCTTGAGTCTGTCTCCAGAGGGTATGTAAACTTTCCTGAGGTTTTAGTGTTTAGATCATTTTTCACTGCCTAGCAGAGAGAAAGCATATATGTCAGAATAAACTAGAGAACATTTTCAACTTTTGTCCTCTACAGTCTCAATCTGGTGGTCTGACAAACCACAAATATCCAGTCAAAAATTCAGTTTCCAGCCTAAGGATGAAAACTCTGAAGGCCAATCTGCTAAGATATTCCTGAAGCCACATGTCAGGACTGTGAGACTGTGAAGTGCTTTATAGCTGTGCTTGCTTCAAATTATGATGGATAAATCAGCTTCATTTGCTAATTTTATGATTTATGACATAATGTATGATCATAAATAATTACTCAAGTTTAATATATCCATCTCCAGGTTATAAAAAGTGCAAATTTTAAGTAGACAGATAAGTAAAAAAAAAAAAAAAAAGACTGCAACATTTCTTCAAAATCTGACATGGTAGTAGATGGTGAAATGACCCTGTCTGTTCACCATGCTCAGATAACTTCACAATGCTAAAATAAATTCACTCCTTTAGTCAGTGTGTGAATCATAGAATTTCTGGTTAATTTTTTTTTCTGTTGTGTCTATGAGTGGTAATGATAATGAAAGTCACTCCAGTTGCTATTTTGTTTGAAGTACACTCTGATGTACCTGTATGACCTTATTTAATCCTTCTATCTAGAGGGCTCCTCTTGACAAATATCTGATTGGATTTAAGGCCTACTTCATGAGAGGGAATCTATCCCTTCACACTGCTTGGGTGGCTAAGAACCTGAGAAAAGATAGCCCAGGGACCTAGGTAAACCCAAATAATCCTGATCTGCTAAAGGAATGTAGCGATAAAATGTCTCCTAAGGACATTGTGCTATACTCATAAATTAGTGCCTTATTCAGTCATTATCAGAGAAGCTTTCTGCTATAGCAATGAGAATAAATACAGAGACCCCCCGCCAAACAATGTACAGAGAGTGAGAGACCTAGGAACATTCAGTCATAAGTGGGATGTCTTCATTAAATCCGTCCCCTCGGGGCTCAGAGAACACTGCAGAAGAGGAGGCAGAAACACTCTAAGCCAGAAGGGGTGGAAGACAGCCAGGAAATGATACCTTCTAAAAACAGCAGGACCAACACACATCTGAACTCCCAGAGACTGTGGCAACAGGGACAGGGTCTCCACAGATTTGGGTCAGAGGCTGTCCCTGTGCTGAGAAGAGAAGTAGACACATGCCCCCATCCCTAACCAAGAGCTTATTTTCAATTGACAACCACTTGCAAATGAAAAATGAGCTTTCTCCAGTGGAGTCTCATTGAGTATACAACCCACTCAAAGGCAGGGCCCTTGCTCAGCTGTAAGTGACCAGCTCAAAATGTACTTAATGGAAGCTAAGAAGATTCTTTGTCTAATAATTCTTGGCCTCATAATGCTTTATCAAAGATTTCCCTTCCTCTACAGGTCGTTTGTCTTATAGTTTGTGGGTTTGGTTTATATGGGAGTTTTATTTGCTTTATTTTTCTCTGCATCTATATTTCCTGTGCTTTTCAGTAGGCTCTTTTCCTTCCTTCCTTCTTCCGTCCTTCCTTCCTTCCATTTTTCTTTCTTCTTTACATTCATTCTTTCTTCTTTTCCCTCCTTCCTTCCTTTCTTCCTCCCTCTTTTTCCCATCTTCCTTTCTTTCTTGGTCTTATTCTGGTTTATTTGCTTTTTATTTTATATTATTAATATTAGATTGCTGTCTGCATTATAAAGAGGTAGAGAAAGAAATAGTATGGATTTGAGTGGATAACATTGTGGGTAGATTCTGTGAGGCATTGGGGAAGGGAAAACCACAGTCAAAATGCATCATAAAAGAAATCTATTTTCAACTATAAAAGCCACATAAAACAATTATTGACTATTAGATGAGCAAGATGCATCAGTGTGTAAAGACACTTGCCACCAATCTTGCTTCTGTGTTCTATCCAAGGGTCCCACACAGTAGAGAGAATGACTCCTGCTCGCTGTTCTTTGAGATCCATATCTCACTATGGCTGCAAGTAACTAAACCCTCATTCATGCACATGAATATACAAATGAATAAATTAAAACATTTTAAAGTTAAGAATCCCGTATAACAACTCATGGGTTGTTCAAATCACCTGAGTTTCTTACATGCTGCCCTCTAATTTAGGTTAGAATGACACTTATAAAGGAATGTGCTAAACTTTGTTATTTTATAATTCCTGTCTGTAGCTTTTAGATCCATCTAATCAAACCATAAATAATGTATCAATCTTTATTCAATTAAAATATTATAGATATTTCAGGACAATTCTGTCTAATTTTACAAGTTACTATTTGAATTCTTGTTTTAAAATGATGAAAATGCATTTCTATTTTTCTTTCTGCTAATTCTTTCTGCTGTAGTCTATTTTCTCATTATTCCTTGTGTAAGTGGTATCTGAACTTGTGGATGCATAGATCAAGAGTAATTGGACTAGTATCAATATAGGTTAATATAATTTTATTCAGAGAGAAGGAACTCACACAAGAAACAGATGACCACCGCAAATTTCTGCTCCAAGGATCCACTCCGGCTGCTCTCTGTGACCCAACCAGAAACAAGAGAGCTAGCATGGGTCCTGATCCCATACCTAATCCTATCTCCAACATGTCTGTACCTGTGATCATGCCCAAATGGGCCTGGTCAGCACTACAGGTGTGGGGGGCTCTGCCTATCTCACTACAATTCACTTTTTAGTCTAAAGAAAAAGATTTAGACTTGATACAATACTATACACAAAGAAATCAAATATCAAGTATGCTCTAGGAGAAGGAAATGTAAGAACATACACACGTAAGACCTATTGCAGTGAAGCAACAAGAGCAAATGGCAAGAACTACATATCCAGTCATAAGGTAAAGGCATAGCAGAGATTATTATATGGTTGTCCCAAGCTGGAAAATTTAAGAGTTATACTTAATATTTCTATCTAGGAAGAGAGAACAATAATTGTGACAGTCTTATCTTCAACTTCATGAAACATCTGAGAAGGAAGATAACATTATTAGGGTAGGCAGGAAGTGTAGGTGAGCAACTTCCAAAAGGTGCAGCTACGACAGAAACAGCAGGCTACAGGGACAGTCACCCAAGCCTCACAGCAGCATAGGGGCAACCAGCTTTGGCTAAGGCCTAGAGTAACTGACTGGCCAACACAGAAGCAGGGAGGTTGAAAGGCTGTCTTACCCTGACATGGAAAGTTTCAGAGGTCTTCTTTAAGTTTATCTCCTGCAAGCTCAGTTATGATAGCATGTCCAAAGTCAGCGGTTGAGGTGGGGACAGTTCTTTGCCCAAGAGGCCATTAACTGAGGAGAGAATGAACTCCAGAAGGAGTGGTATCAGTGCCCAACATATACTCAGGAATAGCTTGCTGCTGTCAGGAGCAATTGTGTCTCAAATCAATGGAGTACTAATATTAAAACATTTAAATGCCATATTCTGCAGGTCTATGAAGTGTTTGAAAATCAAATATCTATGTCTGACTGATCTCATAGATAAGAAACATGGGTGATAATTATCTGTAATTCTTAGAAACATAGTTGTACAATGGCTGAATCTTCCCAAAATAATTTAGCAAGTAAAATGACTTCAAAGAATGTAACTATATATATTTCTCAGTAATGGAGATAGAACTGAAATGTCTTGTCCAGAGGTAGAAGTGTAAATCGCAAAATGATAAAATACCCTAAGTGATATCAATATACAAAGTGTATATAAATCAAGATAGTTTTATATTTGTGTGCAAAACATCATAAACAGAAAGAAGACCCTATAGAGTCAACATCCAAGAATGTAACAATTTAGGTTATCTATAGATAATAGTTGCTAAAAATTATTTCATAAGAAAATATGTTAGTCTACCTATATCCCATCCTAACTCTACCCCTCCCATCCAGACCCTTAAACTTATCTAAAAGAGATACCCAAGTCTGAGCATAACCTTCCATCCCAACCCTGTAGAACTTAAAACCAACCTTATGCAGGTGAATTATTCCATTTTTAGCATCAAGAGAAAAAAGAGAAAAAAAATACCTTTAGTGCCAACAGTAGGGAAAGGGAGCATTGTTTTCTTAGGATTATTTCCTGCTGAAATGGGATGATGATGACTCCATGGGATCCTGTAGGAAAAAAAGAACTAAAGCTACAAAAAGTCTGGAGAAGACTAGCTGTAACATTTGTAGCTTAACTGAAGTTCTTAACTGAAGCTCTGACCATGGTGTAACAAAAAGATGCACCATTTCTGATAGCTAGTCTGGAATTGTCTAGGGAAGTATAGTCCCAATACTGGTTTTAGGGTGGTGTTTGCAATTTCAAAGACATCAAGTTGAGTCAAGAGGAACTGATGAAGTAGGGCCCCCTCTTCTTTCTGAAGTTTTGAAAGATTGCATTTAGGTAGTATTGTGTTCACGGTGGAAGACATAAACAGTAATATCAGCACAGAAAATTTAACTTTAATAGGTAAGCATACAGGGAAAGGTAACAATAAGGATGAAAATAAGTATGAGGGAATAGGATTTTTGAGAGAAAACAGAGTTAAGGCAAATAGTAGTCCTAGATTTTGTTTTCTTCTGTCTTACATCAATGGCCTTTTGATATGAGACAGAAACTCTGAATTTTATTTAAACAGCATGTTTGAATTTGGAGAAGGAAGGCCAAATCCAACTCCAAAGCCAGCTTTGATTTTTATGTGAATTGGGACTATGACTGAACAGGGAAGTAATAAGATAAGAGTTTAGTATAAGGAGTTTACCATGAGTACATCAGATTTTTCCTTATTTGATGTTTTTTTCTGGATAGCTATCCTCTCTTCCTTAGGCATTCAGTGTCTGCTTTTTGAAGATGGGAGTTTTCTATTTTCCTGTAAAGACAAGAACAGAACATTCCCCTTAACTTTGTGAGGTCTCCAGACAGCTTGTTGGATATACCTTGGTGGATGACCTATCATTTCAGCTCATCAAGAGGTTTCTCTTGTTCAAATGGGATCTTGATCAACTTTAATGGTATCCAAAGCTTTTCTTCTCCTTTAGAAACAAAGGCAAAACCCCTACCCATCGTAACACATATCCTAGTTTTCATACTGAGGTCAATACATACTTGAAGTACACTGGCTGATTTAGTTCAGAAGTTTTTTCTGTTGTCCAGTGTCTTTCTGCGGCTATTTTTCCTTTCTCATTAGCATTAAAAAAGTTTAATGTTTGTAAAGCATTATGTAATCTGTGTTGGGGTCTTTGTTCCCCCTTCCTGTTTATAGAGTATTGCCTTTAAATTGTGATTATCACTTTCAACCACTCCTTGTCCTGTAGGATTGTGTGGTATATCAGTTATGTGCTTTATATTATAATATTTAAAAAATTGTTTCAATTTGCTGGAGATGTATGCTGGAGCATTATCAGTTTTTATTTATGTAATTATACCCATAATAGCTATTACCTTTAATAAGTGTGTAATAACAGAATCAGCCTTTTCAGAGCACAGAACAGTGGCCCAAGAAAATGTGTCTACTATATGGTGCACATATTTTAATTTTCCAAATTCTGAAAAGTGAAACATATCCAGTTGTCATATTTCATTTTTATGTATACCTTTAGGGTTATTACCTGCTGGTAAAGGAGTTTGCTTATAGAAGGAACAAGAAGGACATTTCCTTACTATTTCCTTAGCTTATTGCTAAGTGATGGAAAAATCCTTTTTCATGCATGCTGGGTGCTCATAAGCTGTGGCAGAGGGATGAGGGTAGTGCCACTGCGGTGCAAGCACTGCGCTGGGTGAAACGCAGTCTTGCTGTGGGCTGCAGGTCCCATGAATGTCCACACTGGTCACCAGATATGGATGTGTGGATCAAGATTAATTGGACTAGGCTCAATACAGGTTAATATAATTTTTTTTTCAGGGAAAAGGCACTTACACAAGAAACAGATGACCACCTCTCCAAGGATCCACTCAGGCTGCTCTATGTGACCTGACCTGATCCAACAGAGCGATCATGGGTCCTGACTCCATACCTAATCCTAATCTCCATCACATCCGTACCTGTGATCCTTCCCAAATGGGCATGGTCAGCGCTACAGGTGCAGGGTGTGGGGTACGGGGAGTGAATATCTTACTACAATTCCCCTTTTAGTCTAAAGAAAAAGATTTAGGCTTGATACAAAACTATATACAAAGATAGCAAATATCAAGTATTCTCTAGAAGAAGGAAATTTAAGAACATACACAGTTAAGACCTATTGCCAATGAAGCGACAAGTGCAAAAGGCAAGAACAACATGAATTCTACATGCTTTTTAGAATATAGAAACCATATTTCATCTCCTCTGATGTTAATTTTTGCTCTACTTCACAAGGTTTAATTTGACTGTACTCCATACACCTGCTTATGAGGGGTTATGTCGTGCATATGGTTTTTCATATGGTTCTTCTGAAAATTTGGAGCAAGTATTAGTCAGGATAATATATTCACTTAATTACCATGTACTTAAACATGTAGAAGAGATGGTTGCTATACACAATTTATAAATGTCATGAAGTTGGCTAATATTTGCTTTGGAGAATATAGGCTAAGAAAGAACACCAAATATTCATTTATTCTATGACTAGTGCTTTGACTTCACTTAACTCTTAGTGACTTAAGAACTAACGTAAGTGACAAATATAGCCATGGAGAAATTTAAAATGAGCAGTACATTTAATTTAGTTCTATGAATAAATTGAAAATGGCATTCTTATAATTATGCGGACAAAATTTTCCAATGCTAATGAATATACTACATGTAAATAGATTTCTACTTTTATGGGATGATGTAGAATTGGAAGGCAAGCTCATGTGAATAGGAGTATGTGTCAGCAAAGGACCCTCATGGCTGTGTGCATGCTGGTGCAGCAGCTATTAACAACTTCTTCCAGAGAGGCAATAATTCCCACCACTTTTATCTTAACCGTTCCCCAAGTTATTACCAATCAAAGGAAAGAAACAAAAATATGCATTTTTTGTATAAATAGTCAAATAACTAAAACAAAAACATTTGTTGAAGTCTCGTTTTTATATGATTTTTATATGTCTAGGATGGAATAGGATATTTAATCATAGCTTATGATCTTCCACCCCTTTTGTTGAAACAAATGAAAAATTTAAAAGGAAAGGTTACTTCAGGGTATTTCACCTTTATCTGTTAAAAATAATTTTACTCCTTAAATAAAATGCATTTATTTACATCTCTGTGGCACATTTTTCTGGAACAGATTTCTCTGGCTCAGAGGATGTGTTCTTTTGTATTCTTTTAAAGACCATATTCTGACTGTAAAAAATGGGCTTTTTTTTAGCCTATTTCTTCTTCTTTGTAGAATACCAAATCTCCTTTGTGATTCTGTTTTTATTTGCCTCTGAACAAAAGAATGCTCATTCATGATGACTTTTATCACATAGGTAATATGTGGCAAGTGATCTTTCTATAACTTTTAAAATATCAGCTGTCCCTATATGTAATGTCATTATATTCATATACATAAAGAACAAATGAAATATTTTATGCTTAATCCTTATTCCTCCTTTACACCCCCTCCATATTCTCCTAAGTCATCTTCTGCTGTATTCAAAGCTATTTAAGATTTCTTTTTGAATGAGAATGACCCCCATAGGCTCATGCATTTTAACACTTGATCTCCACTTGGTGGAACTATCTAGGAAAAATTAAAAGGTATGGCCTGGTTGAAGGAGGTATGTCACTGGGGGTTGGCTTTGAGGTTTTAAAGCACTGGTGTCATTCCCAGTGTGTTCTTCCTCTGCCTCCTACTTGTAGATTAGGATATGAGCTCAGCTCTTCTTACTGCTAATTCTTTGAAAATTCAAGTTATATAAATGTTATCTTTGATAAGGTGCTGGGGTCATGATATTTTGTTGCAGCAATAGAAAAATAAGTAACACACACTATTTCACATTAGTGCTTGAATACAGGACTATCTACTAGAACATTGAAATCTACCAATGTCAATATCTTCAATAAAAAATAATTCTTGTGGGTGTCAGTTGGGGGCCTGGGCAGTCTATGGGTTCTGGCAGTGGAACCAGTATTTATTCCTAGTGCATGAATGGGCTTTGGGAGCCCATTCTCTATGGAGGGATACTCTCTCAGCCTAGATACATGAGGGGGAAGAGGGTGGCTAAGTCCTTCCTCAAATGATATGACAAACTTTGATGATCCCTGAGGAGTTGATAGGGGGTTGGATGAAGAAATGGTGGGGGGGGAAATGGGAGAACTGGAGGGAGGGAGAGGGAGCTATGATTGGTATGTAGAACAAGATTGTTTTTAATTTAAAATTAATTAAAAAGAATGATCCTCCCTCCCCCAACAACTGTCTGCTGTCGAGTCTATCTCGACCAGCAAGAGAAACACGACCACGACTCTTCTTCAAGCAGTTTATTCAGGAACCTTGTACATCAGCTTCTCTCCTCTCCCAGCCCCCACAAGCCCTTAAGTAGATGCTCAGTGCCCAATCAGCTCATGCCATCTAGCAATCCCGGATTGGCCACAGAAGGAGGAAGCACGCCAGATGCCTCAAGCACTTCCAAATAAGGCTTGTTTACAGCTAAGCTTGGACTACCTGGCATCCAGCCAGGTGCCATCTTAGGGCTGTGGCTCTCCATAGTCTGCCACTAATACCACATAAGTGTGATGTGGGGCTCATCTATGTCATGATTTTGGAGGGTTTCATAGTCTGTAGTCTTGTGTAGGTAGCCCAGCTACTGTGAGATCATAATTGTCATAGCCATGCCATATCTAGATGTCATTTTTTTCACAGCAATTCTCCCTAATCTCTAGATGTTACATTCTTTCTTCTTCCTTTTGTATGATATTCTTTGAACCTTAGAACCTTAGTGGTGGTGAGGGGTAACATAAATGTCTAGTTTAAGGCTGGCTACTCAATTTCTTACACTAGGGACTTAGTGAATTATATTTATCCCTTTGATTGTTGTCCACTGTGAGAAGAAGCTACTCTGACTAAGCTTGAGAACAGATAAGGTATATAGAAATCAGGGAAATGATTTCATTTACAACACACACACACACACACACACACACACACACACACACACACACGCGCGCGCGCGCGCGCGCGCGCACACACAGTGGGGTGGGAATAAATCTGACAAAGGAAACAAAAGACTTCTATGATGAAAAATTTAAGACAGTGAAGAAAGAAACTGGAATATAGACATTAGAAGATAGACAAACATCTCATAATCATGTATTAGAAGAAATAATATATTGTGAAAATGATTGCTTCACCAAAAGCTATCCACAAATAGGTTGTATTCCTAATCATAATTGCAATATCATCACTCACAGATATAGGAAGAAAGAGCAAAAAAATTAGATGGTAGTATAAAAGACCAATGACAGTCAAATAAACCATGATAAAAAAGAATACTGTGGGACAACCTTATTTCAAATTATACTGCAGAGTCATAGTATTACAAATGTCTTGGTTCTGTTCCAAAAATAAATACATGGAAAGCAGAATAGACTTGAAAACCTATATATAAATCTAGGCAACTATAGTTAACTAATATTTGACAAAGAAGCAAAAAATGTACATGGGAAAAACGATAGAACCTTCAATTAATAGTGTTGGCGAAACTGGATTTTAACGTGCAGAAAAATGATACTAGATCTTATGTCTCATCATGTGCAAACTTAGCTCTAAATTAATCAAGGAGCTCAACATTAGATTGAATACTATGAAACTGCAGGAGAAAGATGTACGGAACAGCCCTGAATTTATAGACACAGTAGTGGCTTTCTGAATAGAATTCTAGTAACACAGGAACCAAGATCAACACTCAACAAATAGGATTTATGGAAATAAGTCTTCTCAACAACAAAGGAAATAAAATGGAATGAATGGGCAGCCCACAGAATGAGACCTTTGCCAGAGGTCTCAACACTGGATAAGAATATATATGATACAAAGGATGATGTAAGTTACACACTTAGAGGATAAGCAACCCAAGTAAAAAGTGAGGTGTGAACTGAATGGAAATTTCTCAAAATAAGGGATGAAAATGCTTGGGAAACTCTTATAAATGTAGGCATCCTTAGCCATCAAGAGAGTGCAAACTAAAACTGCATTAGGATTTCACCTCACACAGGCAGGAAAACAAGTAATAGCAAATGCTGGTGTATGGATATCAATCAGTAGATCATAAGAAAAATGTGACACCTACACAAAATTGAATATTATTCAACTACAATTTGCAGATAAACTGTTGGAACTAAAAACAATTATGCTGAATAAAGTAATTCAACAGCAGAAGGACAAATTTTCTATTCTCTTTCTCATATAGGGACCCCAGTTTTGTGTATTTTGCTAGGAGCACAGATAGAAGCCAGGGAAGCAGAAACATACTTTTTGGGAGACTTTAGTAAATTATGGGCCAAACAAAAGTAATTGTGTGGAACACAATAGTCAGACAGACTTAAAAATGTTTGACAGTATGATGAGTCAGGAGATGAGGAGTGGGCTAACCCAAAGAAAGACAGTATGAGAAGCCATATGGAAATCTATCTTCTCACAACCAAACCTTAAAAAAATGAATAAGTTGAAGGAGAGTAAAAGACATGTTAAAAAATAGAAGGATTAAAAGTACTGAGGATTCAACTATTAAGTAGATATGGGGTGTGGGAGAGTGGGAGATTATCAGCAGTGGAATTGGTTAACCAAGACTAAGGAGATACGTTCAAGTCTTATGGACTCATAAGTTAGTAACCTGGTTTCAAAATAAAAGATTTCAAATGAATTAACACAGACAATGTTGAGCCTAAGAAACTTGAGATATTAAATGGAAATCTCAGGACAAAGCATGAGATACATCCCTAGGAGTCACTGGTACAGGAGACTCCAGAAGTCTCCATACAGCTAGGCTATTACCACTGAATATCCACCATAACTACTACCTGGCAATACTCTATTGTTGAAGGCACCACAACACTTGTGCTGGAGAAGACAGGGATATTACTCTCAAATTGACTGAGAAACTGCCTCCCTGCTGGTTAGCTTGTATAATGTTGGAAAATATTATAGGAGGTTCTGTGGGGGAACAAAATCAATGGTACAACCCAGCACTAGGCTGTTTACCCACAATACAGATCTGACAGTCAAGATATGCATACTGGTATAATAGTGGGAGGGCTGTTAAGGTGTAACCAACTATTTTCTGACTGAAGCTGAGGCCTGATTTACAGGAGAGAATTTTGTACCTGGAACTGTAATCCTTGTCAAAAATTCATAGCTATAGAAGTCATAGGCTATATGACTGCTATAAATACTTAGCTAAATGGTCACACTGTCAAATTGCCTTCTAAATATTCATATTTTCTTGGGTATGTTTTCCTATTACTTAAAATCTCTAATTTTGATGTTTTGTGTTAGCTTTTAGAGATTCCTTGATTTTATTTTCAAGAATAGGAAAATCAATTTTGGTGGGACTTACAAACTCCTCAAATGCCATTTTCCCATTGTGTCAATGTTCTTTATGTCTATCCTTCTAGAGAATAGACCAAGAGAATTATCTGAGCTGTTGACAAGCATTACCAAGTATGGAGATAGTGCCCAACTTTGGATGCCAAGGTGCTTTGCTTTTGCCCTCTGCTTGTCTTGTTATTTGCCTTGATGTGTCTAGAAATTTGGTAAGTTACTTCGTGGTATTTTCCCTGTTGGACAGTCATGCAAAAGGCATTTGATAGAAGATTGAGTTTGAACACCTGCCAGGAAGAATATCAAGAAGGAACTATAGACAACTCAGGAAAGATGGGCACATGAGAATTAGTCATTCCCCAGGGAAGAACACACCAATTCGTTGTCGAGAGCCCTGGTAACATGTACACAGGTGACATTATATGAACTGAATGGATTATATTTAGAAAATTGCATGTACATATGCATGCATACTTACATACATACATGCGTCAATATCAATTAATGAAAAATGAAGCCAAGAGTTTGATGGAGAACAGGAAAGTTTGGAAAGAAGGAAGTGAGAAATGTTTTAATTACACGATAATCTCAAAAATAAAAATAAATAAATGAACAAATTCTAATCCTCACAAATGATTGCCTTTGTGTCCAATTAAACAAATATATGGTTCTCCTTGTCAGCTGAATGGCATGTAGTTTGGGAAAAGCTGGAAGAGCTATGGACTTGAATTCTATACTGTTCCTTTACTCATTAGCATATTTATTTAGTTAGTAATATTTTCTAAATATGTGTATTATATGCCAGGAATTATAAAAAATGGGTAACCAACACAATCTCTATCCATATATCCATATATATTTATATATGTACACATATGCATATATGTATATCAAATAAGAGTACAATCTGCTAAGTGGAGGCCAAAACAGAAACACATGTACAGTGGCAGTGTTAGTGAATCTGTAAGTATCTATTAATACAATAAAAGTAAATACTTAGCTTAGGTTTTGGGAAACTAAGGATAGTCTCCTGGATTGTCTTTTTAGTGTTAATTGGCAACTTGACAAATGAGGGAGACTCAGACTTCAGGTCTAGAAGGCAACTTAAATGATAAAACTGAAGTACATAATTTGATATAAAATACAGCTTGTCATGTTTCAGCAAGCTCAACACTTACTCTTCTTTGATTACATCACCAAATGCCAATCAGAAAAATACAAAGACTGACTGACTTTAGGGTGATCACCATAGTGTCATAAAATGGAGAATCTTAAATCATATCCGTAGAAATAACAATTTATTTTAAAAAGTATAAGGAAAAGAATTATGCAAAACACCATACAATGAAATTAAAAAGTGGGGTGCAGAACTAAACAGAGATTTTTCAACAGAGGAATCTGAAATGGCTCAAAGACACTTAAGAAAGTGCTCAAAATCCTTGGCCATCAGAGAAATGCAACTCAAAACAACTCTGAGATACCACCTCACACCTGTCAGAATGGCTAAAATCAAAAATACCAATGACAACCTATGCTGGAGAGGTTGTGGAGAAGAAGGAACACTCCTCCATTGCTGGTGGGAGTGTGAACTTGTAAGACCACTTTGGAAATCAGTATGGCGGTTGCTCAGAAAAATGGGAATCAATCTACCTCAAGATCCAGCCATTCCTCTCTTGGGTATATACCCAAATACTGCTTGTCCATACAACAAGGACATATGTTCAACCATGTTCATTGCAGCATTGTTTGTAATAGCCAGAACCTGGAAACAACCTAGATGCCCCTCAACTGAAGAATGGAAAGAGAAAATGTGGTACATTTATACAATGGAGTACTACTCAGCAGAAAAAAGCAATGGAATCTTGAAATTCGCAGGCAAATGGATGGAACTAGAAGAAACCATCCTGAGTGAGGTAACCCAATCACAAAAAGACAAACATGAGTCCTCATCCAGTGGCTGATGAGAGCAGAGACAGACATCCACAGAAATACACTGAGCTGAAATCTGGAACTCAGTTGAAGAGAGGGAGGAATGAAGAACGAAGGGGTCTGTACCTGGTTGGAGAAACCCACAGAAACAGTTGGCCTGAAAAAGGGAAAGCATATCGACCCCAGATGCTCTTTGGGAGGACAGTACAGGACTAATCCAGCCCCCTGATCATGGATGCCAATGGGGAGGCCCCTGCACTCCTGGGAGCCTCTGGAGATGGACTGGCATTTTGCCCTGGTGGGTGGGAGGGACTTCGAGAGCCCATCCCACTTGAAGGGATTCGCTCTGTCTCTGAACACATGGGGAGGGGCCTAGGCCCAGCACAGGAAGATTTGGTGGACTTGGTGGAGCCCTGGTTGGGGGCCCTACCCTGCCTGGGGAGTGGCGGGTGGATGGGGTGGGGGGTAGGTTGGAGGTGGGGGAGAAGGAATGGGGTGGGGGAGGGAGAGGGAGAGGGAAAGTACATGTGAAAATATTAATAATTTAATAAAAAAAAATTTGAAAAAAAAAAAAAAAAAAAAAAAGAAATTGTATTCTGGAAAGGCAATTTTCTGTGTGACCTGGAGGGGTGTTTTTGGAGAAGGTAAATGGAGGCAAGGACAACATTAAGGGAATCTCACTACTAACTTAATGTGAGTTATATTTTACAATAAATTGTGCTGCTTCTTGTCAGGTAACTTTGGTTTACCATACACTGATTTGTATGATTATTTTCTCCATCATTCTAAAATAAGGATCAAAGCGTAGAGAGAGTGCTTGAGTTCCTCACCTGGCAAAATATGGCTTGTGGATGTGATATACATTATTTCATGCCCTCCAAGAAAGATTGATGCTTGAATATGTGATATTGATAAAGGTCATCTCTTCTAGTACGCCCTTGTCCTGATTAAAGTGGAAGATTGCGCTGTGCCTAAAACAATGAATCTATAATCTAAAAGTATTGATGAATTCTGCCAAATGCTGGAAGCTAGAAGCAGCAGATAGGAACTTTTGCAGAGAGAGCATTGCCCTAAAGGCACTGGGATTTGAGCCCCCCTTTTTCTTTTGCCTCCATAACTGTGAATCAATAGACTTTTTAAATAAACTAATTTTTGGTATTTCATTTCAGCAGGTCTAAGAAAACTACTGTAATTTTGCTTTATACTAACAGTAGATCATGGAGACATTATTGAAAACAATCATACATTACTGAACGTTAACAATCAAAGATGATGAGGAAAGACTCCAAGCACAAGGAATAATATATATTAACATAATAAAATATATACATCTTACTCTCAAGGAAAGCCTTGTGAAATGCTTACACAGATATCTTTTATTTAGTCAGGGACTCTAGGGAGCAAAGCAAACGACTGGGTAAGTGAGTGTAACAAATAAGAGCAAATGACAAATGTATATTATCATACCTGCTTGTTTGAGGCATGTGTGTGATACTGCCACCCACATCACCAAATTCATCTTGGAATCATGTGTATTCAAGGCAAGAGATGCAGAAGCAGCATCAGAAAGATGCAGAGTCATACGGGTCAGAAGCACTGTTCCATCCTTGCACACTTTTGTATCTGGGCCATCTGTTGACAGGTGCTTCTCACTGTGAGGGCAGGTCTCCATAATTCAGTCAGTACTTTCTGGAAACTTCTTTAATGAGTCACCCAAAGGCATGCTTGTTTATTGGTTACAAATTCCTTCAAGTTGGAAATCAAGCTTTCTCCTCCTGCCAGGTCTCTTCTCAGCCTCAAATAAACACATGGGTGCTATAAATAATTATACAATTGTTGGCTGATGGCTAGGACTTCTCACTGGCTAGCTCTGTCTTAATTACTAACCCATTTCTATAAATCTATGTATCTCTACATGGCCTTATCTTACTGGAGAACATCTGGTGCATCTTATCCTCCCTGTCCCTCCATGAGTACTAACAGGGGTGGAGCTGGAGATAATTATATTCAGGAGATATTATGTAGTGGGCAAAATGAGGCACTTGGTGATGGATTAGATATCCAGGAGGACATAATAGTTAAAGAAGGATGTGTTGAGAATGGCACAAGTACTCTCATCTTGTGGGGATTGATGCATGTTTGTGTGTGGGAAACTAGAGAAAGAACCATATTTAATACAGAAGCTTGAGATGCCTATAAAACACCTAAGTCACCATGCCATGTTGGTTGATTAGAAAACTAGAATGCATGGAAAAGAGAAATGGGGAATTTTTCTACACAAAGAAACTGATTACAGCTGTATTAAAAAATGATGTACATGAGGAGAAAAGAATGTTACCAAGGCCAGTTGTTGAGAAATGCCAATTTTGATGATGAAGGAAAGAATGCTGAATTTTCAAAAGTAAACTTAAAAGAGTCAGAGAGACAATGTAGAGTGTATAAATACATATATGAGGTAGTGGCAGTGAATTAAAAACGTGCTAAAATTAAGTTTCAGAAAGGATAAAAGAATGCTGCATGCTTTTAGTTTGCATGAATGGGAGGTTAACAGCTAGCATGTTAAAGAAGTGAGTGAGTTTTGAACATTTGGAATTTGAGTAACTATGAAGCATTTAAGCACATGCCTTTAGAAATGCTCCTACTGCAGACATCAGCTTTGCACAGTATCTTTTCACTGTGCAAGACATGAAGCGTGGTGACTGTGCACTATTTGCCAGTGTTTTCAGTCCAGAGTGAAAGAAAACTTCTGGGCACACAAGTCATACAAAATAGCTTTATTTCTTACAGATAATCCCCAAGAGACAAGATAAGCCCAGGGTTCTTGTGAGCAAATCTTGAGAGGCTCAGGAAAGCCACTCAGCAGGTTTGGAGTCTTGACTTTGCAAGTCTTACTTCTACACAGCAGGGGGACCCTGGGAGGTGGCTGGTCCCAAGATATTCACCTCAGTAGGATGACAAGCAAATCTCTGAAGGAGCTATCCTTCTAAGAAGGAAACAACACAAAACATGGGCTGTTTGGGCCAGTCTTTCCCCATTTCAGCATGTTGTGCCCCAAAGTTTCCTAACTTTATTCTTGAAAAATAGAAGCACCAAAGACAAAAACAGTTGCAAAAAGCCACACAAATAATACCATACAATAGTCATTGTTCTCCATGTCTCCTTAATGTGAGTGCACTAAAGATCATTGGAAGAGTCAGGAAACAGGTTGGGGAATGTCTACTAATTGCCTGAGAATCACAGAATTAATAAATTGTGGAAAGTGGATTTGAACCTAGAAGAATGATATGGATGAACAGTATAGTGCATTAAATTGCCTTTTCTATAAATCTAATGATAGTGTAAAGCTGCTTGTGGAAAACATTCTTTGGGAGCTAGCATAGATTGGTGTTAAAAATCATGAGAAAATAGAAGAAATGTGAATGCAACAAACAAAGCTAGTGGGGGGGGACAGCACAGGATGAGATTTATACAGATGACATGGTAAGAATGTACTGTATTGTTGTTTTAAGTGACAGGGTGCTTATTAGAAAAGCACAGGGAACAAGGAAGACACCATGTGAAAGATTTAGAAGGTAGTGACTAGGTAGCAGATGCATTAGCAAGGCTAATGTAGAACAAATACTTTCATCAGCTATGGGAATCAGACTATCTCTAAGGACCTTAAAATTTTGTTTAGGGAATCTGGTCGTGACAAGAACTGAACTGCTGGGAAGAATGAGAATGAGATGAGAGGCTGTATCCTGCAAATGTGCTTGCATGCATTAGACATTTGAATGAGTAATCTAAAGGTTGCTTCATTTCATGAAAAGGGAATGTGGGTAACAGGGAGATACTTTTAAAATAAAAGATATTTTAATGTTTTACAGTTGCAAAGAAAAACCTGGAGGGAACAGAAGTGATAGGATAAAGCTCTCAGGGAAATGTGGGAGATTTTGCTATCAAAGGCTGGGGAATGAACCTTGTATGTTGGAAGCAGATTAAATTGCTCTTATATATTCAATACCAGAGCAGGGGTAAACATGGTAAGGTTTCAGCTAAAATGGAAAAAATATAGACTAGAATTTTGAGGACTTCTGCTTTAATGGTTGCTTCCCTTGTGTGTGTGACAAAGTACTAGGCACATGAAACTTAAGAAAGGAAGTGTTTACTTCTCACAATTTAAACATGTAGTTCTCCCTTTACTGGGAAGGCATAGGAGCCAAACACGAGGAAAGTGATGTGGATGACTGTTCCTTTGTAGTTAACTTTTTCTTCTTCTGTTGTCCAGGCCTCCAGGCCTTGAAATAGTAATGCCCACATCTGAAGTGGGTCTTTCTACCTCAATTAACTTAACCTACAAAATCCTCACAGGTGTGCCAAGTGGCTTGCCTCATCAGTAATTTACAGTCCTCTCCAGTTGACACTGATATTCACCATCTTCTCTCTGAAAAGTGATTCATGTGGGGCTGGAATAGGTGGACAGAGGAAGTATAGTCTTTGAATATTTAGAAGGAAAGAAAAAGAGATTTAAGCATGAATATAGCCAATGGGACTGGCTAGTATTGAAATTCCTGTGAATTACAATTATCAATGATCTAATGTTTGTGCTAGTTTAATTCTCATCTGCACAGTAGCATTCATCAACTTGGGCTGTTTAAAATATGAAATAGTACTCTCGACTCACAAGACTGCTGAGTGCAGTTTTATAACAGAGACACAAACAACAAATGTGACTGCAAGAGAGTACATGGTTTCCTAGAGAGCTTCAACATGAAGAAGAGAAAAAGAAATGGCCATTTGAGGGGGGATAGTATTCTTGAAAATATTCTGGCAATCAGCAGACTAGTAACATGTGAGTTTTATGAGCCAAGTGTGCTGAGAATGCTGTGTTTGTTTTCATTCTGAAGAAGTAACATACATTTAAGATTCTAAAAATGGTGTCTCCAATTTTGAAAGTTTACATGCATTAAATGCCAATAATGTCATCCATATTGATGACCAGCTTAAATAATCTGTTAATCTATCAGCTACCCTTGTATTATTGCACTGAGCAAAGAGGATATTGGAGCAATATTTGTTCTTGGCCTTAACAGTTGACAGAGAGCCTGGGCTTTTGGAATTTGGAAATCACCATATGCTACTCCTCACAGGCTCACACAAGTGATATTTCCTCTACTTAGATGATTACATATATTTTATTTTTATTTTTTTAGGAATCTTTGCAAGAAGTAGTGAAAACAAAAAGCCGTATTCCTAAACATGAATATTGAGTGATTATATTTTTGCAGGCAGCCTGCTGCAAAATAGAATGCTAGCTTAACTTCTTCCTTTTGGTCAATACCAAGAATAATAGTAATCAAACCATGTGCAACTTCAAAAATAGTCATCTCATCTTTAACAGCTTGAGTGGCTGCTTCTCCAAAGATGAGGAGTTAACATGGGTCTGTGAAAGTATGAATTTGACATGTACTCTGATTTAAATCACAGCTCCTTGGCTTAATAGCTGTTTGACCTTGAGCAAATTAATTAACCTTACAAATCCCAAGTTTCTGAAGTACCGAACAAGGCTAATAATACGTCTCTTGAAATCACTGTTAGAATTAGAAATAAAAAGCTAGGAGTTTAGCTCAGTGGTAGAATGCTTGCCTAGATCTAGTAGTACATGCCAATGAAACATAACACAGCCTAATACACTGTGCTTAGTCAGTACATTTGTTTAACTGAAGACAAATGCAATCATTTGTGATGATTGGTGTTTTGCTCACTTACTTGTTTTTATTTTATTTTTTTGAGGTTATGTGGATTTAAACATTTTTCACTTCTTTCTCTCAAAACTTTCCTGCTATCCTTCAAATTCTTGGCTTCATTTTGCATTAATTGATATGGATGTTTGTATGTATGTATGTATGTATGCTTATGTATGTGTAATTTTCTAAATATAACCCATTCAGTCCATATAATGTTATGTGTATTCAAGTTACCAGGGCTAACTATTTGGCACTGGACAACCAATTGGTATGTCCTTCCCCGGAAAATGACTACCTCTCCTGTTCCTGAGTTGTCTATAGTTCCTTGTGTATGGTTGAGGTCTTATAGGCTTCCCCCCATGACTGTGTAAAGACCTTTGATGTTGTCCTTTTTTACTCATGTGTGGGAAGTCAGACTGTGAACAATTTCAGTTTGGGGCATGGGGAGCATTGGAGGATGGGAGGGAGAGGGAACTGGGATTGATATGTAAAATAAGATGGTATTTAATTTAAATTTTTTAAAAAAGTTCTCAAAAAATAATTTCTAGGTGTAGTTTGTGATATTACAGAAGACACAGACTCACAGAAAACTCCCTGCTCTCCTGGCTTTTACAGTATTTCTGCCCCATCTTCTGCAATGTTCTCTGTACCTTAGGTTTGAGAGTGCTTTGTAAATGAATCTACTGAGTTTGGTCTCCACATCCCTGCATTCTGATTGGTTGCAGTTTTCTGTAGTGTCCTCTGTCAGTTGAATGAGAAATTTCCTTGATGGAGGGTGAAGACTGCATTTATCTATTTAGATTCACGTTTGAAATAATACACTGGACATACTTGTAGGGGGTTACCTTGATTTGATAATTTTGTAAGAAAACCCTGGTCAGGGGGTCCTGAACTGTGTGAAATGCAAAAAAAGGAACTGAGTAACAGTGTGCATATATTCTTTGCTGTCGGTTCTGGATTCTGGGTGCCATGTTACCAGTTACTTTAAGCTCCTGAGGCCTTGATGTCTCTGTCATGGTGGGCTATAACTTGAAACAGTCTCTCTTAAATTTCTTTGGTCACAGTGACTAACAGCAAAAGAAACTATGATAACATTGTTCTAGGCTATTACTCAAGACATATCACATATAACATGATATGACCTTTCCTTGTAGTTGTTAAGTTAAGATGCCTTAGGTTTTTGAGTTCTGTCTATACATTTTAGATATTGAATATGGCCTTTAATCATTTTTGTGTCCAGGAGTCTGCTAGGTCTCAAAAATAATAGGATAATATTTTCTGGAGTTATTCTAATATGATAATAAGATGGTTGATTGGTGACAATACCAAAAGGAAATGTTCAAAATTTCTGTACATCCTGGTCAATCTGTGTGATCCTCCAAGGCAGACACTCTAGAGGTGTTTCTCAAGGTGGTTGCCCCTCTATCTATTGCTTCTTGGTTGCACAGGAAGCCTCCAGGCTGTGTATGAATAGAATTTGGAAGTCTCATTATATTTAGACTTCTGTCCCAATCTCTTTTAAAAATACCCAGTCTATTCTCTTTTTTTTCCACTTTTAATCATGAAAGGATGTATTCCAGTCCTGAATAGTTTCATTTCTCTCACAAGTGGATTTTGTCACTACAGATAATTGAGTCACAAATACTTATTTTCTGCCAACATGTTCATATAACCCTACATAACTCTAACCAACTCTCCTTCATTACAAACACAAATGCCCTTTCAGATTCCTAGTGAAGAAAGGAATGGGGATTTCTTCCTTGATTTTTACCCTCAGGTATTTCTATATTTTCAGCATGAATGATGTGGTCTGATTGCAATGTCTCCCTGACTGAGAAAATACCACAGTCACCTTCATTAGTAACTCTTTAGTAAATATGGACATACCAGATTTAAGTCCCAAATTCGCGATCAATTTTCTTATATTTCCTCCCAACCAGAATATTCTGTTCTAAGATATGGAAAGACAAATATAGTCTAGGCAGAATTACAGTGACTTTTAAGGTGTATATTTTTATCATGGCTTCTCTCTACTTGAAGAGAAAAATGGAAATACCACATAGGACTTTGGCCCAATGTTAGGAAATACAAAGTTTTCCAACACAAGAGTGGTTTTGTTTGATCAGATTCATGGAGCTATGTTAGGCAGAAAATCTGGCTATTTCTTGAGGAACACAGAGGTGTAAATAAGGCCCTCCTTTGTACCATCTTGGGGTGGCATGGTCCAAGCCTGCCATTTGTGTGCATGTACTGCAGATTGGCAAGATGTGTTCATCATATTCTAGCAAGGAAGCTAAAAGCAAGACTAAATCAAGCAATCAGATCAAATCAGTTCAAGAAGGAATTAGAACCACAGTTCAACAAAAATGCCTTATTCCATTGATCAGATGAAACTGTAAGTTGGATTGAATCATTGTTCAACATTATAAATTTTTAAATGGAAGGGAAATCAAAAAATTCCCCAAATGAAGAAAACAAAATCAACAAAATCCAAAACCAAATGTTGCTTGAAAATGATTAGGTTAATATGCTTGGGCAAGCATGAGTAGGTAGGTGGAGGGTGGGACATTAGAGAAAACTTCCCATACACCAAATTAGCCCAGAGTAGAATCTCTGCCACTCTAAAAAGTCTAGAAGCCCTAGCAGGGCAAGCCAAGACCTCAGCCTGGGATCTGAAAATGGGACTTGACTTGGTATCATTTTTCTTTTTCAACTCATTGAAGAGTATAGAAAGAATGAGGATGAAGGAAGGGAAGCCAGATTAGGAATTGCTGTATTTCTGTTTCCTAAAACATAAGCAGGACAAATGGAGAGATTCAAGTGAAGAATTTGATTATTTAAAAGTAGCAGCCATTTAGTCTTTAAAACAATTTAAAAAGAACATTCCTGGACATTTTCCTTCTGCTTAGATACTGACTAGACACTAGGAAAATGAAAAGCCTTGAAGTTATCAAATCATACCCCATGTGATTCAGACTCTGAATTCCAAATAAGAACATATTCAGCAAATTAATTATTTGGTAAATATCTGAAATGTGTGATCAGTTACAAGTTTAATTTTTATATGAACCATGTGAGTTATGGAGTGCCTGGCTCCTTACATAGAGGTAAAGGAAATGTCACAAAGCTTTTTCAGAAGCCTTCCATGCTGACTGACCAGTAATATATGTTTTCTTTGGTAGAAGAGGCAGGGTCTCTGTGAACCAGGTCCTCTTAGAATTTATTATATAACCTATACTAGCATCAAAACTATGATGCCACTGACTTATGTTCTTGAATACTAGACACATTATATGTCAAAGAAACTGGAATATATTTTTGAGAACTTATGATGGAATCCATGTTAGATGATATAATTTTCTCATTTATAATTCTAATTATATACATTGTGTGCCCTGTACACATCCCATCCCATGCATTGTGTGTGCATGTATGCCCATATGAGACCAAGTCACACATAAAACTAAAATCTTTGAACAGATATTAAAACCAGATATAAAATTCAAGAAAGCTCTGGTTGTTCTGAGGGAACCCACACACCATTAAAAATTCACCTCCAAATCTTCAAAATACTCATTTTCTTATTACTTTCAAATTAAGTTAGCTGAAGTAGCATAAGCAAATCACTTTATACTAATTATCACTGTTAATAATAATAAGCTAGTTGTTTTATATGTTTAATTTGTGAATACTTTATTAGTAAAAGAAGAAATCTAGAATTTGACTATTGTCCCTTCTTTAAAACAAACCATAAGAAGTACTCTGTTTTTTCTTTGGAATATTTTACATTTTTCTACTGAAATATTCTACCTCCTTCCACTTCTAGCTTATGGTCTTTACTCCTTACCATCTGCATTTTTATGGTTTGATAGAATCTCCCTATGACTATCCATGTAGGAAAGAACAGCCTCAGATTCCCTGAGATTCATCTGACTTTGCCTCCTGAGTGCTAGAATTAAAAGCATGGGCCACCATGATAGGCCTACATACTCTTTGTGTTGTTATTAGAAACTCCCTAAGTCCAATTACTGTAGCTCTGTAGGCATGTATGTGGGACAGTTCTCTTGACAGAAGGCAACCTGTACGGAGTCATATCCCTAAAGAAGAGTGTACTTTCCCTACCAAGAATGATGATAACTCTGAGCATGAATGACAGCAAAAGAGAGGTGGGGATTCTCTAAGGGCTACAGCTTGAAGTAGAGGATAGAACCATTAAGACAAGGAAAAGGTAGGGGATGTGTTAGCAAAACTAAGAATATATGAAGACTATTAAGGAAATACATAGTTTGTAAGCTAATTAAAAATATTATACAGGGGTGGGAAAGATGGCTTAGCTTCTAAAATCATGTACTATTCTTCCAGAAGACCAGAGCTCAGTTCACTCACACTTGTCACTCATAATTGTCTATAATTCCAGCTGCAAAGCATCTGATACTCTATTTTGAGCACCATGAGCACCATACCAATGGACAGAAAAATATACTCAGATACACACATTGTATACATACAATGAAAAAATAAATATAGTTTAAATTCTCTCTCTCTCTCTCTCTCTCTCTCTCTCTCTCTCTCTCTCTCTGTGTGTGTGTGTGTGTGTGTGTGTGTGTGTGTGTAACAGAGTTTTGTCACAAGTACCCTATATACATTGGTAGGTAATACTGCTTCTAGAAAATATGGGGCTTTTTTTTTTCTTTCTCCTGTGGTAGCAGCTGGCTTGAGAGGAGTGTGACCTTCTCCTCTCCCCATGATGGCGTGGGCCTGTCTCCTCATATGAGTGTATGTGGATGTACAGATTAAGATACACCAGACTAGGATAGCTATAGGTTAATTTTATTCAGGGAGAAGTCACTTACATGAGAAACCGATAACCCCCAACATGAGAAACCAGCTCAAAGGATCAACACCGATGCTGCTTTCTGTTACCCAGCCAAAACCAAGAGCGCAAGCAAGCCTGTGCCTGACCCCAGACCAAATCTCACACCTCAAGTGCACACCTGTGACCATGCCCAAACAGGTGTGACCAGCGCCACAGGTGCATAGTTGGGTCTCTCACTACAAGTGTACTCTGAGAAGAGGGAATCATCTGGCAAAAATGTCACTTTTTCCAGCTGTGTTCAGAGTTCCAATTCCACTGGATATTGTGAACTTTGTTCCCACCAACTTGAGGAAAAACAACTGACAGCTCTATGCCGCCAATGAATTAGCAGTTAATCAGACCAGTGCTGAGTCTTGGGGTCCTGGCAGAGCTGTGGCTGAAATTCCTAGAGTTTGAGGTGGTGGAACCCACCATTCTGGCCAGGGTGCATTTGAAAACATGTGTCACGGAGGCCGCGTGTTTGCACCAACCAAAACCTGGAATCATTGGCATCACAAAGTGAACACAACCCAAAAGCAATATGCCATCTGTTCTGCCCTGGTTGCCTCAGAATTACCAGCTTTGGTGATGTCTAATGGTTATCATATTGAGGAAGTTCCTGAGCTCCCTTTGGTAGCTGAAGAAAAGACTGAAGGTTTCAAGAAGACCAAGGATACTGTTCAGGTGCTTAAGAAACAGAAAGCTTGGAATGACATGAAAAAGGTCTATGTCTCCCAAAAATGAGAGCTGGCAAACTCAAAATGCGAAACTGGCCATGTATGTAGAGCAGGGGACCCTGAATCATCTACAATGAAGAAAATGGTATCATGAAGGCCTTCAGAAACATCCCTGGTATTACTCTCCTTCATGGAAGCAAGCTGAACATTTTGAAACTTGCTCCTGGTGAGCATACGGGACGTTTCTGCTGAAAGTGCCTTCCGGAAGTTAGATGAGTTGTATGGACCTTGGCATAAGGCTGCTTCCCTCAAGAGTAACTATAAACTTCCCAGGCACAAGATGATGACCACAGACCTTAGCTTGAAAAGCCTAAAGATCCAAAGAGCCCTCCGAGCACCACGCCAGATGATTAAACAGACAGTCTTAAAGAAGAATCCACTGAAGAACATGGGAACCACCCTGAAGCTCAGCCCTTAGGCAAAGACTATGTGCAGGAATACCATTCTTCCACAGGCCAGAAGTCACAAACCTGGGGTGAAGAAACTAGGAGCAGCAGTAGCAGCACTGGCAGCCAAGTCAGAGAAAGGGGCAGCAGAGAAGGAGACTGCAGACAAGAAGCTTGAAGAGAGTAGGAAGCCCATGTATGTCTGGAAATGGAAGAAGCCTGCAGGGAAAAGGGGTGCAACTACCAAGAAACCAGATGCTGGGAAGAAAGCAGAAGAGAAGACTACCACAGAAGAGAAAAAGCCTGCTATTGAAACTATTAAAATCTGTTTCATTCCATAGAGCAAATAGACACAACCTATTTGAATAAAAACCTAATCAAACTTTTTTTAAAAAGAAGAAAACATGGGGCATTGAATGAAAATCTCAGTTCCAGACACAGGATGTTTCCATATGAGTTAAAGTCTCTCCCACTTTCCTTCTTTGCATTCTGTCCCTAAATAACAAATGAAATGTATGGCTACTGGATGGGCAGCCAATGACTTGAGCTGACTGGATCACAGATACAGCTTCTGTAATGGTCTCATGTCTCAGAGACATATGTGTAAAAAGGTATGTCCTGATGGTTCATTGCCAACCATTTTATTCACAGCACAGTTTTCTTGGAAATCAAAGCTGTCTTTGTAACCTGTATCTGCTAAGTGTGGCTTGATGGGAATAATAATCATAGTAAGAATACAGAGCACTAAATATAAATCATTTATTCAAGTTCCATCCTTCACAAACAAAAGAAAATTTTGCACAAGTGGGGATTCCTAATCTTTGCTCAAATGGGAAAAGGATTATTCTAGTAAAGAACAAATAAACAAATATTTTAAAATTATTAAATATATTATGACACACTAAATGATTGGGATGCCATGTGCTTAGCAACAGTCAAATCTTCTCATGTCATTCATGAAGAATGTAAGTCAGAGGTCATGGTATATATAAATATCTGGGCACATAGATGGTTTTCTAAATTGTCTGTAACATCCAAAATGATAATAATTAAGCAACATAAGTAAAACAATTAGAACCTAAGATTGTATGAATAATAGATTTGAATAAGAGAAAAAATGAATGAAGGAGTAATTAAGAAGGAGAAATGTGAGATGGAGTAAGAGCAGATGGATTATAATGGTCTCTGTTCAGTCAGGAAAATGATGTAAAGCTAGCCAATTTTACCTATTGATCATTCTCCTAACTTTAAGAAGCTGAAGCCCTGAGTTTAAAACATGATAGTGCCTATTGAAATCTCTAAGAGGTTACAGTTACAGAAGTTCTGAAACTCAATGATTCAGTACTGAGGAAACTTTTCACAGTTTTATACACAGGAAAGGGGAGGTAGGAAAAAGAACACTACTGCACAAGCCATGTAGGGATCTAACCTGCTAATGGCTGCTGATATCACTGTATCATGTCCCCTAGGAAGTCTGTAAACTGAGACAAAAACAAGTGCCAAGTGCCAGTTGGGCTCAAACTGAAAGCACCATTTCGAGCTTCTGCCCATTAATGCTGGGCCATACCTAATCACAAGGTCACACCTAACTGCATAGGAAAAAGACAGTCTCTCAGTGTGTTCAAGAATAAACAGAATTTGGAAAACTACTCCCCAGTGTCTGACACACAAATGACTGAAAAGCTTGTTTTGAATCCTCACAGACATTTCCTTCAGCCATCAATGAGGGGCTCCATCTTGTCCATATCATTATGACTTAGCAGATTTGGTGAGAAGTGTGATTTCTTAAAGATTTCCAGATGATCTTTGTTCTGTTGGTCCACAGGCCCCAGGGTTTTAGTGTAGTCAATCTGGTAATTATATAAAAGCAAATGCCCCAACTATCATGGGAAAATCAGAGTCCATCAAATAAAGTATAATAAGTATATATATATAATATATTATATTATATCATATATAATACATGTAAAATGAAATGTTTTCTTACCTTGTATGTTTGCTCTTTGTGCCTTGATTCTGCAGTGCTGATAAGCAAAGTGAGTGTGACAATGAAAAACTCCACTAAACCCACAGGTGTGCAGATTTGTGAAAAAATTTCTTAAAAATGTTTTGGTCTCATATGGGGGGGGGTATTTGAAATATATCATGGAATTATACTGTTGTTACATATTACTGGCTGGAGGTAAAGAGTGTTCTACTAGAAAGGAAATACTGATTGATCTTCTAAGACTCGGTCCAAAGAAGAGGAGCTTTCTATTGCATGGGACATTTTTTACCATCATTGTTGCCATTATTCCATTTTGACATCTGCTACTGAGGCAAAGAAAAACACAGTTAGCACACACACAATCCTAATTAAGTCTCATAACATAGAGTCACATAGATTTCAAGAAATTATATGTAAAGATGTGTATATACATACAGCAGACACATCCATACTCACACATACCATTCGGTCTACCATCTGCTGCAGCCAAAGCATAGCTGCTATGCAATCAATATGATTTATGCATGAGAGGACAGAACAGACACCATAACAGGCTGCTGAATCTTCTCTCAGAGATCAGGCCTCAATTTCAGTTTCCTGAGACTGAGCAAGCAGTTTCTGAGAAAGAGCCACCAACAAAGGACAATCAATCTCTAACACCCCCTACAGCAAGGATGAAGAGGCCTGGTACATGCAGTACCATGCCTGAGCCAGCCCCCAAAATCAGTGTCTACTAGGCTAGCCAGCCTCCTCAATAAGTTCAAGGTAATAACTAAATAAGGACAAAGCCTGGGACTTGTCCAGGCCTGCCCCCAAATGGAAAACTATAGCCCTGACCAGCCCCTAACTAGCCCTAGCCAATTAGAATTTGCTAATATGATTGTTACTTGCTTAAGCCCATTGCAATTAAAATGACCTAACTGCCCTAGGAACTCCCCTTCTGCTGTGCTTAAAAGGAGCACACACATCCCTCTTAGGGTCTTGCCTTGTGATGGCAGGACCCAGCATGCTGGAATAAAAAATTCTCTTGCTGGTTGCATATGTGGATGGTGGTCTTTTTCGGAAAGGTCCCTGACAGTACACTCAAAGACACTCATATGATCACAGATTCAAACAGTTCATGAAGATTTTCTTGTCTATTACGCTTACTTTCTAGTTACCGATAGCTTGTAACAAATACATTTCCCTTCTCATATCATGTCTGTATCTTAAACCGTGAAGTCAAAGTTATCAGAGTCTGTTGATTGTGATTTATCTATCTACTCCTTTAAGACTTGAAATTAGTTTGAGGAAAGAATTAAAGAGGAAGAAAAAAGAGGAAGCTATGCATATAGCCTTTTTTATACTTCCTACTGTTTAATTTTGGAAGCTACCTTTCGCAGCTTTCACAAGTCAAGAATATTATGCCCAGATTGTGCAGTCCCCCTAAGACCACCAAGGAGTCCAAATTCTATATGCAAAAGCAAAGAGCCTTTTTTAAAGCTCCAGCTTGGACTCTGTGTATCTGACTTAGTGGTATGATAGTAGAGCATCGATCTCAGTTGGGGTGGGGTAAAAGGTGAGTTGGGGAAAGGGGATTTTTAAGATTCAGGACTGGCTGTCTAGGAGTGTCTTGGTGAAAGGAAATAGGTGTCTGTTGGGCTAAGGGACATCTGATGATGTCTATAATGGTTGAAATATTAGGTATTTCCTTTGAAACATTAGATATTTCCCCTTGGATGTTGATTGACCCATTCCTGGGTTGTACCAGTTTGTGTTTTTTTTTTTTAATTTATTTATTTTTCTGGAATTGGGCCTTACCTGCTAGTAAACCTAAACTCAGGCAGGCCTACTCCCCAGCTGGTTTTTAATAAGCTTGTCATGGCAGCTGTGTGGCTAAGCTGCCCTGGGTCCCCAGAAGAACTAATAACTTCTTTCTCCTAAAAGAAAAACCCACTTTTCATATGGGCAAAAATAAAGATTTCATGCACATACTTATTCTTTCATAAGATTTTCCAATAAGTTAAAAAGAACTAACTGGGAGAAATGTTAAATTAGAGGTTTTGAATAATGCTATCAAATGTATAGTAGCTTTTTGTACATTTTTGTCCTAAAATGTCAATTACTAAGTATGCATATTATAGAAGACTGTCAGTGGATAGCTATTGTTGAAATTATTGGTTTTATATTTTGAAATAATTCCAATCTTTTGATAGCGTCGCATGAATTATTCAAAAATTAGAAGAGTTCATAGGAATATGCACAAAACTGTCCCCACAATTGGTTAGCTAGTTACAGTTTACTAGTGTAAAAACAGCAATAATCAAATGTATTAATGCCCATCTTTTCTGCATGCCCCGGTTTGAGAGATGGAGAAGTCTGTTTATATTTCACTGATGGGGAAGGAAGCTAATTTAAGTTGGCTGACTCAATACTGACTGCTGCTCTGTCAATCAAAAAAGAGGACCCTAATTTGCTTTCCTGATTTCCAGATCAAAAGTACCCTCAATTGATTAGATTAAAGTTAAAAATCCAATTTTCTTTGGCTAAGGTAAATGCTCTTTGATTGTATAAAGTGTTATATGTTCATAGTTTTAAACCACAGAGTGGAGAAAGATAATTTACTAAAAAAAGCAAAATGTATGTTAAAATCTCTCCTGTCCCATTTCCCTTACCAACCTAAATTTTATTCTGTTCCCTAAAGGTATGCATTAGTGACAGGTTTTGTCTCTAACTCCAAGAATTTTCTGTGCTTGAATGAAGAAATATCTTCAATTACCTTCCCAGCAATGTGTCCTGTGTTGCTGTTGTACACATTGTGTAGGTGACTTAAGTGAACAATCACGAAATAACAAAAGTCCTCCTAAATTTTTAAATTGAGTAGGACTTTTTGGAGATTTGTTTTCTGAAGAGAAATTTTTATTTGGATTGTTTAGGATAAACTTCAATTTTAGTCTTTATTTCTACTATAAAGCAGCATGGTTACAATTATTCTTCCATCATCTGCAGAAACACTTCCGTATTCCCGTGTCTCTGTGGGAAGTAGGCTCATTTCAGCTCTTTAAAATCAAAAATGCTGCTGGGCGAATCCCCTTAATCACGCTGCTCTCCTCTGCTTTGCCATTGAAAGGCTGCAGATGCTGAGCACATCGGCCAAATTACACCAGTCGCTGGACGTAGTGCTGTGTAGAGTGCAGACACAATGAATTCAAATCCCATCCAAACACATCGTGGAAATGTTGGTTTGACCCCTAATTATCTGGTGCATGTCCGCAAACCACCCAGCGAGGCTGCACGGGTGGCAGGGAGGCATTATTCTTTCTCAGCGAGCCTTTTTCCCCACCTTCTTAGCAGACAGATGAGTCTCTTATCAGAAGGAGCAGATGGCAGCACGAGTCTGTTTGAAATTTCAGACATGCACTAGAACAGTTCATGGAATTTTCCTCTTAGCCTGTGCTACATAGGAGGACAATTGGAGTGAAAAATCTGGGATAAAACTTCTGAATTTTGGCTTAGAAATACGCCTAGCATTATAAATGAACAGTTCTGCGATGCTGGGATTTAAAGGGAGACAGAACATTGACCTTTGGTGTTCTGATATGTAGAATACTGATAATCATCTCACATTTAAGAATTCCTGAACTTTGCATAGTGAGTGGCAGTAGAATAAATAATGAATTTAAGCTTTTAACAATTTTGCAAATGATTTTATGTGCAGGATCTCTTTTAATTCTCAAGGGAAATTCATTTTTTCAAATGTCAGGGTTTGTTTTTGCATAAAGAAGCAGAATTTTTTAAAGAGGCAAAATAGCTTATTCTACAAAATAGAATTAACAAATAGCAAATCCACAAATTAAAGGTACTACTTAAGATGAACCTAATAGGAGAAGTTCAAGGTGTATTTAATTCTCCTATGTCAATCATCGTCACAGGGGTTTAACTGTAGAATGCTGGCTTAATGAGATGAGTAAGAACATAGTCCTCTGCTTCCATTTCCTGGAAGACAATGCACTGAGTGCTACAATATTATTCTAAAAAGTCTGGTAGATAGATAAGTGGCCTGAGTCTCTCCCTTTTTGTTTGAAAAGATTTTAGATTATGGACTCAGTTTCTTCTTGTGTGTGATTACAGGGTGCCTGCTTTTGTAAGAGTATTTGTACATATGTATATATGTATATGTGTGTATGTATAGATTAAGTATGTATATATTGGGTGAGTGAATACACAATTGTGGTGAGTTTAACAGGGACATGGAAATTTTATAGGAAAGGGAAACAAAGGGTTTTGGGTTTACACAGTGGGGCATCCGTGTAGACAAAGAAGCACGTCATTTGTGAGTAGTCAATGGTCCTGATTCATTTGTTTTTTTCAGATCTGGCTCTTCTAAAATTGTTCTGGGGAAATGGTTGTTATTGTTTGTGATTTGTAGGGGAATCTTCTATTCCTTATAAGAGATACTTCTTGCTCTGTGGTGCTCACTCAGTTCCAATATTTTGGTGAATGCTCCAGTTATGGGTGATTGCATCATGGGATGACCTTGTTTGTTTGATTTTAAATTACTTGTGATAAAAATGTCCAATGATTACTTGGGTTATTCTTGGAGTTCAATTAACTACCGGAAAGAGAGTCTCAGGAGGAAAATGTCAAAGGACTGTGACAGATCCCAGAAAAGTTAAAGTGTATTCATTTAGACCAATGGACTAAATTATGTATTTATTAATGCCCCTTTTATCTCCAATACTGAACAGTTAGAAAATATCTTTATTTATTTATTGTTTATGGTTGCTTTTTGTTTATGCAATGAATCCTTAAGTTTTCAATATACAACTTGAAGCAGTTGCCAAATTTTATTTTTGTATTAGAGTTATCAGCCACCTTTTCTTCTTCAAAATCATTTGCCTTTTTCAAATAGGAATCTTCAGTTCTATATTCCTGTAGAAATAGTTGCCACACAAAAAATGGGGAGATATAGAGATATATCACATATCTCCCTGTTTCTGGTTCATATTTTCTAAGAGAAGCTGGTGTGTAGGCCTGCCTGTGTGACTGACTGTTCAACAGGAGTTTGAGCTGGTGGCAATTACTCTTAATTTTTTATCTTCAGAATATCATCGTAATATTTTTTCTGAATTTCCGCATGTTTGTAAGTGTGACTGATTCTCCCTCCCTCTCTCTGTAAATCCTTTAAGATGATTATAAAAACTACTTTAAGCCTTCTTCCCTAGTCCAAGAATGTTGTACACATGACTGTTCCTAGAGTCTCCTTGTCTCATATCTTTAATTGTTATAGTTCCTTTGCTTTTCTGAAGGTGTAGTTATTTTTATAATCACACTAAGTTAAAAGTTGGATCTAATCACAAGGAAAGAATGTTCTAGATGTTTTATTTTCTTGGCTGTCTCTGTGGTACAGGTTCTTAAAATTCCTTGACTGCTGGTTTCTTTACAGACTTGTTTTAGACTTTAGAGTGAGCTTGTTTTGGTTCTTCTTTAGTTTGGAAGTGTTGCTCATTTTCCATGGATATGGGAAATGTGGAAATCTTAGTAAGGTGTGTTGCTGGCAGGATGAGTTACACTTATCAGGTTGTGCCCTGTGAAACACAGCCCTTAAGACTTCTGACTCTTGCTTTCCCTTCAAGAATCAACCAAAGGTTTTAGGGACCTCTGGATGCCTCAAAATTCCATTATTTTAGGAATATCAGATCTCCTCACAAAATCTAACATCTCCTGCTTCAGATTCTTTAAGCCAGTGAAACTGTTATTACTGCTTAAGATCTCTCTCTGGGTTATTCAACTCATCCATTTTTCTCAAGTGAAAACTGGTCTCACCAAGTGTCATCCTCTTCTTTCCAGGGTCACAGCCTTCCAGGTTTTGCCACTTTAGCCATTCACCAGTCTCTTTAAGAGACTGCTTTCTATAACCTGGTAAGTTGATATCTATGATGAACTGGAGGGCTTTTCAGTAAAGTGTATTCTATTCTAATCCTAACAATCTAAAACTATTTGCCCCTTTGCTACTAAATATTGGAGACAACATGCTGGCCTCTGTCTTCTATTCCTTGTCCATCACTGAACCAGCCATAATTTGGAGTACTATTCTATAGCAGTTGCTGGTTATCACCAACATATATTAATTTATCTTTTGATCTTATCAATATTTACTTTAACAAAACATTTCTCACTTTTACATAAGCAAATGATTAGTTTCAGATTCTTGGCCTTACATTTCTCTCTTCCTTGACTATATTTTTATTAAATTTATTTACCATTTGATTGTATGGACATGTGAGCACCTGAATCCATAGCACCTGGGTAAAAGTCAGAGAACAAGTTGCATGGGTTGCTGGCCCCCTACCACATAGATTCCAAAGTCCAAATTTGTTGACATCAAACAGGCTCAAACACTTTTACCTGCTGAGCCTTCTAACTGGACCTCTGATAATGTTTTCATAAAAGTCCTTGTAAGAATATTTTTTATTCAGGAAATATCTTCACATCATCCTCAAATGTAAATAATAATATAAACAAAATTGAACTTATAATAACTATATTGCCCTATTGTTATGAATAAATTATTTCTCTACTATTTCATAAATCCATTATTGTTGTTGAAAGTTATGGTGCTAATTACATTAATGCTTGTTTGTGAATTATATGTTTCTTCCTTCTCTGTCAGTAATGACTGAAAATTTCAGTGTTACCAGGACACATGATTAGGATTTTTTCCATGTGAGGACAGACTATCCACAGGTGTTGTGATTCTGGAGGATAGATTCCTCTTCAACGACAAAAGACATCTTTTGTTACTGATAAGTTGGACTTACAGGGAAATGCACATATGCTTATTTTCTGTTCTCTCTCTCTCTGTCTCTCTGTCTCTCTCTGTCTCTCAGCCTCTCTCTCTCTCTCTCTGACTCTGTCCCTCTCTGTCTCTCTGTCTCTGTCTCTGTCTCTGTCTCTGTCTCTGTCTCTCTCGTTTTTCTTAAAATTAATAAATCCACTTCTTCCGACCAATTCCTATACCCTAGATTTTCAGAAAACTGATACCATTGTCATTCAAACATAAAATATTACTCATCAGTTTTCCATATAAGTTAATATTTTATCTTGTTGTCCATATCCATTAGTGTGTTAATTAAGGTTATTATTGCTGTTGTGAAACACCATGATTAAAAGCAACTTGGGGAGGCAAGGGTTTTTGTTTGTTTTACACTCACAGTCCCCTATAACAGTCCATCACCAAAAACATTGAGGGCAGGAACTCAAGAACAGGAACCAGGAGTCAGGAGCTGATGTACTGTCAGTCCATGGAGGAATACTGCTCACTGGCTTGCTCAAACTGCTTTCCTGAGCCCAAAACTACCAGCTCAGGAATGATCCCACCCACAATGGATTGGCCCATGTCTATCAATCACTGTTTACGAAAATGCCCTAGATGTTTTGTACAGTCTGATCTCATCGAGGCATTTCCTCAGTTGAGGCTTCCTATTCTCAGATAACTCTAGCTTCTGTCAAGTTGACTTAAAACTAGTCATCACAATTAGTCTTATCTTTTCCCATGTATCTTCATACTTTTTCTTTTTTACACAATTCTTCCATTTTTTTCCTCTGTGAAAAACTTTCTTATTCCCTCTATTACTTTTCCTCTGGCATTGCTCATTGCTTTCTGAGACCCATCTCTCTGTTAAATTCTTCTATGATTGGCATCCTTATTTTCTATAGGAGCTTAGTCTTCATCTTTCTATTACAGCATTTATTTTTCAAAAGAAAAATATCTGTATCTTAAAGTCTTACCTGCCTGCTCCATCCTTTTCTGTTAAAAATGACTGTACATGTTGTCTTTATTTATACGTCTTCTGGGTCTCAGATATCAAAATTTTCTCTATAAACTGATCATTTATTTTGCTGGGCCTAATTTCCACCTTAAGTATTAGGGAGCTCTACAACAGACAATATTAGACTATGATTTTCTCCTGAATTGAGGATGAAATTGAGGGGTGAAATGCATATTAGATGTACCTAAGTGTTTGATTACTCCCCCACTATCTATTTGTCTCAATTTCTGTTCCATTGCATCATTTAAATGCTGAAAAACATTATTCTACATAATTGAGTGACTTCTTTTCTTTGTCAATTAATCCTTATCCATTTAAATTGCATCTTATGAATGTATCTTGATCAAGGCTACAGTTTTCAAGCAATATAGAAGAACATAAGTTGTCAATCAACAGGATATTGTCTCATATAAACCAGGCATTCCTTTTCTAGTTCTTTCCTAATTTCTTAAATTACTTTGAAGCATCATCAAAGTCTCTCTATTTTCAAGTTTATGATATCTCATTTGGAGAGAAAAATACCTATGAAATTTCAATTCTGTTAATAAAGGATACTCTAAGTCTAATATCTTACTGTTAAATAAGGGGGGATTGGCTTAGTTTAACTTTATTTTAAACATGGATCAATGGCCTAAAGCAGGTAACTTTTCCTTGAAAAGTTTTAATTTTTTTATAATAGTTTGAAAAATAAACGTACTTAGACTGTACAGGATTGTTGTTTCCTTTGTATGTATGCAATGAGAGCACAATGCCTATTGATCCTTATATTTAAAATCCAAGTAAGATACCAAAATTTTCTACAGATTTAAGTGAGATACTTACAACAGAGAAGATGAATGAAACATTTTATTAAATTATAATGAAGGCAAATGCTAAGCAGGATTCTCAATATGAATAAGAGTCCATTGATTCTATGAGATATGGATGGTTCCTGGTCCTACAATCTTGGTGATTTCTTTCTTGACTAGGAGTTTGGCATATACACAGCCATTAATATAGCATTTAAATTTCAGTCTGTTGTGAGACTAAATCTTTGCACTTAAAAATAATCAATTATCTATCTATTTATCAACTATTTATTTGTGTGTGTGTGTGTGTGTGAATGTGTGTGTGTGTGTGTGTGTGTGTGTGTGTGTGTGTGTGTGTATGTGTGTGTGTGTATGTGTATACATACACATGTGTTTACAGGTTTCAACAGATACCAGAATGGGGCATAGGATTTCCTGGAATTGGAAATAAAGGTGATTTCCTTTATTTGTCAGTGGGTGTTTGGAGCTGAGCTCTGATAAGAGTAGCAAGTACTATTCACTGCTTAGTCATCTTTCTGGTTCTGAGACTTCATCATACAATACAAATTCATTTCTAACATTTTAGATGTGTGACTAAACTCAGATTATTACTAGAATGAAAATTTAAATTTTGTATTGGATAAAGTGATATTGTAGGAGGGCTATAATGAAGTAGTGCTTTATTTAAAAGTCAACAATAGCATCAGATACAGTAATAGGAGAGAACATGTGGCTAATAAAACTGAATTGGAAAAGTCAATTATTTTGCAAGCATTTTTAGAGGTAAATTTATTTCTATAATGTCATTTTAAAATTATTATTTAGATGGCTTGTATAATTTATGAATTATAAAGTGTCTCTGGACAACTTTTGGCCTTATTCAGCTTTTGGACTGATACTAAAATGTACAATTGATAAAATGTAAGCTATGCAGGCTTTACAGAGTTTGAAGGTAACCATGCTATCCCATTACAGAGAGTTTATTTGGTTTTGTATTTTACTTTAATGGAGTAATACTAAAATACATCTAGTCACTCAAATGAGGACCTGATAATACTTGTGCACTACAGAGATGCATATAATAACAAAATATTTTTTTAGGTAAAATGCTGCTGGCCAATGACTAGGATATCTTAATCTGTATATTTTATAAAGACTTATCTTATGGAGGATGCCAGCAGAATGTGTCCTGTGTTCCCGGGATCGCATGGTGGCTCCACAGAGAGGAGGAGGAAGAGGAAGAAATCGACTTCCTGCATGCCCCTGCTTATTGAGTCTGCCTGCTATGTCACTTCCTGCCTGGATCACAAGACTTTACTACATTTTCCAGAATCCTCCTCAGCTCCTAGTCCTGTCTAGCATGTTCCCCTATTGGCCAACAGTGCTTTATTCAACAACCAATAAGATAAACATACACAAAGGACCTCCCCCATCATCTCCTCTTTTATGTCTAAATAAAAAGAAGGGTTTTAACATTAACACATTAAGATATATAACAAAACAGTTATCAAGTAAGAACTACAGTTATGATATTTAGTTCATTAACATTTATCGAGATTTAAAAAATATTCTATCATCTATCCTATCTTTGTGAGTCTAAAGTCTTATATGTAACTTATCTTTTATAATAACTAAAGAAAACTATAACCATGACTGTATGTCTTCAACTCCATCAAAGACCACAGAAGGATAATATATAAACTCTAGGATTGACAGAGACATCTCACTACCTGGACAGTCACCCAAAGTTCCTCTGTAACATAGGGGCATCCATCTTCAAATTATAGGCCACAGTGTGTTTGGCAGTGAAGCACGAACCCTTCAGGACTGTTCATATTGTTTTGTACGTTCAGCAGTCACTTTCTTGTGGGTCCTGCATGTCCAGTTTGTACAGCAACAAACAGTCCAGGATACAGCAGTTTCTTGCCCAAATGGCTAATCTTGCCATGTTGAAAGCAAACTCCATATTGAGTTTCTTTGATGCTTATCCTCCTTTCTGTTGTAATTGGTGTGCCAGGAGCAGTTGTGTCTCACTGTCAAGAAAAACCTTAAACCATTTAAATGCCAGAAATTCTGTAGGTCTCTGAAAGGTTTGAAGAATATCAATCCATCTCAAATATATCTTTAAATATCTAGAAAACATAGCTAACCTAACTGTAAGTTTTGACTATTATAGTTGACTATATAATCTGTATTTAAGTATGCATTACATTTTTAAAAGATCTGATACCGAAAATATTTATGGAGTGTTTTGAATTATATCCTTCAAATGTTTATATAAGTTCACTAAAATGATTATATTTAAAAGTTCTCATTAAGTTAATATTCTGTCTTAAAAAGTATAATTCTTTATTTGTTATTTGGTAATTTCACATCACACCCCTATTTTTAATCTAGGGACATATTTACTCTTTATGGTCTATTTTTTACATTTTAATTTTTATTTAAATTATAAACAACTTTCTTTTACATGTCAATCTCAGTTCCTCTCCCTCCCCTCCTCCCTTGTCCCCCACTGACTCCCTGTCTCATCCCCATACTGCTCCCCAGAGAGGGGGAGGCCTTCCATGTGGGATCTTCAAGGTCTGTGATATGATTTGGAGCAGGGGCTAGACCCTCCTCAGGGGAGAGTATCCTCCTATGTGGAGAGGTCTCCCAAAGTCCATTTGTGTACTAGGGGTAAATACTAATCCACTACCAGTGGCCCCATAGCTTGTCCAGACATCCAAACTGACCTCCTCATTCAGGGAGTCTGGAACAGTCCTATGCTGCTTTCCCAGCTATCATTCTGTGGTCCACGAACAACCCCTTGTTCAGGTCAGCTGTTTCTGTGGGTTTGGTGGGAAATTACCAATACGGAGTCAGGTAGAAATATAAGGGTATTTAATAGGGAAAAGCCTTACTTCCAGAGCGACCTAGCTAGCCAGCGTTGCAGCAGTCTGTATGCAAGCCCAAAAGAGAAACTGAAAGCCAAAACAGTTACCCTAGGTTCCCTGACCACGCCCTCGCAAGCTTGTGAGGGCGTGGTCAGGCACACCTGTAGCCAGCCCCTAAGTAGGCGTGGCTACAGCTTCCCCTACATGTGGGTTTCTCCAGCCTGGTCTTGACCCCTTTGCTCATCACTCCTCCCTCTCTACAACTGGATTCCAGAGTTCAGCTCAGTGTTTAGCTGTGTGTATATGCTTCTGTTTCCTACAACTACTAGATGAAGGCTCTAGGATGGCATATAAGGTAGTCATCAATCTCATTATTGGAGAAGGGCATTTAAGGTAGCCTCTCCACTATTGCTTAGATTCTTAGTTGGGGGTCAACCTTGTAGATCTCTGGACCTTTCCCTAGTGCCAGAATTCTTTTTAAACTTATAATGGCTCCCTCTATGATGGTATCTCTTTTCTTGCTCTCCTCTATTCTTCAACTGACTAGATCTTCCTGCTCCCTCATGTCTTCCTCTTCCCTCCTCTTCTCCCCTTCAGCTTCTTCTAACTCCCTGTCCCCTCTCCCCCATGCTCCCAATTACCTTAGGAGATCTTGTCACTTTCCCCTTTTCTGGGGGACCATGTATGTCTCTCTTAGGGTCCTCCTTGTTTAATATCTTCTCTGGCAGTGTGTATTGTAGGCTGCTATTTCATTGCTCAAGATCTAAGATCCATATATGAGTGAATACATACCATTTTTGTCTTTTTGTGACTGGGTTACCTCACTCAGGATGGTTTCTTCTAGTTCCATCCATTTGCCTGGGGATTTTAAGATTCCATTTTTTTTTCTGCTTAGTAATACCTCATTGTGTAAATGAACCACATTTTCTCTATCCATTCTTCATTTGAGGGGCATCTAGGTTGCTTCCAGGTTCTGGCTATTACAAATAATGCTTCTATGAACATGGTTGAATAGATGTCCTTGTTGTATGAATGTGCATCTTTTGGGCATATGCCTAAGAGTGGAATTGCTGGATAATGTGGTAGATTGATTCTGATTTTTCTGAGGAACCACCATACTGATTTCCAAAGTGGCGGTACAAGTTGGCACTACCACCAGCAGTGGAGGATTGTTCCCCTTTCTCCATATCCTCTCCAGCATAAATTGTCATGGGTGTTTTTGATTTTAGACATTCTGACAGGAACAAGTTAGTACCTCATATTTGTTTTGATTTGCATTTCCCTGATGGTTAAGGATGCTGAGCACTTATGTGTCTTTCAGCCATTTTAGATTCCTCTATTGAGAGTTCTCTATTTACTTTTGTACCCCACTTTTTAATTAGATTACTTGTTGTTTTGGAGACTAGCTTCTTGAGTTCTTCATTTATTTTTGGAATCAGCCTTCTGTCAGATATAGGGTTGGTGAATACCTTTTCCCATTCTGTGGACTGCCGTTTTGTCTTGTTGACTGGGTCTTTTGGCTTATAAAAGCTTCTGAGTTTCAGGAGGTCCTATTTATTAATTGTAGATCTCAATGTATGCAATACTGATGTTATGTTCAGGAAGTGGTCTCCTCTTACAAATTCGTTCGAGGGTACTACCTACCTTCTCGTGTAAGAGGTTCAGTGTGGCTGGATTTATGTTGAGGTCTTTGATCCATTTGGAGTTAAATTTTGCTCATGGTGATAGATATGGATCTATCAGCAGTCTTCTACACACCAGCATCCATTATGCCAGCACCATTTGTTGAAGATGCTTTCTTTTTTCCATTATAGAAGTTTAGCTTCTTTGTCAAAATTCAGGTGTTCATAGGTGTGTGGGTTAGTATAAGGGTTTTCAATTGTATCCCATTGGTCTACCTGTCTATTTTTGTGCCAATACCAAGCTGTTTTCAGGACTATAGCTCTATAATAGAGCTTGAAGTCAGTGATAGAGATGCCTCTAGAAGTTTGTTTTAGTTTCATAAATGAAAGTGAGTTTTAAATAAAAACAACTTATTTTAGCTCCGTAGCCAGTACAGGAAAATGCCTGATGATCAAGTTGCAGTTTCTTATATTGAAAATAGAGGGAATTTTCACTGTCATGAGATATAAGTACTGAAATTACTTTAAGTAAAACAGGATATTTCTAAATAAATTGGCTGATTATTTTGCTTAATTCTAGAATTATATTGAAATATACAGAAATTAAAATGTTGTGGAAACTTAGACTGGGGACAACTTTTAAAATTTACACTCTGTAGAAATGAAACTACTGAATTTGATAATGGTAATGGAATAGAAAGTACTTTAAGATGTGAATTAATAATTATTATGGTGACCAAATTAAAACCAATATTTCTTGACGTGAAATAAGACTAAACTAACATGAATCATTTTTCTCAGTTTAGAATCTTGTATTCATTCTTTAAATGTCTCATTGTTGCTAACATTAGATGTGGTGAAAGGGTGTTTTATGTGGGAGCTCTGTGTACTCACAAATATGTGTGTCTGTATTGGAGATAAAGAATTGTGTGTGTTGGTTACTTGTGTTCTTGTTTACTTCTTAGATAATTTGAGTTTTTAGCGTGGTTGCACTTTTTCTTTGTTTATGTTATCTTTGTGATATTTTATTTTCCCATTCTAACATAGAAATGCTGAGAGCAAGGACAGATTTTTCTTTTCTTCTTTGATGCTGATATAGGAAGATGTGTGGATGTGATAAGGTAGAGACATACATTTAAGAAAAAAAAAAGAGTATTTCTAACTGAAGCACTTTGCAGGACAGCCACAGCCTTAGGGTAACATTTGCAGATAATGCTCCTAGTAACAGGAGATCTGGAGTCAGTAATGCTTTGTTCCAGAAGAACACCAGGAGAGTTCAAATTGATCAAGTTAAAGATGGTCACCTGTGTCTGAAATGGCTTTAGGCTAGCCATAAATAAATAGCAATCTATACTAGTTAGACAGAACTCTGACTTGTAACTAGTTTAGTATGTGCCCTGGCTGCCTCTCCATCTGATATGTTGCAGGGATAATAGCATGGGCTGAATTCTCAGGGTAACTCATATTATCCAGTTGAATCATGACGATGGTCTATCTGAGGCTGCAGGGAACTGGGACCACAAGCCACAGAGGGAGCTGAACAACTAAAATAGCATCAGTATCATGGGAAGTAGGCCAGAAACCAGAATAAAACACTGGCCTTTTTAGACTTTTGAGTTTCCAGATATTGTGCAATTCCTAATAGAAAATACCCTCCAAATTTTTGTTTATCAGGGCCAGTCTCAGAAATCTAATAGAGAATCTTGCAAGTGATTTAGTCTAGAAGGTTCTGTTTTCCATGGCTTTTGCACAGAGAATTGAATTTATGGACTCTTCATGCAGCAGTGACTATTACATGCAAGGTGCCAATGACTACTTGATTATCTCAGAAGGCCCTCAAAGCTAGTTGGGCATGAAATAGAGGACCTCTTCAAATGAAAGGGATCAGAATATTCAACACAGTTTATAAAGTGTGACAATTCTATTATGTAAGTTTGAACAGCAGCCACTGCTGAAAAAAATACACCAGAATATTCAAAGGAAAAAAATAGCTTGGCAGAGTTCAGTGTCCATGACAAAATATAGGCTTCATTACCAGCCAGAGAAAAATGTTATATTTTTCACATGGATGCCCTGTCCTGAAAAACTAAATTATGCTCTGCACAGACAGTAGCATGGTCTCCAATAATGTGAAGCTATTATGTAGTAGATAATCTTTATAATGGATAACTTCACAGGTAACATAAAACTATTTCTCCACAATTAGTTTGTAAAATTATTGATAATATATAGGCATTTTAAAATTAGACCCATAGTGATCTTTTCTTCCTATGATTAATTATAAACAATCATGATTGTGAAATAACAAAGGATAGGTTGAGTATTAATCTAATCTTTCTTAAGGGAGCAAAGGTTGTCTTTAAAGAAACATTGAAAACTAGAGTTTTAGCAGTTATAAACATCTTACTTTAGATTGCTTTGTCTGGCATCTTTTTACTAACCATGTAAGATACTACATTTCATTTAGTTGCCCTGTCACTATAGCCTCCTATTTTCCTTTATAGCATTTTTTCAGTTTCAGACCTTGACAATTTGTGGCACACTCTCAGCTCATGCAATATATTTAATTGGGATTTGGAAATGGTTGGTGGGTTTGGTGAAAACCACATGGGTAACAAGGTAATTTTCTTCATATTAAGTAAAGGGCATTTGCTGTCTATGTGACCTCCATTATTGAGCAAGATACTACAGGTTCTGAAGGCAGTTCCTGCTCCACACTCTATTGTGTTCTCATACAAAGTCACTGTGTGGTTTCTCCCATTTGAGGGTGAGTGTCTGCCCCACATCCTCAGGGAAGTATCACACCTGTTATTTTGAATCACTTTACATTGGATATTTTCTTATTGTCTGTTTCATTTAAAATGGTTATTTTATCTATCTATCTATCTATCTATCTGTCATCTAACTATACATCACTGTTTTTGGGATGAGCTCATGGATAACACATTTATTTGTACATCAGATTATATTTCAATTCAATTTTACTTCTGGTTATTTTGGCATTCAGTTTATCTTTGCCTAAATTTGTTAATTCTACTAGTTTTTTACGTACTCCATCATTGTTTTATGTTGTTCTGTATTTGATTTTCACATATGCTGGTGCTCCAGAGGACAAAGATCCACTTTGTATACTTTCCTCATTAGTCCTAGAAACAACTATTTCTGAAACAGTTTTGGGCCTGTGTATGTGTTTGTTTGTTTATTTATTTGAGATAGGGCTATGCAGCACTAGCTGACCTGTATGTAACTCATTATTTAGACTAGGTTTGCCTCACACACACATATATATCTACATGCCTCTATCACCAGGGTGCTGACATCATAGTTGCACAATATACCTGGCCTCTGGGACCTTTTGAAAGTAAGCAGAAATAGGAGACAAGGTATGACTGCAGTTATGTTTGTGGCAACTACAATGTCACTGATTTATGGTCCTCTTTCCTGACAAAGCAAAATGTTTCAATGTTTCATATATATATATTCTCCCAGCCATAATGCTATATTCAGTAATATGCATCATTTAGGATAAATACTAGTTTATGCATCCAGTACTTCATAGTAACATTCAAAAATTGCATATTCTGTGTACTCATCTAGGGACTGTTTCACAAACACCTTTAGTTTTCATTGTTCTGAAATTTTGTTAAAAACAAACCAGAAATATTTCCTGCCTGCATAATAGATATTTTATTCTAAGCATACTTTTCAGTGTTTTTACACATAATTAAATGTTGAGAAAATAATCTGGTGGTCTGAAACATTGTTTTTCTTCGTCTAGGTGTGGCAGGTTGCTGTATCATCCTTGTACCCTTCCTTGCTATGGTCTTCATCCATAGAAATCAAACTGTTCTTCTATTTTTCCCATTAACTTTGCAGAGTTGTTACTCATATGTTGATTACACACTTGACTGGATGTTCTATTGCCTGAGAAACTGTTTTTAAAAGGAACTAATATCCTACTAACACAACTAAATGAAGTTTTTATATGGCAAGAATCTGAAGTGATACTTTTGAAAACTTTCTGGTTTCTCATATTGTAAGCTAGAAGTGGGAGTAATGTGTGTTGATGTAGATGGTCTTCAGCATCCTTTCAGTTCTAAGATTCACAGATTTCCTAATTTTCATTAACACAAGCTGCATGTCTTTTATTCCCATTAAGATTCAATACAAACTAATCACAGTTTTGAAAGTTATGTAGTACCTGAGCAATCAGATTTGAAGAATTTGTTTTGTTTACTATAGGCTTTCTGTATCTTTGCTAACTTACAAATCCAATTTTAAACAATGACCTTCATAGCAGTTTGATAAAATAAAATTCAACTAGGCCAACGTAAATGTGTCATTCTAGAATTCAAAGCTCCAGTCCATTATGGGTGATGTGAAATGCTTCTCATGTTGGAGAATTACATACTCTTGTTGTCCTACTTTAGGATAGCAAGTCTCAGCCCTTAAGAAACAGATACTGCACTTCCACATTTTAGATAAAATTATCAAAAGTAAAGCAAAGTGGGTTGTTTTTAAGCTCTTTGAGGGAGACATTAAAGAACACTTGAATAATTTATTTTGGTATTGTATAAAGATTATATTCAAGGCCAGGGAACATTGCAAGGTAGTCATTACAATTATTAAACTGAAAACCTAAGTACTTGGATTCTTGTTCTGAGAGTCTATAAAAGCTCTTTTTGGACAGGAAAGAAGTTCTCACAGTACTGTGGGAATAGGTTTCTTCATCTTTGAACAAGGCCATTGCTTTTTTCTCCTTAGGTTTTTGAGGGATGCATGAGGAAACCTAAGAAGATACCCTGGACACTCCATAGTGTGAAAATCTCATACACTACATCCCAATGGTAGGTTGTTACTCTTCTACATAATGTATTTTTTACCACATTTGGCCAATATTTTGAAGATTTATTCACAGCTTCCCTACTTTTAAAAAACTTTTATGTGCTTAAATTTTTATGTGACAGATTTTATTCTTTTACTCTCACATTTCCTTCCAGACCATCCCCACCTTCCCACTCCAACTTTTTTCTCTCTCCCTCTCTCTCCTCTCTCTGTCTCTGCCTCTCTGTCTCTGTCTCTGTCTCTCTCTCACTGTGTGTGTGTGTGTGTGTGTGTGTGTGTGTGTGTGTGTGTGTGTGTGTGTGTGTCTCAAAATCAAACAAACCTGTGGTGGTGGTGCAGGCCTTTAATTCCAGCACTAGGGAGGCAGAGGCAGGTGGATGTCTGTGAGTCTAGAGTGAGTTTCACTCTAGGCACACAGAGAAACTGTCTCAAAAAAACCAGAACAAACAAAAAGTATCAAAACAACAACAAAAAACCACACAGAAAACCATGGAGTCCACTTTGTGTCAGCCAGCTACTCAGACACATGAAGCCTGCCCTTCCTGGAATATGTTCATATATCCTCCAGTGATTTTTTCCTTTGGAAAAAAATGTATTTTCCCTTCCCCAGCTTTACAAATTATAGATAGCTTCTTGGTTACAGTTGAGACTTTGTGTCTCTGTCACTTTAACAGTGATGGGATTTTGTCTGTTTTGAATCAGTGCAGGTTGTGTATATGCTATCACAGTGTCTGTGTAGTCATATGTGTATCTGTCCTGTTGTGGCTAGATGGCACTGTTTCCCTGGAGTCATCCACTCCTCTGTCTCTTACAATCTTTCTGCCTCTTCTTCCACAAAGACCCCTAACTAAGCCTTGAGAGGATAGATTTGATAAAGAAACCCTATTTAGACTGTGTGCTCATAAGTCTCCAATTCTCTATATTTTTTCTGGTTTCGAACCTTGTGTTAACTGCCATATGCACTAAGAAGAATCTTCCCTGATGAAGACTGACTGAGTGATGCATTTCTCTGCAGAAACTGCAACATGTCATTTTGGTTCATTTTATTATTATGTTTTAATAGAGCAATAGTAGTATGTTTTCCCCTAGACCCAGGACCCATCTAGTCTCCCGTCACCTTAGTAGTGTCAGGTATGGGTTCTGTTTCATGGAGTAGACATTAAATCCAATTTCAAAAAGTGATGGTTATTCCCATAGCATTTATGCCACTATTTAACCATTATATATTGCAGGCAGTTCTCTGTTTGTAGCTGGGTGATATTGATGGTTAACTTCTCTCTCCAGAAAAGTGAAAAGTAACTTCTAGCACCACGAATGATAGTCCATAGAGGAGAAGCTTCTTGTGGGTATCAGTTTGATTCTCCAAGTTCAGTGACCTAAGTTACTTGTGTATTCAGCAATAGGGCCTTACTATCAGAATGTAGAAGGTAAGCAACATACTTGAAAATAAATAGCCTGCAACATCTGTGGAGTAAAGAGGCTATAGGAACCCTTGAGCTAATAATTCAACAAGATACAACCCATTCCTGGCATAAAAATTTTACTTTGGTGATATAATGGACATTCACCATTACATGGTGACTCTGATGAAATTACTTTCATGTATATATTTTCTATATTTTCATATGGCTTTTATAAGCCTTTAGTGTTTGTTATCTCCCACTATCTCACTATAATCCTTGTTTACCATCCTTTGCATCCTTTCTCTATTTAATCCTTCTATTATAGTTTCTGCTTTATATCTTTATAACACCACATTTTATTTCTTTTTCCTTACAAGAGCCTCCCCTCCCAAGGTTCCTTACTATGTACCTAATCTCTGTGGTTATATAGATTGAAACATAAATATCTAAAACTTCAATGCTAACACCTACATTACAGGAAAAAATACTATATTTGTCTTTTGGTGAAGGCAGGATTTAAATGAGTTCAACAGACCCAAGATAAATGATAAATAGATGTTTCATTAGGGAAGAATATACACAGATAAGAGTAAATAGCCGCTGTGGCCTTCCTGCTCCAGAAGATGCAGTCTTTGCCCTTCCAATGCTCTCTGAAACCCAAGGGAGTGCACGCCAGCACCTCCTCTTTCTTAAGGGGTCACATCTGCACCTAAAACCACACTCAGAAGGTGTGGCCACTGTTACAAGTTCACTGGCAAGGTAAGGTACCTCTACATTTTGCATTTACCTTGTTTCTATCTCCATCCATTTATCTGCAAATTTCACACTTTCCTGTTTCTTAATAGATTCATAATATCTCATTGTATAAATATATCACATTTTTATTATGTACACACCAGCTGATGGAATCCATGTTGTTTCAAATATCTGGGTATTGTTAACAGAGAAGCAATGGACATAGATGAACAAATGTCTCTGTAGTAAGATGTAGAATTATCTGGGTGTATGTTCAAGAGCAGAATAGGTAGATATTTTGTGAGATTGATTTTCAGTTTTTTTGAGCTCTACATTGATTTCTACAATGACTGTACAAGTGTATATTCCCATCAGTAATGAATAACTAATCCCGTCCCCCTACATCTTTACTACCAAGTACTGCCATTGTTTAATTGATATTGATCATTCTGACTGGGGCAACATGAATCTCAAAGTAGTTTTACTTTTATTTCCTTAACAGAGAGGTTGTTGAACATTTAAGTGATTCTGAGCCAATTGTGCTTCAAAGTTTAAGAACTCCCTACCTATAGTTCTGCTTAGTAACCCATTGGTTAATTGTGCTATTTGATTTCTTGATGTTCGGCTTTCTCTTCCTGTCTGTCTGTCTGTCTGTCTGTCTGTCTGTCTGTCTGTCTGTCTGTCTTTCTTAGTAATTTCTGTATTCTAGATATTATCTCTCTACCAGATATATTGGTATAGGTCTTTTTCATTCTGTAGGAATATATTTTGCTCAAACGATGTCCTTCACTATTTAGAAACTCTTCAACTTCATGGGGTGGCATTTAATTGATGGTCTTAGTGCCTGTGCTACTGGTGTCCTGTTCAGGAAGTCTTTCCTGTGGCAGTGAATTCAACCCTATTGACAACTTTCTTTTCTATAGGATTAGGGATATCTCATCTTGAGGTCCTTGATCCATTTGGAATTCATTGCTTTGTAAAGGCTAAAAGGCATGAATTTATCTTTGTTCTTTTGAACAAAGCAATCTAATTCAACCAGGAGAATTTGTTGAAGATACTGTCTTTTCTTCTTTCTGAATAATATTTATTCTTTTTTAACAGAATATAAATGAGTCATCAAGTTATTAATATGTGACTCTCACACTTGTTTTTATTTATTTTTCTGTTTCCTTGTTTTGTAGGTATTTAAGTATTAGGAACCTGCCTCTTAGAGCTGCACTCATTATATTATATAGGTTTTGGTATGTTGTGTTTTTAATTTACTCCACAATAAAAGGTTTTTCATATCCTTCCTGATTTCTTCCTTGACCCAATTTTCATTCAGTAGTAAGTTGTTCAGCTTCCACATAGACATTTTGCCATCTCTATTGCTGCTGATGTAAAGATTTGATCCATTATCTTCAGATAGGATGCAGCATGTTATTTATATTTCCTCATCACTATTTAGATGCTTTTTAGTATCTTAATGTGTGACAAATTTTGAAGAAAGGCCCCTGAACTGCTGAGAACAAAGTATATTCTTTAATGTTTGTGAGCAATTCCCAATACATATCAGCTAGTTTCACTTGATTTTGTGATGTTACTTACCTCCAGTGTTTTTGTATTCATATATTATGTCTCAATGACTTGTCTATTTGGTGAGAATAGGGTATTAAAGTCACTCACCATCTTGTATGAGGTCAACATGTTATTTTAACTGGAATAGTGATTCTTATTGAGCTTGAGAGTCTTTGTGTTTGATTAATAAGTATTTAGAATTAAAATATCCTTGGTGGCATTATCCTTTAATGAAGATTTACTGTCATCTAATTTTTCTGATTTTTCTGTTTTGGTTTAATGTCCATTTTGATATTAAAATAGTGATGCCTCCTAAATTTTATGTTTTATTTGCTTGGAATGCCTTTTTCAATCTTTTTACCCTAAGATAATGGCTATCTTTAATGTTTTTGGACACACCAGAAAAATTGACTCATTTTTTAATCCAATCAGTCTGTATTTTTTCAGCAGGAAATTAGGATCATTAATATTAAGAATTATTAAAGAGCAATGTTTATTTATTTCTGTTGTTTCATTGTGAATATCCTTATTTTCTTATGACAAACTGTTCAGAGATTATTTATTCCTTGTATTCTTTTGGGTGTAGTGAAACTTCTCTTCATATTTAAATTACCTTCTTGGATTGTTGGAAAGAAATTACTTAAATTTTTAGATTGTGAATTCTTTCTTTTTTCTGTCAATTGTGATTGATAATTTTGTTGGGTATAATAGTTTAGGTTACCCTTTATGGTAACTTAGAACATGAAGAACATCTAACAAGGCCCTTCTGGTTTGCAGAGTCTCCATTGGAATATCATATGTTATTTGAATAGGCCTAATTTTTATGTGACTTCCTCATTTTAACCTAATTTACTTTGCTTTAAACATTTAGTGTTTCACAGCTAGCTTATCAAAACAGTATTTCTTAATAATTTGGTTCAATGTTTCTTTTAAATGGCAACCATGTTTCTGTCCAGTGTCTTATTACAAAAGAAAATTTTCTTTCTTCATTTTGAGTCACATTATCATCTCCTACAAGAACGCAGAACTTTTTGAAAATTTTGTACAAAGTCTTTTACTGTTAATTTAATATGCCAAAATGGTGAATTAGCCTTTAAAAAACAAACTGAGCTCCATTTATATTTGTGGAATTGGTGATTTTAATGTTGGATATGAAAATTCAACATAAATTTGATTCTGTTGACTTAATGAAATGTGAGTGTAAAGTTGGAGATAAGCATATTCAAAACATTTATTTAGAGTTTTTTTGATGATGATTTAGTTAAATGACTTTCTTGGTTAACTCCTCTATAGAGTTCATTTTAGTTGCGAACAAGGTTCAGAAAGTTGTCATAACTCTACTGTGTAGAATTAATACAGGAGGCAGAAACAGTGCTCACTTTGTGACTCACCTCCACTGAGTTCTCCCTGAAGTAACAGAAACAAAGCTGATTTTCGAGGTGTTAGATGCCAGGGAGGAAACTGAGCAAATGAATGGGACAGCTGCCTCCTAGGCACTGACTGACTAGAAGTACATTACCTAGAGGTGTGCCTAGAAGGGACAAGGCTGGACTTGCCTTGGGAGACTCCAGAACACAGAAAGAATTAATGCAAGGAATCAAGTTATGGCAAGAAATAGGAACTAATGTGTGTGATTGTCATAGGAACAGTAAAGGGAAACCATTTGAAACCTCAAGATCTGAATTTCTTTTTTTCCCCTACTTTTTATTTGGATCAGAAACAAGCTTGTTTAACATGTCAATCCCAGTTCCCTCTACCTCATATCCTCGCCTGCCCCCCACTAACCCCCAATCCGATCTCCTTTTTCCTTCCCAGGGAGGGTGAGGCCTTTCATGGGTAATCATCAAAGTCTGTAACATCATTTGGGACAGGACCTAGGCTGGGAGAGTATCCTTCTATGTGTAATGGGCTCCCAGAGCCCGTTTGTATGCTAGGGATAAATAGTGATCTACTACCAGAGGCCCCACAGATTGCCGAGGCCTCCTCACAGACACCCATGTTCAGGGGGTCTGGATCAGTCTTATGCTGTTTTCCCAGCTATCAGTCTGGGGTCCATGAGCAACTTCTCATTCAGGTCAGCTGTTTCTGTGGGTTTCACCAGCCTGGTCTTGACTACTTTGCTCATCAGTCGTCCCTCTCTGCAACTGGATTTCAGGAGTTCAGTTCAGTGTTTAGCTATGGGTATCTGCTTCTGCTTACATCAGCTACTGGATGAAGGCTCTAGGATAGCAAATAAGATAGTCATCAATCTCATTATTGAGAAGGGCATTTAAGGTAGCCTCTCCACTATTGCTTATATTCTTAGTTGGTATCATTTTTGTAGATCTCTTGACATTTCCCTAGTGCCAGATTTCTCCTTAAACCTATAATGGCTTCCTGAATTATGGTATCTCTTATCTTGTTCTGCTTTACTCTTCCCCTGACTCAATCTTCCTCTCCCTCATGTCCTCCTCTCCTCTCCTTGTCTCCCCTTTTCTTTCTTCTAGCTCCCTCTCCTCTTCCTGCATGCTTCTAATTTGCTCGGGAGATCTTGTCCCTTTCCCCTTCTCCAGGGGAACATGTATGTCTCTCATAGGGTCCTCCTTGTTTCCTAGCTTTTCTGGCAGTATGGATTGTAGGCTGGTAATCCTTTGTTCTATGTTTAAAATCCATATATTAGTGAGTACATACCATGTTTGTCTTTTTGTGACTGAGTTTCTTCACTTGAAATTGTTTCTTCAAGTTCCATCCATTTACCTGCGAATTTCAAGATTCCATTGTTTTCTTTTCCCCACTGAGTAGTACTCCATTGTGTAAATGTATCACATTTTCTCAATCCATTCTTCAGTTGAGGGGCGACTAGGTTGCTTCCAGGTTCTGGCTATTACTAATAATGCTGCTTTGTACACAATTAAACAGATGTCCTTTTTGTATGAATGTGCATCTTTGGGGTAAAAGTGTAATTTCTGGATCTTGTGGTAGACTGATTCCCATTTTCCTGAGGAATCTCCATACTGATTTCCAAAGTGGCTCTAAGATCTAAATTTCTGACTGACAGAACTGACAGCAGAGCTGTGTCTGCACTTGATACCATGAGAACTTGGATCATCCAAACTTGTGCTCATCAAGTAAGAATCTATTAAAGAAGCTGAAGCCCTTTCCTAAAATCTATACTGAGTTAGGAACTGTGGGAAGAAGGGAAACTCTTCTGAGAGTTTTTTGAGTAAAACTCGTCACAAAGAGCTTCTCAGTTGCCATCTTTCTGTGTTGGTGACAGACTTTTTGTGAAAAAGCCTTTTGTCTTCATCAAATATTTTATTTTATTTTACTGGGTTACACCAGGTCATTTCATATATGTATAGAATGTGCATTAAAGATTTCCCCCAACTCCTCCTACTCTCTTCTCCTTTCCATGTCTTGTTAGTTCCCTAGCCAGTTTATAAAAGCAAATAAAATGAAATAAAAACACACAGTAATACTAACTACAAAATAGGAGTTACTCTCACCATTCTCTTACTTGTCACCTTTATAAAAGACTAATTCTAGTGGATTAAGATGTAATTTGTCTGCTAAAATTTCTCATTGTTTTGGTGACTGAAGAATTTTTAATGAACTAATGGGAAAAATCTGTAAATATTTTCGAAACCATAAAGTCTTTGTAAATGCTACTAGTATATGCAGACAGACAGAAAAAAATAACATCTCTTGAAAACCAATTATATGTCTTGGACTCTAATGATTTCTAAAACCTTTTTCTTTTGTTTTATTTCAATCTTTAAGATATTTTGAAGGAATATGTAATTGTTTCCAATTCACTCTTGAAGAAAAGCAATCTACAATGAGTAAAAATAAATGTATCTGGCATGAGAAAGCCAGTTCATCCACTTAAAAAATCTGTGTTCTGAATTTCTTCCCTAAAGATAATAAAACATTTGCAAAGTTACTTCCAGTTTTAAAATTCTAAAAATATATTTAAATTACAGCATTAGCCACCTTTCTTCTAGCAAAACTTCAACATGGCTAAATGCAACTCTTCCCATATACCTTCCCTACACCTGGAAACTGATAGTGGACTAAGAAAGCCATACAAATGCTGACTAGACTAATTTAACATTGATATATAGAAATCTCAAAAGTACCACTGTCCTGCAAAGGCAAATTTTCTTTAAATATCGTTGGTAGATTTACTCTATCATTCAACTCTCTCTCATTTATTCCTCTTCCTTCAAAGCTCTGCAACCATGTCTTCTCTCTTGACATTCATGTCCTTAGTAAATTGTTCATTCATGGAGGATTTGAGAAAGGTCTACAGGCATCTGTCTACGTTTATATATGTTCCAGTAGGTCTGAGTATTTTTTATTTTGTTTTTCCTACCTCACAATGGACTGACTATAATAGTCTAATGGTGCCACACCCATCTGTGCTTTTGATGTCCTTATGGACTATCAACTTTCTTCCTTAAACAATTCGTTGTCTGTCAATTACTGCCTGGAGTTCAAATGTGCTAGAACATTACATAGAATATGTACATGTATATAAATGTACACAGAGATACATACACATGTGTGTATTGTTCCCTGAATCTGTAGTAATGGACATTTATTTTTCACAGCTGTAGAACCTCCTGATGTTCAGAATTTACCTTGCTTCAAGCTTAACATTTTCAAACTGTATCTTTGGAAATGTGGGAGTCAAACAGCACACACTGAAATGGGTGCAACATTTTTCTTGACCCTGGCTAATGTGATCTATTTTTGTTTTGTTTTTACCACAGAAATACTCAGAAGCATCATCTATATATTTTAAATTATTTTTTTTCAATTTTTTATAACCTGAACACTCTTTTTTCTCAAACTTATCTGAGTCAAGTCTCTTTCCATTTCTCCCCTCTGCTCCATCCATCCACTCCTCCACTCTTTGTATTCAGAAAATGGCAGGCTTCCTGTAGATATCAACCAAACAAGGCATATCAAGTTAAAGACAGGGCAAATTAACTCAGTACAAGGCATAGGGTCCCAAAAATGGGCAAAAGAGTCAGAGACAGGTCCTGATCCAACTCTTAAGAGTCCTACAAGAAGACCACCTATGTAACTGTCACATATATGTCCCATGAGGCTTCTGGTTGTCAGTTCAGTCTCTGTGAGCCCCTATGAGCCCAGGCTAGTTAGTTCTGTGGGTTTTCTTGTGGTGCTCTTGACACTACTGGGTCTACAATCTTTCCTCCCCATCTTCTGCAGGATTCCCTGAGCTCCACCTGATATTTGACTATGGGGCTCTGCATCTGTTTCCATTAGTTGCTGGATGAAGCCTGTCTGTCAGAATAATTGAAGCCTATATATTTAGTCACTTTTCCATTAACTTTATGATATTCTATGCCCTATGGACACTACTTGGGTGGAATTACATACAACATCTGCTACAGACTATGACTTCCCCTGTTTCTGGAAGTACAGAACTGAAGATACACCAGTATTTTACTTATGGTCGACATTCCTGTAACAAGCTAGTGTTATCACTAATGATTTTTTTTAGGTACACCTGGGATCTTGCTTTCAGATACTGTCCATCAGTGATTAAGTACTGCTTCGTTTTTTTTAAATGGTTAACTTGCATATGATAAATGGAGCAATGCAAAAATATGTCACTGAATGGATCATATACACACAATATATACTTATTTCCATAAGTACATGAATGTGTATGTACATTATATGTGTATTTGTGGCAATTAAATGTAATTAAACTGTAAGTATACAATATAGACATATTATAATTGAGACAACAAAGAAAGGTTTCCCTGATTTACCTGCTTTTTATAGTCTTCTGTCTGTTCTCCATGAAATATTATGTAGTCACATCGGTCCATTAGATTGCATTCTATTTTTTCCTAAATTAAGACATCAAAGTCAAGCTGTCAATACAATATAATTTGACTTTTGCAGATGCTTTACCATTCTTAATTTGTAATCTCCACCTTGTGCAACCGTGACAGAGTTGACCACACTTCCTTTCTTAAATGTCTCTCCTCAGTTGCCATCTCAGATACCACTCAGTTTCTGACAGCTTTCTCCTGAGCAGTGTCAAGCTGATGTGTGTATATGCTCTGGCTCATGAAGGCTTGTCAAGGGGTAGAATATCAATAATCTTAAGGGATTCACTTTTTATACTTTGTGGCAGAAGGAGACAATTTCATGAAGCTATTTCTTTATTTTGTTCCCTTACACAGTCATTTGTATCTTGCTTTATGAAAATAAAGATAAATTCCCACTCCCAGAGCTCATGATGGCCTGATACCCTGAAACACTACAAAGCTATACAGACTGTAGACTGGTATTGAGGACATGGAAGACACAAGGTAACAGTAATAGTTTTGCCAACCAGGGCATTGCAAGGTTTCAATAATTTTTGTTTTCAACAGAAGTGAAAGAAATCAAATGAGTTGTCCTGTAGAATCTTATGAGATGCAAAATCCATCTACCATGACAAATAGCTTGGATATGGAGAATTAAAAGAACCCTGCTTTCTACAGAATTATAACCTGTCTGTAGACATACAGAAGAGTTTGGACTTCTGTGTCCATTCATTGTTATCATTGCCGTTATTAATATAATTACTGGATTGATAACACAGACAACTCTTTTTCAGTTACTTTATCTTCTTAGTCACCTCTTCACTCTTGTAGTTCAGTTACCTCCTTCTGAACTAAACAAGAGCCTCTCTTCACTTCCCTTCCATTCTGTCAGGGCTGCAATTTCATAGGTAGCCACAAGATGTCAGTCTGTCCAGTCTTCTGGGCCCTCTTAAGGTCCTCTAAGTTTGTGCTGTGCTTGCTTAGAACTCCTTTTCATGGAAGGCCTCACCCTTGTTGGGGAGTAGATTGGAGATAGGATGGGGGGGCATGGGATTATGGGAGGGAGATGGAACTGGGATTGATATGTAAAATAAGATTGTTTCTAATTTAATTAAAGTTTATATATATAAAAATTACAAACTCCTCATTCTGCCCCAGTACCGGTCCATGCACATTAGAACACTTAATGCATAATACACTGACTGACACGAGATGTATTTTCTTCCATTTTTGTTTTCTTGTCTCATTTCAACCAAGAGTATAAACTTTGAAGACAGACATGGCGGTGTTCTCTAAGATCAACACTCAGGAGTTTGAGAAAGAAGGGTATACTTTAAGTCCATCTATAAGCCTTCTACACTTCCATAACCTTTCTCTATCCAGATTTATAAAAAATGATCCATCTGTATTTATCCTATTATATATATATATACATATATATATATATATATATTATATGCATATAATCAATATTCATATTATCCATACTATCATATCACCTATATATCAACATATATAATTTATAATAATATTTTCTATAATATAAATAATCTATCTCTAAATTTATATCTGTATTTTAACAAATACAGATAACCAGTATACAATAACACCTAATAAATTGCTATGTTTAATGTATAATTGAATTTCAGTAGAGAGGACATTTTCTGTATATATGAGTTTCACATATAGTAAGCACTCAGTCAATATTTAGTTAATAAATAATCAAATAACATTCTGTCAGAAATAAACAAAGAAGGGATTGATTTTTAGCCTCTCAAAATAAAGAAACAAAACAAAATCTCCCTCCCCCATGCAAAAGAAAACAAAACAAAAATCTAGAAAACAGATATGAATGAAGAAAACAAATTGCTTTACCCTTTGGTCACACAGGGGATGGAGTGGGATGTATGGAGAAGTCTATTTCCTTCTTAGGATATTGGGGTGTATCTTGCTATTTTACAGAAGCATCATGAGACAACTGCTAGATAAAATGTAGATTTATCTGTGAGACTGAATAACTGGACCTTTTCTAGGGTAAGGATTCCCCTGTTGCCTCATTTCCACTGAGAGACAGTTTTTGTTTTATGGTTTTATTTGTTTGTTTTGGTTCTTAGTTTTCTAAATCTGATCCTAAGAAAATGGCATAGACCTTCTATTTTAAAGATTCCTTCCTCCATATTTGAAAGAAAAGCATATCAGAGATTTTATGGGATGGGTATGTAAGATCCCCCATTCCATGCCTGGAAGAGATATTTGTCCCTGTGTCCATTCCTTTGGTAGGTGTAAGACAGAGAGGGGCATGTATGTTTATTCTCTCCAGGAGATTCAAGTTCTGGCTCCTGGACTTGCTAGGACTAATAGGTGAATTGAGAAGATGACTAGCTGCCGTTATCTTCAACACAACACTGTCATGACTTCCCCACATTTTCGAGTTCCCATCATTCATTCGATGCCACAACACATGCAAACCCCAAACATGAAGTCACTCAATAATTTTCCTACCTTTATTCACAATTAACCTCCATAAAATATGCTGTCCAACCCCATGGTCATAAGTGTTGAGAACTTCTGCTACTCCATACAGTGTGAACCTCACTTCCACTTTTTTAAGAAAGTCCCTCCCATTTCCATACTTTGTTTCTGTTTTCCTCTCTTTTTGTCTTTTAAATCCACCTTCTTCTGGCATTAGGAGCCTGAAACCATGGGGAGAAGTGTGTATCTTGTTTATCTCTCTGGTAGTCTTTCCAGTTTTTACTAACCATAGATTTTACAGGATAAAGGGAGCAAGTGATGGGCACCATGTCTCCTGATGGTGCTTTGTTTGAAATCAAGAAAAACTGAGTCTCTTGACTGAAATGGATTTCTTTAGCTTCATGTCCACTTTATTGTAAGGAGTTGGTCATGGTAGTGGTGGTGGACGTTTTGTTTTGTAGCAATGCTACTCCAGATTAGACACTGAACATCATGTGATATGTTAAAGTGATTTGTCCTTTATAATAATTTACTTATTGTGAATACTTATATTTACCAGGAAAACTTAGTAGACTGTTGTCCAATTGTATAGTACAATCCTTGAAGATATTGTGAAAAAATGTGGTATATGGAGAAGGTGAAGAAATTAACATGATATGTACTCACTCATATGTAGTGGATTTTAGACATAGAGTAAAGGATTACCAGCCTACAATCCACACTGCCAGAGAAACTAGTAAACAAGGAGGACTCTAAAAGAGACAAACATTGTCCCCTGGAGAAGGGGAAAGTGTCAAGATCCCCTCAGCAAATTGAGAGCATGGGAAGAGGGGAGAGAGAGCTAGGAAAATGAGAAGGGAAGAAGAGGAGGGATGCAGAGGACTTGAGGGAGCAGAAAGGTTGAGGCAGGGGAAGAATAGAAGATAACAAGAACCAGAATAGAGGGAAAAATTTTAGGTTTACAGAAAAATCAGGCACTAGGGATATGTCTGGAGATCTACATAGATGATACCAGCTAACAATCTAAGCAACAGAGGAGAGGCTACATTAAATGCCATCCCCATAATGAGATTGATGACTGACTTATATGCTACCCCATAGCCCACATCCAGCAGCTGGTGGAAATAGAACCCATAACTAATCACTGAACTGAACTGGAATCCAGTTGCAGAGAAGAATGAGTGATGGGCAAAGGGGTCCAGACCAAGATGGTGAAACCCACAGGTAACATCAGGTTCCCAGATTGATAGCTGAGCTACCAGCATGGGACTGATTCAGACCCCAGGAACATGGGTTTCAGTGAGGAAAACTCGGAAATCTACAAGACCTCCTGTAGTAGTTCAGTACATATCCCTAGAATAGCTGTGGAACTTGGGAGCCCAATCCACATACAGGGAAACTCTCTGAGCCAAGACACACGGGGGTGGGCCTAGGCCCTATCTTAAGTATACGATAGACTCTTATGACCCCCCCCCCATGGAAGGCCTCACCCTCCCTGGGGAGTAGAAGGATATGTGATAGGTAGGGTGTTAGTTGGGGGTCTGGTAGGAGAGAAGTGGAGGGAGTGGCAACTGGGATTGTCGTGTAAAAACAATCTTGTTTCTAATTCACATTAAACAAGGAAAAAAAAAAAAAGAAACCCAGGTTAATAAAAAAAAAAAGGAGACATCATTTCTTGCAAGAAAATAGAGTGGGAATACAGTAAAGGGAGTGAATATTGACTCAAACAATCATTCATGTTCACTTTAAAATGTACTTTTTATAATTATTTTTAAGATGAAGTTGTCTTTAGAAACACAAGGAATGTCACACTTTTTATTCCTAACAGTATACTCCAATTCATTTTTTATGTCAATGCTAAAGGTAGCTATTACATAGTATCATATTACTGTGCTATATTGATTGAATTTCCGTATTTCGAGTTTGTTGCAGGTTTCAATGTAATTTTCTCCTTTCTATATTTCTAACATTCTACTATTACTGTCACTCAAGCAGGAAACTATATTGAAGTTTTGAAATGGTGACTAGATAATTATGATACTCAGTGTCATCCCACATGTCAATAAACAGCCACTTAGTGTTACACTGCTGACATCCAACAGAGATCTTGTCCTAGCTTAATCAAGGAGCATTTGACTAAAATCAGTACTGATTTATTCTGATGAACAACTTGTAGTATTGTTCAGAATTTGGAATAGTTTTCAATCTGTAATTTATTCAAAATTTGCAAATTTATTGAATATATATTACCATATGCCAATCATGTAGTGGGCTTAAAATTGACAAAAATATAAAATTCCAGTGGGAGTGGGGTATAAGGAAGAATATTTGTAATTGCTGGGAGATCATTAAAAATGCTATTTTAGTCTAAAAGAAAAAATAAAAAAAATTAAACAAGCCACCTTCCTTCTTCCCAGTGGTCATTCACCAAGGTCCAGATCTGCTAAGATCTTGGTACCCTATTAGAGACCCCAGGTGCTTTCATGGGATCATTTCCTTAAATACCTGTCCCATCTATAAAGACTTAAGGCTGCTGAATGTAGGTACCAACAATAAATATTAAATAAATAAAATGTCACAATGTTTTCAAAGTTTATGATTTATCATCTAGTAATTTCAGCAATATTATTAAATTTCAAGGTAAATTTCATTATTTTTTCCACTTATTTGTTGAGAAGCATACTTATTATAAATTCATTACTACATTATTTGCTATGTATAGAGTCAATCAACTGGACTTGCCCATCTTTCCAGTAGCTTATAAGATATGCCAGATAATCATTATTAAACAAGTTATCAAAAAAGAGGCTCTGATTTAAAATTTGTAAAAAAAAAAAAATATGATGACAACATTTCTGCTTGGTCTGTAAAGGTGCAGGATGCTGACCTGCCAGCTTGAGTGCAAAGCAGGGAGCTCGTATAACGAAAGGAAATAACTGACTATTTGCAGCTGTCCTCTGGCCTCCACCTGCTTGTCTTGGTATGTGTATACCACCATTGCCCAGAGGCAAATAGATGTAAATGTATTAAGTTAAAATATAGAATATGTAAGACTTGTTAATTGGTTAATGCTCTATTTCAATTATGAAAATGTCTCATCATGTTTGACACTGATGAGCACTTGATGCATATTTGTGTAATTTATGTTACCACAATCACGAAGGAAGTTATGCTCTGCCTTCCACTTATCAAAATTCTTTGTTTTTTGTTTTGTTTTGAACTTTACAATGCACCACTGTCTCACGCATCCAGTGCTTTACTTCAAGTTTAGAAAACTAACTATTTTCCCTGGTTAACTCTGCTGTGGGATAATTCTCTCATGATGATCAGAGGCTGTGAGTCACAGCTTCCAATTAGTCATTCTAGGATACATTGTGCTTTGAAGCTATGATGATTCTTGGTATATTGTATGTATCATACATGTTGCAGTCATTCTTCACTCGTAATATTTTATAGTTAGGGTGGATTTATTTGGGCATATAAACTAAGAACAAATATAGAAATGTTGATGTCTAAGTAAATTGCAAACTTCAGTGTTTTTTTCATTTCTCAAAGGATTTTATTTATTTATTTTTAATTGTTTTTGTTTTTTGAGATTGTCATATAATTACACCATTTCCTCTTCTGTTTACTCTTTCCAAACAATCTCACATACCCTTATATACTCTTTCTCTAATTTATAGCCTCTTTTCTCATTCATTGTTGTTACAAAACCACACATACATATTCTTAACTACTTATTTCTAATCTGCTCATTACTAATGTGTATGCTTTCATGACTGACCTGATTGTATTGTATAACTAATTGGTGTTCTTCCATTAAGACTACTTCTCCCAATCTAAGAAACCCTTAGTTACCTGCAGTTGTTTTTGATATATATATATATATATATTTATAATATATAATATATATATAATCAAACACTATATATATTTATCAAAACAATATATATTTATTTATATATAGTGTGTATGTGTAAATGTGTGTGTGTGTGTGTAAGATTGGGGCCTTATTGTCTTTTCCTGTCTACTTTGAAATGTCTTTTATTGTTGTCCTTTTTCACCTCATACTTATGCAATCATATTGGTGAGATTTTATGTGTCTAGTTTCTAACATTACTAGGAGACACAATCTCACAACAAACTTCCTGATCTTCTGACTCTTAGAACCTCTCCTCATGTTTCATCAATGATCCTTAAGCCTTAGATATATTATAGATTTATCATTGGAACTGGGAAGCAACCAATATTCCTACCCACCCATGATGCCAATGAAGCACAACAATGACCAGCAGTGATAACATCTCTAAGTGTACAATAGTGGCACACATACCATGGTGGCAACCAACAGCTCTTTAATTAGCAATAAGACCCACACAAAAAGAAAGAAATCATGCTTGATACTAGGAACTTCATCAAATATTTAGGGCTAGTGAAGTCATAGATCTTGGAAAAGAACCTAGAACTGTTAACTAAACCAATTTACTAAAGAAGCACAATCCCTAACTACACTCTAAATATTTGTTTTTGTACTCACAGATAAGTATAGCCCTCATCTATCACCAAGGAAATTTCTATTTGCAGCAGATGGAGACCATTACAGGAAAATTTATGTTTATTAGTCTATGTAATTCTTAAGTTGATTTTTCTTAAAGACTATATTTTAACAACTAATTAACTATTTTTTTTGGCATCTCAAACTGTTCTGGAAATCATCACATAGCTCAGGATTGTGTGACTTCTAGATTCTCCCACTGAAGCCTCCTATAAGGTAGTAGTACAAGTATGTGCGGCCATGTTGAGCTTAGAAATGCTTTCCTTAAATAATTTTTGTGCTTCTTAGTTTCTGAAAATGAACAAAATCCCTGCTAACCTGGTACATGCAACACAAAAGAAATAAATTTTTATTATTAAAATCATACTTTGATGTAAATGTACATTCATAAAGTGTTTTAAATATCACCTTTTTAGGAAATAACTTTTAGTCTTCTATTATCAGAGAAAAATTTCATTTTACTATATTATCTTTTGGATTGTGGTAATGCTATTTTAATGGTAATTCTTTAATGGCAAGTAATGTACCAGTAGGCACTTTTCAGACCATATACACATTTAACACTAATTTCTCTCTTCCCCAGAGAGAATATTTCACATGGACAGAAATCCTGTGTATTAGAACTTTATCCCTTCTCTGCCATGATAACCATGTACATGTTAATACTTCAAAAATATCATTCTATTCATCTTTAGGTTTTCTTCCACAAGACTTCTACTAAGGTTTTAATGAAATTCCAATCACCTTGTGTGGTGACACTGTAAGTTGATCATCACTGTCCAAACATTGCTTTTCCTGTATGTTTGCTTATAGCAATTAGTCTGATTTGATTTAATGCAGGGTAAAATAACAAACATATGCAAATTAAGTCTAGAGGGAATAGAAGCAAGATTAGTGTTCATGATTCTGGATAGCCTTTTTAGGGACAGCTTCTAGCAAACTAGAAAGCACAGGGAATCTACCTGTATCATTCTCACTGGACCTATTCTTCTCAAGCAAACATTATAATTTCTTGCTTTCTTCATGACTTGTAACTGGATTTGGTTTATAGCTATTGCACCACCTCTACCAAGTGAATGAAAATGTGTATGTTTCTCAGATGTCACATCAAGTGCTAATGTTATCCTGAATATTAATAAGCGCACAATGGTCTGTGGTAACAACTGTATGATTTTCCTGATTGTCCTATGATCTCCACATGTCTGATCATAGTTGCAATCCTCCTAAGTACTCAACCTTCTCTGAACTAATCAACTTCATGCAATTGTAGTTTTTGTTTCATTTCTAGAATAATAGATAAGAGTATGTATAATGTGTTTCATTCTCTTTGATAAATGGTCAAGTGTGAACCTGGGACTTGAAATAGGTATAGGCATCCCTTCATAAGAAATCAATAGTTTTCATTTCCCCGTTCTAATCTGTATGAATTACTTGCTCTTGGGCATCTTTTTCAAAAATGCCAACAAAAGAGACTAAGGTAATAGTTAATAAAATTGTTTAATTAGTTACAGTCAAATAACTGTAAGTCAAAGTTGTAAGATAATGCACTACCCACAAACTAAAGAAAACTTGTGTGAATTATGGTTTAATTCAACATAATTTTTTACTTAGTCTTTGATAGCTGACTATTTCATTACTCCTGAGATGCTGATGAATTCAATTTTCCCTTGATGACTTATCCTTAAAATTTATCAAAAAAATGCTGTTCAAAGCTGATAAAAACTCTCTGAAAATTGGTCAGAGTAACAAAGTAACATAGCATGCATTTCTACTAGGGTTTCGGATTTTCCAACCATCTTGAAGTAGTCTGAAAACTACAGTGTTGGTAAATAGTGAAGTAGTTGTTTGACAAGTTGGACAAATATTGACCTTCCTTTGTAGGGTTCTAGAACAATTACAAAATGGTAATGAATTTCCAAGTACACAGATTCTCAAATCTCACTTATCATTAGTATGCAAAGATACATCTATACATATGTGTGTGAGTGCACATATATAGTTTTTAACATATCATGTTTCCTCTGTTTAGTATCCTGTAGCTTCCAAAATTATATTTCATGCTGGGGACCAAGTCCTTAAAGAATCACTTTGTCTCTAGGTTGTGAAGTCAATATCACACATAGCTGAAGAGCTGCTGAAAGATAGAAGCTTAAAATAAAAAGAAGATGGTACTGAACTAGTTTCTTCCTATTTTTATGAGTTAAGCATGTTTGTTAAGCCTTCATAACATTTCTGAGGAGCTGACGCATAGTGTGAGATTTTTAAAAAATGTTGATTTTTGTTCCTTAGGAGAGGAAAATAATCCCCCAAATCAAATGGCAAGGTTCCCTTTGAGAAGCTCCAAGAGGTAGTGAATTCCACAATTAGTCACAAATGAAGTAAGCTTCATCACTTTCCTTGCTTCTTCGATGGTGACAATTGACACAGTGCTTATTTTTACAGGCACACAGTAGGCACTTGAACAAACTAGTATCAGATTAATTCTAAGGTACCCTGTCTTTGAAAGTTGCAATTTGAATCAGAGCAACCAAGGCTTAACTTATTAGCTGTGCAGTATTAATATGTGAGTCTGTCTCTAGGCTGTAGCTTCCTCCTATAAAAATGGAACACTGATAAATTCCTCATAAGGAATAAATAAGATAATGTTTAGCTGTACAGTCTACTACTAATTATTTAATATTTTCTGAAACACAGTAGTGACTTATCAACTTAATATCAATGTAGATCATGCTCATAGTCTTAGGCTATGAGATTCACAAGAATCAAAAGCATTTTCCTGGTAAATATTCCAAACTTTTTAAAAGATACATGCAGATTTGTTAATGGGACAACCATGTAAAAATCCATTCTCTGGTCATATTCTTCAGCTGACTTTTTTCTTCTTTTGTTTTCTGAAATACTTTTGACTAATACTAAGGAGTCTCCAGACTTCCTTCTCCCTTTTGAGTTGCCATGCTTCTCTGCTTTTGTGGCACCTCTGCTTTGTTGGAACAGATGATAAAATGTCATCCATGATGTCATCCAGTAACACTCTTGTAACATTACTGAACTACAGTCTAGTTTCTCCACTGAAAGCTTTTTCATTGAAGTAGCTCCATCAGTATTGTATAACTTAAGGCCCAGTTGAATCCTGTGGTGGGCTTATAACCAATAGGACACCAATATTTTGGCTTAGAATATTGCATTTATCATAGATAGTACATACTGAGATATAGTAACAATTGCATTTGTAAAGTGTTCTTGGAAGATTCTTTGGCATGCAGATGCAGTAGTTACAGGATTTCCTAATCAAGTGACTGGAAAGATGCTAAGTGCTTAAGAGTAAATACTGCTCTTGCAAAAGGACCATTGTTAGGTTTGCAGCATCCAATTATGGCAGCTCACAACTGCCTGTAACTCTAGTTCCAGGGAATTAATGTCATCTTCTACTCCAAATGGGCACTTGTACTCATTTGCATATATACAAAATTAAAAAAAGATTTTAAAGGTTTAAAATTTTTTCAAATCCAATACTCACTATTATTACATAATCCTTTTAAATAAATTTATGACTATATGTATAAGCTATCAGAAAAAGCCCTATTCCAATTCTGAGATAAAAATATAGGATAACTAAAAAGAACTTTTAAATTATTTGTAATTTCTGTGATGCAAAAGCAAATGTAAAATTAATCTGAAATACAATGTGGCATTTTAATATAAATTCCTTGAGTATGACCAAATAAGAAAATGCAATAAAGGATACTAAAAAATGTTTATAGCTCATGTGTTGTCTGAAAATCAGAAGCTGTCTCAACAAAACTATGGAATTAGAGAACAGTAAGTAAAAGTAGTAGTCAATAAATGAGACAGATTTTCTTCTTTTTTTTAATACCAGATATAAAGATATGGCTTTTCTTGGCATAGGCTAATATGTTAAGGAGAATTAGACTATGGAAGTTAAGAAATAAAGAAAGTATTATCAATAACAGATTAGACAGGATAATTTCAAATTAATTCCTTGTGTTTCTCCACAAGACTAGGGTTTACCAAAGGTTTACAGAAATCAAATTCAATCTTTTTTACATTTTAAAGAAATATGACAAGTTATTATACCAAAGTTTGAGCATAATGGCTTAAACCCATTAGATTTTGTGTTTTACTATTCAGTGTACAGATGAACATCTCAGGGTAAATGTAAAGGCTTAGCTAAAGACTTGCCATGGTACAGTGTGGTCTTCATTTCCCAGCACCATCAAGACTTAAACACATGGCTGCTAAGACTAGGTAGGAACCACTGGGCCAACATATCCAAGAAGAAACAAAATTCTCTGAGAAAAACCCCTTTCAACACATTCACATTGAGGAAATGATTCAGTTTATATAACTTACAAAGGTCTTAGGGGCCAGAAAGAACTAGATAGAAACCTAAAAGGAGACAAATGACAAATGCAGAGGTGATTTGGAGTACATGGGTTAAACTTGGGAGAGTCAGCATGAAAAACAAGCAAAAGTCTTTACATAAAATTAATTTTCTTGATATTTTATAATATGTAGCATATTTCATTAAATCATGTTTTTTAAATAATTTCAATAAGATCTTTGCATTTCGATTTAATATAATTTAAATCTTCCATTGTTAAACAATTAATAAACCTCCCATTTCTTTCTTATGTATTTGTAATTGGCTTTTAGCCTGGTTACAACACTACTTCACAAAGACACTTGTTTAAATTGAAAACATTATGATACTAAATTAATTTCCTTCCAAGGAGCAGGTATGTAAGTTTCAATTCTGTGTGAAGTCTATCATAATTGAGTGCATTAAATAATGCTCTGTTTCAAAATCATTTTAAAAATAACTCTGTCTGAATTGTTGGCTAATGTGCTTTATATACACTTCAAATAGATTAATCAACCAAACTGATATTACATGTTCATACAGATTTTTATATTTAAACATTATACCTTTTACATAGCACATAGACAGGAGAAATATCTTTCCTTTTTGTGTATTTGTGAAGTTATATTTTTTATAACTTCAGCAAATATAGAAACTTATTTGGCAAGATAGTTTTTAATATGATTACTGTTCAATTTCTTGATACTCTGTTTACTTTTTTCATCTCTGAAAAGACATCATTTGTCATTTCAAATAGACATTAAGAACAAGAGTCATCATTTCATAACATTTCAATTTAATTTAAGTTTTATATGATTAACTGAAACAATCTCTATTAGAAATAACAACATCTAAGGACGACTTTTTAATGAATTATTTATTATGCCCTTATTATCTTTTCACAGTTTAAGGAATGTTTCCACCATCCAATAAGCTACATTAAAATCATGACTATCACTGGTAACAATTTTTAGATAGTTTGTGAAGTCTTTAACTAAAACCACTGGTGGTTAACTGAGATTAATGACTATTGAAACAGACATTAATCTGTTGAATAACTAAATAATATTGGGGGAGGACTTTTTATAAAAACTGATACACAAAGGTTATAAAAGTTATTTTCTTCTTTATAATCACTGCTAGTGTTCCAGTTCATACCCTCTAAGAAACAGATGTGAAAACAATATTATACACTCAGAAAATATGTTATAAAAGTAACTATGAAGACTAAAGGAGGAACACAAAACAAGTACTGTCATCTTGAGAGCAAGGTACAAGGGAGGGGCTTGAGGGAAGGTAGCTGGGGGTGCTGGAGGGAGGAGGAGGAGGAGGAGAGGAAGGTAGGGAGTCATGTATTTCTATGTGAATAAAAACATTAAGATGCAAAATCAAACAAAGATGGGGACTCCCGTCCAAACACAATGGCTCTTACAGCTGTGAAAGAGGAAGGCAAAGGTTAAATTCTAAAGCTTAAAGTATACCAGACTACAGATCTGAAAGCCCCTGGGAGACCTTGGCTGAAGCCATCTGCAAATGGAGTCTTTTGACCATCAGAAAGTTTGTGGTAGTACCTTGGTTATGGTTTGTCAATGAGGGAATTCCTTGTCAGTTTCATGATAGCAGCATCAATTCAGTGGAGGATGAGAGAAGAGATAGATACAATTGAAGCTGGGAATATGAACTACCTGTAGGAGACAATCCAGCAGCCCATCCCACTGTTCACACCAAAGTCATTCTGAAAACCATGTTTTCTCTATGACTTTTAAAAACAGTATTAAATTGTATAGCTTTAAGTGGTTTTTATGTTTATATATAGAGTATATAAAACTAAATGGTATTATGCTTTGGTAAGTAAGTCAGTAACAGAAAAAAAGGAATACTCTATATCATTTCATTTATAGGAGTACTTTTTAAGAAACAAACTCAGATGAATAGAATAAAAAAAAAACAGATTAATGTAGTCTTCTACATGTCTGCATCCAGTTATGACAGCATGATTTGTTGAAGATGTTCTCTTTGTTCCAGCATATAAATTTGGATGGTTTGTTAAAAATCAGGTATTTGTAGGTGTATGGGTTTTCAATATCAGGTTTTTAATATGGGTTTTTAATATCAGGGTTTTCAACTCAATTCCATTGGTCTACCTGTCTATTTTTGTGCCAATACCAAGCTGTTTTCAGGACTAAAGCTCTGTAATAGAGCTTGAAGTCAGGGATGGTGATGCCTCCTGAAGTTCCTTTATTGTACATGATTGTTTTGGCTATCCTGAGTCTTTTGTTTCTCCATATGAAGTTGAGAATTGTTCTTTCAAAGACTATAAAGAATTGTGTTGGTATTTTGATGGGGATTGCATTGAATCTGTACATTGCTTTTGGTAAGAATGCAGTTTTTACTATGTTAATCCTACCTCTCCAAGAGCATGGGAGATCTTTCCATTTTCTGGTATCTTCTTTAATTTCTTTCTTTAGAGAGTCAAAATTCTTATGGTACACTTTTTTGGTTAGTGCCACCCCAAGGTATTTTATGTTGTTTGTGGAAATTGGAAAGGGTGATGTTTCTCTGAATCCTTTCTCCACCAATGTGTCATCCACATATAGTAGGGCTACAGAGTTTTTTTTTTTTGAGTTAATCTTGTATCCTGCCACTTTGCTGAAGGCGTTTATCAGCTGTAGGAGTTCCCTATCACCATGCACAAAACTTAAGTCAAAATGGATCAAAGACCTCAACATAAACCCAGACACACTAACCCTATCAGAAGACAAAGTGGGAAATACCCTTGAACTAATTGGTACAAGAGAACGCTTCCTGAACAATTCACAGTAGCACAGACACTGAGATCAACAATTGATAAATGGGACCTCCTGAAACTGAGAAGCTTCTGTAAGGCTAAGGACACAGTCAGCAAGACAAAACAGCATCCCACAAACTGGGAAAAGATAGTCACTAACTCCACATGTCCCAAATATACAAAGACCTCAAGAAGCTAGTCTCCAAAACACCAAATAATCCAATTAAAAAGTCTGGTACAGAACTAAATAGACAATTCTCAATAGAGAAATCTAAAATGGCTGAAAGACACATAAGAAAGTGTTCAACATCCTTAGCCATTAGGGAAATGCAAATCAAAACAACTCTGAGATACCATCTTAGTCCTGTCAGAATGGCCAAAATCAAAAACACCAATGACAGTTTATGTTGGAGAGGATTTGGAGAAGGGGAACACTTCTCTACTGCTGGTGGTAGTGCCAACTTATACAGCCACTTTGGATATCAGTATGGTGACTCCTCCAGAAAATGGGAATCAGTCTCCACAAGATCCAGCAATTTGACTCATAGGCATATAGCCAAAAGAAGCATACTCATACAACAAGGACATCTGTTCAATGATGTTCATAGCAGCACTGTTTGTAATAGCCAGAAACTGGAAGCAGCCTAGATGCCCCTCAACCAAAGAATGGGTAGAGAAAATGTGGTACATTTACACAATGGAGTACTACTCAGTGGAAAAAAACAATGGAATCTTGAAATTTGTAGGAAAATGGATGGAACTTGAAGAAACCATTCTGAGCGAGGTAACCCAATCACATAAAGACAAACTCACTCATATGTGGATTTTAGACATATAGTAAAGGATTACCAGCCTACAATCCACACTGCCAGAGAACCTAGTAAACAAGGATGACCCTTAGAGAGACATACTTGGTCCCCTGGAGAAGGCAAAGGGTCAAGATCCCCTGAGCAAATTGAGAGCATGGGAAGTGGGGGGAGGGAGCTAGGAGAATGAGAAGGGAAAAAGAGGAAGGATGCAGAGGTCATGAGGGAGCAGAAAGGTTGAGTCAGGGGAAGAATAGAAGAAAGGATATGTGATAGGTCAGGTTTTAGTTGGGGGGGTGTTAGGGACAGGAGGGAGAAGGGAATTGGGATTGTCATGTAAAACAATCTTGTTTCTAATTCAAATAAAAAATCTGAAAAAATACATATTAATGGTTAACCAGGATTGAAATAGAGATGGAAACAAATCAAAAGATACAAAGATTAAATTATGTAAAATGAAAAATTATAGAGTTAATTCACAAGAAGATTATAATTAATATGTTTTTGTAATAAGTTGGATTGTAGATATTTTTATAACACCAAAGGTATCAGAAGAAAGAGGGGAAAAGGGAAAGAAAGTACAAGGTGGAGGGTGTGCTAATTCACTCTGCTCTTTATGATAAGTTGTGCATTTCTAAAACAAGTAAACCATCTTAAACACATAAAATAAAAAACCCTCAAGTGGAGTAAAGGTCATTCCTCTATGTATCAGAAAAAAATAAATATTGGAAAGCATCTCCCAGCTGTGACTACTTTATACCAATTCCAGCAATACTCTTTACTCATGGTGATACTCCAATGGCTGTCACATAGTTGCACATTCCCTAACACAGCATTCTGAGACCAGAGTACCATGAACTACCCAAACGTTTCCCAAATTAGAGAATATGGAAGCACTGTCACCAAGCTTCCTCTACTTCTCTGTTCCAGAGCACTAAGGTTTCCTTGTAAAGTATCTGTGCATTCTTGCTTTAGCACCTGTCTTTGAGGGGAATCACCTCATTACCCTGTCAGATGTTTGACCTCGATGTGTTTTCAGTTTGTTCTGTGTATAGTTTGTGAGAGAGTGAATGCTCAGCATGGGCCAGGAAATTCAAGTTCAGAAGAGTCATTCAGTGAGTGGTCCTGAGATAACTAGTCTTTTAGCTTCTCTGCACTCTTGAGAGGCTCAGGAGTCTGAAGGGTCTCTGAGCTCCAGAGACCTTTCAAATCATCTCAGGGGAACTTTGCTAGGATCAATAGAATTGACTTTTGGGCTTCTTGAGTGTTATGCCATTACTTGTTATGGAGTGAACAATTATTTCATTGTGGCAATTTCCACAATTCCTGGAGTCAGGAATGTGATCTCCTCCTGCCTCCATCATCTTACTAGATTAGGAAGATAAATCTATTGCACAAGACTGCTTGGACAAAGCCATTGACACACACATGACATTCCAGTACTTGGGAGGCTGAAGCAAGGGGATCAAATGTCAAGATCATCTTTAGGAACGTAGAGTTTGAAGCCTTAAATACAGTGATAATTGTAACATGTATGCTGCTAGAGAGATGGCTCAGCAGCTAAGAGCATTAGCCACTCTTCCAGCGGACTAAGGTTCAATTCTCAGTTCTCACATGGCTGTTCACAAACATCTAGTTTCAGGGGATCAGGTGTCCTATTCTGGCTTTTTTGTGTACTAAGCTCCCATGTGGCACAGAGACATATATGAACATAAAATAACTATACAAGTAAAAGAAATTTTAAAGTAGTATTTTAGTCTTGAACAATAAAAACAATTTAATAAAGTTAATTGCAATGAATTATGACAAAGTGTTTTACAGAGGAACTGTTTTTCTAACATCTGAGAGTTATACAACTAAAAAATGATACATATTATTTAAGGTTTTAGCACCCAAGTTTATGTTCCTCTACTAAATACTTCAAGGGTAATGATTGACCTATACCAGCAATTGTCAGTCTTCTGTGGATGGCTGATGGCAGTTCTTCCAACTTGAAAACATGGCTTAGTGTTTTCCAACAATCATCATGGGACACTGATGAAGTTGGGGAGGAGTATATTAAGTATGGTGTTTTCTTTAAATGCACTGAGAATAGTGTATTCACTTAAGCATACATTTTTTGGTGAGATCTAATTCCATGCACATGTGTGTGCATGTGGGGACTTCCCTGAACATGAGAATAAAAGGGAGAAGAGCCATTTGCACATATAGCTTTCCTCCCATGTAGCTTCTGACAGACACTATGAGTACAGTAGTCTTTTCTTCAGATCGCAAAATTACAAGGACTTTTCCCCATTACTCCAAACTGGGGATATGGAAATTATAGTTTCACTTGAGCTGCAGAATATTGTTTCTTTAAGTGAGGACCAATATCCTTTGTAACTTTACCTCCTGGAGAACTTGTTAAAATTGCAGATGTGGGCTTCCAGCTGTCTAAGTGGAGCAGCTCCTTCAGGGCATGTTGTGTAGCTCTTCCTTTCCAATTGAAAATTGCTCCTGTGGGGAAGAGGGAAGTTCACAAATTCAAAGACTAAAGGAACTCACAAACTCAGGAATCTCATCAAGTTTACCATGCTCAGAAAATTCAAAAAGTTATGAGATTCACAAGGCTACTAGCCAAGTTATCAACACTATCGTACAGAGGAGACTCCTTCCAAAAGAACTATCTGCATGTTGGGCAGGGGTTCCAGCTAGGCAGGTTTTCTGAGTTGACAAGATTTCTGAAGCAGGCTTCAAGGGGATAATGAGCTTTTAAGTCATCCTTGTTCCTGTGAGTTATCTAAAGATAGAATTGACTGGAATTGCTTCTTTTGTCTGCCTGTTATGAATTCCTATCTGGGGTAAGTAGACATTTAGTTAAGTTTCCCCAGGAAAAAGTTGTGCAACAGGATATGATTCTTTTTCCAAAAATGTAATTTCTTTCCATTATTTTTAATTTTCTGTAATTACATTTGCCTGTATGTGGGTATGTGTGCATGAGTGCAGGCATGCAAGGAGGCTAGGTACATCAAATCTCCCTGGAGTTGAAATTATCATCAGGTGTGAGCCATATGACCTGGGTATTGGAAATGAGACTCAGGTCCTAAGCAAGGGTATAATCTCTGAACAACTGAGCCATCATTCTGGTGTCAAATTTCATTTCTAAGCAAGTAAACTGAGTGGGTATCAGATGAATTTAAATTACTGCCATAAAAAGCAAAGATGGCATTTTATCTGAGTCATTCTTGACTAACAAACAGGTCTACCTTTTCAATGACTGCTACTAGATTTTTCTTTAATATGGACACGTTGAACAAATTTTTGGTGACCAACACTCCAAATGCACATTGGTTCTTTCTGGTACTTCACGAACCTCCTTTCTGAATGACTTTCCAATCTTACAGATCACCAAAGGCTTATACATTAGTTATTGTTATTATTACCTCATGTCTTAACAACTATGTCCCTTCCTACCCAAATCACAATTTTGTGAATCACATGACTGTGATAAGTAGCAATTAAATTTTAGGTCTGTGGTAAGCTGGCTTCTATTAAGCGGAACTTTGATTTTTTTTTTTTTGTCAATAATCATTCGTCCATTTTTCTTTTTTATTTAAATTCTTTAATTACTACTCATATTTACATATCCATCCCCCCATTCCCTCACCCTCCCATTCGCCCATGTTCCCCACTACACCCCCCAACCCATCCCCAAACTCCTCCCCAGGGATAGTGAGGCCCTCCACCAGGGACCTTCAAAGGCTGTCATATTGTTTGGGGGGAGGGCCTAGGCCCTTCTTGCTGTATCTGGGATACAATAGTATCCCTCCATAGGGAATGGGCTCCCAAAGTTCATTTGTACTCTAGCGTTAAAGACTGGCTCCACTGTTAGATGTCCCATAGACTGTCTTGGTCTCCTAGCTGGCATCCACAATCAGAGGGTATTCATCCATTTTTCAATGGCCATTATTATTAACTATTTGACTATATTCAACTTTTATTTAAGTATCTTATATAAGATGATTGGACCCTATTAAAAATAAAATTTATTTAAGCCTCTAAGTGATTAAACTATAGCAAAGTTATTTTTATAAATTAATGCACTCTAGTCATAGCATAAATATTAAAATGTACTTTCTTGTTTTCTTCAAGCAAATACTAATGATGTTAAAACAGATAATCCTTTACTTGTGTAATATACATTCCTTCATGTCCCAAGTAATTTCATTTTCTTATGCTTAGATGCCTGTTTTCAAAACTGCTATTCTTGATTTGAAAGCATTTTCTTAACATTTGTGATCTGTCTGGAAATCCTTCATCTGACAATAAGCTAAAGAAAGATTAAGCTTTTTCATTTTTAATAGAAAGATCAAGCATTTTGTAAACTTGATGTGAACTTTTTTTACATTTGATGTGTTTTATACATCTAAGGACAGCAAGCTTCATATCTCAGCTTCAGCTTTGAGCTGGATCTGTATGTATTGACAAGGGATTAAAGTGATTGTCCTTTGTACCTGCTCCTTGTTCCTTTGCTGTTTTTATTTTATAATTTTTAACTGCATACTGTTTTCAAGGGAATTTATAAAACCTTTTATTTTCACATCTTCCTCTATTTTTCTAATGTTCTTACCAGATTTCCTTGACATCATTTTGACCAATGATGCTTTCCACAATCACTTCATTTTCCTGTAAATATGTTTGATTGGTTCAGGAAGAGGAGTTGCAAAAGCAGATTATGCTCAGTTTTCACAGAAATAAAGAGAAGTAAAGAATGAATTGCTTATAGCTCATTAGAGAAAATCAATGAATTGAAGCTTATCAAATAGACATGTTGACTTCTGAGTTCTGATGTTAGAATCAATCACTGATCTGACATGGGTCCAGACAGAGTGAATATTCCCATTCATTATTTACACACAGAAAACACACTCACATGCTTTCATGGATTTGCCTATGAACCAGTAAGAGATGTCAAACTTTCTGTACCAAAGGAATATGTAATAGGCTATCCCAATCTGATTACCACAGTTTTATTTTATCATCATATCTGTATTCAGCACTGGGTTGTTTGATTGATAACCCATTCATTCTCTTAAAAGATTATTTTGTTTGCTTAAGGATGAGTGTATGGCATAAACTTTAAGATTCTGCTTATTTGGCTTTGGTTAAAAACCAGAAACACTTACATAGTCTCCAAGGTGTGCTGTCACTAAATTTCCTTGAATTTTAATCTAAGAAATACTGATGGACCTCTGATGTGAACTCATGATATCTTTGGGCCTGAGACCAAGCATAGTTTTCATTTTTAGCAGAATTGTTTACATTATTTGAAGTAAAAATGCATAAATAGTGTCTCTTCACTATGCCACAAGAGGCAGACACATACAAAGCACTGTAGTGTTTTATATATATGCCATCCAAGTTTAATCACATTACAGAGAATCTAAGACCTATGAAGTAACACCATCTATCCAATGACATAATGAGGATGCAAGAAATATAAACAAAACACCTAGCCTGAAAGATTAGGTGTAATCTTAAAACTACTGAGTTCATGCTAGGGGCAGGAGATCTACCTAACATTAAACTTGCTTAGGGCACGAAGGTTTTATTTATATAAATGCTGGGAAAATGGTGATGATAATTACAAGGGCAAGATTTCTGGTAATGTCCACTGATATGTGTTTCATGTTTTCCTAGGCTATCTTCTTTCCTACAGCAGGATTGCCATATACTATCAGGGGTACTTGACTAGAGCTATGTGGAGACTAAAGCTCCAGAAAAATGGCCCAGAGGAACTGGCAAGGTCATCACACAGTCAATACTGAGGCTGCACCATCTCCCCTGTGATTGAAACCCAGAAGAATTTGCATGTATGGTTTTGTGCTGATGATATCCCAGTTTAAAAAAATAAAAGATAAAATGGGAAGAGTATCAATGGATTAACATGTAGGAGGTCCTGGGTTTGAGTCCTAGCCATGAAAAAAATCAGACATCTTCATAAGTGCCTAAAATAGCAGCACTTAGGAAGTGGAGAAAGGGAGACTAGAAGTGCAAGTACATTCTTGACTATTAGTAAGTTCAGGTAACTTCAGCTACAAGAAACCTGGTCTCAAAATAGAAGAGAAGAGAGAAGGGAGAAAGAAAGAAAGGGAGTAAAAAATAAAGGAAGAAAGCAAGGGAAGAAGAAGATGGGGGAGAGAAGGGAATGGAGAACAATAGGGAGGCAAAGAGGGAAGGAGGAAGATAAAGAGGGAAAGAAAAGAAACAATGAAAACAAAAAGCAAAAGTTCTTGTATTTTCTTTCAAGTCTTTGTATCATAAATTCCCCCACGAAAACTGCTAAAACATGCCAGTACTCGCTCCACTTGGATTATTTATTTCTCCTCTGGATATGTTTGATAAAGGCATCAATTTTTTTGTTTAGGCATGATCCAGTATCTGACTGAGAGTTCCCATTCTGTGTTCTGTGATGACTTACCAATTTTTGTGTGTGTGTGCATGACAGAGGGAGAGAGAGAGAGAGAGAATAATTACATGATTTTAGATAAAATTAAATTCAAAGCACAATTGCTTTTGTTAGCCAAATCTCTGTTTGGAGACAGGAAATACACTGTGGCTGTGTGTGTGTGTGTGTGTGTGTGTGTGTGTGTGTGTGAACCTGATGCATGTCATAGAGCCCCATGAATGATGATTGTGTGCCGAGCATTCATATATTTCTAAAGCTAAAGTATGGCTTATCATAAGCAACTAAGATGTGAGTTTCTTTAGAAAGTGTAAACATGACACCCTCTAATGAATTGTCAAACAATTGTGGATGGTAGCACACATTCTGTCTCTAGCCCTAACATATGTGCTTAACCATAGACAAAAGCAATTAATGTAGAAAAAAATCAGATTTTTATCTCTTTTAAAATTTCAATTCTGACAGTTTTAAAGATGAAGAGTTGCTTTAAATCTAATGAGCACCATCCCCATATGTTTTAGGCACTTATTTGCTACAAAATCTAATTAAGCCATGTGAAAAAATTAGTCCCTGTAAAATTACACATCTAAGAGAAATGACAGGTTTTTGATAGTGCCAGCATTTATCAACACAGGATCAGACTCAAGTCACAGGAGTGTGCTGTTCTATAGTATGACAGCGCCAATTGACTTAGACACTTCTGTCATTTTGGAGGACCCACATACAATTGAGTTTTCTAGGGTAACTGAATAAACAAACGGCTGCCGGTCTTTTAAATTTGGGAATATTTTCGTGGTCAGAGCATGACTTCAGTAGAATGGGTTTGACAAGATGACATCAGACCTGGCAAACACCTCATTATAAAGCAATGTTGAAGTTAAGATTTTTGAAAAACAAAATATTCATAATAAATTAACATGAAAATTATATAATCCATCTTTGTAAATCAGGTCAAATTGATCTTATGTTATTTTGTACATATCTATAAACTATTTTAATTGCTGTTTAGTTATATTTCTAATTATTCCTTAAAACTGAATAACTACAGCTTGCTGTATTTATTTCTACAAAGCAATGTAGGTTTTATCAAGAGAGAAATTTAAAAGGTAACCTGAAAAAATAAACTGGTTTTTTTTTTTTTTTTCAAATTTTTTTTATTAAATTATTAATATTTTCACATGTACTTTCCCTCTCCCTCTCCCTCCCCCCCCCATTCCTTCTCCCCCACCTCCAACCTACCCCCCACCCCATCCACCCGCCACTCCCCAGGCAGGGTAGGGCCCCCAACCAGGGCTCCACCAAGTCCACCAAATCTTCCTGTGCTGGGCCTAGGCCCCTCCCCATGTGTTCAGAGACAGAGCGAATCCCTTCAAGTGGGATGGGCTCTCGAAGTCCCTCCCACCCACCAGGGCAAAATGCCAGTCCATCTCCAGAGGCTCCAAGGAGTGCAGGGGCCTCCCCATTGGCATCCATGATCAGGGGGCTGGATTAGTCCTGTACTGTCCTCCCAAAGAGCATCTGGGGTCGATATGCTTTCCCTTTTTCAGGCCAACTGTTTCTGTGGGTTTCTCCAACCAGGTACAGACCCCTTCGTTCTTCATTCCTCCCTCTCTTCAACTGAGTTCCAGATTTCAGCTCAGTGTATTTCTGTGGATGTCTGTCTCTGCTCTCATCAGCCACTGGATGAGGACTCTAGAATAGCATAGAGAGTATTCATCAATCTCATTCTAGGGGAAGGGTTTCTAGGCCAACTTCTCCTCCACTGCCCAGACTGTCAGATCGTGTCATCCTTATAGGTCTCTGGAGATCTTCCTAGTTCCAGATCTCTTCTCGGACCTATAGTGACTCCCTCTGATATGGTATCTCTCATCCTGCTCTCTCTCCTCTATTCTTCCCCCAACTCAATATATCTGCTCCTCCATTTCTTCTCCTCTACTCTTCATCTTGTGCTCTTATTGTGGCAGCACCCACTTCCCTACCCTCATGCTCTCAATTAGCTCGGGAGTTCATGCCATTTCCCATTCCTGGGGTCCATTTATCCCTTAGAGTCATTCATGATTTCTAGTTTCCTTGGGGTAGAGGATTATAGGCTGGTAAACCTTTGCTCTATGTCTAAAAATCATATATGAGTGAGTACATACCATGTTTGTCTTTTTGTGATTGGGTTACCTCACTCAGGATGGTTTCTTCTAGTTCCATCCATTTGCCTGCGAATTTCAAGATTCCATTGCTTTTTTCTGCTGAGTAGTACTCCATTGTATAAATGTACCACATTTTCTCTTTCCATTCTTCAGTTGAGGGGCATCTAGGTTGTTTCCAGGTTCTGGCTATTACAAACAATGCTGCTATGAACATGGTTGAACATATGTCCTTGTTGTATGGACAAGCAGTATTTGGGTATATACCCAAGAGAGGAATGGCTGGATCTTGAGGTAGATTGATTCCCATTTTTCTGAGCAACCGCCATACTGATTTCCAAAGTGGTCTTACAAGTTCACACTCCCACCAGCAATGGAGGAGTGTTCCTTCTTCTCCACAACCTCTCCAGCATAGGTTGTCATTGGTATTTTTGATTTTAGCCATTCTGACAGGTGTGAGGTGGTATCTCAGAGTTGTTTTGAGTTGCATTTCTCTGATGGCCAAGGATTTTGAGCACTTTCTTAAGTGTCTTTCAGCCATTTCAGATTCCTCTGTTGAAAAATCTCTGTTTAGTTCTGCACCCCACTTTTTAATTTCATTGTATGGTGTTTTGGTGGCTAGCTTCTTGAGCTCCTTGTATATTTTGGAAATCAGTCCTCTGTCAGATGTGGGGCTGGTGAAGATTTTTTCCCATTCTGTGGGTGGTCGTTTTGTCTTACTGACTGTGTCCTTTGCCTTACAGAAGCTTCTCAGTTTCAAGAGGTCCCATTTATTAATTGCAGACCTCAGTGTCTGTGCTTCTGGCGTGATGTTCAGGAATCGTTCTCCTGTGCCAATTTGTTCAAGGGTTGTTCCCACTTTCTCTTCTAAAAGATTCAGTGTGGCTGGGTTTATGGAGAGATCTTTGATCCATTTGCACTTAAGTTTCGTGCATGGTGACAAGTATGGATCTATCTGCAATTTTCTGCATGTTCGAATCCAATTGTGCCAGCACCATTTGTTGAAGATGCTATCTTTTTTCCATTGTATGGATTTAGCACCTTTGTCAAAAATAAGGTGTTCGTAGGTGCGTGGGTTAATATCAGGGTCTTCAATTCGATTCCATTGGTCTATCTGTCTATTCTTGTGCCAATACCAAGCTGTTTTCAGAACTATGGCTCTATAGTAGACCTTGAAGTCAGGGATGGTGATGCCTCCAGAGGATCTTTTATTGTAAAGAGTTGTTTTGGCTATCCTAGGTTTTTTATTTTTCCATATAAAGTTGAGTATTGTTCTTTCAATGTCTGTGAAAAACTGTGTTGGGATTTTGATGGGGATTGCATTAAATCTGTAGATTGCTTTTGGTAGAATTGCCATTTTTACTATGTTAATTCTGCCTATCCAAGAGCATGGGAGATCTTTCCACTTTCTGGTATCTTCTTTAATTTCTTTCTTTAAAGTCTCAAAGTTCTTATTGTACAGGTCTTTCACTTTTTTGGTTAGTGTTACCCCCAGATATTTAATGTTGCTTGTGGATATTGTGAAAGGTGATGTTTCCATGATTTCTTTCTCATTGAGTTTATCATCTGTATACAGTAGGGCTACAGATTTATTTAAGTTAATTTTGTATCCTGCTACCTTGCTGAAGGTGTTTATCAGCTGTAGGAGTTTCCTGGTAGAGTTTTTCGGGTCACTTATGTAGACTATCATGTCATCTGCAAATAGTGAAAGTTTGACTTCGTCCTTTCCAATTTGTATCCCTTTGATATCCTGATCTTGTCTTATTGCTCTAGCTAGAACTTCAAGAACAATATTGAAGAGATATGGAGAGAGTGGACATCCTTGTCTTGTTCCTGATTTTAGAGGAAATGCTTTGAGTTTCTCTCCATTTAGTTTGATGTTGGCTATTGGTTTGGTGTATATCGCATTTATCATGTTTAGATATGTTCCTGTTATTCCTGTTCTCTCCAAGATCTTTATCATGAAGGGATGTTGGATTTTGTCAAAGGCCTTTTCAGCATCTAGTGAGATGATCATGTGGTTTTTCTTTTTCAGTTTGTTTATATGGTGGATTACATTGATGGTTTTTCGTATATTGAACCATCCTTGCATCCCTGGGATGAAGCCCACTTGATCGTGGTGGATGATTTTTCTGATATGTTCTTGGATTCGATTAGCCAATATTTTATTGAGTATTTTAGCATCAATGTTCATGAGAGATATTGGTCTGTAGTTCTCTTTCTTATTCTTATCTTTGTGTGGCTTGGGTATCAAAGTGATTGTAGCCTCATAGAAGGAGTTTGGCAATATCCCATCTGCTTCTATTGTGCGGAACAGTTTGAGGAGTATTGGTATCAGCTCTTGTTTGAATTTCTGGTAGAATTCTGCAGTGAAGCCATCTGGTCCTGGGCTTTTTTTGGTTGGGAGGCTTTTGATGACTGCTTCTATTTCATTAGGGGTTATGGGTCGATTTAAATTGTTTATCTGATCTTGATTTAATTTTGGTAAGTGATATTTATCCAGGAAACTGTCCATTTCCATTAGATTTTCGAATTTTGTGGAGTACAGATTTTCAAAGTATGACCTAAAGATTCTCTGGATTTCCACAGTGTCCGTTGTTATATCCCCCTTTTCGTTTCTGATTTTGTTAATTAGTGTGCTCTCTCTCTGCCTTTTGGTTAGTTTGGCTAGAGGTTTGTCTATCTTGTTGATCTTCTCAAAGAACCAACTCTTTGTTTCATTGATTCTTTGTAATGTTTTCCTAGTTTCTACTTTATTGATTTCAGCTCTCAGGTTGATTATCTCCTGGCGTCTACTCCTCCTTGGTGAGTTTGCTTCTTTTTGCTCTAGTGTTTTCAGTTGTTCTGTCAGTTCTCTAATGTGACTTTTTTCTAGTTTCTTCATGTGGGCACTTAGTGCTATGAACTTCCCTCTTAGGACTGCTTTCAGAGTGTCCCATAAGTTTGGGTATGTTGTGTCTGCATTTTCATTAGAATCTAGGAAGTCTTTAATTTGTTTTTTTATTTCTTCCTCAACCCAGGAATGGTGCAATTGGGTGTTATTCATTTTCCAAAAGTTTGCAGGTTTCCTGCCATTTGTATTGTTGCTGAATTCTAGCTTTAATGCATGGTGGTCTGATAAGATACAGGGGGTTATTTCAATTCTTTTGTAATTGTGGAGGTTTGCTTTGTTGCCTACTATGTGGTCAATTTTGGAGAAGGTGCCATGTGGTGCTGAGAAGAAGGTATATTCTTTTGAGTTTGGATGGAATGCTCTATAGATATCCGTTAACCCCAGTTGGGCCATGACTTCTTTCAGATCCTCTGTTTCTTTGTTAAGTTTTTGTCTGGTGGTCCTGTCTAGTGGTGTAAGGGGGGTGTTGAAGTCTCCTACTATAAGTGTGTGTGGTTTTATGTGTGGTTTGAGCTTTAGTAATGTTTCTTTCACAAATGTGGGTGCCTTCGTATTTGGAGCATAGATGTTCAGGATTGAGATTTCATCTTGATGGACTTTTCCTGTGATGAGTATGAAATGCCCTTCTTCATCTCTTTTGATTGATTTTAGTTTAAAGTCCATTTTGTTAGATATTAGGATTGCTACACCTGCTTGTTTCTTGAGGCCATTTGATTGGAAAATCTTTTCCCATCCTTTTACTCTGAGGTATCGCCTGTCTTTGAAGTTGAGGTGTGTTTCTTGTAAACAGCAGAAAGATGGATTCTGTCTTCGTATCCATTCTGTTAGCCTATATCTTTTTACGGGTAAGTTAAGGCCATTGACATTTAGGGATATTAATGTCCATTGTTCGTTGGTTCTTGTTTGGTTTGGATTTATTGTTGGTGGTGTCATTGTGTGTGGATTTTGCTCTCCTGCTTCTTTTTGTGTTTGGCAATATTAGATTATCTATTGCCTGTGTTTTTGTGCATGTAGTTATGTTCCTTGGGTTGGAGTTTTCCTTCCAGAACCTTCTGTAGTGCTGGATTTGTGGATATGTATTGTTTAAATCTGTTTTTGTCATGGAAAATCTTGTTTTCTCCATCTATAGTGATTGAAAGTTTTGCTGGGTACAGTAGTCTGGGTTGACATCCATGCTCCCTTAGTGCTTGTAGTGTATCTATCCAAGACCTTCTGGCTTTCATAGTTTCCATTGAGAAGTCGGGTGTGATTCTGATTGGTTTGCCTTTATATGTTACTTGGCCTTTTTCCTTTGCAGCTCTTAATATTTTTTCTTTATTCTGTAGATTTGGAGTTTTGATTATTATGTGTCGGGGGGACTTCTTTTTGTGATCCAGTCTGTTTGGTGTCCTATAAGCTTCTTGTACTTTCATAGGCATATCTTTCTGTAGGTTGGGGAAGTTTTCTTCTATGATTTTGTTGAATATGTTTTCTGTACCTTTGAGCAGTGTTTCTTCACCTTCTTCTACACCTATTATTCTTAGGTTTGGTCTTTTCACGGTGTCCCATATTTCCTGTATATTTTGTGTTAGGGATTTGTTGGTCTTGAGGTTTTCTTTGGTTGATGAATGTATATCCTCTAGCGAGTCTTCAATAGCTGAGATTCTCTCTTCTGTCTCTTGAATTCTATTAGTTATACTCACATCTTTAGATCCTGCTCCTTTATCCAACCTTTCCATTTCCAGCATCGCTTCATTCTGTGTTTTCTTTAATGTGTCTAATTCAGCTTTCATGTTTTGAACTGTTTCAAGAGCTTCCTTCACTTGTTTGGTTGTTTTATCTTGGGTTTCTTTAGCTTCTTTAAGAGATTTGTTTATTTCTTGAATATTTTGGTTTGTCTTTTCCTCCATATCGTGTAATTTTTTGCTTACTTTTTCTTCTATTTCTTTAAGGGATTTTCTTGTTTCCTCTTTGAAGGTCTCTATCATCTTGCTCAGATAATTTTTGAGGTCCATCTCTTCTTCATGCACTGTGTTGGGCTTTTCAGATCTTGCTGGAGTGGAGTCCCTAGATTCTGGTGGTGTCATATTGGTCTTTCTGTTGTTGAGCGGGTTCTTATTCTGTCTTCTTCCCATATCTTTTTCCAGTGAGTGCAGGTAGGATCTCTCTATCTCCTCTTGTTACTCTGTAGTGTGTGTGGGCCAGGAATTCAATGTCAGAAGCTCTGGATGGTTTTGCCTCTCCTCATAGCCTCCTCACTCTGATGGCGTTAGGCCTCTTGGTGGATCGGTCGCCGGGAATGGAATGAAGAGTGGCCTGTACCCAGATTCGGGGAGCTCCTCCCTGCCTGGACGTGTCTGTTTCAAGCAGGGACGAGCCTGGAGGGATCTGGGTGGATGGCGCTTAGGACAAGAATTGGGTAAAAGCAGGGGGTGGCTCACCTGGTCTGCGATGAGTCCACGGAAAGGGAAGGAAGAGTGTCCTGAACCAAGCCAGATTCAGGAAGCTCCACCCTGCCTGGGCGTGTCTGTTTCAAGCAGGGACGAGCCTGGAGGGATCTGGGTGGATGGCGCTTAGGACAAGAATTGGGTAAAAGCAGGGGGTGGCTCACCTGGTCTGCGATGAGTCCACGGAAAGGGAAGGAAGAGTGTCCTGAACCAAGCCAGATTCAGGAAGCTCCACCCTGCCTGGGCGTGTCTGTTTCAAGCAGGGACGAGCCTGGAGGGATCTGGGTGGATGGCGCTTAGGACAAGAATTGGGTAAAAGCAGGGGGTGGCTCACCTGGTCTGCGATGAGTCCACGGAAAGGGAAGGAAGAGTGTCCTGAACCAAGCCAGATTCAGGAAGCTCCACCCTACCTGGGCGTGTCTGTTTCAAGCAGGGACGAGCCTGGAGGGATCTGGGTGGATGGCGCTTAGGACAAGAATTGGGTAAAAGCAGGGGGTGGCTCACCTGGTCTGCGATGAGTCCACGGAAAGGGAAGGAAGAGTGTCCTGAACCAAGCCAGATTCAGGAAGCTCCACCCTGCCTGGGCGTGTCTGTTTCAAGCAGGGACGAGCCTGGAGGGATCTGGGTGGATGGCGCTTAGGACAAGAATTGGGTAAAAGCAGGGGGTGGCTCACCTGGTCTGCGATGAGTCCACGGAAAGGGAAGGAAGAGTGTCCTGAACCAAGCCAGATTCAGGAAGCTCCACCCTACCTGGGCGTGTCTGTTTCAAGCAGGGACGAGCCTGGAGGGATCTGGGTGGATGGCGCTTAGGACAAGAATTGGGTAAAAGCAGGGGGTGGCTCACCTGGTCTGCGATGAGTCCACGGAAAGGGAAGGAAGAGTGTCCTGAACCAAGCCAGATTCAGGAAGCTCCACCCTACCTGGGCGTGTCTGTTTCAAGCAGGGACGAGCCTGGAGGGATCTGGGTGGATGGCGCTTAGGACAAGAATTGGGTAAAAGCAGGGGGTGGCTCACCTGGTCTGCGATGAGTCCACGGAAAGGGAAGGAAGAGTGTCCTGAACCAAGCCAGATTCAGGAAGCTCCACCCTACCTGGGCGTGTCTGTTTCAAGCAGGGACGAGCCTGGAGGGATCTGGGTGGATGGCGCTTAGGACAAGAATTGGGTAAAAGCAGGGGGTGGCTCACCTGGTCTGCGATGAGTTCACGGAAAGGGAAGGAAGAGTGTCCTGAACCAAGCCAGATTCAGGAAGCTCCACCCTGCCTGGGCTTGTTTGTTTCAAGCAGGGACGAGCCTGGAGGGATCTGGGTGGATGGCGCTTAGGACAAGAATTGGGTAAAAGCAGGGGGTGGCTCACCTGGTCTGCGATGAGTCCACGGAAAGGGCAATAAACTGGTTTTAAGCAATAGAGGTGAAGCATTTTAGCCTTCCCTGTTGGCCTCTGGTAGAAATGCCACCATCAGTCATTTCTTATCACAAGTATTATTCTTTTTAAATGCCCCCATCAACAGCTACATCATTTTGAACTCAACATATTGCTATAGCTTCAGATGTTATGCCTACACTGAAAAGCAGCATGAAGGTTACTAAGGCAGTGTTAGGTTTCCAGCAAAGAGCTACTCCAGCCATGATCAACTGTCACAGTCTTTTTTCTCTCTCACCTCACAGTGGCTATCAAAGAAATGAAAGGAATTCTGTTGTGACTTTCTCTGAGTCTGTAATTCTTGTTTATCCAGAAGTTTATCAAGTTGCCCAGGCAACTAGATCCTAAGCAATCAGGAGCTGTTGTTGACACATCTTGTATGATGGATACATAGTAATTAAAGTGCCAAATCTTTTCCCTTCCCACTATTATTTCAGATTTGGAGAGGAGTTGGGAGCATTATGGGATTCTCATCAACTCCATGGAATAGGACCTTCCTTTTCTCTCTGAAACCTAAAAGAAGGAATCCCTCTTTGTCCTATGGGACCACCCTCTCATCAGAACCCCAGCATTCTGCCTGTTCATGGTGTTGAGAACTTCCAGAATAAATGTTACCCCAAACCATAATTCCATTCAGTGTTCCTTTCAAAAACAAACTTTGCAGGCTGTGCCAGCTCCTCTGCCCCTTAATCAGCAAACTTCCCAGTGCATACCATGGGCTAGTGATGAGCCATAAGTTCAAATCCTAGCTACTAGAGAAGATTTGAGATGTGAGGAGCAGAAGAAATTTATCAATAGAGACAATCATGGAATTTTATCAGCAGACCAGGAGAGAAAAATATCAGGAGACTAACTATATTTGTCACACTCACACTCATTTGTGAGAAGTGAAACATTAACTATTGTAGGATAACTATAACTTCCTTCAGCTCATATCCAGAATTAAACCTATTCTTTTCTTGTTTCTATTTAAACCATATTTTTTTTCTAAAATGGAGATTGCATATGCCTTATCTATGATCATATTTTGTATGAATTCTTGCTTTGTTATCTGTGCTTTATTTAACAGAACTTTTGTGTTTAATTATGAACACTAAGTCTAGGTTTAGGAATGACCTACTAGGAAAAACTTTGATTATGAAGAAGTTCCCTCAATATTTGCTTTGGGATTCTAATTTCTTTGAACTATTTCAGCAAGATTTGAAAATTATTTTCTAGCGATAGAGAGATGGCTCTTACTTCTCTTGCAGAGAGAAAATGTACAAGTGCATGTGGACATATGCTACATTCAGATACACATGTACACATTAAAAAATAACTCTCTTCCCAATCCACATAGAGGAATACTCCCTGAGCCAAGACGCACAGGGGTGGGCCTAGGCCCTATCCCAAAGGATATGATAGACTATGATGAGCCCCTATGGAAGGCCTCACCCTCCCTGGAGAGCAGAAAGGGTTTTAGTTGGGAAGGGGGGAGTGATAGGGGAGGAGGGGAGGGAGTGAGAACTGGGATTGACATGTAAAACAATCTTGTTTCTAATTCAAATTAAAAAATGACTCTCAGAAAACCTGCATTCCTTTTCTAGAAAATCCTTCTATTTTCTCATCAGCATAAGGACCCCTTTCTTACTTTCATTGTTGCTGTGTGTTAATTCTCTAAACTAAAACAATTGCTCTCAGGAGACGTTATAAAGAAGATAAACAGGATTGTGTTTTTTATCATCACAGATGTAAATTTCTTCACAATACTCCATGTTTCTTTACTCACTAATGTTTCACAAGTTCATTTAGTATGTATTAATAACACAGTGTTATACTAGCTGCTTAGCTAGACACCCATATGGATAACACACTGTCTTCAAATCAATCTAAAGGAGGTAAGAGAATGACTTGAGTCTCATAAATTATTTACTCCACAATTAAAACATTTTATATAACTAAGAGTGAATAGAAAAAGCTCCTGTGACCAAAAGGCAGTGGATTTCAAGGAATGTAGAACATATGGGAGACAGTCAGAGGCATGTTTGTTAGTTGTGGGGAAGGAGGGTGGATGAGAATGTAGGAAATTCCCAAGAACTAGATTGTAACATGGACTCTTCAGGAAACAAACTCCAATTCTTATCACTTGATGGGTTGTAGAATAAATTATATATGTAAATTCAAAATAAATTATATATGTAAATTCATTGAGAAAAATGGTAGGAACAGCAACAAAACAAAAAACAAAATAAGAGAAACAAATTCCAAAGCAGGACTTTAAAAAGTACTTGTGCTTGCAATAGGATAGTCAAAGTGGCAGCAACTGAAAGGAACACGAAGCTAGTATTCAAAAAAAGAAATCAGAATAGCATAATCAGAAATGGTTCTATGACATAAAAAATACCCTGATAAAACACTAAAAAAGATGTTTTTAAGGCTTGCATGGTTTCCAGACACCTGTGGTCAAAATGCTTGGGAGATGAACAGAAAATCTGAGGTCAGTGTCAGCTGTGAGCCAGGCCTAGGCCAGCTAGGGCTACATTAGACTGTGTTTCAAAAAAACAAAGAAACAAAAACAGAGGAAAGAAAAATAAAACCCCAAACAAACCACCATCTCCACTGCATAAGAAATGGATTACATTATTCTCCTGGATGAACAGGTTCAATCACTGCTTCAATAAAACTATAATTTAGTAACTAAACCTGAAACATGCATGTCAAGAAGATTAAGTACACTGCTTCCAAAAAATTGTCAGGTTCATACACTCACTTTCCTAAACACAGACAATATGTCAGCAACAGATCCAAAGTGAAACTCCATCTGGCAATTTCAAAATATACAAGTATCAGAATAGGAGAATCAGTGTGCAATTTGTGTATTTCTACATTTAGTTAGTATATATACATTATTGCAAAATATAACAATTCTAATTAATGCTGAATATGTGCAGACAGAAAAGGATTAATGATAAAATGGCCTGTCACCAGCACTGAAAACAGGTTTTATCACCTGAGACTCATTTTTAATTGATCCCTTAGGGGGAGTGAAATGAGCAGTTATTTACCTGCCTGAAATGAATGCTGTGGCAAACCTTACTTTTCCCCTGTCTCCTCCACAGTTAACACTTCCTTTGTGATCATTAATGTCTCCAATTGCATTTACTTATTAGATCTGGTTGTTAACTCACCACAAGCAATAATTTTCTAAGCACATGAATACTGAATGGAAATTGCTTAATTACTAAAGTTTTATTTGTACTTTATTTATAAACATTTGACTGGCTATGGCTGAGATTAAAATGACCTTGGAATGTCTTTTCACAAGTGAAGCACCTTGGTGGGTTGTAACTGCATTGGATATTTTATGGCATCATGTGAAGCATATTGGTATTTTTGTCTAGGAGCAGAATAGAGACAGCTGTAGGTAAGGTCAGTCAGTGTGGCCACTTTGACCATACTTCCCTGTTGCTTGCTGTTGTGCTCATATGCAATAGCTGGTGGACTCAAAGTGCTGGTGCCAAAAGCTTGTTTTTGTGTGTTTGTTTGTGTGCTGTCCTGAGAATGGAACCTATGGCCTTGTACCTGTTAGGCAAGTGTTCTATAATGGATCTCCATACCATACAACCTTGCCTTTGAGTTTTTCAGGAGAAGATGAGTGCAGTTTATATTTATTAATTCTGTACCAGGCAAATTGATAAAGATGTCCTGCCATACTCAATTTTGTATTTCTTTTCTTTTTATTATTTATTCTTATTTTTAATTACTCATATTTACATATCCATTCCCCATTTCCTCACCCTCCCATCCTTCCATGTTCCATTTCCAGGCCACCCTGGGGTGGCCCCCAAAGATCCCCTGACTCCTTCCCAGGAATAGTGAGGCCCTCTACCAAGGACCTTCAAAGTCTGTCATATTGTTTGGGGGAGGGTGTAGACCCTCCTTGCTGTCTGGGCTGCAAATAGTATCCCTCCATAGGAAATGGGCTCCCAAAGTCCATTTGTGCTCTAGGGACAAAACTGGCTCTGCTGTTACAAGACCCATAGACTGTCTTGGCCTCCTAGCTGGTACCCACCTTCAGAGGGTTTGGTTTGGTCCAATGCGGTTTCCCCAGCTTTATGACTTGGGTCTCCATTCTATCAGTAGGTCAGGTTCACTGTTTCTGCAGATCTCTTCAGCCCCATCTTGGCTCCTTTGCTCAACCCTCCCGATCTCCACAATTGAATTCAGTAGTATGGTACATTGCTTAGCTATGGGTGTCTGCTTCTGCTTTGAACAGCAACTGGATGGAGACTGTCCCCAGCCTCCAGTTTGGTCAGGGGCTCTTGTTGCCATCCCCTTTTTCGAGGGACTATGCAATCTACTCTTGGGGTCCTCCTTGTTTCCTAGCTCCTCTGGTAGTGTGGAATGTTAGGCTAGTGATCCTTTGCTCTATGTCTAAAAATCAAAAATGAGTGAGTACATACCATGTTTATCTTTTTGTGACTGAGTTACCTCACTGAGGATGGTTTCTTCTAGTTCCATCCATTTGCCTGTCAATTTCAAGATTTTGTTGTTTTTGTTTCTGCTGAGTAATACTCCATATATATACATGTGGATATATATATATATATATATAATATTATATATATTATTATATATATGGAGTATATGTGATATATATATATATATAATATTATGGAGTATATGTGATATATAATATATATATTTTTTTTTTCTCTATCCATTCTTCAGTTGAGTGGCATCAAGGTTGCTTCCACGTTCTGGCTATTACAAATAATGCTGCTATGAACATAGTTGAACATATGTACTTACTGAATGAGTATGCATTCTTTGGGTATATGCCCAAGAGAGGGATTGCTGGATCTTGCCATAGAATGATTCTCATTTTCCTGAGAAACGACCATACTGATTTGCAAAGTGGTTGTACAAGTTTGCACTCCCACCAGCAATGGAGGAGTGTTCCTCTTTCTCCACATCCTCTCCATCATAGATTGTCATTGGTGTTATTGATTTTAGCCATTCTGACAGGAGTAAGACGGTAACTCAAAGTGGTTTTATGTTGCATTTCCCTGATGGCCAAGGATGTTGTACACTTTCTCAAGTGTCTTCTAATCATTTTGAATTCCTCTGTTGAGAATTCTCTATTTAGTTCTGTACTCGGTCTTTTATTGCATTGTTTGGTGTTTTGGTGGCTAGCTTCTTGAGTTCATTGCATATTTTGGTGATCAGCCCTCTGTCAGATGTGGGGTTGGTGAATATCTTTTCCCATTCTGTGGGGTGGTGTTTTGTCTTGCTGACTATGTTCTTTGCTTTACAGAAGCTTCTCAGTTTCAGGAGGTCCCATTTATTAATTTTCGATCTCAATGTTTGAGCTACTGGTGTTATGTTCAGAAAGCCATCTCCTGTACCAATTTGTTCAAGGGTGCCCCCTACCTTCTCTTCTAGGAGGTCCAGTGTAGCTGAATTTATGTTGAGGTCTTTGATCCATTTGGATTTAAGTTTAGTGCATGGCGATAGATATGGATTAATCTGCAATCTTCTACATGTCCAAATCCAGTTGTGCCAGCACCATTTGTTGAAGATTCTTTCTTTTTTCCACTGTATAAATTTAACATCTTTGTCAAAAATAAGGTGTTCATAGGTGTGTGGGTTAATATCAGGGTTTTCAATTCTATTCTATTGGTCAGCTTGTCTATTTTTGTGCCAATACCAAGCTGTTTTCAGGACTATAGCTCTGTAATAAAGCTTGAAGTCAGGGATGGTGATGCCTCCTGAAGTTTCTTTATTTGAATAGGGTTGTTTTGGCTATCCCTTGGTTTTTTGTTTTTTCATATGAAGTTGAGTACTGTTCTTTCAAGGTCTGCGAAGAATTGTTTTGGGATTTTGGTGGGAATTGCATTGAATCTGTAGATTGCTTTTGGCAAGATTGCCATTTTTTCTATGTTGATCCCACCTATCCAAGAGTATGGGATATCTTTCCATTTTGTGGTATATTCTTTAATTTCTTTCTTTAAAGCTTCAAAGTTCTTAGTATACATGTCTTTCTAGTTTTTGGTTAGTGTCCTGCCATACTGAATTTTGTATTTCTTTTTAATCATATTTTAACTTTATATATTGTGTACGAGGCCCTTTGCCCATCCTTCTGTTAGCCTTTAATATAATGTTGTTCAAGTAAGGCCAAATCATTCCTCTAATGGTCTCTAGACTGTGTTGACAATGGCAACAATGTTACAATATTTAGAAAAAATGAAAATAAACCCTAGCAGCCATCAATGAATGCTACCTTATCTCTCGAATAATACTTATTTTTTAAAATCAATTCACCATCTGAGGAGAAAAGCATTACAAATTTACATACAAAGATCAAGTAGGAGTCTTTTTCAGACTATATACACAAAATTATTGGGGGCTAATGATGTTTCCTATTGTGGGTCTAAAAACATGTCAAGTGTCAAAAAGAATACATACTTGTAAAAAACAGGTCTCTTGCAAAATGTATTAAAGCAGCAAAGATGGACAGAATGTACCGAAAGGTGTTCTTTTGTGAGAAAATTGTAATTTAAGTATTCATCAAGAGCAAGTGGAAAACAAAATAACAGTAAAATGCTTTCCAGTACCAGTTAACACAGAAATCCACTTGTGTAGGGTTGGTGTACTTGCCATTTTAGGAGTGTTTTAGTGACCAGTGTACTGTAGGTGTATACTCAAGAAAGGAAATGTGAAGTCTGATAGAATGAATTGTTTGCATCAGCTTTAATTACAAAGACATTGAGAATATACACATATCCAGGTTGTTGCAGGAAGTGAGCAGGTTGGATATACAAGATCAAATAGTGGTCAATACTCAGATGCTTCTGCGAAATTGACAAAATAAATGCAGATTAATCACCAGGAGCAGATGGTGTCTACCCAGGGGCTTTAAGGAACTCTAGAATGAAGCAGAAACAGTTGGCCATGTGCAGCCAGTCATTTCAAAGGAAAACTGTGTGAGAAGGAAGACAAGTTGTTTGTATATTTAACTCCTTCAGGGAGAGTCTGGGACAAAGCATGTCTGGACAATGAAGAGTAATTATCATACACTTATAAACTGTGTGTTCCACTTCCTCAATGTATCTACAAAGCTCACTCACCTTTCAAATCATAGGAAATGAATTTGTAAATTACATAAAGAAAATGTATTGTTTCACTAAAGAAAATGTATGCATGTATGTGTGTCTTTGTGTATTTCTTTCACTCATGTGCTTCTGTATATCTATAAGTACACAGGGAAAGACTAAGATGGGATCTGTGTTCTTCTTGTTTATTTTTGAGTGTTTACTTCTCTATTGCCAACATCAGAATGATGTAATGCATTTCACATTTCATTTGTGTTGTTGGGAAAATGTGAGCTGTGTAGAGGAAGGGGTCTCTTCTCTCTTCAGATGAGAACACAATGTTTTTCCAGAAGGCATCTTTCATTAGAAGATGAACTAGTAATTCTGACATTAGAATGCTTGCAGCTTATCTTCTCAGGCATTAGAGAAGTTTCCGCAGCACTGAGACAGAACAGAACATCATCTCTCATCCGTGTTAGCCTTTGCCAATCTAGCTAATTAGTGTCAGAAGGTGAAACTGTGGCTATGGCAACTAAAGAAATAGAAAATGTTTGAGAATTAAACTCATTCTCACACATTTTTATTGCCTTGTTATATTCTTGTACTCCTTTTTTTCCTGTTCAGATTTTGTTGCTTGAATAGGGGAATTATACTGTGATACCTGATACAGTAATATATGAGCTGAGTGTCTCCACATAGGTTTGTGTTGTCCAGGCTCTAGAAAGGGCCTCAGTCATGCCACACATCTTACCATACTTCCTTTTGATTGAAATTAACAAGTTTCTGATTATTTGCCCAATTTTAGCCTGATTTAATTTTCTTCTTAGTTTGCTGAAAAAATGAAAAGAGAAACAATACAAAGTGAATTTCTGCATTTTATCATGAAAAACCTACCAATTAACCTGCATTTGTACCTATGGGGATTGTTTTCCCCTACCACAATGGGTAATATTTATCTTCCCTACTTTCCTGCTGATGCCCTCCTATCTCTTACCAGTGCCCCTTGGTTTCCACAGTGATGTCATCTTTTTGTTGAGTATCTTCCTTTCTACTCAGTCAGTTCCTTGCACAGGTGGACACACCTACTATCCCTGGGCAGCTGATAAACAGCTTAAAGCTCATGACAATAAAACCTCCAGCTTCTGCACCCCTCTTCAGCAAAGCTCCCTGGAAGCAATAGCTATGGGAGCTATTTTCTTGTGTTCGCTTCAATTAGTGTTTCTTCTTGATGAAATAGGAAATTATTCTTATCAAGATATCTAGATGTCCATCTGTTTCTATATTGATTCATTAGTTATTCCCAGTTCTGTCCTAAAAATGCATTATATTTGTGAGTTCATTGACCAATTTCCTTTTTTTGTGTGTGAAAACTTTTTCTTTTGTTCTCTGGAACTGTTTTATTTTTGGTGTTTATACATTCTTCTTTTTTATTTTTATTATAAAGAAAATTATTTTACATGTCAAACCCAGGTCTCTCATCCTCCCCTCCTCCCCTGCCCCCTCCAACTAACAAGATACCTATCCCATACCCTTTCTGCTCCCAAGGGGGGTGAGGACTTCAATAGGGAGTCTGTTATATTCTTTGGGATAGGGTCTAGGCCCATCCCTGTGTGTCTAGGCACAGGGAGTATCCCTCCATGTGGGATGGGATCCCAAAGTCCATTCTTATGCTAGGGATAAGTATTGATACACTATAAGAGGTCCCATAGATTTCCAAGGCTCTTCATTAACACCCATATTCAGGGGGGTCTGGATCAGTCCCATAATGGTTTCCCACCTGTCAGGCTGGGGAACAAGAGCTCTTCCTTGTTCAGGTGAGCTGTTTCTGTGGGTTTCACCATCCTGGTATTGAACCCTTTGCTCATCACTCCTCCTTCTCTGCAACTGGATTTCATTTCACTTCAAGGTTTAGGTGTAGGTGTCTGCTTCTACTGCCACCAGCTGCTGAATTAAGGCTGTACTGTGGCATATGAATTAGTCATCAATCTCATTATCAGGAGAACACATTTAAGGTAGCCTCTCCTCTGTTGCTTAGATTGTTAGTTGGTGTCATCTTTGTAGCTCTCCAGACATTTCCCTAGTGCCTGATTTCTCTTTAAACTATAATGTCTCCCTCTATGATATTATCTCTTAACTTGCTCTCTTCTGTTCTTCCCCAAACTCAACCTCTCTGCCCCATCATGTCTTTCTCACAGCTCTTCTTCTCCCCCTCTCAATATTCTAGTTCCCTCTCCACTCCCCCATGCTCCCAATTTTCTCAGGAGATCTTGTCCCTTTCCTTTCTCCAGGGGACCATGTATGTATCTCTCAGAGTCCTCCTTGTTTCCAAGCCTCTGTGGCAGTGTGGACTGCAAGCTGGCAATCCTTTACTCTATGTCTAAAATCCACAAATGAGTAAGTTCGTACCCTGTTTGGGTTTTTTGTGACCGGATTACCTCACTCACAATGGTTTCTTCTAGTTCCATCCATTTGCTTGGGAATTCCAAGATTCCATTGCTTCTTTCCTACCTCCACCCCTGCTGAGTAGTACTCCATTGTGTAAATGTACCACATTTTCTCTATCCATTCTTCAGTTGGGGGGCATCTAGGTTGTTTCCAAGTTCTGGCTATTAAAAACAATGCTGTGATGAATATCGCTGAACAGATGTCCTTGCCTAAGAGTCCAACTGCTGGATCTTGTGGTAGACTGATTCCCATTTTCATGAGGAATCGCCATACAGATTTCCAAAGTGGCTGTACAAGTTGGCACTTCCACCAGCAGTGGAGGAGTGTTCCCCTTTCTCCACATCCTCTCCAGCATAAACTGTCATTGGTGTTTTTAATTTTGGCCATTCTGACAAGAGTAAGATGGTATCTCAGAGTTGTTTTGATTTGCATTTCCCCGGTGGGGATGTTGAACACATTCTTATGTGTCTTTTAGCCATTTTAGATTCCTCTATTGAGAATTGTCTATTTAGTTTTGTGCCCCACTTTTTAATTTGATTATTTGGTGTTTTGCAGACTATCTTCTTGAGTTCTTTGTAAATTTTGGAGATTAGCCCTCTGTCAGATGTGGGGCTGGTGAATCTCTTTTCCCAATCCGTGGGTGGTTGTTTTTTGTCTTGTTGACTGTGTCCTTTGCCTTTCTCAGTTTCAGGAAGTCCTGTGTATTAATTGTTGATATCAGTGTCTGTGCTACTGGTGTTATGTTCAGGAAGCAGTCTCCTGTACCAATTTGTTCACGGGTATTTCCTACTTTCTATTTTAATAAGTTCAGTGTGGCTGGGTTTATTTTGAGGTCTTTGATCCATTTGGACTTAAGTTCTGTGCATGGCGATAGACATGGATCTATCTGCAGTCTTCTACATGCCAGTATCCAGTTATGCCAGCTCCATTTGTTGAAGATGCTTTCTTTGTTCCACTGTATAGCTTATCTTCTTTGTCAAAAATCAGTTATTTTTAGGTGTGTGGGTTAATATCAGGGATTTCAACTCAATTCCATTGGTCTAGCTGTCTATTTTTGTGCCAATACCAAGCTGTTTTCAGGACTATAGCTCTATAGCAGAGTTTGAAATCAGGGATGGTGATTCCTCTGGAAGTTCTTTTATTGTACAGGGTTGTTTTGGCTATTGTGGGTCTTTTGTTTTTCCATATAAAGTTGAGAATTGTTTTTCCAAGTTCTGTGAAGAATTGTGCTGAGATTTTGTTGGTGATTGCATTGAATCTGTAGATTGCTTTTGGCAAGATTGCCATTTTTACTATGTTGATCCTACATATACAAGAACATTGGAGATCCTTCTATTTCCTGGTATCTTTAATTTCTTTCTTTAAAAACTCAAAATTCTTATGATACCAGTCTTTCCCTTTTTTAATTAGCGTTACTTCAAGCTATTTTATGTTGTTTGTGGCAATTGTAAAGGGTGATGTTTGTCTGATTTCTTTCTCAGCACATTTATTATCCATATATAGTAGGGCTACTGATTTTTTTTGAGTTATTCTTGTATCCTGCCACTTTGCTGAAGGTGTTTTTCAGCTGTAGGAGTTCCCTGGTAGAGTTTTTCGGGTCACTTATATAAACTATCATATCATCTGCAAGCAGTGAAAGCTTGACTAGTTTTCCCATTTGTATCGCCTTGATCTACTTTTGTTGTCTTATTGTTCTAGCTAGAACTTCACGCACAAAATTGAAGAGATATTGAGAGAGTGGACAGCCTTGTCTTGTTCTTGATTTTAGAGGAATAGCTTTTAGTTTCTCTCCATTTAGTTTGATGTTGACTGTTGGCTTACTGTATATTGTTTTTATTATGTTCAGGTATGTTCCTGTTATTCCTGATGTCTCCAGTACCTTTATCATGAAGGGATGTTGGATTTTGTCAAATGCTTTTTCAGCATCTAGTGAGATGATCATGTGGTTTTTCTTCTTCAGTTGGTTTATATGGTGGAATACATTGATAGATTTTTGAGTGTTCAACCAACCCTGCATCCCTGGGATGAAGCCTACTATATCATGTTGGAACTTTTTTAATTTGAGCATTCTGTTCTGGGCTTTCTTCTATATCACTGGTGGTTTCATGTTGTCTTTGCAAAGAACCTTTGTTCTCACCTGTAACTAAGGAGAATTTAAATTAAGTCTCAAGTAGATATCCGCACTCTTGTGTTCACTGCAGCATTAGTTACAACAGGAAAACCCTAGAAGCAAATTCTATGTCCATCAAGTGAAGAATGACAAGTAAATAAAGTTTCCAGACAGGTAGAATAATATACACAGTGTAAAGATTTGGGCATTATGCTAGACTGCACCCTGTCCCCTGGCAGAATGCACTCAGGCAGTACTCTGGTCAGCTAAGGGTTCCATGGCTGCTACAACACTATGTAGTCTGCACATAGGTGCAAAGGACACTTGAAAGAAAAAAAAAAAACTCCACCTACTTCTGTTCTCTTCACTGCTGTTCCTGTGAAGGGGCAGACAGGACTTTTCTTGCCCCACTCTACACTCTTTCTCCTCCTCCCTATCTCCCTCTCCCTCTCTTATCTCCTCCTTCTCCCTTCCCTTCCTCCATTCCCTTCACTTTCTAATAAACCTCACTTAAGCTCTGTCTGCCTGACATGTTTGTCCCTCACCTGCAATGGAATCTGCTTTGATCTTTATTCCTAACACAGTATGAAGAAGATAATTATGTAATTGTTACAATATATTAGTCAGGGTTCTCTAGAGAAATTGAACCAACAGAATGAGTGTGTATTAAAGGGGGATTTATTGAATTGGCTTATAAGATTTACTATGAGTAGTTAAAAATGGCTGATGTACATGAGATCCCAAGAAACTGGTATTCATTCAATCTCTGGGGCCAAAAGAGTCATTGATCCCAATCTGGACATGAAGGCCTGGAGGATTCTTCTGTCCATATTGGGAGACTAAAGAAGCTGGGGGTAATGTCAGTAATGTATCAGAGCAACACTGACAGTAGATGAAATTACCAGTGATATGAAAGCCAATCTAGCAAAGAACAAGAAAGAAAAAACATTCCTTTATCTATTTCCTCTGTCTGGGCTTGGAGATATGCCATTAACCTCCTTGTTTAGCATCAGTAGTACTGCAACAAGTACTTCAAATTTATCAAGAAGTGGATCTTGCTTTAATTCCTTTAAGCACAATAAAAATTCATAACTAAGAAAGAATGAAATACTACATGTAAAATATACTTAAAAGAGAATTTGCTTATAAACTGTAAAGAGGCATCATTTTCTACTTGCTTGAGATGAGTTTATTCTCCTCTCTTTCTTATCTAAATGTGTGTACAGGACAATTCAGAATGATACAAATTAGGAACACAATATTGGGGACTGACAGGACTCAGTCTTCATTGCTTCTCTGTGAAAATAGCATCCAATAGATGTTTCCATTGGCTGAAGGGACAAATTTGTTGAAAACTGATGGAATCATCAGGAAACCTGACTTCCAAATTGACTTTCTCTTAACCTGCACTATTATGTTGTGGTATTGTAGGCATTATTATTTTTTAAATGGTATCACTGAATCTAGAGGGAGGCCAATGACTTGATAGTGGATGAATTTGAGCAAAATCCGGTTTTGACAGCTAAAATAGCAGACAGAATCAAAGGCTAAATCAAAACTTCAGATTTTTCCTAACACAATCTCTTTGCCTTATAGAAGCGTTACAAAGTGAAAAAAATTCTAAATACAGTAGTTAAAATACAGGAGCAGGATCTTCTTTTAAAAGCTGCTTAGGGAGTGGATGTTATGTCATGAGTATCATGTAAATATGAACCTGGAAACTGTCTTATGTTTTGAGTAGTCATCAACAAATTACCTCTGTCAATTGCCTTGGCACCACAATTGTGACAGGTGATGTATTGGTTATGAATCTGCTACATATTTGAAGTGAAATTTTCTAGCTGATATCTTCATACTGATTAATCTATTTTGTACCAAGGGAGCTGAAGAAAAAGAGGTGGAATCTTCAAGATTTCTCACAGTAGGGATTTAGGCAATGGATGGAGATGTTTTGAAGAACTATTTACTATATAACTACATAATTCTTGGCTTTTGACAGGCTATAAAATGCAAGATAATATTCTTCAGTGATAGATGTGTAATACAGGTGATAAGACTAGAAATGGTTTTGAAACAATGCACAAATTGACACAAAACTTGTAAACTGACAAAAGTAGAGCATGAGATTATGGAATATCTGGTCTTCTTAGAGGAACTAATGGCTGAATTTAGTCATAAACTGGGAGTGGGGAATATTCATGGGAGCAATTGAGGAATAGCAGTATGGATGGGGAAGGAGATTACACAACCTCATGGTATGGAAGTCAGTCATGAAATCCTAAGGATTTGGTTGTTAGAAAAAAGAATAAAGTTAGGGGCTGATGTCAGCTGAAACTGAGAGTTAAGCAGTCAGATAGCTGAGGGGCAGCAGAAGTTATGTTACAGACGTAGGACTTGATTCTGAATGTTATATTTACATTCAAATTGGGAAGTAGTATGAAAATAAATTTGATGCCTTGGTGTTTGGTTGGTAAAAAAAAAGTATAAATGTTTGAGGCTATTTTCCATCTACTATACAATAAAACCATCCTACATAAATCTATATTTTCTCTCTTTTCTTCCTTCCTCTTTGATTTCTTTTTGCTGTATTTCTTTGTATTTCCTTGGCTTTGTTTGTGTCCACTCATAACACTTTACACTTCTGTATCCCCCTCAGCTCTTAATAGAGGTTTAATTTATTCAGGATTCATGGATTATACATGATAGTGAGTTTGTTTGTCTCCCTGATCCTACTGTTCAATCCAGCCAATCCAACATGCAAATGTCTCCTAAACACAGAACCAGGAAGTCTATAGGCTTCACAGTTAGCATTTCTTTGAGTGAGAATTTGATGTAGATAGAGTGTACCAGAATGTCAAAGCTGGGCATGGCCACTGACTGCAGGAATAGATCACAGTGTGTGGTCTTCTTGGGAAAACAGAATTCTAAAATTCACAGATGAAGTAGAAGGCCAAGGTAAGGTAATCTAGATCTGTGTTAGCATTGTCCAGAATCAATGCCATCCAAGGAAATACATGCAGTGCAGATCTGAAGCATCAAGTTGACAGAAACTCGAAACAAGATTAATACGTGGATTTTAGACTTGAAGGAGAAGCCTTCAAGTGTTCAAGAAGACTCAGACAGCAAAGAAATAGACTACAAAAAAAATCAATGCAGTAGGTATGCTATATTTCAGACATCAAGCCAGGGTCTACTGGCAGTGGTGGATGTGATGTAAACTCAGAAGTGCATAGGTCACAGTGCTGACCTTTGACCTTTTCTTTGAGAAAAGATGCTCACGATTAGCTATTCTTTCCTCTCAGCAAAATTACTTAGGACTACATTTTTCTTCTTTTTCTCTCAGTTCTTTCTTTCTTTTGTTTTAATTAGAAGGAGACATGTTAATTAGAAATATAATGAAGTTGTTAACAAAGGGGAAACATAAATGTTTGCAGGAGCTTCAAAAAGAAAAATTGATTGCCTTCGGATAAGTTTGTTTATTCAGGTATTTAAATGACATTCATCATTGCAGCATCTGGGTGTTTTACATCTAAGAAAATCATTGTTACTGAGAAAAGTCAATTTCCACAACAGAAAGCAAAATAATTGAACTAAAGTAGTGCCTGCAGTATTAAATGACCCCCAAATAAAATAAACCTTCTGTGCTCAAAATAGAAATGTAAGAAGGAAGGTAACAGAATAAAAAGAAGGCAAACTCAAGAACAGATGGATTTATAGCTGAAATGATCATCAATAAACCATATTGACAGAGTATGTCCAAGTGTTTACTATTCTCGACTACTTAGTTGTATTAAGAAATGAGCAGAACTGAATTTCTGTGAATTTTCTTACTATCTTGTTGCCTAAAAGGAAATTCACACTTGGATTATGGAGTTATTTTTTTGAGTGTGTGAATCAGTATTTCAAGATGCCAGATCAGTCTGTCAAGAAATATTTACTTGTTGAGGAGTTCATTTTAATATCTCAGTATTCCTTAAATAACCTAGATCACATAGTGAGGTGAACATCCATGGACATACCTGTTTACCTGTTTGCTTTGATCTCTTTTCTCCCTTCTCCCCCATGTTTTGAACGTTCTAAATTGATTATTGGTAAACTTACCTTTAGTTTACTTTCTCATCATTATGAATAAAATAGCTTAGGATACACTTTTTCCATGGAAAATTCTATAGCTTTAACAACTCTAATCACCAACAATTATTGGTTATATTTACTAATACAGTATAGTTTTTAAAAATCTTGTAAAAATATCCTGAGTAAAAATCTTTTTTTTCAAAACAAAAAAATGCATCTAGAACTCCCGGGCCAGAAATGACATCTTTTATATTTACTATCACAAAAAACCCAAATATGACATTGTCCTTGCTAAATGATGGACTTATGTAATGTTTGTATATAAACTATTCTATGATTTTAATAAGGACATGTGCATCTAATAAATTCATACATTTTAGCCTCACAAAATCTGGAAAGTATCCTTAGAAAAATCCCCTTTCTTATATTTATCTTAAGTTCTCTGAGATCAGAAGAGTTGGGGAGCATTTAATTCTTGTTGCTCGCACCCACAGTCAGCATGCACTTTCACTTCTTCAGCACTGGTAGATACTATATAATGATCTAAGCTTAAGTTAACTGCCCAAAGCAGTTATGGATACCCAGGTAACAACACTCATTTGAAAGTGCAGGGAATATCGAAATGAGTCAAAGTGGGAAAAATAATGCAGCCTTCAAGAAATAAGAATATGGCTTTGTTTTAGTATGTAGAAACAGAGACCAAAATAAGAAAAAATGTGAAAATGACTTCTAGTATCTGTGTCTTTTCATTTTGATTTTTCTCTAATTAAAAAAAAAGTGACCACATAGAAAGCACTTCTTTTCCCAAAAATTCTTTCTTATGACTTACATCTGGAAAATAACCAAACCCGCAAGAGTTACATTATACTCACATTATCTCAGCCTAGAAATTTTGTTTTTCTCTGGCCTACTTGTGCTTTTATGGGCTTGGAAAGCAAACCAATCTCTCCTTTTTATAGGGTGCCATAGTAAGGCATATTTCTGCATGTGGTCAAAACATTTCTCACTCATACTCACAAACTCTGATTGTAACTATATAATGGTTACTATTTTTTCCTAAATCTTGATTTGTAGATTCAAAAGTTTAAAGGAATTATACTCTATTCTCAAAAAGCCAATTGATTCTATAATTTATGCACTGTTAATAGGTTTCTTTTTCTTTCTCTTTTTAAAAATTTTTGAGAAAGATTTTCTCAGCATAGCCCTGGCTGTCCTGGAACTTAATCTGTAGACCAGACTTACCTCGAATTCACAGAGATCCTCCTGCCTCTAATAGGTTTCAATTGAATCTCACTCATTACCAGATGGATAGGCTAGTTAATATATAGGTAAGTTAGGAATACTGTTAACATGAAAGATGACAACTTACCATTAAAAACTAATACAGATTATATTTAATAAATCTTCTGTAAATAAAGCTAAAACGTCAGTTTTCTTTTCAGTTCTCCCAAATATGAAATGTAAGTTAAACAAAGGCAGAATTTTCTCAGTTATATTGTTGAGAAATATATGCATTGACATCCTTGGTAGATACACAGCAAAAGAAAAAAATAGAATCATGGGGCACATCCAGCATTTCATATGTTCTAATCTATAATATTTTACCGGGTCATCTTAATAGTTGCATCTAGGTGCAAAAGTGGTCATATGCTCCAGCCAATCCTTTGGCACATGATAGCTAGCATGCATATATAGCATGTAGAAAGACCTGGATAGCGTGCTTATCACTAAGCAAATCTGATGTGTCACATGCTTGTAATGCAAGCACTTGAAAAAGTTCAGGCAGAAGAATTAGAAATTCAAAGGATATATAACATGTTCCCATCTTAAAATATATCCAATTATCTCTCAAATAACAACAATAAAAATAATAGAAAATGCTTTGAATACTTTATCCATAGAATCCATTTTTTTAAAAAAATTAATGTTTTACTGAAATAGAATTTCATCACTTCTCCCCTCTTTATCTTCCAACTCCTTTCAGTTCCCCTCCCTTGAAACTCTTCCATGTCCATCTTAAGCTTCTAGCTTCTTAATGATTTTATTTGTTACACACATATATGTATATGCATTAATATACATAAATAGAACCTGTTGTATTCTTTATTGTTCTTTGTGCATAAATGAATTCAAGGCTAACCACTCTGCATTGGACAACCAATAACAGGACACCTCCCTCAGAGAGGCTAATTCTCCTTCTCCCAGAAGTCAATAGTTGCCTGTAGTTCATTGTCTAAAGGGGAGTCCCTGAGAAATTTCCCCTTCCACATTCACATATCCATTGACATTTGCATTGTTTTAGTCTTGTTCATGCAGCCATCTCTATGAAAAATGCCAGAATTCATTTTTGTTCTAGTTTCTGATAATAAAAGTGTTTTTTACACTCAAAGGCAACACTAATAAAAGCAGAAGCCTGACCTGTTCGCTGAATAATATTAACTGTAATAGTCCATTGATGGTGGAATTCTCAATAATTCATATTTGTGCTCTACAACTAATTTAGAAAGAACAAGCTGTCGGCAGATCTGATAACATGGTCTTCATCTAAATTGTCAGAATTGAAATATTTCCACCAGAGAGGAAGATTTCTTACGTTCAAAAATTTGTACTCAAATATTCTGTTCTAGTGGTAGGCCCTTAAAAACTCACAAATTAAACACTTGTGGAAATCCTGGACATTACAAAGTTCCCAATCTCCTCCATCCTCAGGGGTATATAAAGAGAAGACTGGCTGAGGAGAGAGGATGCTTTCAGACTGACTTGTCCTGTGAACTAGCTGCAAGGTGTGCAAAAGCCCCAGGTTCACATCTTCCTTGACATATCTTCTTGGCTGCACCTTCCTTTGAATGGATGCAGCTGCCTTCAAGTCACCCTTCTTCCAATCCATTCCAACAAACTCATTGTTTAACCAAGTTCCACTTTTGTGGAATAGATGCTTTGATTTCTCATCACAGCCTGAATAGACATGCATTCCCATCTTCACAGAGAGATCCACACAGCTGGCTCAGTGTCAGCTCCTTGGTACAGGAGAAATTGACTGGCAAGCATTCTGCAGAACCTCTTATCTGAATTGATACAGTTTAAAGAACCCTCATAATTAACCTTGTTAGATAAATCTACTAAAATCATGGGAGAATATGTGGACAGAGAAGGTGTCTCTTTTGAGATGAGAAGTACTTTCTTTGTTCTTCTGGGCCTGAGTTTGCCCCCTCCCCATGTGTATCTCTGGGTCTGTCTTGTCTGGGTCAGAAAAATAAATTATCTTAGTATCATCAATTGTCGAAGAGATGTGTCATGTTTTGCTATAAAGGTCACATACTATTGTACATACCTATAAAGTCTATCTGTCCTATAGAGAAAATGTTGATTGGATTTGTGACCTTCTTTTGCTTGTATTTAAAGCAATGCTTCACTGGCTTATTTCAGAAATTTACCTGACTGCAGTCTTTCTATTAAAAGTTGACCTCATGACATTAAACATCCTTCTAACTGAATGCTAGTCAAACCCATCATTTCATAGTCTATGACCTTTGTTGTGTAGTCTTTTGATTCCTTGACTTATTAGTCACCTAATCTTGATTGATATGTATTAATTGCCCCCAAAATTCACATTTTATGATGTTTGTTTCACACCATATTTTCTTAGGTAATACAAAATTACCTTCCTAGCAGAAAATAAGGATTCTAGATTCAATGGAAACATTTCTTAATGACTGTTCTTGGTAATCCCTGAATACACAAGATCTGCACTGACATTTTGTTTTCAGAAGTGCCCACTGGAGTAGCCATGTTAGTTGACACATGCCATTCTGCTTATGTCAAGGTAGGGCTTGGCTGGCTTTCAAAGACTCAGCAATGAGGGATTTTTAAAGAAGTAAAATGTTCTAGAAGAAGCATTCCGAAGAATGACAATTCTGACACATCAGAAGAAGCTTTAGTTGACAGTTTTGAAAGTTTGGCTAGGGTGCGGTCCTTGGAATTTGAAGATTTACTTACAAAAAAGATGGAGTTCATCATATCTTCTGAAATAGATATAAACAAGTATATGTGTGTGTACGTGTGTGTATGTGTGTGTGTGTGTGTGTGTGTGTATGTATATATAACAAAATTTTTGAAAATTCTAGTATAATTGCATTACAATTAATGTAATTACAAACAATAGAAGTTTATAGTTTTAAATATCTTATAAACACAAGCTAATTAGTACATAAATTTAAATGACAAAACATAATCCAAATTTTATAATCCAGCACAGATGACTTTCAAAAATATTTCCAATGATAAAAGTCATATAATAATGATTGTAAAATATTGACACTGTATTAGACATATCAATTAATTTGTAGTAATATAAGAAAGCAATAAAGGAAATCAAAGAAACAATAGGTAAGAATTTACAGTACCAGGGATTTTTAGGGAAGAATAAAACAGTGAGTGAGTAGCCCTTGAGGTGCAAGCACAGGGCATTTCTTTTCTTTAGATGGAAAATGACACATCCATTTTACTTTTATATTTTTTGCACATTTTATATTGCATTTCCATATATCAATTCACCCTTGTGATTTACATGAATTATTATTGAAATATTTGAAATACTCAAAGCTTGTTAGATTATTTCTAGAAATGAATTCCCCATTCAAATTCAGACATTCTTCTTCATAACTCTTTGAATAAAGAGAAGTAATATAATTCTCTATGTGGCATGTATTTTCTCCAACATCCAAATTATACAATTAACATTTAAGAAATTTAGCTTGATTTGAGAATGATAACTTGATGTTAGGTATTTTAGGGGATGAAAAAGAAGTTTCTAGGATTTTGATTTTTATTATTAACTTAATTGTTCCTTGACAATTTTGTATAGGTGAATACTAACACTCATTCTGCCATCTTCCAGCCTCTTAGTTTCTGCACATCTCTGCCTACCCAATCCCACACTGTTCTCTACAAATTTCTTTCTAATACTCCTTTCTATCTTTTTTGTTGTTGTCCTGTCATCCACCAGAGTTTAACCAGAGCGACATATGTGAACATTCATTAGGAGCTATCCATATCAACTACCTGTTAATGTGATTTGAGGCACTCTACTCAGCAGGGAACCCATGCCATGTATTTTAATCCCACTCAACCCTGGGACAGCTTTAGGCCCAAGGGAAGGAACTTACTACTGTGTTTAAGTAAGTGACACAGCATCAAACTGCAATCTAATTAACTATGTTTACAGTGCAGACAAAAGCTAGTCTCAGACAAAAGATTGTCTCAGAAACTACTGTGTTATTAATGAGTTATTTTGGGCCCTCTGGTTTATCAAAGTTAGTTTGGTATTCTTTGGTGAACAATGGATTACCCTGGATTTGCATTTTTTATATCAGTTGTCTAAATGAAATATAAATACTATAATCTTCATGTCATGGTTTTCACTTGAACAAGACAAAGGATTAGTACTTCAGTTTATTGCAATGAATGGATATTACACTGATAACAAGCATGGGAATTCACAGGTATATATTGAATTTAATCTCTATGAAGGCAAAGGGTCTCCAACTTTACTATAATTTTACGGTATACATGGAAAGGTTTAGTTTAAGAGTGGGGATAGGAGAGATGAGGCAGGAGCAATTCTCATTATAGAGCATCTCTACAAATGAAGTAGATGATAAACCTTTGTACAATGTGAAGTTTTGTTTAAGACAATTTTTTAAATTGTGATCATATATAGAAATTTAAAGAGACATCAGATGAATTGAAATATGGATTACAGCCCAAATTGGTCAAAGCACACCAGGCATACATTATGCAATTGTGTTGTCACTTCATTAAATTCCAGTCAATCTCTAGGATCTCGTCACTTCATTCATAGCTATAATGTACTATTAATGAAGAACTAATGGGCACCAAAACTTCTGTGTCTTTCAAATCCTTTTTAAAATTTCTTGAAGTTCCTTGTCTGTGTCATATTACATACATTGATTCCAATCGATCTTTAATTGTAAAACTTCTAATCTTGCACACTTACTTAAAGTAAAATGAGGAATAGCTTTGTATTATAAGTTTTTCAGTAATGGTTTGATAACAGGAATCCCTCATTCACAAAGATTGTCATCACAGAAATGCATACTGGTTAGGATGAGGTGCTAACCATTTAGAGATTTTCTTATTTTTATTTTGAGACATATTAAAGAGGCAAGCTTTTGAAAGTTATATAATGGCATCTGTAATTTTGTCATTTCTTCTTAAATTTTAATGAATATATTTAAATTATGACAATGTATTATGCACCAGTGATCAGGAAAACTGCTTTTACTGCACAAAGCTATTTAATTTACAACACTGTAAATAGTCATGATGTCCACACATAATTATTTTTATATTTCACATTTTAATTAATACTGTTTCCACGGAGACTTTGGATTTTTACCTTGATTTTCAATATATAAGGTCTATAATAATTTTATAATAATATTGTATAATCGATGGAATAAAGAGAACATCTTTAACAAATGGTGCTGGCATAACTGGATGCAGACATGTAGAAGACTACAAATAGATCCAAGTCTATCGCCATGCACAAAACTTAAGTCAAAATGGATCAAAGACCTCAACATAAATCCAGCCACACTGAACCTATTAGAAGACAAAGTGGGAAATACCCTTGAATTAATTGGTACAGGAGACCACTTCCTGAACATTACACCAGTAGCACAGACATTGAGATCAACAATTGATAAATGGGACCTCCTGAAACTGAGAAGCTTCTGTAAGGCAAAGGAGACAGCAAGACAAAACGGCAGCCCACAGACTGGGAAAAGATATTCACCAACCCCACATCTGACAGAGGGCTGATCTCCAAAATATACAAAGAACTCAAGAAGCTAGTCTCCAAAACACCAAAGAATCCAATTAAAAAGTGTGGTACAGAATTAAATAGACCATTATCAATAGAGGAATCTAAAATGGCTGAAAGACAAATTAGAAAGTGTTTAACATCCTTAGCCATCAGGGAAATGCAAATCAAAACAACTCTGAGATACCATCTTACTGCTGTCAGAATGGCCAAAATCAAAAACACCAATGACAGTTTATGCTGCAGAGGATGTGGAGAAAGGGGAGTTGTTAGTTGTGGGTGTCTGGTGGGAGTGCCAACTTGTACAGCCACTTTGAAAATCAGTATGGCGACTCCTCAAGAAAACGGGAATCAGTCTACCATGGGATCCGGCAATTCCATTCTTAGGCATATACCCAAGGGAAGCACATTCATACAACAAGGACATCTATTTGACGATGTTCATAGCAGCACTATATGTAATAGTCAGAAATTGGAAGCAGCCTGTTTGGCCCTCAACTGAAGAAAGGATAGAGAAAATGTGGTACATTTACACAATGGATTACTGCTCAGCAGAGAAAAACAATGAAATATTGAAATTTTCAGGAAAATGGATGGAACTAGAAGAAACCATTCTGAGCGAGATAACCCAATCACATAAAGACAAACTCATATGTGGATTTTAGACATAGAGTAAGGATTACCAGCCTACAATCCACACTTCCAGAGAAGCTAGTAAACAAGGACGACCCTAAGAGAGCCATACATGGTCCCCTGGAGAAGTGGAAAGGGTCAAGATATCCTGAGCAAATTGGGAGCATAGGAAGTGGGGGAGGGAGCTAGGAGAATGAGAAAGGGAGAAGAGGAGGGATGCAGAGGACATGAGGGAGCAGAATGGTTGAGTCAGGGGAAGAATAGAAGATAACAAGAATGGAGATACCATAATAGAGGGAGACATTTTAGGTTTACAGAGAAATCAGGCACTAGGGAAATGTCTGGAGATCTACAAAGATGACACCAGCTAACAATCTAAGCAATAGAAGAGAGGCTACCTTAAATCCCTCCCCTGATAATGAGATTGATGACTGACTTATATGCCACCCAGATAGCCCTCATCCAGCAGCTGGTGGAAGTAGAAGCCGACACCCACAACTAATCACTGAACTGAACTGGAATCCAGATGCAGAGAAGGATGAGTGAAGAGCAAAGGGGTCCACACCAGGCTGGTGAAACCCACAGAAACAGCTGACCTGAACATCGGGGAACTCTTGCTCCCCAGACTGATACCCGGGATACCAGCATGGGACTGATGCAGACCCCAGTAATATGGGTTTCAGTGAGGAAACCTCAGAAATCTACAGGACCTCCTGTAGTAGTTCAGTACTTATCCCTAGCATAAGTGTGGACTTTGGGAGCCCATTCCACATAGAGGGCTACTCCCTGAGCCAAGACACACTGGCGTGGGCCTAGGCCATATCCCCAAATATACTATTGACTCTGATGACACCCTATGGAAGGCCTCACCATACTGGGTGGGGGGCAGAAAGGATATATGATAGGTAGGGTTTTAGTTGGGGAGGAGTGGTGGTGGGTGAGGACTGACGGGAGAGGGAACTGGGATTGTCATGTAAAACAATCTTGTTTCTAATTCAAATAAAAAAATAATATTGTATCACAGATAAAGGGCTTATAAGAACCTAATAGAGTGGTACCTTTACTCACTTATTATTGAAACATCCAAATGTTAATAGGCTCTGGGTTTGGAAGACGGATCAATAGTGACACGATTGACACAGATTTGTATATGAGTTCAATAAATTCAGCATTGTAGTGCATGTATGTAATCCAGTATTCTTAAAGATGGTGCTTATCAAAATAGGAGAACATATAGAAGCATGGATGTGACTGGGATAACTTGGCATATAGGGCAGTGAACAAGAAAGTCTGCCTACTATGGCATAGAGGAGGAATTTCACCTGCCAACGTTATCTTCTGATTCCTATACACACATCACAGCACACATCTGCATTCAAACACAAACACACATGGTTCACATATATCTCTCTCACAATATATTATACATGCACATACACAAATTAATACATAAATGAAAACACTTAAATATTAGTCTTTCTCAGGATACTGAAATTATTCACCAAATATATCCAACCAATCTTATTTTCTAGTGCTCTTTAATTTTTATTGTTTCTTGTGCTAAGCTAGTAGGTGCCCACTTATCACTATGTTCACAACCACTGCTAGAATTAGCAAAGAGGACAATTGAAAGGATTTCCAGATTCCACAGATTATATTCACAAAAGGGTTTTAGTAATGAACAATGCAGCAGAAGAAATAAACATGGGCTACATCTAGGGCCACAGAAAACAAGGGACAGCTCTGTGTAAAATCCATTCAGTCTATCAACACAAAGAGATGGATTCATCAAGGTCTTCTGTAAGCCCTCTAGGTGCATGTAGCCAGTCCCTTTGCCTGAGGACATCCAACTGCTAAGTTCCACCTACAGAACATTCTATCTGCCATATGGTTGAACCCAGCAATCACCCTACAGAATAAAAAGCCGGAGTTCTAAACATGAAATATTGCTGATCACTATGTTGGAAATCTTTACCCTTGGAAAGCCCACACAATAAGAAATCTTGGCCTGGCATTAGTGGTGCACGACTTTAATCCCAGCACTTGGGAGGCAGAGCCAGCTGGATCTCTGTGAGTTTGAGGCCAATCTGATGTCCAGAGCAAGTGCCAGGATAGGCTCCAAAGTTACACAGAGAAACCCTGTCTGGAAAAACTAAAAAAAGAAAGAAAGAGAGAGAGATGAGAGAGAGAGAGAGAGAGAGAGAGAGAGAGGAGAGAGGAGAGAGAGAGAAAGAAAGAAAAAGAAAGAAAGAAAGAAAGAAAGAAAGAAAGAAAGAAAGAAAGAAAGAGAAAGAAAGAAATCTTGTATAAATCTTGTCTTCTGCTCAATTCTCTGCTGCCTAAAGCTCAAGAAGAGGCATCCACCCCCCTGGTTTTTTCCCTCCCAATTTGTGTGAGGTTTGCTGTGCCATGTGTCTTTGTGATATTGATTCCCAACTGCCGTGATACCTTTCCTCTCAAATCTGTAATACATCTGTATACTGGTGGTGGTCAAATCAGCCTGGCCAACTGAGTAGTAATTTAATATGCACTCAATTCTATACACTCTTAGCAATGGATATAGACATACTTATATACAATAACTTGGGCAGATAGGACATGTATATTCTGTATCTTTAGCTAATCAAAACCTGGAGTAATAAATATCTGTCAGGGTCAATTAGAGGTTAAACCTGCTGTTCTATGGAGCACAAATTTTATAAAACATATACATCAAAATTATAGAACATACACATTATGTTGATTTTTTAAATTACAAACAAGCTTCTTTCACATGTCAATCCTAGTTCCCTCTCTGTCTTAAAGATTTTTCAGACTATCTTTAAGTTCTAGAGACTGCTTGACTTTTCAATATATTTGCTATTCTTAAAAATGTGGATTATAGTAGTGCTGTGTGTGTGTGTGTGTGTGTGTGTGTGTGTGTGTGTGTGTAGGTGTGACTTGTTTTCATCTTTTTATGTGTACAAGTATTTGCATGTATGTGCACCATGTGTGTACCTGGAACTTGTGAAAACTGGAGTACATCTAAACCCCTGGAATTGGAGTCATAGGTGATTGGCAGTCAACATGTGGGTGTTGAGAATCAGACTGGGTCTTCTGGAAGAGTAGTCAGTGTTCTTTATCCACTAAACCATCTAGCCAAACTCTATATCTGCTTTGTAAAAACCAGGCATGCAATCCTTTTATTGCCTCATTTTGTCTTTTTAAATTACCAGTAAGAAGAGATTTGTCAAAATTTTTTTAATCATGCTGCATTTATCTCTCTTTATTGTGCAATTTTTTAAATAATTGAGGATAGACTCATCTACTCCCAAGTTTCATACTTTCATAGCGCTCTGGTAAATTTAAAAGTTTTCCTACTATACATTATTTTAGCATTCCAAAGCCCATTTCATACATTACAATTAGCATAATTTATGTTGATTTTTGTTTTCCTGCAATTTTTAAAAATTTATTTTTAATATTTCTGCTATTTTATTTTGAGATTACACTATAATTACAGCATATTTCCCTTCCTTTTATTACCTACAAATCTTTCCAGATATATCATTGTCTTTCAAAAGATGGTCCTTTTTACATTAATTGTTATTGAAAGAATATGAACTATATATGCATAATATATATTTGTATTTACTACAAATTTTATGTACATTTGTAGTAGACACATAAATACACATGTTTACTAATTTTATTTTTATTTTTAATGGCAGCCCAACAGAAACAATTCATGGAAGCTCCTTTCATTTTAAATTAAATATATATATATATATATATATATATATATATTATCCTAAATACATAAATTTAGCCTGCATAGTCTGCAAAATGTTAGTTGTATTTATGTTTTCAGGACTGACCACTTAGTATTTAATAATCAATTGGTGTGATATTCCCCGGGGAAGACTTTTTTCTTCTCTCAACTTTCCTGAGTTGCCTGGAGTTCTTTATGTAGGGTTGAGGTCTCATGGACTTTTTTCAGTCCACTTTGACTTGTCTATTGGTTTAATATTTAAATTTCTAAATGACATCATGTGTCTTTAGTTTTGAATTGTTAGTATTGTCATGCTTTTCTTTTATCCAGTGATTGGATTATTTAATATCTATTAGGACTACTCATTTCTTTCAATACATTCTTTTGGTTTGTGTCTTGCTGGTTTAATCTGATCTTTCTCTTTTTCCTTTAGCTTGCTTCTGAGGGGTAGTGTTTTATCTCTTTTTTGTTTGAAAGACTGACCTGTGTTTCCTAATTTTATTTTTATTTTTAATCATAGCCTAACAGAAATAGCACAAGCAAGCACCTTTCACATTAAATCTGACTAGTGCCTTCTGCACATTAAATAATAATGCATCTTCCTAAGGAGATGTGTGTGTCCCTGAAAGTGAAAACTCTCTTCCCCATGGTTGTATAACCCAACTCTATTTGTGGTGAATTTTCAATGAATATTTCATGGGATCTTATCTGTATAAACCTGAATGTAAAATGGTTACAGTAATTTCCTAAATGTTTTTTCTTATAGAGCCAACTTTTGAAGACAGTTCACCATAACTGTCTCCTAAATGTCCCAGTGTATGGATACCTCATCACTGTGCCCATGTCCACATTTCACACAAGAATGATCTTTCTTTTCTCCTCCATAACATCCTTTATAGTTCTTGAGATAATGTAATAACTTCCAATAAATAGAAGGTCTCTTCCTAAACACTGCACTTTCAGTTTGCTGCCTGTAACAGGCAATGATGTAAAAGCAGCAGTAGTCCATCCTTTATGCCAAAACGATGCCTTTACTTTCTAGGTAATAGCTATATTTTGTTCATTACCCTGACTTCTCTTTTCCTTGCAATGATCCATATAGTAATGTGATTGCTAGTGTTTTAACACTGAAACATATTCAATGTGAGCCATTCTAGGGGAAATGAACATGAAAAGCTACAGCAGAAACCTATGTTTTCAATAATGAAAATGTAAATGGGGAATATCAAAAAGCATGTTCACATTCACTTACAAATACGCTGTACTAATAGCTTCAACAGAATGGTTCATATCTGGAATTTCTTAAAATAGGAGTTGGTTTCAAATCAACTCTTTAAAGTGACAATTCTAACAAAGGCATAATCAGAATTGTTTTCATTTCTCAAAGATCAGTTTGCTTGCATTGCTTCCTTTTATTTAACCAAAAGGCTGTATTTTTCACACAGAAAGATAATTTTCATAAAGGAAAAGATAAATGAATTTTTTTCTTAATAGTAAAGATTCAATCACTTTTATTACTAAATGAAAAATTTATTACTGTCACCTATTTATTGCTTCTGTCCCCTGGGTTCATATCTTACTTGATTTGGCCTTTGGGGATGCCATAATTTTTAGTTGGTTGCAAAATTTGTCAAGTTGTCTTCTTAATAAGGGCTTTTGCAGCTGAACATTTAAAAAATATTTGTAGAGTTTGAAATTTTCAACATTTGATAAATTTCACATGTCATCGATGCTATTGACACTATTTTTCTGTTCAGCCTTTAATTTTCATATTAATTTCTCACATACAGATGCCCTTTCAAGTGTGTTACTGAAGATTTATAATAATAACATGGACATTTTGAATATAAACTTGCTCAAAAATGATTATACTATTGGTCTTACTATTCCTATTTAGAGAATATAGAAACTTTATTACCTATATAATTGGAAATTCAATGAATAACATGTGATTTTTCCTACTTGAAGTTATTGGCTGATCTTTCAATCAATTTTGGCAAAGACTGATTGAAAATAAGGTAGACAATATAAAAGTATGTATGGCAATATATATGGTAAAGTCAATGCAGTATAAATTATGCATTTGCTTTTAATACATTCAAAAGTGTATGTGTCTGTGTGATTTATGCATATGTGTGGAGACCAGGTGTCATAATCTACCACTCTCTATGTTATTATTGTTGATAACCTTATCTTTGAGACTGGGGCTCACTGAATTTGGGGCTCAGTGTTTTGGCTAAATTGGAAGGGCAGCAAGGCCCTGAATATGACTTTTCCTTCAGCTTCGTGTATTGGGGTTACTGTTGCATGAAAGCATACATAGCTTTACATGAGTGCTGATAAACTAAACTTAGGTCTTCATTTTTATACTGCAAGCATTTTATTACCTGACCATTGGCCATATTTAAAATGAACTAAATATATGATGATTTAAAGAACCATCAGAATCTGAGAAAATAAACAGCAGCTGCTAGCAACTTTATTTGATTATTCAACAAAGGGGTGATACAGACAATGTAGCTGTAATTCAAAGGAAATTAATTCTTAAAAAAAGAAAATCATTTAAAGTATTATTATGCCCTGAAACTACCAGTTTGTGAATAGTGCAAGACAATTTACTTTAGATAAAAGAAAATGCTAGCCTTTGCCTTTAACCTGTGACAAAATAATTTATCTTGAAAAGTATAATTCACCAGCATGACATATAAAGTTTCCATTGTTGATCTTGTACCTGAACATTAATGCTGCCTAAAATATATTTTAATATGAATGTTGGTGAATTGTATATACTATCACATTCATGTTTTCATTTATGGGTTAATGGATTTAAAGTTCAATGTGTAACTGCAAGTTGTATACTTTCTCCATTACATTATTATTATACCTTCTTGGCTACGGATGGACCCAGATTATAAAGTCAAAGCTAATTTTTAGTTTTTTATGAAAATGTGTCTTTGGGATCTGCTGGCATGAAAAAAATAAAGCAGACTCACATACCTCATGCCTGGAAAGCAGTGAGGTTGAGAGTTGGTCTCCTGTATCACTGGATCTAAAGATGTCTCGTCGGATCATCTCCTTTAAAGTTTCCACAATCTCCACTTATCCCTTGGAGACTTACACTTTAGGGACACAGTGCAAATCCCAAAATGCAGAAAACATGCTTCAATTTAACCCTTGGTGCTTATTTTTTTAATTTAGTGTCAGGTTTCTCTGGGTATCTCTGACTGTCCTAGGTCTCACTTTGTATAACAGGCTGGCACAGAACTCACATAGATATGCCTGCATCTCTTTCCTCCATGCTGAGGCTAAAGGTATGAGTTGAGGAATGAGCCAGTTAGCTTTTATCTGAAGGAAATTTAATGTCTTATGATTCCTTTAGTAGCAGTCATTATCGGGAGAGTTCTGTACTTACTCCCAGTGTGTGTATCAAGCTAGTTCTTAAAAAGGAGAGTGTGGCACTTTCATGGGTTTCAAGATCTGGAGAGAAATTATTCTAGCAGGCTGCTCCCATATGCTGGATTTCCATTCTTTTTCTAATACCATCTTAATCTCCCATGCTCATGGCTTGGTAGGATTTACATAGTAAAAATGGACATTTTATTAAAAGTGCTATACAAATTCAATTCAATTCCCATTAAAATTCCAGCACAATTCTTTACAGACCTTGAAAGAACAACATTCAACTTCATATTTAAAAACAAAAACCTAAAGGTAGCTAAAATTATCCTATATAATAAAACATCTTCCCAAGAAAGCACCATGCCAGATTTCATGCAGCAGTACAGAGCTATAGTAATAAAAATTCCATGGCATTGACATAAAAATAGGCAGATGCATCAATGAAATTGAATTGAAGTCTCAGATGTAAATCTACACACCTATGGACATCTGATTTTTCTCCACAAAACCTATACAGTAGAAGAAAGAAAATATCTTCAACAAATGGTTTTGGTATAAGTGAATTTCTACATGCAGAAGAATGCAAATAGACCCATATTTATCACCTTGCACAATACTCAAACCCTAGTGAATCAAAGACCTCAAAATAAACCAGATACACTGAAGCTAATAGAAAAGGAAGTGGGGAATAACCTTGAACTCATTGGCACAGGACACAAATTCCTAACAGAATACCAATAGCTCATGCACTAAGATCCACAATTTAAAAAAATGGGATGTCATGGAATTTAAAAGCTTGTGTAACACAAAGGAAGCATCAATAGGACAAAATGGCAGCCTACAGAATAAGAAAAGATTTTCACCTATCCCACATCTGAGAGGCAAATTACTAAAAAAACTTGAAATTCACAATGCAAATAATACAGTTAAAATGTGGCACATATCTAAGTAGAGAATTAACATGGCAGAAAATCTCAAATGGCAGGGAAATACTTAAAGAAATCTTCATCATCCTTAGCCAAGAGGAAAATGCAAATTAAAATGGTTCTGAGATTCCATCTTACACATGTCAGAATGGTTAAGATGAAAATAACAAATGATAGCTTGTGCAGAAGAAGATGTGGAGCAAGGGGAACAATCATCCATTGCTGGTGGGAGTGCAAATTTATACAGCTACTTTGGAAATAAATATGGTGTTTTCTGAGAAAATTGGGAATTGATCTACTTTACTACCCAGCTCTATAACTCCAAGACATGTACCCAAAAGATGTTTCGTCATACCACAGGGACAGTGGCTCAACTATACTAATGGCAACTTTATTTGTAATAGGCAGGAAGATGAAAACAACCTAGATCTTCCTCAGTGGACAAATGTATAAAGAAAATGTGATGCATTTATACAATGGAGTATTAGTTGGCTGTTAAAAAAATGATATCATGAACTTTGTAGGCAAATTGTTGGAATCAACAAAAATCATCATGAATGAGGTAACCCAGACCCAGAAAGACAAACATGGTATGTACTCACTTGTAAGTTGATATTATCTGTAAGTAAAGGAGAAACATGATACAATCCATAGACCTACAGAAGCTATGTAACAAAGAGGACTCAAGATGGGGGTGCAAGGAGAAATAGAATAGACATAGAAAGTGGAGCTCTCTCTCTCTCTCTCTCTCTCTCTGTGTGTGTGTGTGTGTGTGTGTGTGTGTGTGTGTGTGTGTAGGTATAAGGTTAGAGAAGCATTGAGGGAGAGAGTACTGGGAGAGTCAACTGGAATTGGGAGGTATCTTGGGTAAGAGCTAGAAACTTAATGCAATGGAAACTCCTAGGAATCTATGACAGTGATCTTAGGAAAGAATTCTAGTAATGAGATATTTAAAGCCTAAATAGCTATCTCCTATAACAGGACAAGGATTAAAGTGGAAGGACTGAACCAGGAACTCAGCCACAAAACTTTCAACCCACAACTTATCCTGCCAGTGAGATGTGCTAGGGTAAAGGTATCACAGAACTTGTAGGAGTGGTCAACCAATGGCTGGTCCAACTTGAGGCCCATGCCATAAGAGCAAGCCCATGCCTGAAAATGCCTGGATGGCAAGAAGCCAGAGGCTAGATAGCCCAGATATCTAGGTTAGAACCAAAACCAACTAGCAAAAAAGTCAATGAGATGATTCCTAGTGATATTTTGCTACACTCATAGACTGGAACATAGTTCAACAATCATAAGAGAGGCTTTATGCAGCAATTATGAGAACAGATGAACTGACCCACAGTAAAACATCAGACAGAGCTTGGGGAATCCTGTGGAAAACGTGGAGGAATGATTTTTAGGAGCAAGAGGGGTCAAGGACAACATAAGAACAAGACACACATAATCAACTAAGCAGGGCACATGGGGGCTTACATAGACTGAACCTATAATCATGGAATCCATATGGGTCTGAACTGGGTTCTTTGTGTATATGTGATGCTTGGGTATTTTGGCATTATTGAAGGATTCCTAACAGTAGGAGTAGGGGTTACCATTGACTACTTTACCTTCTCTTGGGACCCCTTTCCTCCTAATGTGTTGCCTTGACCAGCTGTGATGTGAGGACATGAGCCTTGTCTTATTGTTACTTGTTATGCAGTGGTTAATACCCCTGGGAGGCTGCTGTTTTCTGAAGGGAAGAGGATGAGAGGATCTGGGGGAGGGGAGAGAGGTGGTGGGGGAGGGACTTGGAGAAAGCAGGGGAAACCATGTGATGAAGGATGAATAAATGAATAAATAAGCAATAAATAAACAAAATAACTTTGTCTTTGCTAGTTTTAAGCAGAATCATTTCTCTAAGAGGATGAGTGACAATGGAAACAGTCTTCAGTATGAGAAAAATGAAGTCATTTCTCTCTGTTTCTACTTTAGGCCCTCTGTTTGATAAATGCCATGTGCAAATTTAGATAAAAAATTGTTAACATGGCCTCCAATTCTTTTCTGAATTATCCAGATACTTTTCTTAATCCCATTATGCCACCAGAACATGTGTGAATGTAAGCCAAATAAAGCATGGACATTACCCCAGATGACCAAAACTAGTATTATGAATTGATTTTGAAGCAGAAATTGCCAAAACAATTAATCCCTTGTTGTATTTTAGAAGGATTTTAAATAATGGTTTTTTGTCTTTGTTTGTTTCAAATTTGAATTATACAGTTATTTTAATTTTCTTGCTTGTCTATCCAAAAGGCATGGAGTATTTTTGCAATGAATCCCTAGTAGATATCTGTTTACTGTGTGCCTACTTTGTATATCCACTGTTCTCTGGATGCTCTCCTCCCACACCTTCGGTTAGGTCCCTTCCACACCTGTCTTCTTCCTTCCACATCTTTTTTCCATGTTCAATGCTTTTTGATTAATTTGTGTGCCCATGGAGTATGACTAGGGGCTCTTGTGTGACCCTGCACTTGGTACTAGCACTTAGAGCCTGATATGCTTACTAGTGGGTAGATGACTAGATGCTATGCCACTCCCTTCATGGAATCTATTGCAAGTGTCGAGGGCTCAATTCTAATAGGATATTCACGCCACACTCTAGAGGCACTAGAATCATTGGGTAAGGGGCGTGGGCAGAAAGAATTCAAGAGATAGAAGATAGCAGGAAGGTCTGTGAAACACCATCTTCTAAGCATGCTACATTCATGACCTCATGGAAGCTTTGCATCCTGGCACTGGGCTAATGACAGTAATGCTCATCCAAATGTCAGCTATGAGGTGGGTACTTACTGTCTGTTACAGGTACCTTAAAAGATTGTCTCAGAAAAATTTTAAAGATGTTTCAGGAGTACTGTCACATCTATGCAAGAGGAAGTGAGCACGAGCACATTGGAACCATTTGCCAAAACATCAAGAAATCAGGGAAAATGCTTGCAAGTCAGTAGCTTTCAACATCATGAAATGAATATTAGATCCCAAATTAGGGGAATCAGCTCAAGATGCTTGTGATTGCTCACTTCACATTTGGAGATATTTTCATTGCTGCTGTGTTACAAATAATTCTGAACCAGAGCCATGCTTTCCCCTCTCCAGTTGTGAGAGTTTAAGGTAGCGAGGTTCCAGCATAAACTAAGAGAGACTTGCATATACAGAGACAAGTAATACATATTTTCCCTTGGATGTGTAAATAGGGAATAATTAACTTAAAAGTAAATGAAGTCGTGGGAGTGAAAGGGAAAAGTAGAGGGGAATTGATGACAAAAGTGAAAAAGAGTAGGTGTACATGATCAAAGTATACTATAGGTTTATATAAATGCATAACAAAGCCTATAACTTTGTACAGCTGTTATGCCCTAATAACAATAATGAAAGTGATGATGATGTTGATGATGGTGGTGGTAAAAGTTAGCCTTAGGCTTCTATTTGCAAATTACATGTTTTATAAAACTGTCCTAGGGACAATACAAAAAGAATACTTTAAAAATAATAAACTACCCAGTAAAAATGAATATAGCTCACAGATTGTAATTCACCAATATAATCATATAAATCACACATGAAAGGATGCTCATTCGACATTGCAAATAGTGATGCATTTTTCTTTTTTAAATATTTGAGAATTTCCTACCCATATAACAATTTTTATCAAATCCACTCTCATCGTTTCCTTCCTGTCTAAATCTGCCCACCACCACTTTTTTCTTCACACCTTCATGACTTTCTTAATCCATTGCATCCACTTAGTGCTGATGTATGGGCATGGATGCAGTGCCATCCACTGAAACATGGGTATCTCCTGACACTCTCCCAATAGCCCTCAGTTACCAATAACTCCTTAGCAAGGGGTGGACATTCATGAGCTTAAGCCCCCCATGCATACTTCAGTTTTGATGGTCCTGAAATTGTGCAGGTTTTATGCATACAGATACAGCCTCTATAATTTCATGTGCGCAACACAATGGCATGTGAGCAAATATCATTTCCTTTCAGAAGTCAACTGCATCTTGTTCTTCCAATCTTTGTCTCCCCTTCCTTGATAGTCTCTGTATTAATGAGCATCTATTATAAAATTAAGTTCTATCATGAAGGTTGGGAGATGCCCTAGTTTACATTTTAATGATAAACACGTAGGGTACATTTTATTACTAAGTACACTTAGTAGAAAAATAGCACTAAGTTCTCTGAGCCCTATTATTCAGGTATTCCTGGGTTTTGGACCCAGTTAACTGTCTCAGGAATTTTGAGATGTGTCTTTGTGGATTGGAGTTTAGTCCATTCAGAATGTTTGGTTGGTTAGTGTCATAACATTCATGTCCAATTGCACAAGAGAACACTCTCATCAGGTTAGTTACTGTTTTAGCTCATAGAGTTTTCATCTGGGCAGGGTTGATGATATGTTTATCCTCTGGTAACACAGAATACCATTATGAATACTATTCTGTAGCAATTAAGCTTCCACATCAGAACCAGCTTGAAATACCTAATTCCTGTTACACAAAAATATGGTTTCTTCAGAAATAGGGTCTTAGTATTATACCCAGAGCATAAACGAGAGCAGTGTCAATATCCTTAATGTTTCTGAAGGTCTGTGGACTCTTCTGACCAAGAATCAAAAAGAAGTAGTACTTATCTGTCACTGGGGTATTTATTGTCAGTGGTGTCTGGAAAAGGCATTATTCTGCTGTTACAGAATAATCCCATTTAAACTCCTGTTGTATATGTACACATCTTAGGAAGCTTCTGCAGCATTAATTTTACCTATAGCATTTCAACGGCATCTATTGTTAGGAATCCCTCCCAGTACTGTCTTCTCTCCCCTGCACTCTCTATCCCTAGCCAATATAACCCTTCATGTTGTATTATTCCTCTTCTCAATGAAGCAGATGTGTTCTTTCTCTCAGCCTTAGAAATTTACCACTCAGTGAATCTTTACTGGGTTTCTGACTTCTATGTGGACTCCAATTTAACCACATACACTAGACTTGATAATGCTGTATGAATTAGCTATTAAATCAGACCATGCTAAGTATTGGTGACGATTCATTGCAAAGCAGGGAATCTTGAACAAAACCTTAACAGATCTTTAAAAAGTTGCAAAGTATCTAAATCTATGACTACACAGTTTATTCCTACATTTTCACATAAGAGAGTTGAAAGCAATGTCCACTAAAGACTTACTTAGGAATGCTCACAAGAGCTTTGCTTATACTGGTCCCCAGGCAGAAACAACACAGGCATTCTGGAGCCATTTTAGACAAAAATTTTAAAACAGCCTTTTTAGAGGAATGCTTCTTAGCACTCAATGGAAAGATCATGTGATATAGAAAGGAAGGCTGATTTAGCTCAAAATTCTGATGGTAATTGGGTAATGTTTGAAAATGGCAAATTGCATATAGCCATTAATTAAAATTCTAATAATGGAAACTAATATTTAGCATCATAGTGTAAACTTTGATTGCTAGGAAGAAGGGTACTCTAACATCATGAAAATAATGAACATTATGAAAGACAAAGGGGATGTTTTAGGTGTGGTGATTTGTGTATGGATTATCATCATGATCATTTCTCCAAGAGGTGTTTAACTACTACAAAGGCTATCAAATTTTCCTATACATATGTGGAGATTATTTCATATCCATTTTTCTCAGCAAAATGAAAGTAAAACAAAACAAAATCTGGCTTTGAAGGTTATAGTAGAATATGTTTATAATCCCAACACTTTGGAGGCAATATAGGCCGATCTCTGTGGATTCAAGGCTGGCTTGTGCTACATAGTGAAAAACAATCTAAAACACAACATTAAATAAAATCTGGCCTCACAGTTAAATGTGATTTGCACATCAGTGTCTCACTCATCTACCATCAGAGAAGCTGCCTCTTGTAGTAGATGAGAACTAAAACAGAGATGAGAACTAAAACAGAGACCCACAGCTGGACAAAGCAGAGAGTGAGGGACTTTGGAACACTCAGTTCTAAATGGAATGTCTTCATTAAACCCCTCCTTTCAGGTAGTAGGGATCAGGGAGAAGGGATGTAAATATTGTGAGAGCCAGATGTGATGATGACAGCAAGAAAACCTAGTTTCCCAGATATGTGCAGTTATTGCAGGAGTATGTGCATATGAATCCAGAAACTCATGGATTGTGAGCAGGGCACAAAATCCAGGCGAGCTGGAGTGAAAGGTATTTGTGGGCAACCTGACATATGTGCTGGCAAATGAACTTGGTTTCTGGACTAGCAGTGCATACCCACTAAGTACAATACTCAGTAAACTGTGTTATAGATATTACTCCAAATTACTTATTAAAATTTCCATATTCTAAAACGATGCTTAATACTAAGTGCTGAAAACTATTCTACTTCAAAAGAAGAGTATATTATGATTGAATACTTGATTATACAAGGTCTGTGTATACTCTGACCTACATTGTAGAGAAATTACAGAGACCAAGAAGTAAAAAATGGTCTCACACTATAACATCTGCTCAATTTTCTACTTCACTTCATTAATACAGAATTATCCTCATATGGTCTGCTTAATTTTTACTCATATTTGTCAGGGTGAATTCATTTAATTAAAATCATTTTATTCAATGAACAAAATCAATAAGGCAACTCATCTAAAAAATGCAACCCCAGTAAAGCTGCAGTTATTAGTGGAAGGCATCAGACTCTGAATTAATCTGGATTATGTCTTAACATAATTTTACTGACCCAACTCTTAAAGAAAGATGATCTCATTATAAGAATATATCTAAATGGAGAATCAATGATAATATATCTATATATTATAAAATGAAAAGGAGAAAAATACCACAACACACACACACACACACACACACACACACACACACACACACACACACACACACAAATGAAAACTATGTCTGTAAAAAAATATATCATTAAAATCAAGTATAATGGCAAGCATGAAGGAACTTATAAACTGAGATGCCTTTACTCTAATGGTGTTCCCATAATTATTGCCACTATGATTTCCATAATGCTACAAGTTTGTACTATCACTGCTAAGAAAAGATAATTAAAGATTTCAGACAGGAGTGGGGAGAAAAGGACAAATTAGCTAACACCAGTAGCATAATATTTAAATCTTTTATTTATTAATTTACTTCCTATTTAGTGATATTAAGGAGTCAACAGAGGTCCTTTTGTACACTAAGGAACTATTCTACAGTCAGTAATATCTAAGCCTGGTATCCTAATTGTAAATTAATCTCTGTCTTGAAAACCTGCGTAGAAATGAGAGCATCCCACAACCTATGTATTTTGTGATTCCCAGATTTAATAGCAATACAGAGGAAGAATTTAATTTTAAATTTGAGAAATAGCAAACTGCACCCCCTCCCCACATGTACACCATTGACATGTTTTAGCAATTACTTGGAACCTAAGCTAAAAATTTGCTTTTGTTTATTTGAATGCCAGGTTTAGCTGTGTATTCTGTATTATACCTGAATTTTCCCACTTTCCCCCTTTCCTGTCATTTATATGATGTGTGGCTCCAGTAAAGTTTGGCAGAGTAACTTTCATAAATCATAGAATAAAAAAGTTTTATATGGTTTGAAGCTCCACAGCATCAGCATAACACAGAAAAAAATCTCCAGTTTCTTTAGTGAAAGTCAGTCAAGTTGACGAGATAATGTCAGAATAAAAAAAAGAAAGAAAGAAAGAAAGAAAGAAAGAAAGAAAGAAAGAAAGAAAAGTGCACGGACGGACAAAAGGATTGTGACCAACAGCAATCTCCTTCACAGTGAATGATTTCTGTACAGCTTGTTGTGCCACCAAGTGTGTAAATGTGTTAGGAGGGACATGTGCCCACGGTTCTGCTTGTCCTATCAAGCAGAGCTCACACTGATGAAGGATCTGTGGAATATAAGCATGACACAAGCATGTAAGAGATAAGCCAGACAAGCCACAAGTTAGGCTTTTTAACACATTGATTCTGCAGTCACACTCTCTGTCAGTTCAAGAATGGATCTACCCTGGCCCAGAGGCAGAGCCTCTTCAGGATTTCATTAATCTTCGTCTCTCTTATCTTTTACTTTCCTTCCTTCTTCTCTTCTCCCCTCTCATCCTTTTCTCCTCTCCTCTCCCCTCTCCTCTCCTCCCTTTCTCCTTTTTCTTCTTTCTTCCCACCCCTGTTAGAGTCTCCGATTCTCTCAACTAAAGTCAGCTACAACACTCTTGACACAGCCTTTAGAGTGCTGTAATAGTTCAAGTGTGGAAAACAGATTATACATTTCTCCCTTTGAAGGGACAACCCTGTGTGTTTAATATTCCTGGTTCCCTTAGTGCTTATTTGTGAGCACAAGGACCTCCATATCTCTTACAGAATAGTGCAACTGTGCCAATTTCTTTTTAACTAGATTTATGGGGCTAGTTTACTGAGATATGGCAACTTGATTCTCAAATATGTATGGAATGCAAAAGACTAGATTTGGTGATTTAGGAATCAGATAGTAACTCAGAATGTTTTCCATATCATTAATGAACTTAGATCTAGATGGGATTCCCATATCTAAATGGAATATTAGGCATATGAGTAACTGTTTCATTATTATTTATGTAAACATGTGTGTGTTTGTCTGAGTGTGTGTGTGTGTGTGTGTGTATGTGTGTGTGTGTATGTACACATATGGCATATTTCACAGAAATATACTTTTAGAGCCAATAACAAGGGTAAATATTTCATGGTTTAAAATTTTGTGTGCATTCTATAAAATAAATATTTGCATGCTAGAACTTCTTAAGAAATTAATTTGTAATTTATTTCTACTTTCATCTATAAAACAGGTGGTGGTTATAGACATAATAACATTTGAGGTAGAGTAAATTAAAGTGTGAACTTATGTGTAGGGTTTAAGTGAATACAGAATTCTCTTTGGGTTGAATAGAAGAATTTCATGTGCTTTCTAATGACTATATTTTTTTCTGCTGGAAGCATTTGGGTTACTCAGAGAAGTTCATGATAAATGGGTGTGATTAGAGCTGGCTAGCTGCTTACCCTTTATTACTGGACAGACTTCAAATCAGATTGGGCTCTGTCCTGCCTCAGGTCACACAGGGCCTGTACAGGCTTAATGAGACTGAACCTTAATTCTTTAAATCTGACATGATAATTATTTTTGTATGTCACAACTGTCTTTTACACATAGGCTGTGTATTTGTGGATGAAGTAGTATTTCCATTTGGTCCACAAGAGGCTTTTATGATCTAAATAGCTGTTGTACTGCACTGAGAAAACTTTCTACTGTGATTCAAGGAACAAGTCTTGCCTTCCTTTGGCAAGAATTCAGGGGTGATTCTCAGTACTAGGTTGTTTTGTTTTGTTTTGTTTTGGGGTTTTTTTTTGGTGTGTGTGTGTGTGTGTGTGTGTGTGTGTGTGTGTGTGTGTGTGTGTGTCAGTACTTATACATTGTGCCTGGCTGGCCCTAAAAACCTGAGATCAGGTGAAGCTCAAGCTCAAGCCTTACTTTCCTTGTGTTAACACTAGCATAGAGTAGTGTAGCATGAAAAATAAAAGACCCAGATACAGATATTGGAGTTCAAGCTTCAAGCTGATGATTAGCAAAGCAAAGCATCCAGCCACTAGCTCTTTCTCTACCTTAGACCAAAGGGGTGTCATCAGACCCCTCCCAACTTCACTGCTCCTCAGATTCTCTCAGACTTCTATGTTCTCCTTAATGTAGCTAGAGACTAATTGCTTCACATGAGACCCTTTGCTTTTTATTCCTCCTTGGTGTTGGGATTAAAGGTGTGTGATCACAAGTGCTGAGATCACTTTTGTGGTTTCTTTAGGAATGGATCAAATTCAAGTAGCTCAATGTGGCCTAGAATTAACAGGGATCTGTCTACCTCTATCTCCTTAGTCTTGGGATAAAAGATGTGTACTACCACTGCCTAGCTTTTATAGATAACTAGTGTGACTGTTGGTATTGGAGGTGTGTATCACCACCGCCTGATCTCTATAGCTTGTGTCTGGCTTTGCATCCTGAACCCTCAGGCAAGCTTTATTAAATCATAAATAATATAACACCACAGAGTAGAGAGTTGTTAGTGGTGTAGAGACCTCAATCACTTTTCTGAATAAATCATCATATTTACAATTCAATTCATCATGTATTTAGAATTGGCAGATCTCATAAACTGTCTTCCTTTGTCATCATTTGGCCATTCCTTTACACCCTATCATTAAACTGCTAACTTCACTACCTGCCGTATGTGTGTGTGTGTGTGTGTGTGTGTGTGTGTGTGCGCGTATGCACGCGCGCGTGTGTGCATTTATGCATGGTGAAGGAGATAGAATGGATGATTGTGTAAACATATCTATGCTTTAAAAAGTTAACTTTACATAATATTAAGCTCCTGCTTAAACATTTTATTATAAAATGTAGCCAGTCATATTTTTAGAATGGAGGCATTGTTAGACGTTGGCAAACTCTACTTTGCATACATTGCATGTAGTGGATTCCTGATTGTAAATACAGCCACCAATATCAATTTAAATAAACATCTCTATAAAATCTGCTAGACATTTTCACACGTACATATTTTGTGTTTCATATTTGTATTAATTTTCTCAAGGACTGGTATTATCTCCCATATTTTCACTATGATATTATTATTATCATACATCTTTCTTCTTTTATCAAATTTGCCTGGTGATATTACTTTATGCTGATTAATAAATAAACTAAGGCCTGAGTTCAATGTAAAAACCCAAGGATTTTACACATTGCCCTTGACCGTATTCCATCCCAGATCTGGCTTGTGAGTGAATCAACTTTGAGTCTCCCAACATGCAGATTGAAGAACAAACAATCCAACTGCATCCCTAACTCCCATCCCCATAATGTAGATGTGGTGATAAACAAATCATGTGAGATAAATGTTTCCATTACTTTTAATTGGTCTTTAGTTTTATAGTCAAATCTTACTGCACAAAAGTAGTTATTGCTCACTTATACCTTTTCATTTTCATCATCATCATCATCATCATCATCATCATCATCATCTCTTATTCAGATGAGCTGATTACAAAAACTCTAATGAGTTACAGAATTTGATATCATGCAAATGCACTCCTTGCTGGCTGATGAGTTTATTCCCATCTTTTGCTTAAGAATATCAACTCATAATGGTATAGATGAATCAAACCTATGCATATATAATGATCTAGAGATAGCACCATTCTTGGTATGTATGCCTGTCTTCAATTCTTTCTTCTATATTCTCATTTTGAATAAAAAATTCAGAAATCTCTTTACAATTATAACAAAGAAACACATGAAGATAAAAAGTTATGTACCTCTGGTTACTGAAAAATCTTGGTTTCATTTGAAATTTGCTCATAATAAAACTTGAAATGAATCTTGGGGAAATAATTTATGAAATAGATTTTAGACCAAAGTAATCATCAAATTTTATGGAAGCTTCCTTTAGGCATATTTCAATATTAATATGATACCAGGATAAACAGACTGTAGCATATCTCAAACCATGATATATTAAAGATCATGAAAAACCCTTTGAATGCAAAAATCTGCTTATTAAAAGCATCAATATTGCATTTACTGCACACAGATAAAAATTTACGTCAAAACACTCCATAATGAGATGGTGCAGAGTGTGAGGGAAGTTATGAAGAGGGAAGTTATCTTAAATAATAATCATTTCAATGTAATAAATGTCTAAAAATGATGGCTTAGAGCTTCTCACCCTTGGCGCTCAGTAAGTAGTTTTCCTGTCAAAACTGCCAATGCTGACAGATACGTGTTCAAAAGACCTGACTGGAATATTGGTAGGCCTCACATCTCATATGTATTGTGTAGATAAGGAGATTAAATTTATATTTACTTTAGCTTAAAGCTCAGCCTTGTGTTCCACTAACAGACACACTTTGTTAACAGGATAGGATGATGACCATTATCTGTTGGAAGAAAAAAGGCAAATGCATGGCACTATTTTTATTTTTTTTAAATCACAATACCATGTGATATTTTATCAGGCACCATGGAAGCCAAGAAACAGAAGCAATGCAATCAAGCTCTCTCTCTCTCTCCTTTCTCTCTCTCTCTCTCTCTCTCTCTCTCTCTCTCTCTCTCTCTCTCTCTCTTTTCTTTCTGTCTCAATGCAAATTAATCCTATTATTTTGAGATATATTTATATATACCTGTGCTTCATTTCTCTTCACTGTGACACAACACGGTCAGAAGCAATTTCAAGAAAGAAGTGTCTATTTTGTTTCATAATAGTCCATGTAGGGAAGACATAGTGGATGGAGTCAATATGGTGAGTGCCTGTGGAGTAGCTTGATCATGTCTTGGAAGGTCTGAAAGCAGAAAACTTACAGCAGCTCACTCTGTTAGGACACAGTTGCAACCATTCTATAATCTGAGAAAATCCTGCCCCCAGGAAATAAGGGACCAACCACATGAGCCTGGAGATGTTTCATTTTCAAAAATATTTATTATGATAAACTCACATTAATTTGGGAGGCTAGTGAAAGTGGTCTAAAATTTGGCATTCAGAGGTAAAGATCAGAATACTTGAATAGTGTACTGAAGAAGTTATTGTTCTAAGGTACACTTACTTATCTGCAGGAAAAACTTCAGGTTTTGTGTTTGAATCTATTAACAGATTGAATCAGTCCTACCCAGATTACCAGGAGACTGACAAAATCTTATCGTGTCCTCTATGTCAAAACACCTGAATTTCCTTGATTTTCCTGCTGTGCAATTGTGATTTGTAACATTATTAAAATTACAGTTTTCACATCTTCTGAGTTATTCCCACAGTGATGTGACATACCATATTCTTTCTTCTGGCCTGCTCATTTATAATCATGCTTCATATACCTCTGAACTTCAATGCATTTAAAGCATTAAACATAACAACTATTAAGAATTAATTAAAAGATTATCCATTTGATGTCAAGACCATCGGGATATATGATATGTTTATTTTCTTGCTGTGTTTTTACACAGTACAAACAGAATAATTATTTTAAGATATATTGCTTCTGTTTTAAAAACATCTTTTAAATATTATGGAGTCAAATGTGTGCATTTTTACTTAGTGATACATGTCTTTTCATTTTAATTTATTTTAACAAAATGAAGTCAATAATTTTTAAAAGACAGGATTTCAAAAAAGAAGTATTAAAATAATGAGATCTTATATTAAAAAATAAATAAAAATCAAAGATTTATCAAGTCATTAACAGAGAAGATGAAAGAAAATATTTATGTTATTCAAGAACACAATAGGGAATAGGGAATATTTTGCCTTGAATTCATTAACCACCAGACCTTATTAAATTATATAACATATTTGTGTCTCTATTTCTCTGTCTTTAAATGGGAATCATGACATTTCCTCATTACACAATTAATACAGCAAAATGATGGAGCAGGCTCTGTGCTATTTATTGGATATGGAAATAGATGGGTGTTATCAGTTTTTCCATACAGTTCATATTCCACTCTACAGCAGTGATACCTGAAGAGATAATGTGTACATTTTAGTAGCATGCCTGACATAGAGAATGTAACTACCATATGGGTATTTTTATTTCTGTTGTTAGTTTTAGTAGCCCTATTATCGGATACACCTGACTCATCAAATGTGCAGTGAGAGTGTAACTTAAGAAAGGGAGTGAGGGCTTGAAATAGTCTAAAAAAGAACATCTATAGATTAAATCTGTTCAAGGATGATGAAAATTAAATATTATAAAAGTTGTTTTAATTTTTTACTAATGAAGTTGGATGCATGGAAAGGTGTTAAGAGGGTCTATCTAAGATGACAGATGTCAGCTTGCTGGCTAGATAGATGACATATAGGATTACGTAAATATATATTGATGAATATGGATAGAAAGTAAAAGGTCATGGAATGTGCATGCATGTCTGTACATATATTTCAAGCATTTTTATAAATGTCTGTCCTTATGGGAACTTTCCCTATAGGGAAGAGAGACGTGGGAGAGAAATAGAAGTGAAGACAAGAGGGAACACAAACACACATATTCCAACGTTAACAGCTGATACTAATGAATACTTAGATAGTATGAATGTTGTCCTGTGAATTTACACTTTTAGAACTTCTCATACACACATCAGCTCTTTTACTTTAAATGTCATTTTAACTTTTATGAGTTGGTTAATGTAATTGCCCTTCTTTTACAAAATAGTTTCAGGACGCAGAAGATAGTCCATTTTCTTATGGTTGCAAATCTTCCAGTGCAATCTTGGCAGACTAATGTTTCAATCCTGAGAATCTTGTGTAAGATTCTATGCCATGAGCACTGGGGAGCACTGCCACTAACTATGTGGTGATGAGTGCCAGTCAGAAAGACAACCCTGTCAGGTGGGCTTGATGAACTTTGTAGAAGGATTTTAAATTAGGAGGTACAATTAGAGAAGCCCACACCTTTCTGGAGCAGTATCCTGAAAAAGGAGAGGAAGCAGGTGAACAACCAGTGCAGGTAGAGTGGACAGGTGCAACTGCCCAAGCAGCAGCAAGCCCATCAGCCAGGAACATCACATTCATCCCCAACCCTAAGCCTATTGTGGGTGTGCACAAATCTGTCTGTCTCCTGGCTTCTCATTTCTATCTGCCTTCATTCTGCTGACCAGATACTGGGAATTTTTGCCTGAAATTCTTTATTCTCACTTGTTTTTCTCTGAGGAGCCTGTACCCAAGACAACCTTACTTGTACTCACTACATTTTCTCCACCAGGGGTTGCAACAGGATTAAAACGTTTACCAGTATGTCTCTCTTAAGGTCCTCCTTGTTTCCTAGCTTCTCTGGCAGTGTGGATTGTAGTCTGCTACTTCTCTTCTCTAGGTATAAAATCCATATATGATTGAGTACATACCATTTTTGTCTTTTTGTGACTGAGTTACCTCGCTCAGGATGGTTTCTTCTAGTTCTGTCCATTTGCTTTCGAATTTCAAGACTCCATTGTTTTGTTTGTTTGTTTGTTTTCTGCTGAGTGGTACTGCATTGTGTAATTGAACCAAATTTTCTCCATCCACCCTTCAGTTGAGTAGCATCTAGGTTGCTTCCAGGTTCTGGCTATTACAAATAATGCTGCTATGAACATAGTTGAACAGATATCCTTATTTTATGAATGTGTATCTTTTGGGTATATGCCTAAGAGTGGTATTGCTCTGGAGAGGGGAAAAGGGACAATATCTCCTAAGCTAATTTGGAATATGGGGGAGGGAAGAGGGAGTTAGAAGAAAGAGAAGGGAAGAAAAGGAGAGGAGAGGAGGACATGAGGGGGCAGGGAGATCTAGTCAGGCAAAGAATAAAGGAGAACAAGAAAAGAGCTATCATAATAGAGGGAGCTATTATAGGTTTAAAGAGAATTCTGTCACTAGGGAAAGGTCCAGAGATCTACAAGGCAATAGTGGAGAGGCTACCTTAAATGCCCTCCCCTGTTAATGAGACTGATGACTACCTTATATGCCATCCTAGAGCCTTCATCCAGTAGCTGATGGAATCAGAAGCAGACACCCAAAGCTAAACACTGAGGTGAACTCTGGAATCCAGTTGAATAGAGCAAGGAGAGATGAGCAAAGGGTCAAGACCAGGCCAGAGAAACCCACAGAAACAGCTGACCTGAACAAGGGGGAGATCATGGACCCCAGATTGATAGCTGGAAAACCAGCATTGGACTGTTCCAGACCCCCTGAAGGAGGAGGTCAGTTTGGGGTCTGGGCAGTCTATGGGGCCACTCTCTAGTGGATCTGTATTTACCTCTAGTACACAAAAGGTCTATGGGAGCCCTCTCCACATAGAGGGATATTCTCTCAGACTAGACACATGGGGGAGGGTCTAGGCCCTGTTCCAAATGATGTGACAGATTTTGAAGATTCCCTCATGAAAGGCCTCACCCTCCCTTGGGACCTGATAGGGGTTGGGATAGGGGGTCGGTGGTGGGCAGGGGAGGAGGGGAGGGAAAGGGAACTGGGATTGACATGTAAAAGAAGCTGGTTTCTAATTTAAATAAAAAAGAAAAATTGTACACTAGTGTACCCCAAAAGGCTTCAAATATCTTTATAACCCAAATTTTAGGGGCATCAATTTTTCTTAATAATCTACATCAGTTCCTGTGGATGACATCAAAACCTACTTTAGGTGACTCATCTGGTGACATGAAAGGCTTGGGATAATGAGAATGGAGACACATTTTGTGCTTCCTGTGAGCTTTATTATGCCACTGGAGTTGGGAGAGAGTTCTTCAAGGTCTTTTGCATTTTTGCTCACAATTCTGACAGTAGCCAAGAGCCTTTTCCTGCTCTTATCTCTTCAGAACTACAGAGATGTATTTGGCAGTTTGGGGGTCCAGAAGTCTAGGAATTAGCTGTGAGCAGGGAAAGCTTCATCCTGAGTCTCTTCTTTTACAGTTTACAGGCAGCTGTCACTCTTCATTTGATCACAGAGGCTTTTGCAGCATGCACTGGGGAATAATTGAATGGGAGCAAGGGAGAAGACTGAGATTCTCCCATGTCTTTCAAATATATGTACTTTGAATGGCCTCTTTGAGCCTTATTTATCATTTATTACTTCTTTTAAATTCTGTGTCCAAATACATCACACTGATGGTAAAAGATTTGACATAGTAATATAGGGAAACACAAGATTTAATGTGTGAAACCGATAATGCAAACTCACTAATGCCTCATCTACCTGGGACAGTGGAGGCTTTGATTGGGGTAATGATATGTCACAATCATTACATTTGTGCTTTTAGCCATGCTAAAAATGATTGGATTCTTTTATTCTGACCCAAAGTGTCTTCTGATTGTATCTATTAAACTATTCAAAATAACTTACTAATCTACAAGTTGGATAAAATAAAAAAAAGTGCATAAACAAAAAGTAAAAACCAAAAACCCATATAATCTTAGGGCTTCTTAACTTTTGATGAAAGCAATTGTTAAGAAAGTAGAACTCAGGTTTATAGGCATGGGATAAATTTGGTACAAATACATTGATACATTTGCCAGACAGGCCACTCACATTTTGGCAAATTGATTTTTTTTCTTTTTTGTTTTTCAAGACAGAGTTTCTCTGTGTAGCTTTAGAGCCTATCCTTGCACTCCTTCTGGAGACCAGGCTGGCCTCAAACTCACAGAGATCCGTCTGCCTCTGCCTCCTGAGTGCTGGGATTAAAGGCGTGTGCCACCAACACCCGGCAGCAAGTTGATTTTTTGATTGTTGTTTAATTCATAAAATATAATTTCTGTGACTTCTATCCCTCATTTTGAAAAGGATCAAGAGTACTGATAACCAATTACCTGAAAATGGTAGGTGCCTGATAAAAAAGTTTACTTTACCAATATAGCATTGGTAGCCTTTTCAGAGTATAAAATATGCCATTCTGATAAATATCCTGTAATTATAAAATGTTTTTGTCTTGTTTTTAACTCTCTAAAGTCCCATCCTGTATTTGGGCACATCATAACATCAGCTCAAGTTTATTAAGCCCCAAATGGTTCCTGCTCATCTGTTAATCATTTGGTTTCTATGAAGAAGCAGAAATAAGCTGAACCTTGATATTTAAAGCAGAGTAGTAACTGGCAAATACATTTCTTGAAATGTGATCCAGTTGTGTGGGTTAGCATGTAGCATTCCAGCTATATGAGCTATGCTATTCCCAGACATGCTGCTGTCTTTCTCCATTCAATCAAGAAAACAGGTGAACATTGTGTGCAAGAGAGCATAACTTTGGACTTTCTGTTTCATGAGGGCCAAATGCAGAGCTGTTGAAACTAAATCAAGCACATTAAAGGTTTTCTCTTACTTTGGCTGCTCAAAGCTAGTAAATTGGATAGAGTCATGTTTTCTCCCAAACACTCAAGAGTCAAATACATCATTTGACATTGCTCTTGGATTTTTAAATGTGTTTCACTTTAGAGGTGATGTTTTTCAAATATCCTAAAGTACCACAAATAGTGAAATTCTACAAAGATGCCAGAATTATGTATTCCTGAAATTTTTATCAATCTTTATGGTAAAAATTTGTAGCAGCATTTCCCAAACATTACTTGCTTGTTTGATTCTATGAAGTTATGAATGCAGCAAATAGAGGCTTGGCAAATATACTTTCTACAGCCCCTTATAATGACTATGTTAAATTTTGTAGATTGAATTGAATTTGTGCCTGATAACCCACCCCATATTGTGTGAGGGTCTTGCTTAGAAGCCTTGAAAAATCGTTTTTGATACAAAGTCAAATCATCAACACATAGAACTTGTCTAAGAGTCATAATTTGTACATCTCTCTAGGATCCCAACTTCCAGGATGATAATGTCCATAGGATGGAATAGTGACAATGACCAAAAAATGGAGTCAAAGAGGGAGTAAAACAAGAGCATAGAAACTCAAGACAATATTTGTTGACTGACATTTGTTTCTGGTACTCTTTTCTCTATGGTGGTATATGGTGATATATTATTGTTGATTTATTAAGGCTTGCCTGAGGATTCAGAAGGCAAAGCCAGCCTAAAGTTATAGAGATCAGACAGTGGTGACATACACCTTTATTTCCAGGACTCAGAATTAAGAGGTAAATGGACCTCTGTTAGTTCAAGGCCACACTGACTACACGAAATTGATCCAGCCCTAAAAGAAACAGATCACACAAGGGTCATCTCAGCACTTGGGATCACACACCTTTAATCCCATCACTGGGTCGGAGGAGATAGGAGGATGAGACTTCAAAGAGAAAGGAATAAAAGGAGGAGGAGACAGGAATTCAAAGCCTTTCACCTCTGAGGATTTGTAGAGACAGGATAGCCATTTCAGATGGGGAGAGATCAAATCTACTGGTTTGGCTGCTTTGTATCTCTGACTTCAGCTTGAAGCTTGAACCCCAATATCTGTCATTGGGTCATTTATTTATCACCCTATAGAGGTAGAAAAATGTGACAGACATGGGTGCATTTTCTGGTTTTATTTAGCAAAAAGACAATAAGAAAAAAAAAGAGATGCTAAACACCACATGTTTCTTTTTTATTTTTGTTTTTTCCATTTTTTTAATTCGAATTAGAAACAGGATTGTTTTACATGTCAAACCCAGTTCCCTTTCCCACTCCTCCTCCCCTACCAACACCAAACTAAAACCCTACCTATCACATACCCTTTCTGCTCCCCAGGAAGGGTGAGGCCATTCATAGGGAGTCTTCAGAGTCTGTCGTGTCCTTTGGAGTAGGGCCTAGGCCCACCCCCATGTGTCTTGGCTCAAGGAGTATCCCTCTATGTGTAATGGGCTCCCAAATTACACACCTATGTTAGGGATAACTACTGATCTACTATAGAAGGCCCCATGATTTCTGAGGCCCCTCCGACAGAAACTCAACTTCATTCCTTTAAAATTGGGGAGAAGACAAGGCTGTCCACTCTCTCCATACCTCTTCAATATTGTCCTTGAAGTTCTAGCTAGAGCAGTAAGACAACAAAAGGAGATCAAGGGAATACAAATTGGAAAGGAAGAAGTGAAATTTTCAATAATTGTAGATGATATGACAGTCTACAAAAGTTACCAAAAAAATTCTACCAGGGAACTCCCACAGCTGATAAACACCTTCAGCAAAGTGGAAGGATACAAGATTAACTCAAAAAAATCTGTAGCCCTACTATATGCTGATGACACATTGGTGGAGAAAGAAACCAGAGAAACATCACTCTTTACATTTGCCACAAACAACATAAAATAACTTGGGATAACACTAACCAAAACAGTGAAAGACCTGTACCATAAGAATTTTGAGTCATTAAAGAAAGAATTTAAAGAAGATAGCAGAAAATGGGAAGGATTTCCCATGTTCATGGAAAGGTAGGATCAAATAGTAAAAATAGCAAACCTGCCAAAAGCAATCTACAGATTCAATGCAATCCCCATCCAAATCACAACACAATTCTTCACAGACTTTGAAATAATAGTTCTCAACTTTATATGGAAAAACAAAGACCCAGAATAGCCAAAACAACCCTGTACAATAAAGGAACTTCTGGAGGCATCACTATCCCTGACTCCAAGCTATATTACAGAGTTATAGTCCTGAAAACAGCTTGATATTGGCACAAAAACAGACAGGTAGTCCAATGGAATCAAGTTGAAAAACCTGATATTAACCCACACACCTACAAACACCTAAATTTTGACAAAGAAGCTAAAATTATATAATGGATAAAAGAAAGTGTCTTCAACAAATCAATGGTGCTGGCATAATTGGATGCTGACATATAGAAGACTGCAGATAGATCCATGTCTATCACCATGCACAAAACTTAAGTCCAAGAGGACCAAAGACCTCAACATAAATCCTGCCACACTGAACCTAGTAGAAGACAAAGTGGGAAATACCCTTGAATTAATTGATACAGGAGACTGCTTCTTGAACATTAAACCAGTAGCACAGACTTTGAGATCAACAATTGATAAATGGGACCTCATGAAACTGAGAAGCTTCTGTAAGCCAAAGGACACAGTCAGGAAGACAAAAGGCAGCCCAGAGAATGAGAAAAGATATTCACCAACCACACATCTGACAGAGTGCTGATCTCCAAAATATAAAAAGAACTCAAGAAGCTAGTCTCCAAAACACCAAACAATCCAATTAAAAAGTGGGGTACAAAACTAAATAGAAAAACCTCAATAGAGGAATCTAAAATGGCTGAAAGAAAGACAAATAAGAAAGTTTTCAACATCCTTAGCCATCAGGGACATGCAAATCAAAACCACTCTGAGATACCATCTTACTCCTGTTAGAATGGCTAAAATTAAAAAAAAAAAAAAACACCAATGACAGTTTATGCTGGAAAAGATGTTGAGAAAGGGGAACACTTCTCCACTGCTCCACTGCGGGTGGGAGTGTCAACTTGTACAGTCAATTTGGAAATCAGTATGGCGACTCCTCAGGAAAATGGGAATCAGTCTACCACAGGATCCAGCAATTCAACTCCTAGGCATATACCCAAAAGAAGCACATTCATACAACAAGGGCACCATGTTCATAGCAGCATTATTTGTAATAGCCAGAACCTGGAAGCATCCTAGATGCCCCTCAACTGAAGAATGAATAGAGTAAATTTGTTACATTTACACAATGGAGTACTACTCAGCAGAAAAAAACAATGGAATCTTGAAATTTACAGGGAAATCGATGGAACACCACATGTTTCTATAACCCTGCCACACTGAACCTACTAGAAGATAAAGTGGGAAATACCCTTGAAATAAGTGGTACAGGAGAGTGCTTCCTGAATATAACACCAGTAGCACAGACACTGAGATCAACAATTAATAAATTGGACCTCCTGAAACTGAGAAGCTTCTGTAAGGCAAAGAACATAGTCAGCAAGACAAAACTACGGCCCACAGACTGGGAAAAGATATTCACCAACCCCACATCTGATAGAGGGCTGATCTCCAAAATATACAAAGAAATCAAGAAGCTATTCTCGAAAACACCAATCAATCCAATTAAAAAATGTGGTACAGAACTAAATAGACAATTCTCAATAGAGGAATCTAAAATGGCTGAAAGACACATAAAAAAGTATTCAACATTCTTGGCCATCAGGGAAATGTAAATCAAAACAACTCTGAGATACCATCTTACTGCTGTCAGAATGGCTAAAATCAAAAATACCAATGACAGTTTATGCTGGAGAGGATGCGGAGAAAGAGGAACACTCCTTCACTGCTGGTACAGCTGTGTACAACTTTTACAGCCACTTTGGAAATCAGTATGGTGACTCCTCAAGAAAATGGGAATCAGTCTACCACAAGATCCAGCAATTCCACTCCTAGGCATATACCCAAAAGAAGCACATTCATATAATAAGGACATCTGTTCAACCATGTTCATAGCAGCATTATTAGTAATAGCCAGAAACTGGAAACAGCCTAGATGCCCCTCAACTGAAGAATGGATACAGAAAATGTGGTACATTTACACAATGGAGTACTACTCAGCAGAAAAAAACAATGGAATCTTGAAATTTGCAGGAAAATGGATGGAACTCGAAGAAACCATTCTGAGCGAGGTAACCCAATCACAAAAAGATAAACATGATATGTACTCACTCATATGTGGACCTGCTTTATGATACATAGTAGCGACCGTGCTTTATCAGAGCTGTTTTTAATGATGTTGCTCAGAATGGTTTCCTTCCAGATGATGATTGAGAAGCTAATTAAAAAAAATGGTGCTAGGTACCAAAAGAGTAACAGAAATGTGCTGTTTTTCTGGGATTTTGTTTTTTACTTGTTTTTTTTTTTAATGGAGTATGCTGGATGTCTCTACAATTTTGTTCAAACAACTGCAGAACCTGGAAAAGCTGTTGCTGTTATTGATGCATAACATACTGCCATTATTGGTATATTATTATATAAATATATATATATATATATATATATATATAATTTGAATTTTTGGAAACTTTAGCTGTGCTGTCAACTTTGGAAAAAAGTATCCCAGTTTACCGCGTTCAGTTGGCATTGTACAAATATTAACAGCCATATTGTTCTAGAAATGTTGAACTTATTTTTTTTCCATTTGTACAGGGGTAATGCACTGTATTAAATATGTAAGGTCTTAAAAAAAAGAAGGGATTTTGAGAGCCAATCCCATATGAAGGGATGCTCTCTTGACCTGGACACATGGGGAAGGGCCTAGGCCTGGCCCAGGATGATGTGGTAGACTTTGAGGAGCCCCTTTTGAGGGCCTTACTCTGCCTGGGGAGTGGAGGGGGGATGGCTAGGGGCACATGGGATGTTGGGGGGAGGGAGAGGTAGAAGGGATTGACATCTGAAGCAAGCTTGTTCCTAATTTAAACTAATAAAATAAAACAAAATAAAATAAAATAAAATAAAAAACCGCAGGGTCAACACTGGGGCGATTAGAAAGCTGTCCTGACTGTAAGAGTCTGCCCATTGAAGGCTCTAACATGTAGAAATGCAAATGTTTTTCAGTGCTGTTGTAGGAATTACATACTTCAAAAAAAGCAAATGAACAAAAGAAAAGAAAACAAACAAAAATCTAGGGAAGAGCTTTCCCCCAAGATCAACAGCTCATCACTATGTACAATGACTATATGCTAAATAAGTAACAAGAATATAAATGAAATAAATATTTTTTGGTTGTGAGCCTAGCCTTTAACGGCTTAGCCATCTCTCTAGGCCATATCCCAAAGGATATAACAGACTCTAAAGACCCCCAATTGAAGGCCTCACCCTCCCTGGGGAGCAGAAAGGGTATGGGATAGGTAGGGTGTTAGTTGGAGGGGGGGTCAGGGGAGGAGCAGAGGCAGAGGGAGCTGGGATTGGCATGTAAAACAATCTTGTTTCTAATTCAAATAAGAAATGGAGAAAAATTAAATTAAAAAAAATAGACTTTTTCTTCACTTACTGAAATGTACCATGAGAAAACAGCACTAAGGAAAGAGTAATAACGTATTTCATATATATTTTCATAATATTGTCACTTTTGCCGATACTTTCATTTCCTGATCTGCTTGCAATTGACTATCTGACTATGGGTATTGTGATAACTTAAACTCGATCTCCCCTGGCACACATGAAATATCTCTAGATCCACAAATTGTGTGAAGACTTTCTAGGTAGTCATAAAATTTATTGCTTCAGCCACTTTGGCCAATAAGTAAGCAAAGATTTATCTAGTGCAGAATATCCTGGCTCCCTCCCCCCTCTTCCCTTGCTCCCAATTTGCTCAGCAGATCTTGAACCTCTCCCCTTCTCCAGGGGACCATGTATGTCTCTCTTAGGGACCTCCATGTTTATTAGCTTCTTTGGCAGTGTGGATTGTAGGCTGGTAATCCTTACTCTATGTCTAAAATCTGCATATGAGTGAGTACATACCATGTTTGTCTTTTTGGGTTACCTCATTCAGAATGGTTTCTTCTAGATCCATCCATTTTCCTGCAAATTTCAAGATTCCATTGTTTTTTTCCACTGAGCAGTACTCCATTGTGTAAACGTACCACATTTTCTCTATCCATTCTTCGGTTGAGGGGCATCTAGGCTGCTTCCAGGTTCTGGCTGTTACAAATAGTGCTGCCATGAACATCGTTGAACATATGTCCTTGTTGTATGAATTTGCTTCTTTTGGGTATATGTCTAAGAGTGGAATTGCTGGATCTTTGATTTTGGCCATTCTGACAGGAGTAAGATGGTATCTCAGAGTTCTTTTGATTTACATTTACCTGATGGCTAAGGATGTTGAACACTTTCTTATGTGTCTTTCAGCTATTTTAGATTCCTCTATTTAGAATTGTCTATTTAGTTCTGTAGCCCACTTTTTAATTGTGTTGTGTGGTGTTTGTGGACTAGCTTCTTGAGTTCTTTGTGTATTTTGGAAATCAGCCCTCTGTCAGATGTGTGGTTGGTGAATATCTTTTCACAGTCTGTGGGCTGTTATTTTATCTTGCTGACTGTCTCCTTTGCTTTACAGAAGCTTCTCAGTTTCAGGAGGTCCCATTTATCAATTGTTGATCACAAAGTCTGTGCTATTGGTGTAATGTTCAGGAAGTGGTCTCCTGTACCAATTAATCCAAGGGTATTTCCCACTTTGTCTTCTAATAGGGTTAATGTGGCTGGGTTTATGTTGAGATCTTTGATCCATTTTGACTTAAGTTTTGTGCATGGTGATAGGGAACTCCTACAGCTGATAAACACCTTCAGCAAAGTGGCAGGATACAAGATTAACTCAAAAAAATCTGTAGCCCTGCTATATGCGGATGACACATTGGTAGAGAAAGAAATCAGAGAAACATCACCCTTTACAATTGCCACAACAACATAAAATATCTTGGGGTGACACTAACCAAAAAAGTGTAGTGTTCAGTGTATTTGGATTTATATTGAGATTTTTGATCCATTTTGACTTAAGTTTTGTTCAAGGCGATAGGCTTGGGTATAAGTGCAGTCTTCCATATGTCTGCAGCCAGTTATGCCAGCACCATTTGTTGATGATGTTTTCTTTGTTCCAGCATATAAATTTGGATTGTTTGTCAAAAATCAGAAGTTCATAAGTGTGTGGGTTTATATCAGGGTTTTCAATTCTATTCCATTGGTCTACCAATCAATTTTTGTGCCAATACCAAACTGTTTTCAGGACTATAGCTCTGTAATAGAGCTTGAAGTCAGGGATAGTGATGCCTCCAGAAATTACTTTATTGTAAAGGGATGTTTTGGCTATCCTGGGTATTTTGTTTCTCCATATAAAGTTGAGAATTGTTCTTTCAAGGTCTGTGAAAAATAGTTTTGGGATTTTGATGGGGATTGCATTGAATCTGTAAATTGCTTTTGGCAAAATTGCCATTTTTACTATGTTGATCATACCTATCCAAGAGCATGGAAGATCTTTCCATTTTCTGGTATCTTCTTTAATCTCTTTCTTTAGAGACTCAAAATTCTTATGTTACAGGTCTTTCACATTTTTGGTTACTGTTACTCCAAGGTATTTTATGTTGTTTGTGGCAATTTTAAAGGGTGATGTTTCTCTGATTTCTTCTCCACAAATGTGTCATCAGTATATAGTAGGGCTACATTTTTTTCAGTTAATCTTGTATCCTGCCACTTTGCTGAAGGTTTTTGTCATGTGTAGGAGTTCCCTGATAGAGTTTTTCCGGTCAGTAATGTAGACTATCATATCGTCTGCAAATAGTGAGAGTTTGACTTCTTCCTTTTCAATTTGTATTCCCTTGATCTCCTTTTGTTGTTTTATTGCTCTAGCTAGAACTTCAAGGACAACATTGAAGAGGTATGGTGAGAGTGGACAGCCTTGTCTTGTCCCCAATTTTAGAGGAATTGGATAGAGTTTCTCTCCATTTAATTTGATGTTGGCTGTTGGCTTGCTGTATATTGTTTTTATTATGTTGAGGTATGTTCCTGTTATCCCTGATTTCTCCAAGACCTTTATCATGAAAAGGTGTTCGATTCTGTCAAAGGCTTTTTTGGCATCTAATGAGATGATCATGTGGTTTTTTCCCCCCTCAGTCTGTTTATATGGTGGATTACATTGACGGATTTTCGTATGTTGAACCATCCTTGCATCCCTGGGATGAAGCCTGCTTGATCATTGTGGATGATATCTCTGATATCATCTTGTATTCGATTTGCCAGTATTTTTTGAGAATTTTTGCATCAATGTTCATGAGGCATATTGGTCTGTAGCTCTCTTTCTTAGTTGTGTCTTTGTGTTGCTTGGGTATCAAGCTATTGTAGCCTTGTAAAAAGAGTTTGGCAATGTCTCTTCTGCTTCTATTTTGTGGAACAATTTGAGGAGTATTGGTATTAGCACTTTTTTGAATTTCTGGTAGAATTCTGCAGCGAATCCATCTGGCCCCAGCCTTTTTTTGACTGGGAAAATTTTGATGACTGCTTCTATTTTCTTAGAGGTTATAGGTCTGTTTAAGTTGCATACCTGTTCTTGATTCAATTTTGGTACTTGATAACTGTCCAGAAAATTGTCCATTTCCTTTAAATTTTCGAATTTGTGGAGTACAGGTTTTCAAAGTATGACATGAAGATTCTCTGGATTTCTTCGGTGTCTGTTGTTATGTCCCCCTTTTCATTTCTGATTTTGTTAATTTGCATTATCCCTGGCTGCCTTTTGGTTAATTTGGATAACAGTTTGTCTATCTTGTTGATTTGCTTGAAGAACCAACTCTTTGTTATATTGATTCTTTGATTTGTTTTCTTTGTTTGACTTTATTGATTTCTGCCCTCAGTTTGATTATTTCCTGGCATCTGCTCCTTTGGGATGATTGGTTTACAGAGAAATCAGGCACTAGGGAAATGTCTGGAGATCTACAAAGATAACAGCAACTAACTATCAGCAATGGAGGAGAGGCTACCTTAAATGCCATCCCCTGATAATGAAATTGATGACTGACTTTTATGCCTTCATCCAGCAGCTGGTGGAAGTAGAAGCAGACACCCATAACTAATCACCGAACTGAACTAGAACCCAGTTGCAGAGAAGGACTAGTGAAGAGCACAGAGGTCCTGACCAGACTGGTGAAACACACAGAAACAGCTGACCTGAACATCTGTTCCCCGTTCTGATAGCTGGAATAACAGCTTGGGACTGATCCAGACCCCAGGAACATGGGTTTCTGTGAGGAAACCTAAGAAATCTATGGGACCTCCTGTAGTAGCCCAGTATTTATCCCTAGCATAGGTGTGGACTTTGGGAGCCCATTTCATATAGAGGAATACTCCCTGAGTCAAGATACAAGGGAGTGGGCCTAGGTCCTATCCCAAAGGATACGAAAGACTCTGATGACACCCTATGGAAGGCCTCACCATCCAGTGGGAGCAGAAAAGATATGTGACAGATAAGGTTTTAGTTGGGGCGGGGTAGGGGAAGACTGGTGGGAGAAGAGAAATGGGATTGTCATGTAAAACAATCCTGTTTCTAATTCAAATAAAAAATTTTGGAAAAAAAAAGAAAACAACCATAGGGCAGTTCTTGGCTTGTCAATAGAAAACAATGAAACCCAACCAAATAAATTGATTTCTCTAAAGTACAAAAAGAAAATCACTTCCAACTTGACATACACTTAGCAAAAGTATCTTTCAAATGGAAAAGAAAAACAAAGGTATATTCAGGAAAATAGAAACCTGGAGACTTCACTATCAAAGCCCCTGCTGAAAATAATTGTCCAGTGGAGCGCACTGATGCGTACCACAGTCCTGCTATTGGGGAGCTCGTACCCAGTAGCTCTGGGCCAGTGGGAAACACAGCAAGACCTCATCTCTTCTTAAATTATTTTTAACTTTTTAAAAGTTCTAAGACAAAATGAAATGATTCTGTCATGTATGTACAGAAAACCATGACAAAGTGAGAAGCAATTAGTTGTATCATGTAAATAAGTAGTCATGGTCAAATGACTTCATAAAGTAATAAAAATAAAATATTACAGGTTTTATATATGTTTGGAAACAAAATTAATAATACTGTCGTCTCTGCCGATTGCTTCCTAGCCCATAAAAGTTCCTCTCATGCATTCCTGCAATGCTGTACACGATCAAAAAAAAAAAAAAAAAAGAATATCCTGGTACCACATGTAGTAAATACATCTTCTGAATTTGAATGTCTACTGAGAATACTCACTTCATTAGCAGTCTAGTGACTGCTAGTCTAGCGCTGTCTAGTGACCTGCAGATGTAGAAATCAGTCATTACAGCACATTCAATAGATTTTGCATCCACTCTCATCAACATATTTTTGAAATCCAGGATATGGAGAGTTTCTATGAATATTCTCACCAGACACAATGTCTATGTGTGCATATATCTTTATCTACAACAATACATCTATCCATCCTGCCCTTGGGAGTGCTTACTCTATGTTCTACAACAACTCTCTGGTACCATGACTTTTTTATTTTATTTTATTTTATTTTATTTTATTTTATTTTATTTTATGGTGTGTTCATTTGTGTTGGTAAGTGCACATGATTACAGCAGCCCACAGAGGCCAGAAGATGGAGTTAGATCTGATGCCCTGGAACTGGAGTTACATGTGAGAGGTAGCCACCTTGCATAAGTGCTGCACTGAACTTAGATCCCTCTGCTCTCTTCCCAGCCCCCTGATCTCTTTTAGAAGGAGCCACCAAGGAGTGGAGATGTAATCATCACACTAGCCATACCTCTACATTTAGAGATCTTTGAAAATCAACACATAGCAAAGCTTCTATGATTGTCTAAAAATAGTATGATAAAAATAGTATAATAAAATAGTCTATAAATTAATTAGGCAGCACACTTTAAGTAGAAGAATGTTTTTGTGGCTGCTTAACCCACTGGCTATACCCCTTTTGAAGTTAATGAACCTGACCTGCATTTATCCTCTCATTGTCTGATTTAGCAAGATAAAACTACATTATCCATTTATGCTAATGTAATTTAGAAAGACTTTGAATTTTTTTATTCATACTCCCTCTTTTTGCTTTAGCCCCTGAAGATATCTGACTAAATTATAGGCTGGGAGCCAATATGGACTAAAAGCAAATGACAACATGGAGGATGAGACTCTGCACACAGGTAAGCTAGCAGTCCCTAGAGAGATGATTATGGAAATAATCTTACCAGGCTTCAAAAGTTGCTCATTCTCCTGGGAAGATAGTGTCTTGGGACAAGTGCTTCATGTGCTAGTCTATTACAACATAGCTAGAGTTATGTTAACATGATATATTCAATATTATGAAATATTTAATCTCCAAACAAGACATGTAAGAAAATTAGACCCTCATATTCTAGGGGAGCATTGGAACACTCAAAAAAAAGATGATATCATCTAATAAGGGTATGTACCGTGCTTTAGAAATAATAAAATTTAAAAAAATACAAATAATTGAAATTGATAGTTTCCTAGGAAGAAAAACCCAGAGTGAAGAAAATAATTGTTCTTTGTATCTTTGTAGTTGTAATATATTTAAAAAACAGACATTGAAGGATATGCCAATTCATGTAAAGGCACAGAGAGCTGTGGGAAGCATGTAGTAGTGTAGATATATTGGATGTGAAGTATTCATTTTCTAAGATTGCTGTGACAAAAGTACACAACGAAGGTGTCTTAACAGACATCAGTTTCCTCATTAAGCTATAGAATCTAGGGCTGCCCCATCAACTTATCTATACATTTAATTTCTTCAAAAGTGAATCAAATCTTATTTTGGGTGCTAAGTGGTTCTAACAAATAAAACAAAAAGCCCCTGAGTATTCTTATTTCATTCATGCCACAAATGAAGAAAATAAATGGATTGAGATCGAACGATTGCAAGGGGAAGGTTTCTGACAAGATAAGCAGACTGCTTTATTTATTTATTTATTTATTTATTTATTTATTTATTATTTATTATTATTTATTTATTTATTTATTTATGTCATTCTCTATATATGTTTCTCTTTTTATTTAAATTTTTTAATTACTACTCATATTTACATATCCATCTCCCCATTCCCTCACCCTCCAATCCTCCCATATTCCCTACCAACCCCCCAACCCATCCCCAAACTTCTCCCCAGGGATAGTGAGGCCCTCCATCAGGGACCTTCAAAGTCTGTCATATCGTTTGAGGGAGGGCCTAGGCCCTCCTTGCTGTATCTGGGCTGAAATAGTATCCCTCCATAGGGAATGCGCTCCCAAAGTCCATTTTTGCTCTAGAGTTAAAGGCTGGCTACACTGTTAGAGGTCCCATAGACTGTCTTGGCCTCCTACTGGGACCCACATTCAGAGGGCTTGGTTCAATCCAATGTTTTTTTCCACAGCTTTGTGACTATGGTTTTCATACTCTCACTAGGTCAAGTCAACTGTTTCTGCAGGTTTCTGCAGCAGTGTCTTAGCTTCTTTGCTCATTCTTCCTCCCTCTACACAATTGGATTTCAGGGGTATGGTTCAGTGCTTAGCTGTGAGTGCCTCTTTCTGCTTCCAACAGCTACTGGATGAAGGCTCTAGAAATGGTAACCAAGGTAGACACCAGTCTCATTATAGGGGAAGGGCATCAATGGCATTTTCTCTACCACTACTTGGATTCTTAGTTGGGGTCATCCCTGTGGATCCCCTAACATTTCCCCTGTGCCAGACCTCTCTCCATACCTGTACTGTCTCCCTCTATCAAGGCATTGATTTTCTTGCCCTCTTCTATTCCTCCCCTCTCTCAGGCCTCTTGTTCTCCCCCCTCCCCTTTATATGTTTCTCTTATTGGTTGATGAATAAACACCATTTGGCCAATGGAGGCAGGAAGATAGGCGAGGCTAGGAGATGAGAACTCTGGAAAAGGTAGACAGAGAAGCACTGGAAAGAGTCTCCATGTAGACCACATAGGAGTAACAGCTTTGGGCATTCTCTGGTAAGCCAAGACCAAGTAGAAATACATAAATTGGTAGTTATGGGTTAATAATTAAGACAGAGCTAGCCAATAAGAAGCCCTAGTTATTGGCCTATAGTTTAATAATTAAATTAGCATATTTGTGTGTTCATTTGGGGGTTTATTTGCAGGACAAGAAATGGCCAGCAATAAGGAATGTTGAGGCATGAATCATTGAATAAAATTATTACTAGTGACTCTCATGTTCATGTTAAAATTCTTGTATCTGAGAGCATGGAAACTTTCTAAGTAAAAGCAGGGCTTGTACTTTCTGTATGACTTATTTTATTTAACATAATATTCTTTTAATCAATCATATTGTCATAAATGAAAGCATTTAACACACTTTTCAGAGATGTATAATACTCTATCATAATTGAACAGCTTGCAGTCTTTTCCATCCATTTGCTGATGGACATTTAGACCAATTCATTATTTTTGCTACAGAAAGTGCTCACCCAACAAAAAGTACAGTTGTCTTGCAAATTTCCTGATTGATTGCTTAATATGTCTACACATTGTCACATTGCAGCTTGTACCTCTTTACTATGTAAAATGAATATATACTAATGAAAAACAAATGAGCAATACACATAGAAACCAAGATATTGTTGGGAAATTAAAAATGAAATTTTTATTTGTTTGACACTCTAATAAGGTTACCAATTATTATTGCTACAAATATCATATGCTTCGGCAAAACAACAACAAAGCAGATGTGACTGGCCTGTATACAAAACAACAACCACATACATGTACAGGCATCGAGAATAGTTTAAAGGGAAACAGGTTATCAACTTGAAAGTGAGGGATGTCATGGGAGGGGTTGGAGGGAGGTTCATAGGAGGGGAAGCAGAAGGGAAGAATTGGAGGGAGAAAGTGGTATAATTCTTTCAATTTAAAACTTATTTGGAACAAAAGAAAACCCCCAAAGGAAACAAAACAACAACAGAATTCCCAACCCAAGAATGGTGGTGAGTACTTATAATCTAACCCTTTTAGGTAGAAGTGGGGATGTTTGAGTCTCACTGGTACCCAGCCCAGTTAAAATTTTAAATGTAAGAAAGAGTCAGTGGGAGACCTTTTAGTAGTAAAGAAGATGACCAGTTTCTGAGGAATGAAGCCTGAGGTCAACTTTTGCCCTCTACATGTACTTCCCCCACACACACACACACAGCATGGGGGAAAGAAACTTAGAGCCATAAATCTTGTACACATTATGAATCTCCTATTCTATTTAGCCATCTACATACTTACACAATTATAATCAATGTATTAGTCTCCCCCATTGCACTCTATCCAAGAGCTCATAATAAACCTAATTACACAGTTATGTTTTCTGTTCTAAGAGGAATCTTTAACTCTCCCAAGGCTTCATCTCCTCATTAAATGGGAGGGTAGATTTTGTGTCTGTCACTTACTTTATATTACTGAAATTCAGACTGGCAGCTCCATATTAGGTCCACCTCATGGTTTCAGAGGCTTAAAAGGTGGAGGAAAACTTCCTCCAGACTGGTAATAACAGACAGCATGGTTATTTAAAAATCAAATAATTAAAAATAAACAAGCTTCAGATAGTCATTTTAAATTAATTAAATTTATTCATTTAATATACATCCGACCACAGTTTTCCTTCCCTCTTCTACTATTTCCCCCTCTTACTTCCTCTCTTCCTTCCCTTACTCCCAGTGCCTTCCTCTGTTTCTGTTCAGAAAGGGGCATGGTTAGTATTCCCCAAACCATTCTGTGATTTCACCATTTATATACTAATTAAGAAAGAAGGAAAATCAGACAAAGGAGAGGGTCATGTGCTTTTAGGTCTAGAAATCTGGAGATTAGCCATGAGAATCTCTCAAACTCTTAATTGTATTTTAACTCCATCTCCACTGCCACTGTAGAACTACTTGAAGGACTTCTATGAGTTTTAGGTTTCAAATTAATAATGCTTCAGATAATTAGCAGAAGAAGAGAGAAGCTTAACTAACAGCTTGGAAGGATGGAGTCTATAGAAAGAAAGAAAACTTGAGTGAAATTGCCTTGGGGTCACATTAGTGTTTAATCAACATGGGCTGGTTAATGGAGGAGAAGTAAGGCTGACTGCTTTCATAGCGACGGAGACTCTGAAACAGAAGCACATATTTCAGTGGCAGATAATGTTTTAAAAGTGCAATAGCACCTTCCAGGAGTTTCCGTCATTTTGAAATTAGAGACATAGATTATGATATAGTGAAAATTAGTTCTACTCTGGTGAACCTAGAGTAATAGTCCATTAAGTTCAGAATCTGAGCTCTGTAATTGATAATTTAAAAAACTTGAAGCATCTAGATGTGAAATACCATAAGCCTTATTTTCATTCTAAATATAAAGCAAAACTCTTTAAAACAGCAAATCAGTTATGTGCTGCTCTCCCCGAGGGGAAGGAAGAGGATTCATCACATATTCCTGCATCAGTACCTTTATTGCCCCAGAAATGACAGTGTGGCTCTCAGCCTCACGTGCTGATATGCAAATAGCACATTCCTTAGGGCTCTTCAAGTGTCACTGTGGATTGTTCTGTAGCCCTTGAAGACCCCTCTTCCCGTTCAGGCATCACACCAGCCAGTAATGCTTTCTCTTTCCTTTTTCACAAACACATTTTAGCTGAGCATTCTACAAAGGAGGAGACATTATAGTCAGCCTTGTGACCATATGCTAAAACTGATGCTTCTTGTTGCTACTGGGCCCACTATATCTGTTCATGATCTTCCCCACTGAAATATGCCATTTGAGGAAGTAAATTTTTTCATTAAATGTTTACTTTCTTGTTTGTTTTACAGGATTATCACCCAGCACCCAGCCTGGCATATAATAGACACACAGTTAATTTTAGAAAACTAATTGATGGTGTTATCTTCTTACTCAGTCCCATTATCTCTTATCAAAACTAACATTGTCAACTGTATGGACCCTTTATGGAACTAGGGTTTATATCTTCATGTTTGATGTTCATATCTGCAGGTGCCCTGTCTGTAGGTGGTGTGCCACATGAACAGTATCCCAGTATAAACAGAACATCACATCCTTTCCATCCTGTTCCTTTGTAGAGCTACAGAACCTACCCCCTTTCTGATTCACTGTGTCAGTTTGTAAAGTCCAAGTGCAAGGTATTAGCAAATTGTGTGTCTGGGGAACGTGAGCTGTGCTCCACAGAGGTAGGAACCATCCTGGATCCTCCTAGGGAAATGAATATAATTTAATTCTTCAAACTTCTTGTGAAGACCCAGTCACATGTCAAAGATTATGTCCTGCTACATAATCACATTCTACAGGCCAAGCTCTCAATGTCATCATTTTGATACTTAGGTTTCAACACATTACCTTTAGAATGACATGTACAGCCCATAACATGTGCCATTCCCACAAAGTCACCATGCCTGAAGGCTAGAGGCACAATGGCCTTGGACCGACAGGGCAGTATAAAACTCTGGGTACTAAAGATAAGATGTGGAGTAGTAAAGAAGGTCTGGCATGATTGCTTTTCTTTAGCTGTTGGAAACTTCCTTCTTCATCCTGCATTTTAAACAAAATGTCTTTATGCTTTATCAGGGTAGCCCAATCGGAAAGTGAAAACCAATGTCATAGCCATGTGGTCTCAGAAGCATCTTCTTAAGATATGCATTCACAAACAAGAGCTGCATTAAATGAGTACCCCATAGAATCAGGAAAGGACCAGGAAAGCCTGGAAGGAAAGATGATGAGACAGGTGGAAAAGCTTGTATGTGTGTGCAGCCTTGGCAGTTTTGGCAAGGGTGAATTCACCTGAATCTATCAAGTGTTTCCTGAATGCCCTCTGTTCCTCAAATGATAAGTCTCAACTCCTACAGACTTCCTGACTTCTGCACAAGGCAGACCAAGTGGGAATTTGTGGGCTAAGGGAAATTCTCTGAAAAATAACTGAGTTCCCAGAATTAGGAAATAAAAACACAGAATACGGCTCCCTCCCTTTACTAAGTGAACAACAAAAATAAAATTATTAGTCCATCTACAACACAAGTACTATCTGTGATTTAAAGGAGGAGCCACAGACAACTTTTATCCCAAAGACAAGATGTAAAAAGAAGTGAAATTCTTCAACAGATTGCTTTAACTATCATCTATCTATCTATCTATCTATCTATCTATCTATCTATCTATCCATCTATCATCTTTTTTCTGTCTATCTATTTAAGCTCTCTAGGCAGGCAGACTACCAATATTGTTCAAGACATTGACAAAGGAGAAGGGAACAGCTGATCAGGCAGGCATGTCCAAACTTGACACTGCAGAATAAAAGCATCTGAAAAGATCATGCTTGAAAACAAAGCAGCTGAGTTACAAAACATTTTGCTCCTGAAATAAATGCATATGTAAATAAACAACTTGTGTTTTAAATATACAAACTTGTGTTAGGAGACAGACTGGAGGTGCTTGTTGGAGCTTTTCCTAGACTGTAGAATTCTAGAGTGCCTACCTTTATGTCTTCCTTTAAGTCTTGTGGCCCATCTATCACCTGTTACTGGGAGCTACAAATAGAAGATTCAGCCCTTTCTGGTAGAACACTTCTGAAACTGTGACAGTGAGTGTTTAAAGTTGTAAGATCCAGATAGTCACTATTGTACTTTGGACTTCCAGGGTCACTTCCTATGCATCTGTGCTTTATAACTTTATTTTTTCTACATATATCATATATGACTGTTTTGGTGAAATAAAATGCTTTCATATTTATCAAGGCAACTTCTGTAGTTGTTTGTGTATTCGAGGAAAATAGGGCTGAGGATCTATTTCCACCAATCAATTCTTGGAATATTGTCCCATGGCAGGAAAGGAGATGCCATGTGCAGAAGTGGGAGCAAACTGTGTTAGTGGCTGTAGCAGAATGAGCACGCTTTGAATCTATGAATTAGCACCCCAAGGAATGCCCTAAGGAAGGCAGAGTTCTCTGCTGTATTGCAGGCTTTTTCTCACTACTTTAATTTTGAACCAGGGCATTAGCTTTGACATTTCTCAGTTGAGAGGTATTTTTTCCAGATAGTCTTTGGGGATTTCAAAGTAGGCTAAAAGGCTTTTTGAAAGATGGGGAAATGAAGCTTTTATATTTGTTATTTCCATTGCTGCTATTATTGAGAAAATTAGCTCAATACCAAGAGAACAGAACAAACAACACAAGATTACTTTCTATGGTCTTGAACAAGACTCTGACAGTTTGTTGTGCTCTGCATCACTCCAAGAGACAAAAAAGAGTCTTATTTCTTCACATAACAATCTCCAAAATTAGCTAGGAGAGAAAATTAATAACAGAAGCTTTTACAAAAAATGCCTGAAGTTAAATATCAGTTAGCTATATGCTTTTATCTAGCTGAGGAGAGCTTGAAATAGCAGGGTTAACAACTAACTCTTAATACTGGCTTTTTAAATGAAAGTCAATTCACAAATAAGTTCCTTAAAAATTCAGCAGAGACTGCTGGAGTATATTATGGAAATCTAGCATGGTAATAATACAGGCTTGTTTATCCTCAGCAAAGTGAATTCCACCTATACTTGAAAATGATAAAGGCATTTATGAATCAAAATGTTCACAAACTTTCCCAGACATCTTAAAATACTATATAAGCAAATTAAGCACACCAATCATTTCTCAATCTTTTAAGAATAAATTATCTATCCATTTTTATGAAGAACAAAAATTCCAATATGTACCTATATCTTTCTGTTTCTTGGACAATAAATTGTATAATCATAATTGACAGCCACTGATAGAGTAAATAATTTCCTTTGTTGTCATAGTTTTTAATCACTTATAGCCTGTATGAGTTGCATGGAAGGAATATTTTGGATGGAACATGCTTATAATCCATTTGGAACTATAGAAAATAACATTGTGTTGTTTGTTCTGTTCTCTTGGTATTGAGCTAAATGCATTCATGGGTCTGCTCGTCTCATTTCGACATATTAAACTTATCTTTGTGAAATTCTCCCTATTTCTATGACAATTTTATTAATGTTTATTTTCTATGATAGTAACATACAAACTATATTGCCTAATTGAGATTTCTAATATACTATCCTCTCCCAACATTGCAGTCAGCTTTTTTTTTCTCTTTGGACATCTGTCTTTTTTTTTCTCAGCCCACTGAGTTTAGTTGGAATTCCTCAGATGAGTATGGCATGTGGCCCTTCTTCCTGGAGCATGGAGACTACACTACTAAAGAAAGGTGACTTCTACCACCTACCAGCCTCTAACTACCCATAATTCCTCAGCTAAGGAGTGTGCCCAAGGGTCCACCTCCCTGTTCTCAATGGTTATATCAGCCTTGTACAGGCTTGTGAAGGTAGACAAGCTCCTGTGAGTTCACAATGTAATGTCATGTTGTTCCCAGAACAGTATTTCACAGCACTCTGCCTTAGTGATTTCTCTTGAACTTTGGAAATGGTAAAGATGTCTCATTTAGGGCTGATTTGCAAATATTCACTGTGAAACTCCTCTGACCAAGTCTAAGAGCAACTGCACTGATCCATGCTTATAAACATAAATATTTAGAGGACAAATTGGAAATATGTCTGTCCAGCAAAGCAACAGTAGTAATTTTCCCCATAGTGCCTATACTTTCTCCATCGATGGATTGTTTAGCAGGCTTTTAGAAGCAATGTGAATTTCCTTCCAAGGAAAGCTCATCAATCAAACTGCAGAACAGTTGGTTGGTGCTGATACAGTCACCCCAAATATTGCTCCAGCTAGCACATCTTGCCTGGAAGGCTGGAATTACAGTGCATGGAGAACACTGCAGGGCAAGATCATGGTGCCTTTCCTCCATATGGCCTCTGGTATGGGTCTGGGGTGGTTTAGAGATTCTCCATTCTGACCATTAATACATTTTAACAAAGAAGAAGCATTTATTCAGATACTGGGACTAGCACTATAAAAGTTTCCTTAAGAACAGAGATTTTACACTTTTAAATATAAAGGTAGGCATCAAGATACTGTTAGCCATCACAGCCTCCACAGCATTTTCTATCACTATGAAAGCACCATTCAGGGCAATTTCTTCTATCTCAATTACAACTTCATTTCTCTATGGCTGACAACCAAAGTGTGTGATGTCTTCAGGAATAGTTCAAACCTAGTTTGTGTAGGCAACTAGCCTGTGATGTTTGGGGTAGCTTTGGGACCATCCCTCCAAAAAACTCATAGGGATTATCTAATTTCTTACATTGAGATGTTCACTTAAGAACCAATTACAATTGTTTTTCCACCTCTTTTGTTCCTTTCTTTTATTGCTTGGCTAAAATCTAACACACAAAAAAATCACTCTAAAGTGGAAAAGTTATTTGATTTAACTGCAGAAACTTGGAAATATTGTTATTGTGTTAAAAAGAATTATCAAACATTGTAGTTCTTTTCACACAGGACACTATCACTTGGGATGTGGGGTTATTTAAAGTATCGTTTTTAACTACACTTGACTGGTTACACATGAAACACTGCACTTATTCTCTTCTATATCTTTCACTGTTAGAGTAATAGGATTAGTCAGGGATAATTGTAAAGGGATGTTGATACTATGGGGCATGGTGAATCAGAAACTGAAAGGCCAGTATAAAACCAATAGAAAAGATAATGGGCTTGATAATTTGAATGACAATATAGATGAAAATTTAGATATACTTTTATGCTCTAAGTAGGCAAAAGTAAGATCAATACTGAACTACAGTAGTCAAGTTTCAACTTAAAATTTCAAACATCCTTAGCATGACAAGTCAAATGGTAGGTGAAGTAATTGGCTTCTATTAATAGAAATCTTTGTGCATACCCTGAATATGTCTACAGAGTAACAACACAATCATAGCAACAGCTAAGTAGCCTCACACTGTAAAAGCTAGAAAAGAAGAAGTTAGGGTAGAATTGGTAGAAATTCTGTCAAATACCTTCTCTAATGTGGAACTTTCCACAAAGGGCTAATTTTAAGTGAGCAGTTGAAAAAAGTTTTAGTGATGAATAACACAGTGTGGAGAACATGTTAATAATAATGTATTCTATATTTCAAAGCAGTTGAAAAGTAAGCTGTAGTATAAGCACTACCAGGAACAATGTGACATAAAAAATAGGTCAATTATCCCTTTTTAATTATTCGACAATTTACCATAGCTTGATATTGTGCCCCATAAATATATGCAACAACTATTTAATACTTAGAATAGAATTTATTTAATAGTTTCAAATGCTTAAAATGATATATTTTATCACTTTATCTTCATGATGGGAAATTGAACATAGTGATTAATAGTCTCCCCAGATGGAGACCATGAGCAAAGAGGAAGATATGTTTCTACAAGGATCATTCTTTCTTACTTTGTCTTAGTATTCAAGGTCAGGTATCTCATGCTATTTATACTTCAATAAAGATTAACCTCTTGAGTTGTCTCTGCTAGAGTCTCCATAAGGAGCAAACATTTAATCGCCATGCATACTGACACATAGAACAAAATCTTATAAAATCATCCCTCAAAAACATGAATAACCTGAAGATGCTTTGTTGCTTTCAAAGAAAGTGTTTTTGAAGATATGATATCTTTAATGTATGAGAATAAAATTAAAAAGTCAAAAGTGATGTTTATTTTTACGATTTGTTTATTAGTAAACAAGGTATTGCAGTTAATAAGTATTGAATAAAATGGGGAAGTTGTGTAACATACCAATTATACTGCTTTAAAGTTGACTTCCCACTGCCAAAGACATTCATGAAGTGGAGTTCTCTAAGGAAGACGGTGTATCTGAGGTTGTAACTGGATTTCAGTAGAACTACTCACTCAGGAGATACTGCCCAGGGGTTAATTTGCCCCATATTGTACATTTCAGGTGAAGCTGAAGAATTCAGTCCATGTGAAGATCATGAGTTAGCCTTTTATAATAACTTATTATTATTATTACTTTCATTTAAATTCATAAAATAAATGCAGCTTGATCGTTTTCAGCTTTGAAACTTTTGGAAAAATGGAGATATACTTATAACTCTAATGGAAAGACACAAGGAATTTTTTCCATATTGCTGGTTTGATTATACTGTGGGTAGAATTGTATATTTCTTTTTATATTGGTAGTGTGCACTGTGTGTGTGTGTGTGTGTGTGTGTGTGTGTGTGTGTGTGTGTGTTTAGTGTGAGTAGTATACACTTTCAAGAAAAATTTGAGAAATAGATAGAAAAAATGTATATTGTAATCTTAAGAGTCTATGTTTAGTTATGTTATAAATAAAGGCAACTGCATTTGCAGATGTTCTATGGGTGAAGGATACTAAGAGTTAGAGTATTATTCAGAGTATTAAATTCTGTGCAGGACCATAATAATTTCAGTTTCTAATAATAGAAAGCCCAAAGTCAGAGATGGTGTTGAGTAGACAATGGCAACAGAGACATATTGGTGATTCTGAAGACAGAAGCAAATGCAAGAATGGAGGAGCCTCAAGCCCAAGTAAACAGAAATCCCTCTAGGAGCTCACAAATAAAAAAAAGTAATACCAGAAAACATCAACAGTGAAAAAGCTGATTTCCCTCTTTCCCCAAGAACTTTTCATGACAGAGTTCTTCTGTATATCCCTGACTGTCCTGGAACTCACCCTGTATACCAGGCTGGCCTTGAACTCACAGAAATCCATTTGTCTCTGCCTCCCAGAGTGCTGGGATTAAATGTGTAGTTCTGGGAGTAAGGATGTGTGCCACCACCATCCAGCTTCCCCCTGAACTTTCAGATGTCTGATAGGGGATATCCTTCTGCATGTTGTGATTATATGTTTCTCTTAGTAGTTGATGAATAAAGCTGTTTTAGCCAATGGAAAGGCAGGATGCAGCCAGGCAGGAGGCATAGGTGGGGCAAGCAGACTAAGAGAATACCGGGAAGTGAAACACAGAGAGTGACTTGTGAAAGACACGTCATGTAGCTACCAAGAAAGCAAGAGACTGGTAAGCCAAGGTCATGTGGAGATGCACAGATTAATAGCAATGGATAAATAATTAATGCAGAGCTAGCCAATAAGAAGCTTGAGCCATCAGCTAAACAGTTTATAATAATATTAGCCTCTGTGTGTTTATTTGGGACTAAGCAGCTGTGGGACCAGGCTGGACAGAAGTTTCTGTCTACAGATGTCTTGATATTCATCCACTGAAACATCTGAGATGGCGAGCAGTGATAAAATAAAGTTGTATTTTATACCATTTCATCTATAATATTCTCTTAGAGCAGCTGTAGAGAACTGACTGTAACTGAAGTCTGTACCTTAGGTACACTTTATTCCTGGAGTATTTGCTCCAATCCAGTTGAGTACTTTCTTGTTGCACAGTTGATATTTGAAAATTAATAAAGTAGTGATGTCTAATATTTTGCATTGGTTAATAAAAGTAAGTTAGGACTGAGCTGGATGACAATTTCTCCACATCCCTGACAAGGTCATCAGTAGATGTGATGTCAAGACTAATCAGCTATAAGAAGAAAAAAGTAGGTTTTGTGAGATAGGGCTTTCCTCTGTTCCTCATGGTGCCATCTAAGGTGGAGTTCTTGTTACTATAAATTTCTCAGTACTCCCCACCATTCTTAACTGTCACAAAGAAATCAATTCTGAATCACTCAGACCATTCCTCCTTCTCCTGTCTCTAAGGAACATGTCCCTGTGTGAAGGTGCTACAATAGAGCAGACTCTGATATGACTGGGGGGAACTGCTTACTTCACTGAATGGAAAACAGTGATTTTGAGGTGCAGTCTGAGTAAGGTTGATTATATCACCTGAGTCTAGGAAGCAAATCCTCTGAATCAGCTTTTCAAAATAGACATAGACTATGTCTACTTTCATTTTTATTACTTTCTTGTTTTTTAGTTGAGAAACATACAAGAAGAAAATGATTACAATTGATCTATATTCACCAAATGTGAGCTAGACAGAATTTGGTGACACTGAAAGTATTCAGATCACGGTCAGCATAGTGCAGCTTTAGTTTACATGCAGAGCAAGCTCTAAGCCCCCATTCTGAGCTTTAGAGTCCACTTCCCCAAATCACATACATCCCAGAGAAATAGGCAAAGCCCCATCTAATTGTGCAACAAACACTTTTACACATATCTACTCCATAAGAATTAATTTTATAGACTATTTTAAATATACTTTTGATTCTGTGATTTTTATGCAATGTCCTTTACTATTTGATTCTTGTACTATTTCATTTGAGACTCATCCAAAATGCTTTATTTTCTCAACCAAAACCAAATAAAACTCAATAATAAGCCAAGCAATAGCTTCCAATGCCCAAGGAAATTTACAGTGTTTTCTTCTTTAGTGCCTAATGAAATTATGACAAACCTAAGATTTGAGAGAGCTGTTCTCTGCGCACCTAACAAATATAGGAAACCAAAAGCAAAATTAATCACAAAGGACAAAGAAAAGATTGGAACTTTCTCCAGCATAATTTTATTTTGCGCAAGTTCAGAATTTCCTATCCTCCCTCCTTCTCTATCTGTTCTCTAAAAATAATGTATGAAACTGGTAGAAGACCAGCATTGCACAGTTTTCATCACTGTACATTCTTTTTTCCCTTTAATAGAATAATGTAGTTGTTATTACAAGTTGCTATGCTTAATTGCAATTTAAAATAACTTGAAATAAGTGAAACATAATCTGACATTAAATGAAAAGCTATTGTGTAGGTAAGCATGAAATGAATCAATGGGAGGCAAATTTGATATTTGTGCAACAAATTCATCATTAGATGAGTTACTGTAATGTCTTACTTTCTTGAAAAGCAACAAATGGTGATTTATTGGATCTTAGAAGGATGAATGGCTTCACAGCACAGTTTGCTTTCTTTCTTTTTTTTTTTTTTTTCGAGACAGTGTTTCTCTGTGTAGCTTTGGAGCCTATCCTGGCACTCTCTCTGGAGACCAGGCTGGCCTGGAACTCACAGAGATCCACCTGTCTCTGCCTCCCGAGTGCTGAGATTAAAGGCGTGCGCCACCAATGCCCCGCACAGTTTGCTTTCTGCTGGTGAGATCGGTAGTGTACTATTGCTTACGACAGAGTACCTGAGTACAGGAGCCATTGGGAAACAAAAACAAAAACAATCCCCTAGTTTAGTAGTGTTGGCATGACTGCTGAAGAAACTGTTGAAGCACTGGTGTGGTCAGGTATGGTGAATGTCTATGACCTCCACATTAGGGAGGCAGAGGCAGAAGGAATGTTGCTACTTTGAGGACAGCCAGGGCTACATCATAAGACTTTGTCTCAAAAGACAAGAAAAACTAATCAAAGCAAAAAAAAAAAGGAAAAAAAACCTTTTTACATATGTGGTAAAAAAAATGGCATATGTAGTAAAGTAATGTGAACATTAGATGCCTCAGGAAATATGAAAGGCAATATAATTAAATATACCTATTCAAAGCCTTATGTAACTTAAAATTACACTTTATCAATTGTTTCTAGTTTGTGAAATAGAAAAGTAATTTTGTACTTTTTAATTATCTTAGAAAAGAAACGCCATGGCTTTGTTTGCTGAAGTAAAAAGCTCCTCACTCATGTGAATTGTCATATTCTAAAACAAAGCAAGAAAAAAAAACAAGTATGGGAAAACACCATTCAATTTTTGGTCAAGCTAAACCAAGAGATCCCTAAAACACTATAGAATATTGTTGTTACCTGTGGTCATACCTCTGTGATTGAAAGCAAGTCCTTTTTCCTGGAAACATTGCACACTTAGGATATAGAACTAGGATGATTCCAGCTGTCCCTAACCTGAAAACAACCTTCCCAGAACACTAGTTTTCATTGTATCATCAGGGACTATACAGGGTGCCAAGGGACTCAACGGAGAGTTCTATCTATCTATAACACCAATGAACTACAGAGCAGCATGGCAAAATATCCCTAAACATGCAATGGTGGCACTCATATGTTAGTAGTAAGAAATCTAAAATGCCTTCATGATGAAAGTCCTAGAGAATGTAGAGAATACCTCAACATAATAAAAGTTATATTCAAGAACCCCACAGTCAAAGTCACCTTAAATCGAGAAAAGCTTGAAGAGGACCCATTAAAATCAAGAACAAGACAGGGATATTTATTCCCCATAACCATTTTTAAATTTGTACTCGAAGTACAAGGTATAGAAATAAGGAAAGAGAAGGGAATTTAAAGGGATATAAGTCTGGAAAGGAGAAGTCACACCATCCCTATTTGTAGATGGTATAATACTATACATTAGAGATCCCGGAAGTTATATCAGAGAACATCTAGAAATGATAAACAAATTCAGTAATGTGTCAGGATAAATAATAAATGTTCACAAATCAATAGTTTTTTTTCTTATATAGAAAAACAAATATACAGAAGATAATGGACATACTCCCATTTATAATAAGCTCAAAGAAAAACATTCAGAAATAAACTAAATAAGTGAAGTGTTTATACAATGAAAACATGACATCATTGAAGAAAGAGAGAAGGAAACTAGATAATCAAAGGTATTCCATGCTTATGGTTCAGTAGAATTAACATCATGAAAAACTAAAATCTATTTATAGATTAAATGCAATCACAATCAAGGTCAATATTTCATTCTTTGCAGAAACAGAAAAATTAAAATCCCTAAAATTCATATGGAATCACCAACAACCCAGACAAAGAACAACCCTGAGCAAAAAGACAATACCAGGTTTTAAGTTACATTATAGAACCACTGTAGTAAAAACAATATGATATTGGTACTAAAAAGACAATGTAACAAATTTGAAAACCAAAACAGAAGCACACATAATTTCTGCCTCTAAATACTTGACAAAGATGACAAAATATATTCTGGAAGAAAAAAAAAGCATCTCCAGCAAATATTGCTGTAAAAACTGGATATCAACATGTAGAAGAAAGAAATTAATCTACCACCTTACACAAATGGATCAAAGACCTAAGCCTGAAACCTGAAATGCTGAAACTGGTAAAAGAAAACATAGGCAGTACCCTAAATGATATTTGTGTAGGAAAACTCTTCCAGAATAGGAGTCCTTTTTCCCCAATAATTAATGCCAACAATTGACAAGTGGCACTTCATGAAGCCAAAGGGCTTCCACACAGCCAAAGAGAAATCATCCAGGTGAAGAGGAAGCCTATAGAACAGGAAAGAATCTTGGCCAGTTGTACATCTTACAAAAGGTTATTATTCAGAATATACAAAGAATTTGGAAAACAAAGTATCCAAAATTTGACCCCTTCAAACTGTGGTCCTGGAAACTGAAAAGAGTTCTTGAAAGATGGAAAAAAACAAATGGCTAAGAAATATCTCAAAAGATGTTAACCATCCCTAGCAATTAGGGAAACTGTAAGCCAAAACATCTTTTAGATTTTATGTTACACAATAGGAATGGCAAAGATCAGTGGAACAACCAACAAAACAAATGCTGAATGGGAGGCATAAAGAGAAAGAATAACCTCATTAACTGATGATGGGATTGCAAACTGGTGCAGCAATTAAAGGAAATCAGTGTGGAGAATTTCCAAAAAGCTAAAAGGAAATCTACCATATGACTCACTCCTGTGCACAATGCCCAAAAGATTTGACATCCCACTCAACAGATATTTGCCTATCCATGTTTATCACTGCTGTACTCATGATAGCTACAAAGTAAAAATCACCTAAATGTTCTTCAACTGACATGAATAATGGATAAGGGAAATGTGGTGTATATACAATATGTAATACTATACAGCTGTAAAGGAAAGTGAAATTATGACATTTGCAGGTATTTAGAAAGGATCACATTGATGAGGTAACTCAGACCCAGAAAGACAAACATCACATGTCATCTCTTATTAGATTCAAATGTTCATATATGAGTGCATAGTCTGAACTAACTATAGAAACCAGGAAAGTAAAGTGGGAACATTTCCAACACAATGTAGTGGAACAATAGAGGGGATTAACCAGATACAAGTGATCAGGGAATAGGAAAGGAAGGACTCCTTAGAGAGAGTGAGAGAGGTAGACCTTGAAGAAGGTAGGAGGATGGTAGGGCCTAGTAGTATACAAACGATCTCATAGGGGAAATAAGAAAATGAGTGCTCTTTAGGGAAGTGGGGAATGTAAACACAGATGAAGGAAGGAGGTAGATTAACACGACAATAAAGACATTTGAAAATTCCATACAGAATCATAATATTAACTACTTTCCCAAATCCTAATATATTTGTAACTCCATATATAAATACACACATGTAGTCTGAATGAACATTGAAGCATAAATTTAATTAATCTCATCAATACCATATTGGAATAGAAACCTAATAGATCAGAGAAACAGCAGAGCAGCCATAGTTGCTTCCTACCTCTTCCATTCCTCCATACAAAAGGGCAAAGATCCTGTCTCAGCCCCACCTTACCACCTCCTGTCCACTCTCTACAGTCCTCCAAACCTCTGTGGTTAACTAGTAGCAGCTTTTCCCTCTGACTCCAAGCAAGCTTTATTTGTCAGAACACAAACAAAATATCTTACAATAGAACATTTCTCATCTGTGCTAGCAGTGCTTCCTCCAAGAACCACCTCACAAAAACCCAGTATATGACTGGAAAACCACTTTTTGAGTGTTGGCCAATACAACTTAAGGGACTCCCCAAACATATCATGATTAACTTTATTAAGCCCCCCACCAGAGTTGGATAGCAAGTCTTTACTGAAAACACCATGCACTTCAGAAAGTGATCCCAAGAGATCCCTGAGCTGAAACTGACATCAAAGGCTCTTCCATAGAGATTAGCATTCTTAGTGCCAGAAGGGGCTATGCAAGCTTCCAAAAGAGGGAGTCAACCAAGACTCCTCCCAGGTAAATATGCCTATAACCACAATGACAGCCAGCATGGCATGGTAATCCAAAAAGTTTAGTAGTTGCAAAAATAACGTGGTGATGGGGGAAGTCCTTCTATGTATATGTTTGTCTTGTTGGTTGATAAATAAAGCACTGTTGGCCGATAGGGGAGAAAGTTAGGTGGGACTAGGAGAGAAGGAGGATTCTGGGAAATGTAGGAAAGAGATATAGTCGCCTTGTGATCCCCGGGAAGAAAGGATGCATAAGGCCAGCGTCCTAGGTAAGATAAGTCCTTATAAAAATATATAGATTAGTACTTATGGTTGATAGTTAAGACTGAGCTAGAAAATAAGAAATCCTGGTCATTGGCCAGCAGTATTGTATCTAATACTAATCTCTGGGTGTTATTTTGGAGCCCTAACATGGCGGCGGGGCTCAGGAGGCTGGCAGAAACAGGTATCCTTACAAATGGCACCCACATGGTTTTATGAATTTCCACATAAAAACTTCACAAAAGCTTAAAAAGGGATTTTAGAAGCAAAAGAAGAACCACTTCTTCGTAGCAGTATTTTCTTGGATGGTCTCTGTTTTGCTAGAGACAACCAGAGACTCAACCAGCTCCCTTAAGGGATGTTTCCTGACTCAGCATAAGTGGAAAAGAGCATAGAGCTCAGCATAGAGCTCAGCATAGAGCTCTTTTTAGAGGCCCTGCTAACAATTGAATGGTGTGTATGAGCAGCTGGCAGTGACTTTGACCACATCTTCAAGCTGGCAGCATGCTCCTTGATGGCAGCATAGACCAAGGCAGTGAGCACAGCTCTCAGTGCTGGCGATAAACACACCCCTGCCATCTTGGAAAGACAGTGGCTAAAACAGCCATGGCTTTAGTTTAGAAATGCTGTCTAGGAGATAAAAGGTTTGTGGCCAGAAAAAGATAAAGATATACAGTAAAGACAGATCCAAAGCAGAAAATAAAACCTCTAAAGGTTTACAATGTCTTTAAAAATATATGTAAGCTTGTGAGAGAAAAGAAACAGGATAAAGTAATTGAAAGAAATGAAGAAAGGAAGGAAAGAAGGAAGAAAGAAAGAAAGAAATAAGGAAGGGAAGAAAGAACAATGTTGGGCAGCAGTGATGCACAACTTTAATTCCAACATTCCTGAAGCAGAGGCAGGCAGATTTCCACAGAGAAACTTTCTCAGGAAAAAAGGAAAAGAAGGAAGTAAAAGAAACAGAATAATAAAAAACCAAGTAAAGATGCAAAATATTCACAGAGTCTGGATACTATATGTTATACTGTTATCTTTAAATTGTTTGATTGCTGAGGAAAGAGCTACAGCTTCTAAAATACAATTGATTACAGGTGCTGCTAAATTAAACCAACTTACTTATTTTAAAAATACTTTGACTTCTAAATTTAAATACAAGTACAAGTTACTTGGGAAAAGAGTTTTTGCTTGTGTTCACATTTTCCACAGAAAATGGAAAGCTATGGATTCCTTCCAGACTAATATGGTTTGATGAAGCAAGACCCCCTGAAACCATGCCTAAGGTGATCCAACATCTATAACAGCTGAGACTATACAGCCTTACTGACTACAAAAGCAAGGACCTGGCCAGGTTTCCTTGTTTTGTCCCAATCCCCATGGTATGGATATCACTCCCCCAGAAGGAAGAAGTTTGAAATGAAAGATGCCCAAATTACTAAATATTGTTTATAAATGTTTGTTTTCATTTAAATGGGGTTGGTTATAAATGGTAATGAACACATTCAATTTCTTTTTAAAGGTAAAAAGGGATGTAGGATATATAAATGAATACTTTGCATTGGTATGGGTTTGCATTTATTGATACAAATTTAAGGTTAATTTTGTTATATGTAAATTTCTCCTCTTGTTTTGTATTGTCTTTATAGAGATCTTTTAAAATGTAATGCATAATTAAATACAGATTGTTTATAGTCAGGTATAATAGTCAAAACTTACAGTTATGTTAGTTAGGTTTTTTAGATATACACAGATGTATTTGAGATGGATAGATATTCTTCAAACCTTTCATAGAATTACAGAATATATGGCATTTAAAAGGTTTAGGGCTTGTCATGACAGTGAGACACATCTGCTCCTGGCATGCCAATTACATCAGAAACAAGAATGGGCATCGAAGAAATTCAATATGGAGTTTGCCTTCAACATGGCAAGATTAGCCATTTGGCCAAGAACCTGCTCTTGTCTGGACTGATAAACTGGACATGAAGGACCCACAGGGAAGTGACTGTTCAACTTGCAATACAAGACAGTCCTGAAGGGTTCAGCTTCATGGAGAAGTCTGCCAGGCACACTGTGGCCTATAGGATGAAGATGGATGCCCCAATGTTACAGAGGAACTGTTGGTGATGGTCCAGGTATCGAGATGTCTCTGTCAGACCTAGAGTTTATATATTATCCTTTGTGGTCTTTGATGGAGTTGAAGACAGATAATTATGGTTATAGTTTTCTTTAGTTATTATAAAAAATAAGCTACATATAAGACCTTAGACTCACAAAGATAGGATAGATGATAGAATAGTTTCTTTAAATCTTGCTAAATGTTAATGGAGTAAATATGTTACTGTCGCTCTTACTTGATAATTGTTTTGTTATATATTTTACTATGTTCATGTTAAAACTCTTCTCTTTATTTAGACAGAAAAGAGGAGATGATGGGGGAAGTCCTTCTGTGTATATATTTGTCTTATCAGTTGATAAATAGAGCACTGTTGACCAATAGTGAAGCAAGGTAGGCAGGACAAGGAGAGAAGAGGGATTCTGGGAAATGTAGGAAAGAGACAGAGTCTCCATGTGATCCCTGGGAAGAGAACACTCCTATGGCCAGTATCCTTAGTAAGATAAGTCCTTATAAAATATATAGATTAGTAGTTATACTTGATAATTAAGACTGAGCTAGTAAATAAGAAATCCTAGTCATTGGCCACCAGCATTGTATCTAATATTAATCTCTCTATGTTATTTTGGGGCCCTAGTGTGGTGGCAGGCTTGGGTGGCAGGCGGAGTTACCATTACAACTTGGTTCTAAAAAACAGCTTTCCAATTGGGCTTAAGATCCACTCAACAAGAGGGAGACCAAGCCTGGCATTGGAAAAATAACTAACTACTCAGGGTTCTTAAAGTCAAGGTTACTTACTGCATGATACTCTAAACCACTAATTTACTAAACCAGCATAATCCCTAGCAACACTCTAGAAACATTTGTTCTTAAACCTACAGATAAGTATGGTATTCACTCCACATCAAGGAAATTTCTAACTTAAACACAGAAAAGTCATTATAGAAAATCACAGCTAAAGAAATTTCAGAGTCACAAAGCCCAGTCTCAACAGATACATCAACAATACTCTGTCACACCAAAGACTCATGGGACATCCTGGATGAGGGGGGAAGAAAGATTGTAAGAGTCAGAAAATCAGGAAATTTTATGTGAGATTGTATCTCCTAGTAATATCAGAGGCAATACCCATTGAGTCTCACTAACATGACTTCTCAAATGTGAGATGAACAAGGATGACGTCAATTAGCATACCATACAAGACAGAGAGAAGCTTACTGGGCCTCAATGCTACACAAAGTACTAAAAGCAACTGTGGAAGGATGGGAGTGGGAGAGGAAGACTTCCCGGGAGAAGAGTACACTAATTTTTTGTCCAGTGCCAGGTAGTCAGCCCTGAAAACATACATATACATGGCATTATATGAAGTAAACAGGTTATAGTTAGGGATATGTGTGTATAATATGCATTCAATAATAATTTAAAAAGAAGTCTTCATGGATTTAAAGGAGAGCAGGGGGTATATGGGATTGTTTGGAAAGAGGAAAGCAAAGGGAAAAATAATCCAATTATAATTTCAAAAATAACAATAAAATAAGAAAATTTACTAATGCCACTTTGCAATGCGAACATATTTTCTTACTATAATCTAAAATTAATTGCTGTGAATGACTTACTATTTATAAGCCTGGAGATATAACTCAGAAGTTAAGAACACGTGACAGTCATGTGACTGATTTTCAGACACCAGCACCTACAGCAGGTGGCTTGCTATGGTGGTAAGTTCAGCTTCAATGTATGACATTCTCTTATAACCATTGTAGGCACTTGTGTCCATGAACTCCTACAGCCGCACAGGACACATGCACACAGATGCATCTGTCTTCAAGCAGAAGCTCAGTGCCCAATATGTCTTAAATTAGATGTCTTTCTACTAAATGTTCACCTAAGAGCCTTTGGAGGTTTTTGTTCCAGTGTAACTTTAGTGGGCATCACAGGATGCAAAATTGTAATTAAGAGATAGCTTGTCTAACTTCTAGCTGTACTGTTGCCAGGCTCTTGGGTTATCTAATGACGTCTTTCTTCAGCCTTTAAGAATAAAGATAAAAATAAATGGTTATTCTCTCATCTTTGGGATTATTATTTCATTATCACATAGGGACACAAGCTGATCACACCTGTTAATTTATACATCATTGTTTCAGTAGCAGTCCATTATTGGCTCTCCATTTGAATGATGTGAAGATGTAATGTTGTAAATAAAATGATGGAATCAATACTGAGAAATAGATGTCTATTGGGGGGTATTTTTTTCCTTTGAAAACACAAGGCAAGAACTTAGCATTCAGCCTAGTACAGTACAGCTCGAATTCACAAAAAATAAACTTTACTCAACATTATCCTATACATATGTATAGTAGTTTATTCAATATAAATCATTATCAAAAGAATTATGGATTATATTGTTACATACACAATGACATTGGGATAAAGCAGATAGTGTAGGTGTCAAGTGTCTATATCACATAAAATTATGATGAAGCTATATTATTTCTTACAGTTATCTAAAACTATGCCTGAAGACTGATAATCTATTAATGATCAAGGCTAATGGCAGAATTTTTATAATACAAGGTTAGCATTTCAATCACAGATCCACCCCTGCTGAGCAACCACTTCTACCATACCAACTCTTATTTTATATCTCAAACAGGAAACCACTTCTATGAGGACCATTGCTTCCCAACATTTGAACTTCACTTGTGTCTTCTCTTCTATTAATCGGTTAGTATGCTATGCCTTAAATACCAACTTACACCTACATATCATCTACCGCATTTTAGTTTCTGACAGAACAAAAAAGTATGTACTCTGGTCACATTTTTTTCTAAGTACATAATATATGATAGTTAGGAAAATCTGAGTGCAAATTTATGTATTTCTGACTAAATACATTATTCATTTAGTATTTCTTGTATAACCCTCCAAATAAAATTTACAAGGACCTCCCATCAAGGAGTCATGTGTTATAGTGGCCTGTATAGCTTCCAGTGTGTGTCCATTCTTTTTAAAAATGCACATGCTGTGGTGGGATGAGGGTATCACCCTGCTTCTTTCTTTAAAATGTTACAAAACAGAATCAACCTGGACCCTGAGACACCAATGCAGAATGCCCTTCAGGGGAACTCTGGAAGCTTGACAAGGGGCAATTCTGGGTATGTGGAGGATCCCTAATGGAAAAAGTTTGAAAAGGCAAGAACTCTTACATGGGAAGAGTTTCTGGGAATTTCCAGCATGTTACTCACAGCAGCTTAGGGGGTGTAGCCTAACACCCTGGATTTTGCTGAACAGAGCTTTCGGGTAAAAAGTAAGCCAGTGAATGGGAAGGTTGGCCCAGGTCACAGAAAAGTGGTTCCAAAAATTAGTAGCAATTCTAAACGGGAGTTCACCACCACCTAGATGATGAGTTCCTCACCTACCAAAACAATTCCTTAGGTTTTAAATGGTTATTGTCAAAGACAAAAGCAAACATAAAGCAAACATGTGATATATCTAAATGTCACAAAACTGAAACAAAAGCTGCTGCAAGGTAAACATCTGTAAGACAGCGTTAGTAAGATCCATAGAATCACTGTGAGTAGCAAATTTGGAGAAAAAGACTAATATGCCCAAAATTTATTTGAAAATTTAAAAATATAGACACATATGACCTTTTGTGATAGGCAGAGTCTCCAAATAGATGCTCTATAATCTCTGTCAAAAATCTCAGACACTAATTAGGCTGTTGTATGCCAAAGGGTACTTTGCAGATGCAATTAAGTTTCTAATTACATTTCATAAGACGATCCTTGTGGACAAAAATCTGATCACAGGACTCTTGAAAGATAGAGTGTTTTTTTCAAGTCTTAGAGATGAATTGCAGTGACTGAATTGAATGGGAGATGGACTTATAAAACATTCTAGAAAGATGGCTTTGACTTTCAGGGCAGAGACAATACTTGGCTTAAGGTCAATAAGGAATATATATTTATTATAGGTCTATAAGGAAAAATATATATGAAGAAAATATATTCTTGTTGGTGATACCTAATATACTATCAGACTTATATTTAGGAATATATTAACAGTGTATTATTAGTTTTAAAACAATTAAATTTGCTTTGATTGACAAAAGCACAGAAAAATTTAGTTAACTTCTATATCATGTCTATATCAGCTCTCACATGTTTATACAATATTTTATTACCAAGTATTATTCAAAACTGACCATTATTTCATTTCAAATATGAAACTTTTATTCATTCAAAAATTCCTTTAATTAATAATTTATTATTCTTCAAGATGAGGTCTTGCTTTATACTCCTAAGTGGCCTAGAATTCCAGGTATAACCTGGTTGATTTTGGAATTGTTGTATTTTCCCTTGATCAGCCTCACAAGCACTGCAGTGTGCTACAACACTGAGCTTTATAACACTTCAAAATCTTATCTAACTCTACATTCTTCTATTGCTAATAAATAATGCTAGCATCTTTTGGCTGCTCTTTTTGAGTTATTTTTCCAACTTCTCTCTTAGGAAGGCTAATTTCAGGACAGTTCTTTCATACTTCTGAAGCATTGTGATGAGCCAAAGCACACTCCTGTCATCTTTCTCAATCTCCTTTTCATCATTAACCATGGGATGTCACTCTAAAGCTTTTAAAAATCACAATGTTTTATTCTTAGTAAAACTAGTCATAATGCTTGTTGCTTATTTAACAATACTCGTACATTTTATGTCTGCAGTCAACAGGTTTCTTAAACAGTTTCTGCTTCCCTTCCCAGATAATCTAATATTTCTTTTCTGAGCTATCCATTCCAAACTGTAATGCAGTTAACCAAAGTCCACTGAATTCATCTTTGATTCGTTGTGTGTCAACTTAAATCATAACATGATTTATGCACAAGATGCCTGCCTGATTCCTAGCCAACTTTCTTCTTTTCCCCAAATGGATTTGATAGTCCAGATTGTGCAATAAATTTGTCCATAATACTTTATAAAATGCTTCTATTGTCTATTTATTTTATTGTATTGTCAAATTTCATGACTCTTGAATAAATTATTTACATAAACTTGGGTACTTGGGCACAAACTTCCATATTTGGTTTTAGAATGCACAATTTTTCTTTGCTTTTTTTTCGAGACAGGATTTCTCTGTGTAACTTTGGAGTCTATCCTGGCACTTGCTCTGGAGACCAGGCTGGCCTTGAACTCACAGAGATCCACCTGCCTCTGCCTCTAGAGTGCTGTGATTAAAGGTGTGCACCACCAATACCCAGCTTTTGTTTTGTTTAAGAATGCACAATTTTTCAATAGGGAATTTAAGATTTTTGTGTTTTCAAATATTTGTGGAGTAGAATAAAAATAAATTGTCAATGAAATGTAGTAGGTACTACATTTTTTATATTAAATAATTAATTTTTTGAAGATTGGAAAGCTATGTTGATGATAATTGACATAATGTTTATTGGCTTTTGCCAGAAGACAATGCCAATTGTGCCATTGCTCTGTGCCTTTCTATGCTTAGGTCAGCATTGGAGAATGGTCTGTTGATGTTCAATTTGGTGGAATGAGCCCTGTCTCTTATTAAACTATAGTCACAATGCAGTTCTGATGTCACAAAATTTCTTTCTCAGTGTCTTTTCATCTAGCAATGAACTCATTTAGCAGTAACTCATACCTGGAAAACTGATACAGTTATTACATGAATATAGCATATTAATGACAATGGAATATCGTGAATAGTTCCAGGATACTCTGATTTCTTTAAATCACAAAAATATTTGCTCATTAAGAATAATAATGAATGTAACAAAGAAATAATAACAACAAAAAAAAACAAAACAAAAAGACTATAAAAACTATTTCAAATTAAATGCAGCCTATTCTATAGGCACTGCTTTCCTGAATTTAAAAACATTCTATCCCTTCAGATTTCAAGAGTAAAATATTATGTTTTGTGAATGATAAATAGTAAATAGATATCATCCCACATATACTTCTAGTCATGCATAACATATATTTTAATTAGTTGTCACAAATAAAATTTTATGGTACTCATTTTATAAAATGTCTAGAATTGCTCCTTATATTTGGTCCCAGTATTGATAAAACTATTTTTACCTCAGAAGTGCTCATCTCCACTTGTTGCCATCTTGGTTCAGCCACTTTCTTTTGTTTGACCTCCGTGATGCTGTATGATTCTGTTGCCTTCTATTTTGTCTTCTCTAATTTTAATTTTTATTTTGACTTCAATACAATTGTAAGAAGTTTCCATTTTCTTTATTTTCATTCTTTGCTATCTTGGTTTTATATAGGTACAGAAGAGTTCTTCTAAATCATGAATTTTGTTACTCCCTTTTTAAATGCTTATTTTTTGGCTAGAGAACAAAGTCAAACACCCTAGTTTGATAATGAAGAAATGTCAGGAGGCAGACTGTAAGGACTAAGAGACCTGACCTGCTCCAGCCTCTACCTAGGGTCCCAAAGGTGAAATGCTTCTCAGGAGTGAAGGAGAGGTAAAAGATTTCTTTTTTATTGTTTTAGTTGTTTATTTATTTTTTTCATTCATTTATTTAGCTCATAAATAAAGTCATGCACAATTATGATACAGAATATAGTATGTTCACAATGGCATGGCTTAATTAAACCAATTAACATGTTATATCACACATATTCATCATTTTTGTTTTGAGAACACTTAAAGTATACTATCTAGAAACTTTTAAAATATAGCATATTGTTATCTACCATGTTTATCATGCTGTCAGTAGACCTCAAGACTTCACAGAGTCCATGCCTCTTGTCCAACTGCAGTTTTATATCCTTAAACGAATCGTTTCCCCATTGGTAAAAGACCCACATTGAAGCCTAATAGCCACAATTCTGCTCTCTGTTCCCATAAGTTCATCATTTCTAGGTTACACATAAAATTGAAATTGTGTGACATTTGTCTTCCAGTGTGTCACTTATTATTTTTTTTGGAAAACATATAGCTTTGCTACTTACTAAAGATGAAATCAAATTTTCATGCACAGGTGAGCACTCACTGAAACACCTTGGATTCATCACATATTTGAGTTTCAAATATATATATATATATATATATATATAGAGAGAGAGAGAGAGAGAGAGAGAGCAATAATGGCAATATGTTATGCATCAATAGCAGCAACAGCTTTTCCAAGTTCTGCAATCATTTGAACAAAATTATAGAGACATCCAGCACACTCCATTTTAAAAAAACAAAAAACAAACAAAAACAAACAAACAAACATCAACAACAAAAAAGTAAAAAACAAAATTCCAGAAAACAGCACAGTTCTGTTACTCTTGTGGTACTTGGCACCATTTTTTTAAAAATTAGCTTCTCAGTCATCATCTGGGAGGAAACCATTCTGAGCAACATCATTAAAAACAGCTCTGATAAAGCATTGTCACTACTATGTACCATAAAGCAGGTCCACATATGAGTGAGTACACATCATGTTTTTCTTTTTGTGACTGGGTTACCTCACACAGAATGGGTTCTTCGAGTTTCTTCCATTTTCCTGCAAATTTCAAGATTCCATTGTTTTTTTCTGCTGAGTAGTACTCCATTGTGTAAATGTACTACAATTTCTCTATCCATTCTTCAGTTGAGGGGCATCTAGGCTGCTTCCAGTTTCTGGCTATTACAAATAATGCTGCTATGAACATGGTTGAAAGATTTCTATAGTAAATTCACACATAATCTGAGGGTCATGCTTTTTTATTGCATTGCTCTATTTTGTTCTGTTTGTACTTTAATATCCCTGTCCTACTTCCCTATGTTATTCTAAAAACTCTTCTCCTTCAGGAGTCTTGAAGTGATAAAGAAGTTTCTCTCACTGGTCAAAAGCACATTACTAGAGCAAGTCATACAGAGCTGAGCTGTTTACCATGACAACACAAGGGTCCAAGGCTATAGGAGCAAAACCAAGACCAGACAGTGAGGGCACAGTGCCCTATGATAACTTTAGGAGACAGATCTATTGTTATTATAGAGGAAGTGAAGAATGAGTATGGTAGATGTCTGTGACTCTGACCTTGTCAAGCTGCAAAGTTTTCTTTTTACAAAAAGCTTTTAGTCTAGTTTGAATTTGCTCTGAGGTGAAAGTGAGTTCATTGTGCACAGTTAGCCTGAGTAAGGGAACAAGGCAGGCTGTTAGGATAACACAGTCCTTGTGGGACAAACAAATCTGGTTTTGAAGCATGTCTCAGTATAGATTCTATATATCAAAATCATATCACTAAATGAAAAGTCATATTCCAGACCACCCACACAATATGTGCCAGTAAATAACACACCATCGTGTTGTGGGAAGAATCCCCAAGCTGTAATGTGAAGGAAAGAGAGTTTCACACTAGAATCTGCAAAGGGGACAGCTGACACATTCGGAAGGCAATATTCCTTATCATCTTGCAGATAGGGTTGAGATATGCATCTCTGGTGACAATATTCCTCATCACCTTGCCAAATGAAGCATGTCCCTCAAGTGATAAGCAATCTCTGATGGATTGATCCCTGAAGTATGCTCTGAACTTTCACTGTATAATTCTGAGGTCCATGGCCGCAGACAACTCTCCATTCATTCTTCATTTCTCACCCTTTTCAGAGTTCTGTCTTGTGCTATGACCCAGGTCTCCAAAGTCACTGTCACTTCCCTATCAATATCTCTTATTGTGAATGTACAAAATTGGCTGCTCCTATTTTTCTCTCTCTCTCTCTGTCTCTCTCTGTCTCTCTATCTCTCTGTCTGTCTGTCTGTCTCTCTCTCTCTCTGTGTGTGTGTGTGTGTGTGTGTGTGTGTGTGTGTGTGTGTGTGTGTGTGTCTCCTACTCACGTGTCTCTGTGTGAGGCTCATGAGTTTATTAGGCTTTCTTTGTTTTCTACACCAAAATTCAGAGTCCTTTGATTTACCAAATTTATACCAGGATGAAAATACCCTCCAACCTTCTCTGTATGTCTGACATTCATTTTTTCAACATTTTAGAATTTACTCTCTATTCCATATTACTTCTTAAGGATGGTAACTGTAGTTTATACTTTATTCATTTGTATTGGAATGCTGACACATGGTGAGGGCATCCATAACAACCATAATATCAGCAGGATGCTTACACACAGACACACAGACACACAGACACACAGACACACAGACACACAGACACACAGACACACAGACACACACACACACACACACACACACACACACACACACACACACACACACACTAATAACACAGGTAATGCATTGTGAATTCCATACTGACTTTTTAAGCTTTGATAGTAACATTTTTCACCACACGTAGGCTGGTTTAAAGTACTTTAAACAACAGAGATAGTTCTTAGCTTATCATTATAAATATTCCCATGCAATGTATGTGATTATTAAAATTCTGACTTATTCATACCTGGAAACTCCTTTGTTCAAACCTTTAATGAAGTTATTTGGTTTTTAAAAATTTAATTCTTTTTTTCTGCTGTTCCCCTGGGGCAGACAGAACTTTTTCTGTCTCTCTCTTCTCTTCTGTCCTCTCTGTGTCTCTGTGTCTCTTTACATCTTTTCTCTTTCCTTTCCCCTTCCCTCCCCTTGTAATAAATCTTCTCACTTAAAAATGTAATTCTCTGTCAAACACTCACATCAATTATTTACTAGAGTTTTAATTCCTGATAGGTAGGTCTAGCTGTCAAACTAAGTCTTACCAATGTTTTCAAGGCCATTCTATACCTCTGGGTGTTTGTACTAAGAATAGATACCTAAATAGTGCTTCTGGTAGAGGTCCTGCTAGCCCATTGCATATTTGCAGCATATTTTAATGCTTCCTAGTTTACTCTACTTGGTAAATGGTCCTGCCTACTTAGGTGATGTCTAATGTTAGAATGGTGCATTAAATTGGTAAAGGGTATTGGAAATAAGATGATCAAAGATAGATTTTTCTTTCTCTTTTCTTTTCATTCCATTCCATTAAATGGTAAAGATTATTTCATTCTATTACATGAATAGCTGTCCTTAAAGGTGTAAGTAAATGTACACTACAATCCATTCCGTTATTTAAAGGACCTTGGGAAAAGATCACAAAGTTGCAGAAGACTCTCATTAAGAGAAGGAAAAGCATGTATTGAGGAAAAGAGCACTTGCTGCAGTATGTTTTTGCATGTTTTTCAGATTTTCCACAATTCCTTTATTCCTGTTTTGTTTCCAGAGAAGCTGACCTTTTCTTTACCAGTGAGTTCAGTGTGTTCTGGGCCTGTGCTGGGGCTAGTAAGGAAACCAAAACAAAACAAAACAAAACAAAAAATCACACACACACACACACACACACACACACACACACACACACACACACACACACACAAAACCAAAGCAGCAACAACAACATCAACATATCCCCAGCCAATGGAAGGAAGAGGTGGAGGCTCTACATTCATTCCCATGATTGATTTCCTTCAGATATCAAAGGTTACAACTTCACCAGTCCCTTTCAAGTGCTCATATTTTCCAGGTTCTACAGTTGTCCAAAGCTGCTCAAAATCTCAGTTCAACATACAAGTAACGCACAGCCCCTGCTACTCCTGAGTCTCTCCACAACTATGCTGATTTTCTATAGTGCTCCCCATTTACAGATCGCTTTTCTAATATTCTTCCAATACCACCGTGTGGTTGCATAGTCTTTTTACTGTGGAAGCTGGTCTTAAAGGGCAGGGACACAGAACAGTCAAATGAAAGGTGTCAAGCATTACTTTGTTCTTCTCTCTCTAGTATGTGAAGCAGTAATAATTCTCAAGTAAAGTTGATGATATATCTTAGAAAGTACTACTAACACTCTAGTACATTGTGGCAGTTCAGTCTTAATTTAGATGAGCTGTCGAGACAAAAGTACTAGCAATCTCTCCTGCTTCCATCTCTTGGTAGAGTTGTAGGAAAACACGACCTTCAGCATCAATGTTCAAAGTAAATACAAACCATCTTCCAACAATTCTGACCAGCTTGGGGTACTCAATAGTGACTCTGTGTGAAGAGTACATTAGTTAAATAATTTCTCTTCAGCAGTCACCTGTAGTGACTGTCTCCTACATATGGCTTTGGGTCTTTGTGGTGTTTAGTGTATTGCTGTGAAGAACTGAACACTTATTATACATGGAATTTTATATCAAGGCAACCATTATGGTATTTGGAAAATAAAAGTAAAGATTTAATCTTAAGTGTGAATTCATGTCATCTTTCTTGATTATTTTCTACAATGTGGATACAGGTGAAGAACTCTAAGTTAATAAAAGCTACATTTTACTAAGCTGGAAAATGAAATAATGTAGCTTATCTTTATCAGTGTGTGGGCTTATGATACATACAATATGTAAGTGTGGTAAGAATGGGCATTTATAGTTTTACAAAGTAATTTATTTTGAGTTTCTTAGCTCTATTCTTACACCTTTTTTTTTTTTAACCATAGTTAAGTAAAACATTTCATTTGGATCCCAGGTCCATGACATGTAGCACAAACTGATTTCAAGTAATATGAAAAATTGCTTTCTCACATGAAAATAACTTTTGCATTCCAAATATAATAACTGAAGCATGTTTTATGTGTGCATATTTATTTAAACTAAAACATATTAATTGATAAGTGCAAGTTAAATGTTTTCTTAATATTTCTGGCAAAAATAATTAAATTACATCTGTAATTAGGTAAGTATAGGGAAAATCACTATGATCCTCTTGTAATCTTTTGGAATCTTATGAATTCATCTATAATCAGAGACCTGCTGGCATTGGTAAGAAGCCAGTGTCTACCAGTTAGCTGAGGATTCAATCACTTGGTAGATTGCCTGCCTTGCATTCATGAAATCCTGCATTCAATCTCTACTAACATAAACTGGACCCACTTGGCACAGGCCTACAATCAATACATGGGAGGAGGAATGGAGGGGAGAGGGCAGGTGGGAAGAGAGAGGAGGAGTGAGGAGGGGAGGGGAGAGAGCCATAGTTTTATTAAACCGGGAAATCTGATTAACAGAGAAACACAAATACCAACCCAGCCACAAAACCTTTGATTAACAGTGGAATCCTGCCTGCAAGCTAAGCTAGTGCAATGGTGTCACAAAGCACGTAGGAGTAACCAATCATAACCTGACTTGACTTAAGGCCCACACTATGAGGTGGAGCCTACACCCAGTACTGCTTGAGTGACCAACAAGATTAATTATTTTTTTCTGCTTTGTTCATTGCTATCTCCTTACTACTTCAACCTATATCCAAACAACTCCAAGCACAGCTGAGGACTCAATACACAGTTAAGCTTTATGTATTTCCATATGTACCAAATACCAGGTTTTAAAACAAATTACAGAAGCTCTACAAATATACTAGCTATAAAGAAATAGAATAGATCTGGCCCACAGAAAGCAAGCAAAAAGAATAAGTTTTATTATTATTAGCACAGCAATGGCTTACCTGGCATGTGGCAGTAAATCAATGGATTTTAATACTTTTTCCTTTCCTTCCCAATTTCTTTGATTTATATCCTATGTTGAATTTCTACCCTTGATTACCCCAAAGAGAATCACAGTCAAACAGAAAAACAAAGAACAGTGAAAAGGCTAAATATAGACCGCATAAGAAAAAATGTGTGCTCCCTGGATTATATATATATAATTAAATGCTGAATCATAATTCCACAAGAGAGATAAGAACTCAAGTAATGCCACAGGATTTTAAAATTTTATCATCTGAGCTGTAGAAATAGAGGGACTCATTTAAAATTAAACTGTTTTCACAATGATTCATTCATTTTAGAAACCCTTTAAGGACAAATGAATAAGGAACTACAGAGCAAAGGATTCTAAATCAGACAAAAATACAATTAATTAAGAGTCAATTAGTGGAAAAAAGCAACATAAGCAAAAACTGTAATATGAAATAAAATAGGCCCAAATAAATGTAAATGAATTCATAATTCCCAGGGGAATCAGTAACCAAATTAAGGAATGCCATTCTGAATAAAAACTAAAGTGTTAATATTGACTACCCAAGGAAGGACCATATGTAGTTGACTAATAAATACAGAGAACTTTATTCTAGAAATATAGGGAATATGAAAAACAAAAATAAAACAAAAGTTGATGTATATATGCTAGCATTAACAATACTTTTAGCGAAGAAGTATTATTGCTAAATATACAATATACAATAGGGTCAATGCTTCAGGAGGATACTTAATTCAGGGAGATACAGATACAATAATACAGGTTCATAATATCAGAGGTAAAATTTAATAGAAATTAAAATGAGATAAAATAAACACCAGCACCTATCCATTCTTCATTCATCTCTCTTAGTAAAAGAACAGATAGACCAAACAACAAATCACCAAAGACATAGATAATAAAAAATGATGTTTAAAAAGCATGCTCCAAGCCGGGCGTTGGTGGCGCATGCCTTTAAGCCCAGCACTTGAGAGGCAGAGGGAAGGGGATCTCTGTGAGTTCGATGCCAGCCTGCTCTCCAGAGCGAGTGCCAGGATAGGCTCCAAAGCTACACAGAGAAACTCTGTCTTGAAAAACCAAATAAATAAATAAATAAATAAATAAATAAATAAATAAATAGCATGGTCCAATGAGCATACAGGTATTCATGCAGCTAATCTAGATTTTCAACTTGGACGAGAGAGAAATGTCAGAGAGTCAAGCCAGGCATCCTAGCATGCCTGGAAAACTTTGTGGAAGTGATAAGATCATTCAGGAAGTTTCTTCTATTGCAGGAGTCAGCATCTGAAATAGAGGACTGGGAAGTGGAGCTACAAGCCTGATTTAATGGGTGTCACTGTGGTGCGACTGTGGGCTGTGACTTGCCCTGGTCCCTTCCTGAAGTGGCTCAGTCTTTGCTCTTCCACACCATAATGGGGCCAGCCCTGCTTCTTTATCCCCATGGTGGAATGCAATGGAGAATCTGAAACCATGAGCTGATGTGAGTCTCTTCTTTCTTTAGGTGAATTGTTAGGTGTTTGTGCACAGGGAGACAGATACACAGGCCACCAAAAACTACATGCTTTCCTTAGATAATTGCCTGCAAAGTTTATCAAACTGGGTTATAAGTGGAACAAAAAACACTGCATTGAAGCATTTGTTGTAATCCAGAGTGAATCGACCACAATGTTTTTTTTAATTTAAAACGAAACACACACACACACACACACACACACACACACACACACACACACACGTCTGACATAATTGCAATAAGTTGCAAAATTTTGCCATGTAGACAAATATGTTGCTTATTTTTTACACATCCTATTTTGGATAGTTACACTTGAGCTTTTTTCAACTTTGTTTGTGTTTTGTTTTTAAGATTCAGGCTCTTAAAAGTGGAAGCAAAATAATTGGGATTTACTTTATAATAGAACTACTAACATTAAAATAACAAAAGGAAGGGGAATTATAAATAAATAAATTAGAGGCAAAGCTTCCATAAACATAAATGCTATGCTCCTATGTAAAATGTGAGCAAATTAAATAGATGAATATTTAATACATTAGTACATATAGAAACATCTTTTCAAATTTTCTTTATTGGTTAATTTACAGTTTCACAGATTCTAGTATGTTATAGCTACTTTCCATCTATACTTTCTCCCATCTCTCTCACGCCCCAGTCAACCACTTTACCAGAACTTTTTCCAGATTCATGGCTTTGAATTTAATTACTTAAAAGTATTTATTATTATTATTATTATTATTATTATTATTATTAAATGTATGTATGTATGTATAGTGTATATGTGTGAAGGTATGTACATTTGTATGTTTGTGCACTGGCACACTTATCAGGGCTTTCTAGTGGCGATCAGAGAACAATTTTGGAGAATCCATTATCCCCATTTTCATGGGTTCTATGGATCAGACTCGGTGTCCAGCTTGTACAATACATGTTTTTAACCTTTGGAGCCTTCTCAATGGCAGTAATTATCATAGGTTATTTGTATATACCACAGTAAAGAAAAAATTGAGATATAAAAAAACAAACAACACAATTAACTGCATGACAAAGTATTAGAGAAAAAATATAATTTATTACAAAAATATTATATTTGACAAAAGGTAATGCCAGTGGTGATTTTTAAATAAACATATTACTAGAGTTATCAGAGACTTTCTTAATCAATTACAATGACTTAATACCATTACAGTTCTATTAAATATAAATTTCAGTGATATGTTGAGCATTTTCTTCCTGAGTTACACAGCAGCACATCATAGTCATATATTTATGAATGTTTATTTAACATTCGTAAAGAATTCTATGCATAGAAATAAAATCAGAGATGAACATAAGACAGAAAATGTTGAAGAGGAAGAAACAATAGCAATTGCAAATATGTTATGCCATGATGACTTTCTTAAAAGAATTGCAGACACACTAAGAATTCTGCAGACAATTTCACAGACTATTTGGCTACAAGGGAAATGGGTAACACAAAAGTAAAGAATAAAAACAAAATTAAATCTATGATATGATAATTACATATGTAAATGATAATTGAGAAGATAAGGTCATGAGGTTGAGAGAAAGAGGCACTCATAGGAGGAAATGGAAGCCATAGTGTTTGGACTGGAAATGGTAAAAATATGGAACTTATGTCTGACATTCTAAAAGACAAAAGAAATATAAGATGTGAATAACTAGGTACAGACTTAATGATGATACAAAAAATGTCTACATAGAAATCAACAAGGTACTGATTTTTTTTGGTTTGGTTTGGTTTTACAACACTGAGACTCAAACCTAGGAATTTTACCTAAACTAAGTGCTCTACCACTAACCTAAATCCTTTTCACAGAATCAATAAAATTTTCTAGGAAAACTTTAAAAGGCCATATAAATGAAAAAATAGGTCACAAGCATCATTTAGTAGGTTAAATGCACAGAGTCAATAAAGATACTCAATCTCATCCACTGTGGAGGAAATATAAAGTAAAAATAATGAAATATATTTCCTTGGATTAGATGACATTTTAAATCACAGTACTAGTAATTGGCAAAACTGGATGAATTATGGGATTCTAGTCAAAAGACAAATTAAACTAAGTATTATGGTAGATTATTTTTGCTGAAAAATTTGAGAATATTCTATGTGGTATTTTTGATCCCAAGTTGGAAAAAATCCTAATGTTGATTTTTTTTAAAATGAGAAATATATACTAGGAAAGTACATCACATGTTCTATTGAATAGCATAAAATATAACCTTATAAGGAATTAAACTAATATAATGTCACAGATGAATCTCAAAATTCAATAGTAAGTAAATAGGACCTGCTACAAAATAGTGTATTATATAATAGCATTAACTAAAAGTAAAAATTTAGCAAAAAAGAAAAAAGTGGTGATACATGTCAGAACATGGTCATGAATGGAGTCATGTGACGACACTTCAGAGTGCTTTGAGAAAACTCAAATAAATAAATAAATAAATAAATAAATAAGCAAAAAAAAGACAAGTGTCTTGTGACCTTAGCTTCTTCAAAGTTTTAGAATGTTCTTGGAATGGGATTTTGTGCACCCTCCAAGTGTAACTGATAGGAGTGCATTTACTCCAGATTATTCATTACAACTGGCTATTGCTATTTGTTTATGTTCCATATGGTGCTTGTCTGCAATGCACAGCTTGCCCATGTGATTGTACACCTAACCTCAAGTGACTCCTTTTAACGCCCAGTGTATAAATTGTGTGATGCTCTGAATAAAATTGGCTATTGCATGAGACTTTAGTTTGTCAAGTTTTCAGGTGCCACTCTTCCAGGTTCCACCACCTCTAGAACAGTAAGCAATACAAATCACGGTTGTGCTTTTAGGGGGTGATACTACCACAGAAGGAAATCATTGAGGGTTTAATATTTTACTTCTTGTCTACCTGTTGGTTTGTTCAGAGGTAAAGTTTGATTAATATGTGTGATTCTTAATTTTGACATGTGTGTGTTTCAAAAAATACTTAAAATTAATATACCAATTCTACCTTTCATCAGCATGTATCACCTCTGTTTATAAAAAAGGAGAATGATCTCAAGTGCCATCTAATAAATCCACTGTTATTCTATCAATATCTAATAGTCTCTGCTTACAATAATATTCTATACTCTTGGGGCTGCTAATACCTTTTCCAGAAGAGTACTCTACCTCCTAGAACCTCTCTGTAATCATTGCATTTCTTACAGTATACAGGGTGCACAACTCTGTCTTTTTCTCTAAATATAGCCCATACAGTAGGGATGTTTTTGTAATTTTATTTTATTAATAAATTATGAAAACTAATATTCACATCTTTGCATTTTTAATCACTGATATATTTGGGGATATATCTGAGATATAACTACACACTTTGATAATGCAAGAAAGCACTATTTCAAATTTTAAAACTAGACTGCCTATCTTTTGATTTACTTTAGGCAACTTAGGCTTCTAGAACCAAATGCTATAAACCTGAAAGCTTGTACACAAAAGAAGTTTATTTCTCACAGTTTTCTCAAGGCTGCACAGTACCAGATAAAGGCTCTGGTACCAGGTTCACCGTGTGTCAGGTAAAGACTTTTTTTTTAAGTTCACAAATGGAAGACTCCCCTTTCAGAGGGTTTTCATATGGTAGAAAGAATGTGGGGGTTCTCTATGATGCTTGCTATAGAGAAACCATCAAAAAGTTTCTACCATCAATTTTCCCCAAAGTACATGGAATGCAGTTAGAATGGATGTCTAGCTGTCACCTGGTGTCATCACACTGAGGATTAAAATATGTTTCTTGAGCCACAAAAACATTCAATTGTCTGCACTATGCTAACTCATAATAAACAGGATTCCCACAGATATTTTGTCATTCAACTTAACAATTCACTATTCTTCCTTAAGAGAAATACAACTTTCCCAGAGGAATTGTTATGACCTGTGCTTTTGGAAATGGCCTATATATTTTTGTCCTTAAATAAAGAATGTGTGCAACTCCCTTGTGAGATGGGAATGACTGAGAAAATTTCATGATTGAGTGAGTGACATTTCTGTGATTTCCCCTAAAGTGTCCTCCTCCTTTCTTCTCACCTCTGTGGTTTGAAAGTGGGCTCAAACTCAGGCTCTGTCTGCAAAGTATGTGTCCACAGAGGTATGAAAAGATTATAAAATCCGGACTATGAATTTCAATGATCTCTTGGTCTTCCCATAGGAAGGGAAGGAAATTACTGAAAATTATGTTTTATTGAGCTAATGAGGCTCACTGGAAAAAAGGTGTAGTTTTGCTTTCACTATTTCGCTGAAGCAAGCAATGGGGATTACAGCTCATCTTGCATATTCCTTCATCATTTAAGCCATAAATCAGAAAAATGTAAAAGAAACTCAAAATCTGTACATCAAAGAAAATAGGTGAGTGAACTTAACATTCTCTGGACACTTTCTTAAATAGTACATTAAAATTTCATAAGCATTTTACCAAATAAGTATTACAAGAAATTTTAGGTCAATAAATCACATTCAGTGGGCTTACACATATGTCCAGAAGCACACAACTCATACATGGCTGAAGTAGATGTCAAAGATTACAGTCCTAGCAATTTGTATAGGTTGCTACTGCTGAATTGTAGAAGTGGGTAACTAGAATATTCACTTGATTTCTTTTTGTTGAGTATTTTGCAGCTTTTTACTATGATGCTAATCATATAATTTATGATAGATGAAGTTTGCCTTGTATCAAGCCTTGTTTGCATTATAATGCATGTTTCCTATTGAAAAGTGTAGAATAATACAGATTTATATTATGGACATGAAATTAGAATGTTTATAATTTGTTGATCATATTTCTGGTTTTCCATAGAAATTGTTGAGGAGAAAACAATAAACATTTTGAAGTAAATTTCTAAAATGTTAATTTATCTGTTTAATGTGTGTGTGCTTGAACATATGGGCTTCATGTGTGTGCCGTCCCAGCAGAGGTAAGAACTGGGCAGAAGAGGTCAGAAGAAATCTCCAGGAACAGGAATTAGAGGTTGCAGTGTGCCACTGTGTGGATGTTGGGAACCAAACCTAGGTTTTTAGCAAGATCAGGCAGTACCCTAAACTGCTGAGCCATCTCTGTTCTTTCAAAGTGAAATTTGATAATAAAGTTTATTATAAACCAAATAACTACTTTATATAATCTGGTACATTACTTAAGTTGCTGGAAAATGTTCACAGTGAATAGAATTATGGATCTTTAAACAGAACAACTTAATATTGTCATATTTAAAAAAATCTAACATACTATTGAGTATAATAAATATTATTTTATAGTGATGAAAAAGTGCCACAAGATAAGGTTCAGACATCATGACTTGTATATAGTACCAACTTCAAAAATAAAAAAATATAAGTATATTTTAGAATTGATAAACAAATAAGACAAACTATGTACAGCATGTTTCAGAAGATAATGAATGCTCCTTGTGATGGCAACCTTTTCTAAGAGGTAATTCAGGGATACAGATTCTCCACCATAGATTTGGCCATAGTTTAATGTATTTTCACATTTTGCACTGCAAAATATCAGACTTTGGAAAGGGAAAACATCTGTTTTGTTTTTGTTTTTGTTTTTGTTTTGCATGGGAATGTGTCAAGAGCCATGTATGGGAATGGAATTGTTCATTACTACTCATATTTAGCTGTTAGAGCTTGGTTATGAGGCCACAACAGATGCTAGAGTATTTCAAACCACGTGCCTATGCAGAAAGGGAAGCAGGTGTGGTAAAGTCTTAAACAGGCCTTGAAAACCTGCTGACTGAAACTTTACACATATCAGTATTATGTACTTTACCCATTAAGGGACAGATATAAATCTCTTTCTAACTTCATATGGAAAAACAAAAACAAAAAACCCAGGAGAGCTAAGACAATTCTGAAAAATTAAAGAACTGCTATAGGAATAATCATCCCTGATTTCAATTTGTAATACAAATTGAATATCAATAAAATCAAATATCAATAAAAATCACATAGGTTTGGCATAAAAAGAGACACATCTGGAATTGAATGGAAGACCCAGATATAAATTCACACACCTATGGACAATTGATTCTTGATGAAGATGGCAGGAATACACACTGGGTAAAAAGAAAGCATTTTCAAAAAATGATCTCTAAAAAACCCACACTGATGCTAGGGCAGAAAGTCACTCTCTGAAAATGGACAGAGGGACTTCATTGCCGAGGTCAACATCCACACAACTCATTGAACATAGAAAGCTTGAGCTGCTATTTGCATGGAGCCTTCACCCCTATTTTCTAGTCTCTTTGGTGTAAATACAGCCACAAAATACCCTCCACCTCCACCTGGCAATGGTTGCACAGCACTTATGTGAGTGGCCAACCAATCTTTGGTTTATTTTGTAGACCAAGATTAGAAAAGAATCCCTTGTAGGACACTGCTTGAATAGCCAGGAACCACAAATTGGATAGCCCAGAGATCCATGGTAGAATGAAACACAACTTAAAAACCAGTCAGTGAAACAATTTCTAACTAATCTGCCATACTCATTGAACATTGCCTTCTCAAACTGATATCAGAGAGGCTTCCTCCAGCAGCAAACAAGAGCAGGTGCAGAAACCCACAGACAGACATTATTCCGAGAGAAGACTATAAATTGTAGATCAGCTTCAGGTCCCTCCCTTGAAGATGGGGAAACACCACTGAAGGATGAGGAAAGATTGGAGGAGTCAGAAGGAAAGGAGGACACCAGAAGAACATGGTCCAAGGAATCGACTAAACAGGGAATTATATGGGCTCACAGACACTGAAGGGACAAGCATTGGTCTGCACCAGGTCCTCTGCATATGTTATGAGTGATAGCTTGGTGATCTTATGAGATTCCTAACAGTGGAAGCAGGTATATCTCTGACTCTTTTGCCTGTTCTTGGGACTGTTTTCCTTCTGTTGGGTTTTTGTGTGCAGCTTTGATATGAAAGCTTATGGCTTGCCTTATTATAGCTTGTTTTGTCCTATTGGTTGTCTTTTCTTGGAAGCTTGCTGTTTTCTGAAAAAGAAACTGAGTGGGAGTGGATTTGAGGGAGAAGAGTGTTTGGAGGTGGCTGGGAGGAGTGGAGGGAGGAGAAACTGGTTTATAGGTACCGTATGAGAGAGGAATATATTTTCAATAAAAAACAACTAAACAAACAAACAAATAACAACATAAGAAACTTAACCCACACATCAGTCCTACTAACTTCATCCCTTAAGGACAGATGAAAAACTCTTCTCATCTACAATTTTAGTTCATTGGAACTGCAAAAACAATTTATCCAAACCTGAAGTTGAATTTTGATGTGAAAAAATAGCTTTTGTAAATGTGTTTTAGATATGGATTATTTGTGTTTATTTATTATTGTGTAATATATTAGTTTAAAAGGGTCAGTGCAATCACTTTTTCAACTTGCCTACTAAGGCTAACAATGATTCCTCTTTCAGAAGCAAAAGAGATGAATGTGGCACTGTGTCAATCACTGCAGACTGTGTTTGGCAGACACTAACCAACCGATAAATAAATCATGAATTTATTCAGTTGTTATTAATGTTTGACTATAAGTTCTTTATATTTATATGATACAAATTCATGTGTAAACAGTTAAATAAAAACCATTAGATCACATCTGCAAACCAATTTTATTTAGATTTCATAATCTATTAACTTTTCTGAAAGAGATCCCTTAACCTAACCCTCAAAAAGAATTAGGATGCTTAGGAGATCTGGCTGTGGTGTAGTGTAGAGTTAAACAGTCCCTAACACTGAAAGAGAACAAAAGTGCATATGATTGGAAACTGACATAGCTTCTGTCTACCCAGTTTAAGATGATCTATTAATATTTATACATACTGAGAAGAACTTCTCTTCTGAAGAGTACAATAGATAGAAATGTTGTTTGAATTTGGATAGGCACAAATTGGAAATAGTATAATTTTAAACCTCTTAACAAAACCTATTTTAACCTCAAGCCTTTCAAAAATGTTCCATATCCCAGAGAGGTCTGTGAACTCTTCTAGAAGGATGTCATGCATTTTTAAATCAAAATATTGTCTCCATGCCTAGGAACTTTATCTCTATTGTGGGACTGCTGTGCTCATTACTGTTTGGAGCTCTAAAAAGACCTACTTTGAGATATGAAGAATGCATATGCATACATTTATGCCAACATTTCCCTTGTAGGAAAGAGTTTCTGTGTATTGAGAACTGCCAAATCTCTACACATGACACAAAGGCAAGGCATGTTTTGTACCTGACTGAACTGCACCTGTATTTTAAGAAAAAAGTTTAAACCAGACTCTGTTTTGACATTATTGTGGACAAAGATGAATAAATTGCTTTAAAATAGAATAATCAGAATTTATGGTCAAGACAAGCTTCTATCTGTAAAATCCCTTTGTACTGAAGAAGTATAGATTAAAGATTAAATTTCAAAGCATAAGGTGCTGGGAAGATTACTCAAGAATTAAGCTCACCTCTGTCTCTTGCAGAGGAGGTGAATCATTTTCCAGAACTCACTTTGGGTGGTTCAAACCTGATTATAACTCCAGCTCCAGGGAGATCTTGCAAGTATAACCTCTGTGGTTACCAGTATATACATACACACAAACAGATACACACACAGTGATACACCAAACATGCACACACATACCACATATATACATAGATAACCCAAATACACACACATATATAACACATCTCACAAACATGCACAATACACACATACAAAGACACATAGACATATCACACATATTTGCTCATATTTACTGGTGATTTCTTATACAACACACACATTTATGCAAACAAACTACATATGTACCCCACACAAATATACACATAGCAAACACAAATACATGTACACTATATACTCTCACATATACACATACACACAAACCACACACATACACATACACCCCACAGACATATACACTCAAAGACAAACAGCACACATCATGCACACATATATATATGTACATAAATGAAAACATACCACACACATACACACACACACACACATACACACACACACACACACACAGAGAGAGAGAGAGAGAGAGAGAGAGAGAGAGAGAGAGAGAGAGAGGGAATCTATTAACAACCAATGAATGCTGAGAGAGGAAGAAGTCATCCCAAGGAAGCAGTTCATCAATTGGTTATCTAATACCAAATGGTCAGCTCATTTCTATAGCATCATAGAAATTGAATAATTTGTATTTATGTGTTGTATTTATAAGGGGGAGCAAGAAGGGGTACTTGGGGGTTGATGGAGAAATTACGTACTTATAATCTCAAACAATAAAGGAAATAATTTTTAAAATCAATAAAAAACTTCTGACTAAGAAAAAAATAAATTTAGTTACATTCCCGGCATAGACAATTTTTCAGTGAACATCTACAGGTACTTGCTGCTGTCCTTGGTATACTAACCTCTTCTTATTCTATTCTTCTGTGAGGGTCTTTCCCAGTAAACATACAGAGTCTATACAGAAGCTGATGTCAATGTGGACAGTGTGGGATGAGTTATGTAAACAGCTGGTATATATGCTTATAATATGCAGTTATTGTATCATATTTTTAAAGAAAACTACTGTAAGTCAAATCACAATTGGTAAAAACAGACAACTGTTACTGATGAGAGATATAATTATAAAAATTTAAGTATAGATCTAGTATGAAAACTTTATTCGTTTCCTAAGATGGCACCTTCAGTTAAAATTCTTTTGCTAACATGTTATACAACAAACTGACTAAATGCTTGATCTAATATTTAAGTTGTTGTTTTAATATTTCCCTATCTTATTAACTGAAAGTACCATAGTATAAATCATTTCACTCTTTTTTTCTTTAAGTGTTCCCTTTTTACTCTGCTATTCTCAATCCCTCTCTTCTATGGCAGAAAATATTATTAATCAGTCAAAATGGTAATTCTCTCTTTAATTCTGCAATGTCTTGAGTGAAGAAAAGATGCAGAAATAACTGTTAAACCTTTTTAGATATAACATCTGATGTCAAGATTAACATTGTAAATTAAAAACTTGTTTACTTCAGTAAATGCCATTTCCTTACATAGAGAATGTATGATTAAAAACAATTACAATATATATTTTATTTCCAAGGGTTACCTGCCAACTATATCATGTTTGCCACTCTGAATCTTCTTTTGTGCTTTCCTTTCATGACTGAAAGCCTCTTCTCATCTTTTCTGTACTAAGTGCTGCTAAAACACTTGAAAATTTATTGTGACTTAAATTTCATGGTCTTGTATCTCTTTATTCACTAACTGATCTGTAGCAATCTTGCAGCTCTACAATTAATAGCAATGCACTCTGCTGTCTGCATGATTCTGAACTAGGTATTAGTTGTATTCAATCTAGGTCATATGAAGACTTATGCCACTTATCTTTAATAATCTCAAAGGGCAAAAGCCTTCATTTTGCACTGTAAAATGTGCCAAATGTACATAATCACATATATGTATACTTCATGATGTAGAAGTTTAACTACAACTTGATTTTGATCTTGTTGATATAAATACATGTCAGAATATGCATAAGAACAAATACTAGTTAAGCTTCTGAGTTATTCAGCATCGTAACTAGAACACAAATTCAATAGGCAGTTTCTTTCACAGATGAAACAGCTTGTACATATGTATCTGGGAATATATCTATATGTGTGTGTGTGTGTGTGTGTGTGTGTGTGTGTATGTGTGTGTGTGTGTGTGTGTGTGTAGAAGAGGACAGGATGAAGTTTAGGGAGAGGAAAGGGAAGGATGAAATTATATATTATAAACTCAAAAAGTCAAAAAAATAATTTTTAAAAATCCTTGGACGTAGATGTTTCAAAACAAATTTTATAATTACATTTTTAAATATGTGGACTATATTGCAATGTGGGTTTGTTCTAGAGGAAACATAACCTTGAATCAACTCCCTCTTAGCCAAGATGTCTTATATAACTGCTAAAGCAGATTTTAAAATTCCACACTAGTAAATTGATTTTGAAATGCATGTAATTTAATGAAGTTTTTAGTCTATTCAGAGTCATGAATATAATTTCTGTACAGATTTCTTTAGCAATACCTTATATAGTCCATAATTTCTATGTTTACTTGGCTGTTGTTTTATATTGATTTCTTTTTTTGTTATGATCATATTTGTTATTTGTTGGAAATATAAGCTTAATATGGGATTTAACTGGAAGTAGAGAGAATTGATGTATAACAGATGTCCAATTTCAAAGTCAAAATGACCTCAAAGCAAGTTGTTTTTATGAAATACATATGGTCATATTTATTATTAGAAGTGAATTTGTGTCACTCATCTACCAACAAGCATGTCCAGGTATGTTGATCAACTGAGGCAGTGAGACCAGGGTGGCATACTCATTTGACTGTCTCAGCCTCAGTTCTCACAAGTGTTATATCTACCTAGAATCCTAAAATACATCCTTCACAAATAGTGCCTTTGCACATGTAATTCAACAAATGAGGTTATAAAGCTCTAATTCTAGTATGACTGATTTTTCTCAAAAGAAAAAGGAAGCCTGAACACACAGAACTAAGAAAGAGAGTCAAATGACATCATAGCAGAATTTGTAGGATGTTTTTGTAATCCACATGATAACAGTGGTTTGAAATCACCAGACATTAGAAAGAAGAAGAAAAAATGCTTTCTCAGGTCTTGCAAAAAGAATAGAGCCATAGAAAAATTCTGGTTTAATACTTCTAGTTTATAAAACTAAAGTCCAAGAAATAACCATATTTTAGACTCAGTCTATGGTGTTTTAAACAGTGGTGCCACGAAATAGTACAGAAACTCAACACTTTGAACTGGTCTCTTAACATTCTCTAAGCTCTTCAGAATTTAGTTCTAGTCAAGACAGGGCTATTAGCACCTTTTCAAAGACCCACTGGTGCGGCGTCCACCCTTGACCAGCAAGAACGACGCCACACCGAGGAATCTTCTTCAACACAGTTTAATCAGGAACCTCTTTGCTTTTACGGTGTATAATGGCGGCGGCCCCGGGTTGAGGGAGACGGGGCCTGATATAGTCTACATCTACCAATCACCTAACCCTAGGTGGCATGCCAGGATAGGTTGTCTCCAAGCAGAATTAAGAGGATACATGACCTTTACTAAATTTGGAGTTGTTTACCACAGAGAGCGCTTGCCGTCGGGCTGGCGGAGGGCGGAAACCGGCGTCATCTTTTGGGTGCGGTATTCTGCAGCTCCCTACACACTGGGTTCTAGTTCTTTTCATTCTGTTTGGACTCTGTTGCCTCCAATTAAACAAATGAGTAGAGAGTACACCTAGAAGCTCCAGAATTCAAGTCAACCTGCTCTTTGAGGAAGGTGACTTAGCAGTTAGATTTCTCACACCTACCATCTTGATTGGTACCATATTCTTTTGTATATGTGAAAATACCTAAGATCAGGTCTCAAGAATGATAGTTATCTGTGTGTTGGTGGCTCATGCCTTTAATCTCAGCACTTGGGAGGCAGAGGAAGGCAGATCTCTGTGAGATCATAGGCCAGCCTGTTCTACAGAAGGAGTTCTATGACAGGCTCCAAAGCAATACAGGGAAACCTTGTCTCGAAAAACAGAATGGTAGTTGTACTAAAGTAAGCAATTTTTTCAGTCAAATACAAGTTTTTGGCTTTATCTGTATGTGTGAATTCATACGTTGGTGCTCATCCATGTCATTCTGACAATGCCAAAGGAGAACAGACCTCTAGACCTTCCACCATCAATGTCCAAGACAGTCTCTTAAATGGCTTCCACAAAACCCTGTTTTGAAACCCTGATCTCAAATTCTCTTATCATTGCAGTTAGTCCCTGTTTTCAGTAACAGCCTTATATTGTCCTTTAATATGAAAGACAATCTCAGTGCTAATGCATCCATTCTTCCTGGTCCTGCCATGGACTCTTTGTGTATCTATTACATATTATGATTTTAGAAGATGGTATATATAATTGAAATAAGGTGATTATGTTACAATGAGTTTAAATAAGAAATCATTGGGAATGCTTATTATTCTTGCTAACATTTACTAGCCTGACAAATATGGCAACAACCATAGATATTGAAGGCAGTAAACATGGGCAGAAGGATTGAAGAAAAGTTCGAAGCATATTGTTGTAAGCACATAAAATACAATTCATTAGGCAACATTAAAGACAAGCATATGAATATTGTTTTGACATTAAACACTTTCCAAAGAATTAGGGAAGAATAATACATATTTTTAGTGTCTTTTTTCCCATTGGGTGGAAGATACCAAACTGACTAAAATGACTTGAAAAGCTGGTTCCTGGACATGATGACATAAAGAGAAAAAAGTAGTGCCAATGTAACATGAAATCTTCAAAGGATGTCCTGCCTGGCTGATTAACAATAAATACATATATTCTTCGCTGATATTTACTGGTGATTTATTATACAACATGTGGCCCTAAGATTTTCTGTAACATTCTGTTAATTAAAATTTTTATAAACCAAGTCTCTAAAAAGGGTGACATCAGGTATTAATAATTAGGAGGAAAGAAAAAATTAAAGAAATATATTAGAAAGAGGTATGCTTTAAGGTAAAGAGATATTCTTCAAGGCTCATCCATATATACACAAGTAGATGAATTTAATTTGTGGAGCTTTCAACATGGCTTAACTGGTAAAAGCATTTCCCTTGCAAACCTGATAATCTAAGATTGATGTGTAAAAACAACATAAAAAAGCCAGATGTGGTAGCTGGCATACATCTAAAATCCCAGCACTCATTCAATGAGATGGAAAGTAGAAACAGAAGAGTTCTCCAGAGTCAACAAGCCTCATTGGATAGCTAAATAGGAACACACTGTATACCAACAGAAACAGTGAAGAGGCATTGCCCTAGTAAGGTTAATTGAGAAAAACTAGAATCCAGTTGTAAAGTAGGAAGAGGGATGAGAAAAGTTGTCAAGACTGTGCTGGAGAAAGCTACAGAAACATATGACCTGACCAAGTGAGAGCACCGGGACCCCAGTTGTAAAGCTGGGAACCAACATTGGACCAAACCAAGCCCTCTGAATGTGGGTGCCAGTTAGGAGGCTTGGGCTGTCTATGCAACCTCTAACAGTGGAACCAATATGTATTCCTAGTGCATATATAGACTTTGGGAGCCCATTCCCTGTGAGGGATACTATTTCAGCCTAAATACACGGAGGGAGGCCTAGGCCCTCCCCTAAATGATGTGACAAACTTTGATGCTCCCCATGGAAGGCCTCACTATCTTTTGGGAGTGGGTAGGGGTGCACTGGGAGTCAGTGAGTGGCATGGGAGGATGGGAGGGAGAGGGAATGAAGGGATTGATATGTAAAATAGGATTGTTTTTAAATAAAGAAAAAATAAATACACACAGAGACTTATTATTACATATAAATGTCAGGCCTTAGTCTGGCTTGTTTCTTGGCAGCTTTCTGTAACTTAAATCATCCCAACTACTTTTTGGCTCTGGGCTTTTAATTTTCTCTGTTTCTGAATATCTTTTCTTCCCTTCTTATTCCATATTTGACTGTGTGACTAGGTGGCTTCACCCTTCTTTTTTCATCCTTCCTTGATCTTCTCCCAGATCTCTCTCCTATTTATTCTCTCTTCCTGCCAGCCTCACCTATCCTTTCTCCTGCTTGCTATTGGACATTCAGCTCTTTATTAGACCAATTAAGTTTTTTTAAGACAGGCAAAGTAACACAGCTTCACAAAGTTAAACAAATACAAAAGAATGGAATACATCTTTGCATCATTATACAAATATTCTACAAAATAAACAAATGGAATACATCTTAAAATAATAGTCTACAACAAAAGACTACAAGGGGAAACAGAAACAACTTTGGTTCAAAAAATATGGGCTGTGCAGAAAGATTCTTTATTATAAGTTGTGAGGTTTCTTAATTAAGATCAACCCTGGAAATTCATTGCTACTGCATAATGACTAATGGACTTGGACAGCATTATGCTAAGTGAAATATGTATGGCAAACAAAGAGTAATATCCCATGACCACACTTGTATATAGAACCCAGAAACACAGAACTCACACTCACAGTTGAGAGTAGAAGAGAAAACAACAGTGGAGGATGATTAGAAGATTTTAGCCAAAGTTTAAAATATTGCTGTCCTCAGTTGAATTTTGTTAGAAATAATAAAATGTAAATTTCCCTGTTCTTCTACAAAATGGCTGTGAAGTAATTTATATACTAATTTGCTTAATCTAGTTATTCCTTAATGTATACTTATTTCAAAACATTATGTTATATAGGTTCTTTTTATTTGTAAATTTCAAAATTGATTTGTTTTGTTTCTTATAGCACAAGTCATTCTATGATATAAATTATAATTTGTAACACTAAATGGAAAGTTTGTTAAGCTCTCTGAAGTTTTAGAATACAACCCTTTTCTGACTACCTTCTATATTTTAGTGCCCGACTTCATGTTTTCTCTGTGAAGAATTCTAAATGACCTTAACCTGGTGCCTTTTTATCCTTCCTGCCTTTTGAGCATCTGGAATTGAGTAAATCTTGCTACCTATAGTCACTTTGTCTGTACACAGATTTCTAAGGCTACTGGAATGAGCATTCTGAACCAGAGCCAAGTGACAACACTACACATTTGTGGTCACCTGTTGATCAGTGTTCTCACTGTGATTTCAATTGAACTGTGTTTAACTAGATGATATTCTTTCTCATCTCCTACAAGAAGTATTCATGTCATATACTTGGTTTCTCTTTGTTGGCCTTTCTTTTATTCTCAATAAATCAGGTACTCTATGTCTTCACAAAGACAATCCATCAAGAACTAGAAGTGAATCCCAATACTGGAATCCAAGAAAGCAAAAATTCTGTCTCTATATACATGTTTTCTTCTCATTGAATTGGAAGTTCTTTGTTTCAGATCCTTCATTCATCTTGCATTTTTGAAGAACAAGTATTGAATTTTCAGGGCTTCATGTTATTAGCTATCTTATATTCTTCTAAAACATGATGTTTTCATTCTTTTGTCCTTTTTTAAAAAATTTAAATTTGAAGCCAGCTTCTTTTGCATGTCAATCCCAGTTCTCTCTCCCTCCCTGCCTCTGCTGCCCACCACCGACCCACTATCCCATCCCCTTTCTGCTCCCCATGGAGGATGAGGCCTTCCATGGAGGAATCTTGAAATTCTGTCATATCATTTGGAGCAGGGCCCAGACCCTCCCCAGTGTGTCTAGGCTGAAAGAGTATCTCTCTATGTGGAGAGGGCTCCCAAAGTCCATTTGTGTACTAGAAGTAAATACTGATCCACTACCATTGGCCCCTTAGATTGTCCAGACCTCCAAACTGACCTCCTCATTCAGAGGGTCTGGAACAGTCCTATATTGGTTTCCCAGCTCTCAGTCTGGGGTCCATGAGCAACCCCTTGTTTGAGTCAGCTGTTTCTGTGCCTTTCTCCAACCTGGTTTTGACCCCTTTGCTCATCACTCCTCCTCTCTGCAACTGGATTCCAGAGTTCAGCTCAGTGTTTAGGTGTGGGTGTATGCTTCAGCTTCCATTAGCTACTGGATGAAGGCTCTAGGATGGTATAAAAGGTAGTCATCAATCTTACTACCAGAGAAGGTCTTTTAGGACTCTAAGAACATATTCAGTTTCCTCCTAACTATGCAGACATTTTATCTAATATAATGACCACACCAAGCAAAACAGAATCTCTTTCAAATAACAATAATGAGAGCATATATATATATATATATATATATATATATATATATATGCAACAGAAAAATAGAACAGAAATAAAACCAAAGCAGAAATAGATACCACTAATGGGGTGCAAGCTGCTTCCTTTATTTTGTTTTGTTTTGTTTGGAAGTACCTTTAGCAGTATCTATGTAACTGAGTTTACTAAAACAAATATATTTGTTTCTATTAGCCTAAAACTGGAAATTACCCTTTAACTATACTTAAATATACATAAATGGTAAATGCAAAAGTTCATTTTTTTCAGTAGCAGCAGCTAGAGAAAATCTGCATTAAATCCCTCAATGCTTTGAAGCCTGAAGCTGCGATGAGTCTATACCATGGCTGCTCTCTCATCCAGTTTTCTTCTTCCATTCTCCCTCACCAGCGTGGTTTCAGGCATATTAAGTTTCTAGCTGTCCTTTAGATGTGCCAGGCAATACTCTTCCCTGAATTTTGGTTCTCTACCTTTCTTGTACAAAACATAAATTGTAGAGTAGGTTTTTGCATGTGCATGTGCATAACTGTTTGGTTACACTGAAGCATCAAACACAGGTCTTCATGCATGTTACAAAGCTGGTCTATCAGTGAGCTACAAATAGCCCCCAAACCCCAACGTCTTCTATGAAGATGTTGATTTTCTCTTTTATTCATTGATAACTGTCTGAGTTAGTGTTGGTGTATTTTTAGACTTAATACAAGTTTAAATCAATGAATAAAGAAGTAAATGTTTAGGTAAAAGGTATACAAATGGAGAGCATGCTTTCTGTGACTAGTGGAAGTATACAGGTACATGTTAAATGAAAAGAGAACATGGGAACAGATGTAATATAAATTGATTTTTGTATGCAAAGTGGAAAACAAATATTGAGACACTTGATTGTCACATCGAGTTTCCATATATGTAGCTATCTATTACATGTATCTGTATCCTCTACCTATGTCTATATATGGTATAAAATTTGTAAAATATTATATAAAGAATAAAAATATACATGTTGATAAATATGTTTACACATAGTTTAAACTCAGTTCCCTGAGTCTATTTGTTAAGGAGACGGAAATAAAGCTAGTGGGATGTTGCTACCATGATAGAGGAGGGCAATTAGCTGTCTTTAATGGGCAGCTGAAAATCTCTTTTGTATATATTAAATATGGCAGTTTCTCAGAAAATTGGGAATCAGTTTACCTCAAGACCCAGCTATACCACTTCTTTGCACATACCCAAAGGAAACCCTACAATACCACAATGACACTTGCTCCACTATTTTCATAGCAGTTTTATTAATAATAGCTAGAAAATGGAAACAACCTAGATGTCCCTCAACCAGGAAATAGATTAAAAAAATGTGGTGCATTGACACAATGGGATATTATTCAACTATTAAAAACAATGACTTGAAATTTGCTGGCCAATGGATGGAAATAGAAAATACAATCCTGAGTGAGGCAACCGAAACCCAGAAAGACAAACATGGTATTTTCTAACTAGTAAGTGGATATTAGCTGTAAAGTAAAGGATAACCATGCTACAATTCACAGGCCCAGAGAAGCTAAGTAACAAGGAGGGCTCAAATGATAACACATGAATCTCACTGTGAAGAGTAATTTGGATAGATATTGTCTCTGAATGGGGAAGGGGTCTGGATGATGAAGATGGGGGGAGAACAGGAGGAATCATGTGGGAGGAGGATGGAGAGAGAGTACTGGGAGAGACAACTGGAATCTGGGGCTATCTTTGGGAGGAAGTAGAAACCTAGTGTAATGGAAACTCCCAGGAATCTATGATAGTGACCCTCGCTAACATTCCTAGCAAATAGGAGATAAGGAGCCTGAACTAGCCATCTTCTTTAACTAGACAAGATTTTCAGGGGAGGGATTAGGACACCAACCCAGCCAGAAAACCTTTGACCTACCATGTGTACTGTCTTCAAGATGTGCTGGGGAAAAGGTGGTACAGAAATTGTGGGAGTGACCAACCAAAGACTTGTCCAGGTTGAGACCCACACTATGAGAGGGAGCTCATCCCTGCAGGCCAGTAACCAGAGGCAGGATAACCCAGAGACACAGGAAATAACCAAATAACCACTGGAAAAAAGTCAATGAAATGATTCCTAATGATATTCTGCTATACCCATAGATTGGTGTCTAGCCCAACTGTTATCGGAGAGGTTTCATCCACCAAATAATAGAAACAGATGCAGACCCACAGCCAAACATTAGGTGGAACTCAGGAAATCCTGCTGGTGAGAGGGAGGAAGGATTGTAGGAGCCAGTGGGGTCAAGGACACCATAATGAAGCCCACAGAACCAAGTAACCTTGGCTCATGGTGGCTCACAGAGACTGAACTGTCAGCTAGAGACCCTGAAAGGGAATAACCAATCTCCTCTGCATATATGTTACAGTTGTGTATTTTAGTCTTCTTGTGGGACTCCTAAAAGTGGGAGCAAAGGCTGTTTCTGACTGTTACCTCTCTTTTGGGATCTTTTCCTCCTATTAAATTGCCTTGTCAATCCTTAATAGAAGAGGAAGTGACTATTCTCACTGAAACTTGATGTACCATGGCTGGCTGATATCCTTGGGAGGCCCGCCTGTATCTGAAGATATACAGTGGAGGAGGAGAGGATAAGACAGGGTAGAGGCTGGGTGGTGTGGGGGAGGTGGGGAGAGGAGGGAGGGGAAACTTTGGTCAGGATGTAAAAACAAACAAACAACAAATTAATAGCAACAACAATAAGAAGAAATAGCATTTGACACAGAATATAGCAGATAATTTTATTTTTCCAAGATCTAAAACATAGGTGCATTTTTAGAGCTATACCTAAATAGGAATTGCTATTTAAACTTTAAAATAGTCTCTACTGCTTAAAAAGACTTATCTAGTTTTTTTCCTGTATTTAAAGAAATCTAAAAAAAAAAAAAAAGTGTTGCTGTATTTATAATTCCAGGGCCCCTGCCTAGGCATTAGAGAATCATTTACATTCATTTCCTTTTCCTTGGCTTTTGAACTTCTTAGCCTTTAAGTGATTTGTATCTGAATGGCAGGGAATTATTATTTCCCTTTCAATTCTTTCCCTGGAATCTAGGACATATGTCTTCTGGTGTGTCACTTTTCTGTTGTTTTTCTAGACATTTCCACCAGTAAGTTAACTTTGGCTGCCTCCTGAAGACATAACCTCGCAGCATGCCTTTCAAGAAATGTAGGACTGGAAGGGGAATAGCCAATTCCTATGCTTTATATTGCAACTTTCAAGCTATTAAAAATCATTTCTTGTTTGAAAGGCCTTATATCATTGACATTTGACAAAGTGCCGTCTTCAATGTATATAATTTTTTAGAGAAGATTTTATCTCCTATTATTGTTCTCTTCTCTATGATAGAGAACTTAAGGTGGTGGTCTTTTTGTAATCTCAGGTTTTTTATTGTTTCCATGCCTTTATCAATTTGAATTCCAAGAGGAAATTAATAATTCACTTTGTCACTGAGAGTAAGATACTGCAAAGAGAGGGTGTAGCTTTGCGTGCAGAGTGCACCTAGAGTGCACAGAATACTGGGTTCAACCCCATCAGGTAGTGAAGCTGACATGATGTTGTAAGTCTCTTACACAAATTGCAGCAGTCAGAAGGGCAGCTTGAATCAGACAGATGGGAAAGTCAAGGTCATCTATGTCTGAATACTGACTTTGAGGCCAACCTGGGCTGTGCAAGACTCTATCTAAAGAAAGAAAAGGTGAATCAAGAAAAAAATAATTGGATGGGAAAAAATAAAGAAAAAAAGAAGAAAATAAACCAAACAAGCAGTGACCTCCTCAAAAAGTAGGACATAGAATGAAATTAACAGGAAACACAAATGGAAAGAGGAAAAACTCTGTTTTGCTGCTCATTGACTGACTGTGTTGCCATCTATGGGCAAGGCTCTAAGGATGGAATTCTTATCTCCATTCCCATCGCTGCTTTTCCTTATCAGCTATGAGTCCTCCCAGAATTTCTTCTACATACCTATCTAATTCAGGGCACAAAGAGCCTGAAAATATACATGTGCAGACATGATGGGAAATATTCTTATATATATATATATATATATATATATATATATATATATATATATTTGGTTGATGAATAAAAAACACTGATTGGCCAGGCAGGATGACAGGTGGGACTAGGAGACTAGGAGGATTCTGGGACATGTAAGCAGAAAGGAGTTATCATGTGATCCCAGGAAGTGATGTAGCTGGGCAGACACTGCCGTAGCTAACCATAGAGGATTGGAAGTCTGTAGAGACAGGTGGGAAGTGACATAACTGGGCAGAACCAGAATATAAGCAGGGACAAACAGGAAATTGCTCTCTTCTCTTCTCTTCGGACATGCTGAGTCAGTCACCATATAGGACACAAGTGGAATAATAGGTCTGGACACTTTCTCCACTAAGATAAGACCACGCGGAAATACTTTGATAGAAATGGGTTAATAATTAAGTCAGAGATAGCCAATAAGAAACCATAGGCAAGGGCCAACAGCTTTATAATTAATGTAAGTCTTGTGTGTTCATTTGGGTTTGACTACTCTATAGGACCAGGATGGCAGGAAGAGTTCATGTTACACAGAAATGTACTAAACACAAAGGGACCTAGCTGCTAGTGTAAACCTACATATTTCAGAGCTAATTCATGGACAGGAGCTCTTAAAGCAAACTACCACATGTCCATCAGTGCTGGAATTCCCCATTCCATAGCTGCCCCATGCACATTGGCTTCCTAGTGTTTATTCAGATATGCCAGGCATGTTGTGAAATAGCTCCCTAACACTGTTTTTATGTTATTTGCCCTTTGAAATACCATAAATTACATGACAGAGTAGTGGTGTGTGTGTGGGGGGGGTCATGGTATGGGGACTGAGCTCAGGTTCTCACACATTCTAGATAAGACGTTTACTGTCTCAAACTGAATTAAGAGCTGATATATTCAGATCTTCTTTTAATCTAGATGCCAGGTCCTTTCAGAATGTTTCCTCCTCCTTACTAAGAAATGACCTTGCTAGAGAGTCTGATGATGAAGCAATTTCAGCACACTGCTGCAATAACTAAGCAGCTTATATAACTAAGCAGTTTGGACACATGTCTGTCCAGACTGTGTCCTTCTCCTTTAGCTCACACTCATCCACTCTGATGACCTTGGTGCATTGGCACTGGCTCCCACTTCTTGGTCTTTCATGGAGGCTCTTTAACTCTTGGAAGCATCCTCCTGCAAGTAGTCACAGATCAAATATTAGCATTTGAACTGGGACTCATTGCATACTCTTGCCAAATTAGATCTCCTTTATGCTCTACCTCCTATAGGAAATAGCATTTTTAGTGAATCAATTTTAAATATTTTAAAGATCATTTATATTTTAAGATAAAGTTTATTTAAAGATCATTATATTAAAGATTCATCTAAAGGTTTTCCCTATTACCCTATTATAAATTCTTAGTTTTGTTGAACACAAAATTAGTAACTACTGTAGCCAGAGTGTCTCTCTTTTAAAGTATTTTTGCCATGTACATGATCTGCACACTGAAACTGTGAAATTAATTAACAGGTCATTTACATTAGATTTATACATTTATACAATGTATAAATATGTATTTCAGTATGATATTTGTGTATTATTATATGTATGGTCAAATGTATTAAGAGAATATTACATTTATTTTCAATGCAGGTAAAAGCCTTACATTTTGAAATATTACAAGTAAAGTTAGAGGATGTATATGAAAAAGTTTGCAATGATCTTTTAAAATCTCAATTTTCTTTAAGATTTTCTCACACAGAGCAGTAAGATGCACTTCCAACTTTTACTTGCTGAGAGTTGTCATTCAAACTTTTCACTCCCTCACAGATTTCATAACATCCTACCTTTAGATTCTTAGCACTTAAAAAATTAATCATTTCTTTACAGTGTTAGAACAAAGAATTGGATTCCAGCTTCCCTTAAAAGAGTTGGGCCTTTCAAAGGAAAGGACAACAGACTAACATCACCATACCTGTAAAATTCTCTTTGATACAAGCTACCAACATAGTTTCATTGTCTTTCTTTTAAGATAATAGTATATTGGATTAGGTACCCTGTAATAAATTCTAGAAAACTGTCTCTTTTTTCATATTAGTTCTTCAAGCTGTTGTGACTTGTCACATATAATCTTAGCGGCTGTAATGAACTCTGTTCATGGCCCTACCTTTGAGGAATTCACTCACAACAGCTTGTAATCCACGAAGGACTTCTGTATAGCCTTAACAGGCTCTGAGCTGCAGAGTATCAATGCCCTGAGAGTGAAATGCAGGCTCGCTTTCTGCCTCTGATTTCTAATGGGTCCCTTCAGACTTGTTTTATAGTGTCTCTTCATGGGACCGTAGAACACTTTTGCTTTGCTGCTACTTGCAATTTTCACGCAAAGATTCTCCTTAAAAAATTTTACTAACCTAAAGATTTAAGAAGGAAAATAAAATAGACTAGTAAAAACTGGTCTTCTGGTCAATGTCCTTCTCTCAGTAATAAGATTTGACAAAGGAAATTTTATTATACAGAATGGAGTAAAAGTTGTCCACTACTGAAAAAGAAACACATCTAAGTGGGTTCAGGATATAGCTCAGTAGAGGCCACTTTCTTAGCACCAAGCCTTAGGTTAAATATCCAGCCCAGAAAAAAAAAATAAAGCAAGCAAGCTCTCAGTGTTACTAATCACAGTCTGATAGCATTAGTGAACAGGTCATTTGAATGTAAACACACAGGTTTATTTATATTTATCAGTTACTAATTTTGGATCATAACCTTAACAACAATTGAAGAATGCAGAGCAATAATTCTGGTTTTGTTGCGATTAACCCTCTTATGCCAGGCAGACTTCATATGCTACAATCTAAGCTCCAAACAACAGATGAGTTGACTGTGTCTTCTTTGGAACTTAAACCAGTACACAGGCTTAAAGCAACTCTTTTCTAAGAGGTAGCTTCACAGTCAGTAGGGCATGTAAATTCCAGTGTGTAATAGGTGGTGTAAACTAGATGTGATAATGTGTACTACATGCACAATGGTACGCCTTATTCTTGATGAAATATGTTAGCAGAGGCTAAACTGGATAAGAGTTGGAGCTCATCACTTATTAGTATATAATATAAAGACATGAAACCCCCCAGACATGAAAACCCTAGTCAAAATTGACCAAAAGCTCCAATTCATCTAGATTGAATGCTAAATTTAAAAGTATATCTCTACAAAGAAAAACTATTTTTATTTAGAAGGATAGAAAACATTGTTTAATGTCTTATTCTGACAATAGCTTTACTGATCATCTTTATTAATTGGAACAAAACAATGTAACATACTCAACATTATAATCATGACTATTATTTGCCTTAATTTAATTTATGATGTGTGATAAATGACATTCATGACCAGAAGCAATTTGTGGAAGAAAGGATTTATTTTTATCTTACTGGCCATAGTTCATTATTGAGAGGATCTAGGGCTGGAGCTCAAGCATGAACTGAAGCAACAAACATGGAGGAATACTGTTTATCAGTGTGCTCTCTGGCTCATGGTTAGTTAGCTTTATTTTAGAGCCATGACTGCTAGCCCAGGGATGGTGCTGCCCACATTAATCATTAATAAAGACATTTATCAAAGACACTACTGTAGGCCAATCTGGACAATCTCCAACTGAGACTCTCAAGTAACTCTAAGATGTACCAAGCTGACAATTAAAGTTAACTAGCATTATTATTATTATTATTATTATTATTATTATTATTATTATTATTATTATGTGTATGTGGACACATGTATGTGGGTCCTCATGGATATATAAGTGAAAACCAAAGGTTGACTTCAAGTGTCATCCTGTAACGCTCTCCAAATTATTTCATTGGGGCAGAGTCTCTCAATTAATTTGGGAGTCAGTGATTATACTAAACTGGTTAGACAGCAAGATCCTGGAATCCTACTGTCTTTACCTGCCCAGAAATCTGATTGCAGTCATTCCCTGTCCAGCTGCTTTCTTTTGAAATGAATTTAACATATGAATACATTACATTTACATCATTTCCCCTTCCTTTCTGCCCCAACTCCTCTTGTGTCCTCCCATTCCCTCTGTAGTTCATGGCTTCTATAATTATTATTGCACATGTATGTATATCTTCATGTTACACATATACACACATACATACAAATGTATGTCCTGAGAGTTTTAATCTAAAATAATTTCTAACCTGTTCTCTTTGTCAGGGTAATTTTATGGCCTCTCAGATCCAGGGAGATATGAAACTATCTAGCCATAAATGAGTGTCCAACTGTTAAAACCACATTTTAAAGCAATACCTACTAGACCCCAATCTACTGTACTTCTGGTTAGACACAGTCTGTTTACAGAACTCTATTAATGCCCTGTGCATTTGTACTTATCAAAACTAGAATGTACTCACTTATTTAATATTAGTGCAATTTAGAATCTCACACTGGTTGCATTACCAGTTTAACAGATTTAAGCAGCACACTGGCAACAAGTTTCTGATTACTATTAATTCTTAAGCTAGAATGTTCTTGAATTGTAAAGAAAATCTTATTTCAGTCCTTCTTCCAGAGAATGTTTCAGGCTAGTATTGTATCTTTCACTTCCAGCTTCTCAAAATGAGTGTTCTCAGGACTGTTTTAAAGAAGATATTTCTCAAATGTGCCTATTAGTAATTTTTAATAGGCACTTCAACAATTAACTTTGCCACATGTAAAAAATGTGGACTTCTACATCTTCCACTTGAAAATTATTATACTTTTGAAGCTCTAGAAGTTTAAACTAAAAACTTTCAAATCATGTAATCTGTTCAGTAGTGTTAATTTAAAGTCACTCTTAGGCTCTGATGAGTTTGTCATTAAAACAGTGTTGGGAAGGACACAGGTATGCCCAGGGTGTGCAGCAATTATAGCAGTCATTGGGATGGGAAGTGTGAGATGGATCAAAAAGAAACATAAATGGACTATTTGGAAGAAGTCGTGACTGGAGAGAAGAGAAACACAATTGCCATTATTTTTCTGAGATCGGAAGTGGATGAACTGTGCATACCCGCATCAGGAAAAACCGAAAGGAGCAGCTAGGACTCAGTGTCTTTGTGGTCCCCAGTTCTCATAGGCTATGGCATGACCTAATTCCGGTACACTGATACGTGTAGTATTTTCTAGGTAATGAGTCTATATGACTCAAATGCATCACTCACCAAGACTGACATCTGGAGGCTATTATGGGCAGAAGGAGTTCACCGTTTTTTACTGGTTTAAGGAAGGATTTTGTGGTCAGTTGCTATTCTTGATCATCAGAGCTTCCTCTTCTAGTAATGTGATGTGCTTTAAGGACAGAGGTGCCAAGTGATGAAGTTCGGATATAAAGTGCTTGCCCTCTGGGAAATCCTTAGCCTGTAACATGGTCCAGACTCTGGAGTCAATCAAGGATGTGTTAGGTCTCTTTTTCATCTGGGTTTATCCCTCTGTCCAATCTTACATTTTCCCGCTGCTGTCTAATAGAGTTGCTCCTGACCAAAGTTATTTTCTAATGTGCCCTGCATATTAAACTTCCAAACAGATTCTTCAAGAAAACATAACTGACAGGTAACTCTAAAAATTCAAGACTTATTCAACCTAGAGAGAAGCCATTGAGTTATACTTAACCTCTTAATATATGCAGGAACACATTCCACTAGGAAAAGACTCACTTATTCTCTATGTGAAAGAGGCTTTCCTCCAATTGGCTGTGGCATTTTGAAGAAGAATAACTCACCTGCTGGTAATAGAAAGTGCCACTGTCCATGTCAGGGCCCATTTGGAAGGCATAATTGGAATAGTGTATTGAGTAGAGACCTGAAAGACATGGAGGTACTTCCTAGAATGTACTGCTGTCTTATATTAAAATAGTTAGAAATAGCATAAAATATACTAGAGTATCCTTCATAGGTGGCAAAAAGCAGATTTAATCATACGCGTACACACACACACACACACACACACACACACACACACACAACCCTCTTAAAACTTTTCTTTAACATAAACAAATTTCAGTGTTAATAATCACAGGCACTATCTTGGAATCTCTAATGGGAATAATTGACTAGAGTGACTTTTTAAAATACCATTATTTTCTTTTTTTGTGAATAATTGGAAAAATAGTCAGTTTTATGATTTCCTTTTCAATCTTTTTCTTGGATTTTTCTGTGGATAAATGTGGATTTAAAGTGAATTTTTGACTTGTTAAGCCTTTAATATTGGAATGATCTCTGTCAGAAATAATTGCTCTGAAAATATTTTATGTATTTTTTAAAAAAAATTATAGTATATTCTCTCTTTTTTTGTATCCTAAATTATAGGAATATATGGTATATATAAAAATATCAGTATAAGTAAATGATACCTGAAGATTGACAGGTATTTTAGTCAAGGTATTGTGTGTGTGCGTGTGTGTGTGTGTGTGTGTGTGTGTGTGTGTATGTGTGTTATTTATTAGAATAGCTCACAGGCTGGTGGTGCAGCTAGTCTAATGGTGGTTTTCTACCAATTAAAGGGCCAAGAATCCACTTGTTCTTCAGTCCACAAGGTTGGATGTCTCAGGTAGTCCACAGTATGTACTGTGATACTGAAGAATTAGGCTTTAAATCCAGGGAAGGGATGGACTTGACAGTGAGAGTGAGAATAAGCAGGCAAAAATAAAACAACCTTTCCTCTTCCATGTCCTTTATATAAGCTGTAGCAGAAAGTGTAGCTCAGAAGAATGGATACCTTGCTCCAAATAACTACTATAATAAAGGGTATGTTTGTGTGTGTGTAATCAATACTGCCTTTGTTTGGACAATTGTATTTTTTTAACCTTTCATTTAAAGGGTCCTGTTATACAAAATGGATCAGTATTTTAGGGCAAATTACTTTGAAGTTGGAAGAGTGAAAACATTACAATGAAATAAGCTAATAAATTTCCATAATTCATGGCAAAATATTAAATCTAATATGGAAAGGTTAAATCCACTAAAGAATTAAAGTATATGATGTAGTTAATTAAAAGTATTAATTAAAGTTTCCATGAAAATAAGGAAAAGATTTTTAAAAGTAAAAGTTTGGTATATGTGGCTAGCTTGTTGTTATTAGACTTCTAGGATCTGAAGACCATGATGTCTGTAGGATTCCAGGCCTCTGAAATCTGTGTGTGACCTTCAAGGCATATTTTAGAAAATATGCTAAATTACACAGAACTCAAAAGATGATTTTGTTCTCTGTAGAACACATTCATTTTAAGTGTTTTTATTACAAAAAGCAAAATCTTCCAATATCACTTGGCAGTCACTGTTAGATAATTAATTATGAAATTGTATGTTATACTAACAACTCATGCAACTTATGAAAATATATTTATTTAAAGCAAACTTCATTTGGCTTGTGTTGAAGTTTTTATTTTACTACTTTAAAATTCTACATTTTATGATATTTGAGTTATGAGTTTTTGTGCAATGAAATGTTAGAGGCCAAGTACCATGAACCAGTTACAGGAAATTCTATTTTAAATTTGACTAAGAATCAATTTCTCTAATAAGAAAGTAGGCTGAAAACATTGATTTGAGTGGACTAAAAAGAAACAAATGGTAGTGATTATTAGTGAATCATTCTATTAGGGAGACAAACATATTTTTGGTTTTCTTTAATATTTTACTTACACCTATGTTATTGGGAACCTCTGAAAGAACCATCCCTGTCCTAAGCAATGAAGACATTAAGAGAAGATCTCGCACTTCAAAGTCCTGAATCAAAACCCAGATGGGCTAAATGATTAGGTTGAGATCTCTCTACTCAAATAGTTAGATTAGCAGGGGCTTTAAAGTCATCTTGTTTAAATGAAAATACAAGGAGAGAATCCTCTCTTCAGCACTTCATTTAATGCCTGAGCATTTGCAGCTACTGGCATTTTTCTCTGCTGCAGAGAATGTGAAACTAAGTATGCTTGCCTCTCTTCTGACAAATATGTAATAGGAACACATGGTGTGGCAGGGACTGGGCCAGCTTCAGTGGTAAGAGTATAAAAACAATAAGCAATGAAGGAGCTGGTGTCCATGTTCATGGTAGTTACAGTCTACTGCAGAAAACATGGGCTCATTCATATAAGGATCTATCTATACTGTATGATGCAGACACTGTATTAGATCATTTGAAACTGAGTGACAGGTTGACATGATTGACACCACTGGAGATGCAGCACTACTTGGCATCATGTGGTACAATTTGAGATTTGAAATTGAACAAGCGAAATGAGTCAATGTTGGGGAAAACACTGAATGCTTCAGAAATCCAAAGCAAAACAATACAGTGAGTATGAGAGACCTGCATAAGAAGAAGAAGATATGCCTTTGTATTTCACTTTTCCTAATTGTTATAATAACCCATCTACATCTACACTGGAATTGGAGAAATGATTTTGTAGTCAAAAGCATTTGATGTCAGAGCTGAAGACCAGGGTTTGGTTCCCAGTACTCACATGGTCACTTATAATACTCTATAATTCCAATTTCAGATGGTTTAATACTCTCATCTGTTGTCGGTGGGCACTGCCTGCATAGGTAAACATACATAAATGTAGGCAAACACTCATATAAATAATCTAGTAAATAACCTCCTTTAAAAGAAGTCCATCTGCTTTTCTGACATATGAATTAGGTAGATATAAGTTTTCTGCTTCATTTTTAAATATTCAGAACATTTGATAAGACAGAGACATCAATTTGAAGTAGATGTTCAATAACTATTTATTGCGCACAGGGCCAGTCATTTCCATGTTCCTACTGGCCATTAAACTAACAGTAGCTCTTAGCCTGAAAACAGTGCTATGACCAGTGTGCCATAAATGTTTACCTTCTGAGACTGAAGAAGGGAAAGAATTCCAAAAATGCAAGGGAAACTAAGGTAACTGCACTCCCAAGTATTTAGATTGTCAAAAATACACATAAAACAGTGAATAGATTTTGAAGTGAATTCTGAGCCAAGTGCTCTGGCATTCGAATTGGATCCAAGGAACACTCCAGTCATACATTGTAATGCTTTGGAGCTCATGTGTGTTCTAACTCTGTGTAGACTTTTACACTTATTTATTAGTGGATAGATAATATGCAAATCACTTTTCTCTCCTCAGCTCCTAGCCTTCCATTTGATTTTCACACTTAGTTTATGGTGCTGCTTCTTGAGTCACACTAAAATCTGAAGATTTCAATTAGAATTTAGCAAGATTATCATCTATCATCTGAAATTAGATAACTATGTTCTACTGTCTCACCTAAATGAATTCAACTTCTCAAGCTGCCATCATTTGTAGTTGCCAAAATTTTTAGCTGCACAACAGCCTGATTCTTCTGGCTTATTCAAGGAATTTCATTCCAGTTACAAAAACCACTCTCAGATTCCATTTGCCACTATTTACCTCTCTTTTGGAGCATTTGTATTGTGTCTAGTGCAGAGATCATCACTCCCTAGCAATAGACCCATTGCTTCAAACTCAGATCCTACTGCCACCATTGAATGCAGTTGTCAATGTAAATTCAACAGAACATCCATCTGCAATCATGTAGTTCACTCCCTCTTCTTTCTTTAAACAAAATTCAATTATAATTTCAAGACCATTCCATCAACTAAGGGTTCTTGTCAAGATAATTAGTTATGTCTATGGATATCAATTTCAGATAGCCAATCCTGTTTTACCTTCTTTTCAATATCATTTGACAGCTTGTCATTCTCTTCTGCTCAGTCTATATTTGCTTCACATGACTCATACAAAATCATGTTCATTTTTCTGTTACCTCTTTGTAATGTTGCTTATTTCACTTAATGATTTTTCTTCTTCTCAACTACAGAGGGTATGTGTAACTCAGATTAAACCTAATTCCTTGTCTTTCATCTTACTCTAATCTATTTCCACTGAAATTACATTACCTCATATAAAATTTCATTTTATAACATGAATAATTTACAAATATGACATATAGTTTTGCCCTTAGTTGTCAAGTTTATATATCTACTTCTCTGTTCTGTATATGAGGGCACTTTTTTGTAGATATGAACTTTAGAGTGAATATGTCATTTTTTTATTTCCTTTTCATCCACATTTACTGAGTAACACAAAAGGAAATTATGCCAGTTCCTATAAACATATGCCAATTCATATAGATCAAATGTATATACCCACTCAACAATACCCATCATCTTCTCCCGGACTTTGCCATTGATACTGAATGACTAAACTGGATTAATAACTATTCTGTCCCACCAATAGTGTATTCTCACACTAATGTCAAATGATGTGATTCTTCTTACCACTATCAGAGGGTACCCAACTCTAGTTCAGAAAAATCAAAGTTGCCTTTCTGTTAAAAGTGCTCACACAGTGGGGCCTTCTTCACTATTACTTCTCAGATTTCATTGTTTCTAGTTTTCCTTATATTACCCTATCCATGTTGGTCTCATTCTTTCTCCATCATTGACTCCAGTGGTTCCTCAGGTTTTCTGTTGGTTCCAGTGTTACTTGCATATGCAGCTTCTCATTTTGTCAAGAGTTCACAAAATTATGCCTTCTCCATCAGGACTTCTTTTATGTGTCCAGAAAAAAATTGCAGTTGTGTTTATTTTCTCTGCCTGCCTGCCTGGCCCCCTCTCTTTTACCTACTTCGTAAAGTTCTTTCACACGAATCTGTTGTGTCACCTCTTTCTTTGATCTTTCATAACTACTTTCTAAAATGCAGACTTTGTAGGACTAAGAATTTTTGCTTCTAGCCAGTGTTTCATACTAGAATTCTAAAGTGCCTGGCTATCAAACCTACATGTTTCATAAATGCTACTCATTCATTCATTTTTTATGGAACATGATCTATATGCCTGTGATGGTAAATTCAGCAATAAACTACACAACCTATCCCAAACATCTTATAATTTCCTTAGGCTACATGATATCACAGAATATGAGATGAGACAGAATGCTAAAGAAAGTGAATAAATACAAGGTTATTTTACTATCGGTTTTGGCTCTTATCTCGGCTCCTACTGAGAACAGCAATTAGATTACTATTCAGCAACCCCTCAGTTCCAAGGAAGTCATTCTTAAAGAAATGCTTCAGCTCTTTCCAAGGTGGAGGGTAGATAGATATGAGGCAATAGAAACAGATATTAAAAGAAACTCTCTCTAATAAATATAGACACTCTGAAGAATCTTTCCTCATTCCCACAATGTTGTCAGCCAATCTTAAATTAGGCAGTAGATTAGGTGCTTTTTTCTAAAGAAACTTTGACCACTATTGTATAAAGCTCAATTTCTAGTCACCCTAATTCTGTCAAACTTATAGAGCAAAGATAGTGTTTGAAGGGTTTTCTTTTCTTAAATAGTAATTGCAGTCAGTGATCAAACAGCAATTCTCAACCTGTTGGTACTGATTGTTTTGGCAAACCTCTACCTTCAAAAATATTTACATTACAATTCATAACAGTTATGAAGTAGAAATAAAAATAATTTTATGGTTGGGGAATCACCACAAAATAAGGGGTTATATTAAAGGGTCACAAAATTAGGAAGGTTGAAAACCACTGATCATAGACACCTGAAAAAGAAATGAAAATCCAAACAAAATAGAAACATATGCACAGAGAAGTCAGACACAGAGAAGGGATAATAAGATGTCATGGATTTGCAAAAAAGTTGGGAGGAGTATTTTGAAAATGTAGAAAGAACAAGAAGTTGGGTGAGTAAGGAGGTGGAGGAGGATTTGGAATCAGTTGGGAAAGGGGAAAGAATACTATCATTGGGGGAAACTGACACCAGGAGTCAGTGCATGGGAGCCGAACTTAGCAGGCAGGATCCAACACACCCAGACAGTGCCAAGGCCCTGGTAACAGTCCTGCCTCCAGGTTGGCCAGGGCCTATTTCAGGTTCTGGTTCCCCTTCCCTGCTCCAGGACACCTAACACTAGGGGTCTGCTCAAGGGATCCGAACTCAGCGGGAGCAAACATACTCAGAGACTGCCAAGGCCCTGGTAACAATTCTGCCTTCATCCACAAGAAGAGGAAAGACATCATAATATTGGAACTGTTTGAATCAACCATAAAGGAAACTTGGACCCATACACACCAGGAGAGGAAGAGACTCCTGCTACACCCACCAGAAGAAAGGATGGATAGCAGACAATATAAAAGCACATTCAATAACAGAAAACCCAATATGACACCACCGGGAGACTAGAAACCATACACCAGCAAGACCTGAACATCACAAAGAAGACGAACCACAAGAGAATGACCTTAAAAGCATCTTTATGAAAATGATAGAGGACCTCAAAGAGGACAGGAGAAAATCCCTTAAAAATTTGAAGAAAAAACAAGCCAAAAAATAAAAGATATCAACAAATCTTTCAAGGAAACATTTCAAGACCTAAAAAATGAAATAGGGACAATAAAGAAAGCATAATATAAAGGAATGCTGGAAATAGAAAACCTGGGTAAATGATCAGGCACTACAGATGCAAACATAAACAACAGAATACAAGAGATGGAAGGGTGAATCTCAGGAGTAGAAGATACACTAGGAGAAAGAGACTCATCAACCAAAGAAAATCTTAAGTCCAATAAATCCCTAACACAAAATATCCAGGAATTATGGGATACCTTGAAAAGACCAAACATAATAATAATAGGTATACAAGAAGGTGAAGAAATCCAACTCAAAAAGGTACAGAAAATATTCAACAAAATCATAGAAGAAAACTTTCCCAATCTAAAGAAAGACATGCCAATGAAAGTACAAGAAGCCCACAGAACACCAAAAAGACTGGACCAAAAAAAAGGTCTCCTCCCCACATAATAATCAAAACACCAAACATACAGAACAAATAGAAAATACTAAGAGCAGCAAAGGAAAAAAGGCCAAGTAACCTATAAAGGCAAACCTATCAGACTCACACCTGATTTTTCCATGGAAACTCTGAAAGCCAGAAGGTCATGGATAGATATTCTACCTACACTAAGAGACCACAGATACCATCCCAGACTATACCCAGCAAAGCTTTCAATCAATATAAATGGAGAAAACAAGATATTCCATGACAAAACCAGATTCAAACAATGCATATCCACCAATACAGCCCTACAGAAAGTTCTGAATGGAAAACTGAAATCCAAGGAAGTTAACTACCACCAGAAAAATATAGGCAATAGATAATCCCACTTTACCAACATACAAAGGAAAAAAGAGGGAAACCCACAAATAATTTCACCACCACCACCAAATCCAAAACAAACAAGAATGAACAATCAATGGTCATTAATATCCCTCAATATTAATGGTCTTAACTTGCCTATAAAAAGACAGATTAGCATAATGGTTAAGAAGACAAAATCTCTCCTTCTGCTGCATACAAGAATAAAAAGTTGGGAAAAGGTTTTCCAATCAAATGGACCCAAGAAACAAGGGGAGGGGGAGCAATCCTAATCTTCAACAAATTGGATTTTAAACTAAAATCAATAAAAAGAGATTAAGGAGGTCTCTTCCTACTCATCACAGGAGAAATCCATCAGGATGAAGTCTCAATTCTGAACATTTATGCCCCAAATACAAAGGCATCTATGTTTATAAAAGAAACATCACTAAAATTCAAATCACACATAAAATTACACACACTTATAGTGGGAGACTTCAACACCCCATTCTCACCACTGTAGAGGAACACCAGACAGAAACTTAACAAAGAAACAAAGGAACAAATATAAGTTATGGCACAATTAGGCTATATAACATTCCATCCCAAACAAGACAATAAAACTTCTTCTCAGCGCTACATGGAATCTTCTTTAAAATCGACCACATCTTGGCAACATAGCAAAACTTAACAGATAAAAAAAAAAATTGAAATAATCCCCTGTATCTATTCAGACCACCATACTTTAAATTTAGAATTCAACAACAACAAGAATTTCGGAAAACCTTAAAACCCATGGAAATGAAGTAACACCCACTTGCATAATTCCTGGGTCAAGGAAGAAATTAAAAAAATTAAAGATTTCCTAGAATTCAATGTGGATGTGGACACAACTTACCTAAAATTATGGGACACTTTGAAAGCAGTACTAAGAGGAAACTTCATAGCACTAAGTGCCACCATGAAGAAACAGGAGAATAGTCACACTAGAGAATTAACAGCACAATTGAAAGCTCTAGAACACAAAGAAGCCAATACACCCTGGAGGAGTAGACTCCAGGAAATAATCAAACTGAGGGCTGAAATCAATAAAGAGGAAACAAGAAGAACAATACAAAAATCAAAATAATGAAGAGTTGGTTCTTCAAGGAAATCAACAATATAGACAAACCTTTATCTAAACTTACCAAACAGCAGAGAGTGCACATGCAAATTAATAAAATCAGGAATGAAAAGGGGGACATAACAATAGACACAGAGGAAATCAAGTGAATCATCATGTCATACTTTGAAAACCTGTATACCTCAAAATTTGAAAATCTAAATGAAATGGATAATTTTCTGGATAGATTTCACTTATCAAAAGTAAATGAAGAACAGATAAGCAACGTAAATAGACCTATAACCCCTAATGAAATAGAGCGAGTCATCAAAAGTTTCCCAACCAAAAAAGCCCACAGTCGGATGGCATCAGTGTAGAAATATACCAGAAATTCAAGGAACAGCTAATACCAATTCTCCTCAAAGTATTCCACACAATAGAAGCAGAAGGGTCATTGCCAAACTCATTTTACGAGGCTTCAATAACCTTGATACCCAAGCCACACAAAGACACAACTAAAAAAGAGAACTACAGACCAATATCCCTCATGAACATTGATGCAAAAATACTCAATCAAATACTGGCAAATGGAATACAAGATCATATCAGAGAAGTCATCCACCATGATCAAGTAGGATTCATATCAAGGATTCAAGGATGGTTCAACATACAAAAATATATCAATGTAATCTACCATATAAACAAACTGAAGAAAAAACCCACGTGATCATTTTGCCTTGGACAAAATCCAAGACCCTTTCTTGATAAAGGTCTTGGAGAGATCAGGGATAACAGGAACATACCTTAACATAATAAAAGCAATATAGAGCAACCCGACAGTCTACATCAAATTAAATGGAGAGAAACTCAATGCAATTCCTCTAAAGTCGGGGACAAGAAAAGGCTGTCCACTCTCTCCATACCTCTTCAATATTGTCCTTGAATATCTAGCTAGAATAATAAGACAACAAAAGGAAATCAAGGGGATACAAATCAGAAAGGAATAAGTCAAACACTTACTATTTGCAGATGATATGATAGTCTAAATAAGTGACCCGAAAAAGTCTACAGGGAGTTTTATCAGGTAATTCCTTCAGTGGATAAACACCTTCACAGAGTGGCAGGATACATGATTAACTCAAAAAAATCTGTAGCCCTACTATATACAGATGATACATTCATAGAGAAAGAAATCAGAGAAACATCACCCTTTACAATTGCAACAAACAACATAAAATACCTTGGAGTAACACTAATCAAAAAAGTGAAAGACCTGAACCATGAGAATTTTGAGTCCCTAAAGAAAGAAAGAAGATACCAGAAAATGAAGGATCTCACATGCTGTTGGATAGGTAGATTCAGCATAATAAAAATGGCAATCTTGCCAAAAGAAATCTACAGATTCAATGAAATCCCCCATCAAAATCCCAACACAATTCCTCACAGACCATGAAATAACAATTCTCAACTTCATATGGAGAAACAAAAGACTCAGGATAGCCAAAACAACCCTGTACAATAAAGAAACTTCTGGAGGCATCAGCATCCCTGACTTCAAGCTGTATTACAGAGCTGTAGTCCTGAAAACAGCTTGGTATTGGCACAAACATTGACAGGTAGACCAATGGAATAGAGTTGAAAACCCTGATATTAACCCACATACCTAGGAACACCCAATTTTTGACAAACAATCTGAATTGGAATAAAGCGAACATCTTCCACAAATGGTGCTGGCATAACTGGATGCTGGCATGTAGAAGACTACAGATAGATTCATGTCTGTCACCATGCACCAACCCTAAGTCCAAATGGATCAAAGATCTCAACATAAATCCAGCCACACTGAACATATTAGAAGACAAAGTGGGAAATATCCGAGAATTAATTGGTACAGGAGACTGCTTCCTGAACATTACACCAGTAGCACAGGCATTGAGAGCAATAATTGATAAATGGGACCATCCTGAAACTGAGAAGCTTCTATAAGGCAAAGGAGACAGTCAGCAAGACAAAATGGCAGCCCACAGACTGGGAATAGATATTCACCAACCCCACATCTGACAGAGGGCTTATTTCCAAAATATACAAAGAACGCAAGAAGCTAGTCTCCAAAACACCAAACAATCCAATTAAACAGTGGGGTACAGAACTAAATAGGCATTTCTCAGTAGAGGAATCTAAAATGGCTGAAAGGCATATAAGAAAGTGTTCAACATCCTTAGTCATCAGGAAAATGCAAATCAAAACAACTCTGAGATACCATCTTACTCCTGTCAGAATGGCAAGAATAAAATAACACCAATGATAGTTTATGCTTGAGAGGATGTGGAGAAAGGGGAACACTCCTCCACTGCTGGTGGGACTGCCAACTTATACAGCCACTTTGGAAATCAGTATGGCGACTCCTCAAGAAAATGGTAATGAATCTACCACAAGATCCAACAATTCCACTCTTGGGCATATACGCCCCCCAAAAAAGCACATTCACATAACAAGGACATCTGTTCAACAACGTTCATAGAAGCACTATTTATAATAGCCAGAAACTGGAAACAGCCTAGATGCCCCTTAACTGAAGAATGGATAGAGAAAATGTGGTACATTTATACAATGTAGCACTATGCAGCAGAAAACAACAACAACAACAACAAAAAACGATGGAATCTTGAAATTTGCAGGAAAAGAGATGGAACTAGAAGAAACCATTCTGAGCAAGGTAACCCAATCACAAAAAGACAATCATGGTATGTACTTACTCATCTGTGGATTTTAGACATAAAGGATTGCTAGCCTACAATCCACACCACCAGAGAAGGCAGTAAACATGGAAGAGCCTAAGAGAGACATACTTGGTCTCCTGGAGAAGGGGAAAGGGACAAGATCTCCTCAGCAAATTGGGAGCATGAGAGGAGGGTGGAATGAGCTAGGAGAATGGGAGATGAGGAGGGGTGAGGAGAACATGAGGGAGCACAAAGGTTTAATTAGGGGAAGCATAGAAGAAAACAAGAAAGGACATACCATAATAGAGGGAGGCAATTTAGGTTTACAGAGAAATCAGGCACTAGGGATAGGTCTGGAGATCTACAAAGATGACGCCATTCTAAGCAACAGAGGAGGGGCTACTTTAAATGCCTTCCCCTGATAATGAGATTGATGACTGTCTTATATGCCATCCTATAGCCTTCATCCAGCAGCTGGTGGAGGTAGAAGCAGACACCCACAACTAATCACTGAACTGAACTGGAATCCAGTTGCAGAGAAGAATGAGTGTTGAACAAATGGGTCCAGACCAGGCTGGTGAAACCCACAGAAACAGCTGACCTGAACAAGGGAGAGCTCTTGGTCCCCAGACTGATAGCTGAGATACCAACATGGGACTGATCCAGACCCCATGAACTTGTGTTTCAGTGAGGAGACTCAAAAATCTACTGGACCTCCTATAGTAGTTCAGTACTTATCCCTAGCGTAGGTGTGGACTTTGGGAGCCCATTTCACATAGAGGGATACTCCCTGAGCTAAGACACATGGGGCTCGGTCTAGGCCCTATCCCAAATGAAATGATAGACTCTGATGACCCCCTATGGAAGACCTCACCCTTTCTGAGGAACAGAAAGGATATGTAATATGTAGGGATTTGTTCTGTGGGAGTGGGGTTGGTAAGCAAAGAGGGGAGGGACAGGGAACTGGGATTGACATGTAAACCAATATTGTTTCTAATTCAAATTAAGAAATCTGAAAAAAGAATATTATCATCATATACTGTATGAAAATGTTTAAAGAAAAATAAAACTTCCAAAGATATAAAGTACAAGGTACTCTATTTTTGAGTTGATTGTGACACAGCTTTTCAGCAATAATGTAAATTAGAATAAAACAGTGATTCTTTCCAATTGTAGAGATTTTTCCCACAATTTTTTGTTCATTTAAAGTAGAAACAGCTTGTTTTACATGTCAATCCCAGTTCCCTCTCCCTCCTGTTCCCCACCTGATCTGCTATTCCATTCCCTTGAAGCGGTTGTTGTTCATTATTTCTTGTTTTCAAATGCATACATAGAGCTTGAAGCACTCTCCTCTCCACAATATTCCTCTAGGAAGTGTACGTGATAATAAAGTCATACAGGGGCTGAAGGCATGCCTCAAGAGTTAAGAGTATTCACTGGCCTCACAGAGGACCTAACTTGGTTCTCAGCCTGGCATGAAATGGATGAAAAGTGCTTGTAACTCCAGTTCCTGGTCACATGACACCATCTTCTGGACTTAGCAGGTTTTTGCTTGCAAATGGCACAAAGTGACTCAGGCAGTCACACTTACATGTATCAACAGACATATAAAAATAAATAAGTACACATTTAAAAGATACAGACGAGAGACGGCTTCATTGGGAGGAGGAGATGAGACAGGGTGATAGGGGGAGTAATGATGAAATTCATTATATATCTGAAACTGGCAAAGAATAATAAATTAATCAGTTTTTTCTTTTGCTTATTTTACATATCAAACCCCCATTCCCATGCCCTCCCAAACACCCATGCCCTCCACTGATCCCCCATCCTTTCCCCCACCCACTTTCCAAGGATAGTCAGGCCCTCCATGGGGGACCATCAAAGTCTGTCACATCATTTAGGGAGGGCCTAGGCCCTCTTTACTGTATCTGGGCTGCAACAGTATCCCTCCATAGGGGATGGCCTCCTAAACTCCATTTTTGCTCTAGACATAAACACTGGCTCCACTGTTGGTGGTCCCATAGTCTGGTCAAACCTCCTAGCTGGCACCCACATTCAGAGGGCTTGGTTCTGTCCAATGAAGGTTCCCCAGCTTTATGTCTAGAATCTCCATGCTCTCACTAGGTCAGGTCACTCTTTCTTTGGGTTTCTCCCGAATGGTCTTGGCACCTTTGCTCATTCCTCTTACCTCTCTACAACTGGATTCCATGAGTATGGCTCAGTGTTTAGGTGTAGAAGCCTGCTTCTGCTTCGATCAGCTACTAGATGAAGACTCTAGGTATGGCAGCCAAGGTTCTCATCAATCTCATTATATGGGAAGGGCATCAAAGCCAGCCTCTCCACTACTGTCTAGATTCTTAATTGGGGTCATCCCTGTAGATCCCTGAACATTTCCCTAGTGCCAGAACTCTCTCTAAACCAAAAAGAGCTAAGAGAGAGAGAGAGAGAGAGAGAGAGAGAGAGAGAGAGAGAGAGAGAGTAAAGAAAGACTAAAAAAGGGCTAGGTGTGCCTTTGGTGAATAGTTGCTCAGAGACTGCAGACTATGGCGACTGAAGCAGAATCCCTGTGTGGAAACTTGAAGCTGTATTTGCCAAGGACACTCAGGAGTAAGAGGAAGAGGCATCATTTCCAGCTTTGCCCTAGCAAGTAATAGACATTTTAAATGAAGCAGTAGGATGCAAACTCAGTACACAAAGCTGCCAAATATAAACACTCAAACCGAAAGATAGGTGAAAAATTTATTCAAACACTTTTAAGATCTATTTATTATATTAAGCCCACATGCTCATACCTCTGTGTGTGTGTGTGTGTGTGTGTGTGTGTGTGTGTGTGTGTGTGTGGTGTGTGTGAGTGAGCTCACTTCTGTGTACATGAGTGCAGGTGCCTACGAGGAACTGAATGAGGGTCCTCTGCAAGAAGAGTGCACATTCTGTGGTTGTTTGGTTAAGAATGGCCCTCATGGACTTGTAGATTTGAATACTTGGTCACCAGGGAGTGAGACTATTAGGAGGTGTGGCCTAGTTAGAGTAGGTGTGATTTTGTTGGAGAAGTGTTTCAATGGAAGCAGGCTTTTAGATTTCAGATGCTCTTGCCAGGCACAGACTCTCTCTCTTCCTGCTGTCTGAGGATCCGGATGTAGAAGGTTCAGCTACCTCTCCAGCAACATGTCTGTCTGTGTGCTGCACTACTTCTTGCCATGAGGATAATAGACTAGCCCTCTGAACTGTAACCTGGCTCCAGTTAAATGTTTTCCTTTGTAAGATATGCTGTGGTGATGGAGTCTCTTCATACCCGTAGAAACCCTAAGAAAAACTCTAAACCACTGAGCCACCTCTGAGCACCCTATTCATAGTAGTTTCAAAACAGGAATAAAAATAATCCAAGAGATAAAGGACTTTGATGTTGAAAACATTATGACACCAAAAAAAGAAGAAAATGAAAAAGACACCAAGGAAGTTCAAAGAATTCCCATGTTCATGTAATAACACAATAATGTAAAAGCCTGTATGCTATGAGAAGAAATCTACAGATTAAAAGCAATCATTGTCAAAATTCCAATAATGCTCTTCAGAAATGTAGAAAAAATCCTAAAATTCACAGAAAACCACAAAGGATCACAAATAGCCAAAGCAATCCTGTGCAAAAGAGCAATGCTTGCATGGTTGTATAGAAGGCTCAGTGGATAAATCCCTTGTTGTGTGAGAAGAACTCGGAATTGCAGAGTCCACATAAAACAGAGCAGGTATGACAGTAAGCCTGTGAGCTCAACCTTCCAGAGGCAGAGACAAGCACTATCGGGAACAAGCTGTCTAACTAGTTTGGCTGAACATTAAGTTCTGGCTTCATCAAGAGACCCTGCCTCAGGAAATAAATGGAGAGCAACAGAAGAGGAAAACCTTTGATGCTCACACAAAAGTTCATCCACACACAAGTAAGTACACAGGCATACATGAAAACTACAAGCAGCCAATGCCACGCACACACACACACAGAGTATAAGCATATACTAACAAAAATATCACAGTCCTATTCTAAAAAGTCAGAGAAAAAATATATAGTGATATTGCAACCCAAATTGAAAAAGTTGCCACAATAATACATAGGCAAAAAGTTGCATCTTTATTTATTGGTTCTGGTAAACAGATCTTCAAAATAGAAGAAACAACATATTCTCTCTTACTGTACATAGCATAGATTGAAAACTTTAGTATGTGACCTGAAATCTTGGAAATGCTTGAGCAAAGTAATAAAAGTTATTCAAAATGCAAGCAAAGAGAAAAGCATTCAGAAGGGAAATATAACAGCACAGGAAGTAATTGATGAAATGACACAGCTTCTGAAGAGGAAAAGAAGCAATCACCAGGGACAATAGAGCCCACACAGTGGGAATTTGTGTTGCAAATTATTAATCAAACAAAGTGCTAATATCTAGAGTATAAAAAGAACTGCAAGGAATTTAAATCCCTAAACAATCTTCAAATCAATAAATTGAGAAATAGTGTGAAGAGAAAGTTCTCAAAAAAGAAACATAATGGCCAATAAATTTTTAAAATATGGCAAATTTCTTTGTCATAAGGAAAATTAAAAATATTTTGATGTTCAACTTATCCACAAACAGAACTTGTATCATAAAGGAAACAAAAGACAGCAAATACTAACAAGGATGTGTATAAAGGGGAGATAACACATTTTCACTGCCTGTCGGCAAGTAAATATGATACATTAACTATGGAAATCAGTATGAAGTTCACCCTCCCATCCAAATAAACTTAGAACATAAAGCTAAACTATAACATCCTTGTATATGACTTTAACTTCTACTTCAGAGATACTTTGGCATCCAGATTTATTGCTTCACCATTCAAAACAGCTAGAAGATGCAGCATCATGGAAGTCCAAGAATAAATGATTAAGGTAAAGAAAATATGACACATATTCACAACGGAATTATATTCAGCCACAGGAAGCATGAAATTATGATAAATGTGAGAAAATAAGCAAAATGACCAGATTCAGAAAGACAAAAATTACATATACTGTTTTATTAGTAAAATCTCTGTCTCTCTCTGTCTCTGTCTCTCTCTGTCTCTCTGTCTCTGTCTCTGTCTCTCTCTCTCTGTCTCTCTCTCTCTCTCTGTGTATGTGTGTGTGTGTGTGTGTGTGTGTGTGTGTGTATGAATGAGAGTTATGTAGCTAGAATGGATATATGAGATAGGAAACTAGATCATAATGAAGATTGGTAATGGCTCTCTCTCTCTCTCTCTCTCTCTCTATATATATATATATATATATATATATATATAATATATATATATGGCCCAGGCAGAGGAGGCAAGAGGATGATATAGAGCAATATGGAAAAAGGAAATATAAAAATCAGTCATGAAAATACAATGATTAAACCCATTATTTTTTATAAACTTAAAAGTTAATTCAAAGTTAAGACTGTATATTTGATATTATTTGGAAGAGGCCTTTGAAATAAAAATATTTTCCATATAAATAGATTATTACTACATTCTTAAATATTTATTTACATACAATATTAACTGTTAAACTATTTTTTTCTTATGTTGTTGATGTCCAACATTTTTATACAACATTATAATACATTACCAGGACCATCTGTCATGCAGGTTTTTTTTTTTTTGGTTTTTTTTCAAGACAGGGTTCTCTGTGTATCTTTGGAGCCTATCCTGGCACTGGCTCTGGAGACCAGGCTGGCCTCAAATTCACAGAGATCTTCCTGCCTCTGCCTCCCAAGTGCTGGGATTAAAGCCGTGTGCCACAAATGCCTGGCGATACAGTATTTCTAAAAGAAATAATACTATTTGGCTTTGGATTTTTTCATGTCATTAAGCTTCCTTCTTGCAAATCACAATGGTCTTGAATTTAACAAAACCTGTCAACAGAAAACTCTTACTCTACCAAGAATACATGGAAGTGAGAAAAGGAAGAACACCATGAGTTCAAGACCAGGCTAACCTGGTCTAGATTACAAAAAAAATAAAGTGAGACCTTTGGAGAATCTTTTAAAATTCATTCACTTTCTCTTGTCTCCACTAGAAAACCTCTTTCATTGGATCATCTACAATTTGGAGTTTTTTTTCTTTCATTTCTTGTTTTCCAAAGCCATTTGAATCTTTACCTGTCATCTCAGCAAATGGCAACTTGTTACCATATTTTTGTTCCAGTCAAATAAGCTTTTTGAAAAGTCTTATTTGTACTTTATAAAAAATTACTCAAATTATGAATATTTCATAACTATTTGATTGGAAAACTAACATAACACAAAATAAACACATTTCCTGTCAACTATTATTAATTTTAATGGTTTATGATTGCAATTCAAAGGGCAGTACTAAGTGAGCTGTTCCATTTGTGTTTTGAAAAATTTAAACTCTCTGTGATATTTGATTCCCTTATAGTTCCTAAAATTACAGGCTGTGATATATCCTGACTGCTCTTATTTTAGATAAATTTGAAGATATTTGACAAAAGTTATTACCATCAATACATAAAATGGAACAGTATATAACTGGTTAACTTTAAAATTAACAGAAATATTTACCAAAAATCCCAACTGAAGATTAACAATATGATCAGGTATAGTGCTTCACAGTTGTGATTCCAGTACTTAGAGACCAAATCAGGAAAATCATACTAGGCCAGAATGGTTTACACAGAAGGAACCTATCTCAGATAAAGTTATGGAGGACATGATATTTAACAGAATGAATCCAAAAATTTGAAATGTGTCATCTATTTGAAATTGGTTAGGAGTGACCCCATGGTAAGAAAATTTTACAAAACTGTGAATCATTATAAACCATGACTTAGTGAAATAATACACAGAAATTCTTTGTAAGAAATGAAATAAAATCATTTGACATTGATTATTTGGCATTTGAAATACTTCATTTTATGAGGGTGAATACAGAAACAAAAAATAAGTATGTAATTCATGAGTTAAGGATATGCATATGCATTAAAATGTTAGAAATGTTATTTGTAGAGTGGATGTAAACAAATGGCAATTAACTCACCATAAGAGAAATGCTGGGAAAAAAATAAAAGAAGTAAAACCAGAATCACAAAACAGAAGATTCTTCCAAAACATTCCAGATAAATCAGTCCCTAAATTTCTGGATTCTTTTTAGGGAAGACATAACTAAAATTAAATAACAAAGAAAATGTGATTCTAAAGCATGAGGGAACATGAAAGATGATGTATTTGAATTACATAAAAAATACAGAAACTCATAAAAGAGTAATTGAGGAATTCAGATGTAGCATGAGGATAAGTATTTTGGAATTTTCAATTTGTTAAATAATAAAAAAATGACAGTCCACAGTCCATTGTCTTGAGCCACAGTGTCAGCTTTCAACAGCTCTCCTAGAAACTGATGCACTAGAAGAACAAAAATCATGAAGAATGCTCTTTCTGATTTTATATTTTGAACATCTAAACTCCACTTTACCATTAAAAATTTTCATTGCCCTTACTTTCATGTTAGGTGGGAACAACTGAGCTCTTCTATCTCCAGTCTTTGAGGTCTAATAGTTATAAAAATGAGTCTTTGGACACCAGGTGCCAATTCTAACTACTATGACTAAGTTAATGTTGCCAAGAAATTCTCCTGAGCCCATGAAACAGATTGTCTTCCATGGTAGAAAGTAATGAGAATTATAAAGTTATAGGATAAAGGCAAGTTGAGGTGGAATTAAATGGGTCACTACTGGGAAAAATACAGTGTTATTCTCCCTATTTAAACTTTGTTACTTCTTTTCCCATAAAACATACAAAATCAACTTGAGAACATAGCTGACTATGTTATCTGGAATGTAGTGTGCCCATATATACACACAGAAAAACAACCAAACAAACAAACAAAAACAAAAACCCCCAAATCTCACTTCATTAGATAAGTGAATTAATGCATTTTTTTAAATCTACCAATCGGAAGAAATACAGCTCTTTATCCATATTGATTATGTTAAAATATTGATTTTAAGTTGTGTTTTGACAAGAGCCTACTGTAGTGGATTGAATAAGAATCACCCATAGGATCCTGTATTAAATGCCTAAGGAGTAGCACAATTTGAAAGGATTAGGAAGTGTGGCCTTGTTGGAGACAGTGTGTCACTGGTGGTGGGCTTTGAGGTTTCAAAAGCCTAATCCAGACCCAGTGGCATTCTCTTCCTGCTGCCTCTGATCCTGATGTAGAACTTGTATCTCCTCTCCAGCAACAAGTCTGCCTGTATCCTGCCATGATGATAACAGATAAAGTTGCTGAGGACATAGTATCTCTTCACATCAACAGAACACTGACTAAGATACCAACTAAAAATATATTTACTTCAAATCAATCTCAAGTTTACAAAATATCTGAGAAGTAGAAGAAAAAGATCTGTGCCAAAGTCCACAGAATGAGAAAAGATATTCACATCCAACTGAGGGCTGATTTCCAAAATTTACACAGAACTCAAGAAGCTAGTCTCCAAAACACCAAACAATCCAATTTAAAAGTAGGGTACAGACCTAAATAGGGAATTCTCAGTAGAGGGATCTAAAATGGCTGATAGACACATAAGAAAGTGCTCAACATCCTTAGCCATCAGAGAAATGAAAATCAAAACAAATATGAGATGCCATTTTACTCCTGTCAGAATGACTAAAATCAAAAACACCAAGGACAATTTATGATGGAGAGAGGGAAACACTCCTCCACTGCTGGTGGAAATGCCAACTTGTACAGCCATTTTGCAAATCAGAATGGAGGTTCCTCAGGAAAGTGGGAATCAGTCTAACACAACATCTAGCAATTCCACTCTTAGGCATAAACCCAAAAGATGCACATGCATACAACAAGGACATCTGTTCAACTATGTACATAGAAGAATTATTTGTAATAGCCAGAAACATGGAACCAACCTAGATGCCCCACAACTGAAGAATGGATAGAAAAAATTGTGGTACAATGGAGAAAACCCAGCAGAAAAAAAGGAACCAACAGAATCTTGAAATTTGCAGGCAATCATCCTAGACATGTTTCACCAAAGACTAGGACTAAAACTAAAACCACCATGGAGTAGTTACAAAAGAGACATATCTAATAAATTAGAATCTATGCCTCTTCATAGCAAATTTACTGAAAAAACTGATGCAAAGTAAATGAAATAAGCACTCTGCTGTGTAACTCAGAATGACAAAGACATTTATATTCTAGAAACATGAGCTGACCAAAGAGCAAAACAGTTTCCATTTATTTGGAGTTATAGGACAGGGTTTATTTTGAGTACTTATCTTCAAAATGGCTCCATGATTTTAGTTCCTACTACAATACAAGTACAGCACATCTTTCATGACACTTTGAGTAAGACTGACAGTATGAAACTTATTCTGAGGAATCACCAGAGTTTTTCAACATGCATAGACAGTTGTAATCATGCTGTATCTATCCCTCATCATATGCCATGGCTGGTTGAAGTCAGAAGACATGGATCCTTTGTTTATGTGCATCTTCATATTTGAACAGTATCTCAAAACATATCCTGAATTTTCTTTTACTTGAGATATAGGGTGTGTGTGTGTGTGTGTGTGTGTGTGTGTGTGTGTGTGTGTGTGTGTTTGTGTGTGTGTATGCCTGTAGCTGATCAATTCAGGTAGACTGACTGGACAATGAGTTCCAGGGATCTCTTTCTCCTCTTTTTTTCTTTCCCTGGGGATTTATAAGCATCTTATGCTATAGCTTGTCTTCTTTCATGGGCTCTGGGGATTTGATCTCAGGACCTTATGTTTATGTGGCAGACACTTTAATAACAAAACCATATCCTCATATCCCTTTAATTATGTTGGCATTACCTCAGCTCCTTTTGTTTCTTCTTATTATTTTTTATTCCTTTACTGAAATAGATTCTTTTCTCATATAATATATGCTGATTACAAGGGAAGGGGGGATAAATATGTAAATACAAGTAGTAATTAAAGAAAAAAAGACAAAGAAAAATTTATCCTGATTACAGTTTTCCCTTTCTCTATTCCTCTAAGTTCCTCCCCACCTTCGCTCCCCTCTGGATTCACTCCCTTTCTGTCTCTCATTTAAAAAGAGCAGGCTTCTGAGGAATAACAACCAAACCTGACAAAATAAAATATAATAAGGTAAAACAGTGAGACTGATGACTACTTTATAATGAAACTATAGTGGGAAATTACCAATATGGAGTCAGGTAGAAATATACGGGTATTTAATAGGGAAAAGCCTTACTTACAGAGTGACCTAGCCAGCCGGCGAGGCAGCAGCCTGTATTCAAGCTGAAAAGAGAAAACAAAAGAGCAAACGCAGTCACACTACATCACTCTGACCACGCCCTCACAAGCATGGTCAGGCACAACTGTAGCCAGCCCCTAAGTAGGCGTGGCTACAGCTTCCCCTACAATTCCCCTTTTAGTCTAAAAGAGGATTAAAACTTAACAGTTTAAAGTATCCAAAATTAACAATCATAAAGGTAAAATATAAGAAGATACAACAATCTGCTTATGTCACATCCTAACTATCTATTTTAACTAAACCCTAAAGTCATCTGAAAGAGGTGTCCAAGCCTGAACACCTCCTTCCAATCCCAACCATAAACAATAGGAAGCTATCCCTAACTAGGTATATACACTATCCTAAGTGACAACAATGGGCAAAGGGGGCATAGCATCCTCCAAGCTTGAAACTGATGACTATTTTATATATCATCCTAGAACCCTCATCTAGTTGCTGAAGGAAGCAGAGGCAGACACCTACAGATATACACTGAACTGAACTCTGGAATCCAATTGCAGAGAGGGGGGAATGAAGATCAAAGGGGTCGGGACCAGGCTGGTAAATCCCACAGAAACAGCTGACCTGAACAAGGGGTAGCACATGGACCCCAGACTGCTGTCTGGGAGGCCAGCACAGGACTGATCCAGACTCCCGAATGTGGATGTCAAAGACGAGGCCCCAGCACTCTATGGAGTCTCTGGTCATGGATCAGTATTTTTCCCTGGTGTAAGAAGGGACTTTGAGAGCCCATCCCATGTGAAGGGATGCTCTCTTGGCCTAGACACATGGGGAAAGGCCTAGGCCTGGCCCAGGATGATGTGCTGGATTTTGGGGAGCCCGCCTGGAGGGCCCTACCCTTCCTGAAGAGCAGAGGGGGGATGGGTGGGGTCTAGTGGGAGGAGGGGGGAGGTGATTGAGAGGGAGAAGAGATAGACATGTGAAGCAAGCTTGTTCCTAATTTGAACTAACAATATGTAATATGTATGTATGTATGTATGTATGTATGTATGTATGTATGTATCAAAACTATCATATGGAAGTTGGACACAGCAAACCAACAAGAGGAAGGGAGTTATAAGAGCAAGCATATGAGTCAGAGATCTACTTCTCAGTCAGGATTCTGATAAATGTACTAAGGTGATAGCTGTAACATATATTCAGAAGTATATATGTGTAGATTCGTGTAGGGCCTGTGCTTGCTGCTTCAGTCTCTGAGAGTTCATATGCACTTTGCTGAATTGATTCAGAAAGCATTGTTCTGATGGTGTCTGCCATTCTCTCTGTTGCACAGTCTTCCTACTTCCTCTTCCTTGGGATTCCCTGAGCTCTAGGGAAGGGATTTGGTGGAAAATTCCAATGTAGACTCTCTCCGCGTATCATGTCTGTCTATGGTTATTTGCATCTGTTCCCATATGCTGCTGGAGGAAGCCATTCTGGTGATGACTGGATGAGGCACCAATCTATGAGCATAGCAGAATATCATTAGGAATCATTGCTGGCGGGAGTGCAAATTTGTGCAGCCTCTATGGAATTCAATATAACAATTCCCCAGAAAGAAGGTAATTGATCTATTTCAATAGCTTGGGGGGCATTTGAGGGATTCTGAGAAACCGTAATGCAATGGAAACTTCCTGGAATCTATGAAGGTGATCCTAATGAACACTTATGGGGGTATATGCATCTCAGCTGACCATCTCTTATAGCCAGGCAAGGCTCCAATGGGGGAAATGGTGTTCAATTCAGTTGTTAGCCAAGGGGTTCTCAGGAAAATTCCTAAACAACCAAATCTGTTACTAAGACAAAAGGTTGCTCTTTAAACTGATATCCATGGCCTACTGTTAAGGATGTTACCCATATAACTTATTGAATATGATAAAAGGCTTGAGCTGGTGCCTACATAGAGCTCTTAGTTCTACATTCTTGTTTCTTTGGTACAGGAAGGTTCTCTGCAGGCTACCAAAAGAGAGACATGGCTTCAAACACAACCACAGAACCTTTGACCCATAATCTCTCCTGCTAACAAAATATGAAATGGCAATAGTGCTCCCCAACTGTTGGGAGTAGCCTACTGCCATCTGATTTGACTTAAGGCTGACCCCATAAGATGGAACCTATACCTGACACTGCTTGGGTGAATAAGAACCAGAGACTAGAATGCCCAGAAACCTAGGGCAAAACTACACACTACTGGTGATGAGCACATTTCTCTACAAAACAATGGTCCTATTTTACAGTATATTTTTTATTAAAAGTCTAAAAATTTAGTATGATAAATCAATAAATTAACTACAGAAAACTATCTGAGCATTTACTCTGGCCAAATTTTTAGGCATCTGTGAATTACAATTCAATAGCATACTTTGTATCCTGCTTTAGGTGATTAACAATTTCCTATCAACCTAACTGAAAACACCTCAAACAGAAAACTAAGTTTTTACAGGTAATCAACAATTAGAAAATAAAACCTAGTGTTTGAGGAAGTGGTAACTGTTCTGAGAGTTCTGATGAAAAATACAGTGTTTTCTAAATTGCTTAGTATCACACAGTAGGTAAAGATATTTTAATACTTCTGTTATGATAATGAAATATTGCGTATCAGTGCAACATTTTCAATAACCACTTGGAATTATTCCATGGTTATGCTACTATCCCATGATTAAACTTCTTATTTTCATTGGCCAATAAAACCAGTGATTAGTCTGAGCCAAGAGGCTATAAAATTTCTTCAGTATTTTGCCCTAATTCTGTTTACTACTATCAAGAGTTATTGACTCAAGAATTTAATTTAATACCTATTTAAAAATAAAAGTGTATGAACTCAAGAAAATACCAACCCCTGCAAGTCTTTTACGAAACGAAACTTAAATTTCAGTGAAGGGAGAGTGGAAACTGTACGGGTGAGGCTTGCTCATGTAAAACTCACATGGGGAATCAAGCATCAGCTTTTCATATATTAGGCTGAACTGCAGAGCATCATACTCTGGAGAGAACCTCAAGGACACATCCAGGAATACAATAACCCACAGTTGAGAATGATTTGCTCAACACTCACAATAACAACAATAAGGGATTATAAATACCCTGGAAAGAGAAGGAGCTTCCTCTGAAGCTCTGGATTCATTACAAATGCATGAAAAAACCTGTGATGGTCTTTTTATATAGTCTCAGTACTATTAAAACTAGCAAACAAATATAGTTAGTGACTGTGGGGTAGCTCATTCTCAGCCTACATGCCTAGCATAATGAAGCCTCGAGATCCTTTCCTAGTACTCTATCAAAATGTGTATTTCAACTAACTGCATGAAACAGAGTCATGGAATAACTATTCTGTGTGTTTATGTCTTAGTATTTCACTATAAGCTGAATTTCCCATCTCTTGATAATGTAATATATATATACATATATATATATATATATATGTATATATATATCTGAAACAAATAGGTACGTGATTCATAAACTTATGAAAATAATCAATTTATGAACTGCAGTATAAGACTGGACTCTAGCACTTCCTGTTGATGTTGGTACCGTGCAGGCATAGTTTTAGGCATCATTCGCTTCTCATTTTCAAGAAGTGAATAACAATAGGACTTGTGCTTCTGTGAGGAGTTCATGAGAGCACACTATTGAGGGGACCTGAGAAAAGCAAAAGAGGAAAAGAAAGTCACATGGGACAGAAGAAGGTGTCCTGTATTGTATGAAGAGTTACAACTGGCCCAGGTCACAGCCAAGCCTGCACAGTGCCCTCTGGGATCTGTACAAACACCAGGCAAAGAAAAGCCTGCCTCTTGTCTAGTTGCAATTTGTCTTTAATGAAAAGAACTGAGGCTCAGAGTTATGGGAATCAGGGGCCAGCACACTTCTATGAAAACAAAAATCCTAGAGACAAATTATTCAGGGCAGCTGAAGAGAGCTGGAGGTCAGTAATACCCTTTCTTCCTGGAAGGCCAAGCATTATAGACTCCAACTCAACTGGCTGATATCAGGCAACTTGGAGAAAGGTCTGAGCTCATTTATATAACAGTATCCTTGGTATAGTGGATGGAGAGTCAACTGTTTATAACATGGTAAGGACTAGACAAAGCATAGCTATTTGACTGCTGCCATATTCAAGCAATGAAATAATACGTGGACGCGAATAACTCTCTCCCTGGCTTTTGTTTTTGGGTTTGTGTTTCATTTACAGGTGGCTGATGTACCTGGTCATTAATTGGTTATGACAATTCCTATTAGGATAAGAGAATAGTATTTGCAGTTTTGAATTCTAAACTGGACTATCCTTCCATGTCTTGAAAAATGTATTGTTCTTTAATAACCCTCAACATTTCTCATACTTCTTGATTTTTCTGATTATGATCACCATTATCATTTACAAACACAAAAAGTCAATACTCTCAAACTTGTGGGTAAGAGGAAGAATGTGGAAGCTAGCTCAATAGAATGCAAGGACTAATACACTAGTATTACCTCCCTGATATTAAAAAAAAAATCTAGGACTGGAGAGATGGCTCAGAGGTTAAGAGCACTGACTGCTCTTCAAGAGGTCCTGAGTTCAATTCTCAGCCACCACATGGTGGCTCACAACCATCTGTTGTGGGATCTGGTGCCCTCTTCTGGTATACAGATATACATGGAAGCAGAATGTTGTATACATAATAAATAAATAAAATCTTTTAAAAATCTAATATTTTTTACTAACAACAGCAGGGAGTATCTATTTGTGGGGAATCTCCACACCATTTTGAATCAATGCAATTACCTGAATTACTGTGTAATGCTGTAATAGCTTAATGAAAGTCTTTATTTCTAAAGAAATTTGCCATTCCAACAAGAGCTGCCTGACTTTCTTGAGTGAATAATACGTACATACATGGAAAAAGTGAATGGAAAATGGCTCTTATTATCTATTAACTGGCCCAGAGGAAGTTTCTTGTATTCTCAATGAAAAATATGTTCGTTTGTCCTTAAATACAATAAGAAAGGCATGTGCTAAAGTCACTATCACTCTGTCTCCAATTCAAATGATTACACTCACCACATGCCACTATTATGAGGTTCACTTGCATTCAATTTAAGGAACTTTGCAAAATAATACAAGTAAATTTACAAATTTACATTTCCTTCTTAAAGGCTAAAGAACACGTCCCATTAGTTATAAATTCATGTTTGAAAGAGTTAACTTATAAAATAAAAGGCTCACTGATTTGAGGTTACTGTCTATGATTGGTTGTTTCTGTCTTTATCATTCAGATTATACAAAGTGACACATTACAGAGGGATGTGTGACAGAATCAAACTGCTTGCATCAAATGCCATAGAATACAAGAGAAGGGAAGAGACCAGAGGTTCCACGAGTTCCAGGACAAGAGTCCTGTCACCTAAGACAGGACTAGCTACCACTTCCACAAAGTTCTTCAGTACTGCTCTGGGGACCATGCCTTAACACAGTGGCAAGCTACAGAGGTGTGTATAGGTTTTGCTTGTTTTAGTTTTTAAAGTGCCAGTGCTTGAACCCAGGGACTTCCACATGCTAGTCAAGTGTTCTACCACTGATACACATGCCCAGCATAATGTTTACTGTTTTCAAATGTTGTTCAAGTGGAGTAAGACTTATGTCTGTGATTTGTGAGCTTACATTGTTAATTTTCTCTATTTATCCATGCCACTGATTACAGGTATTGTTTATATTATTACTTTCTGGCTGGCCATATGAGCATATCTAAAAAATATATTTATTCAGTGATGTAATTTTAGGCGATTCTACTTTTCAGAGTTTACTATTATTAATATATGAAGAGAATGAAAGATACGTTTTGGCAAATGTATGAACAGATATTTGAGGAATTATAACCAGAATAGGAATTGGTGGGTCACAGGTATATGCATGTCTTTATTCAGCATTATAAAAAATATTTATGTGCAATTTCTGTTAAAATATGTCTAGAAAATACAAGAAAATAGTTATTGCTTCAACATACCTGAATTTTTAAGTTTTGCCTAATGCTATTGTTTCAAAGTAATTCTTAATTCAATTAAGAATATTTTGAGAATAAAAAGAAATTAAAAATATAAAAGTCAAAGAGGATCAATTCTTATCATTTAAAACTAATTGAAACCTAATTATAAACAACTTGAAAGAAATAAATCACCCAACCAAATACTAACCAAGCACAACCCTGCTTAGCTTCTGAGATCAGAAGAGATCAGGTGTGTTCAGGGTGGTATGGCCTTGGGTGCATGAGGTGGGGGAGAAAGGAGGGAGGTGAAGGGGAGAGAAGGAGAAGGGGAGGGGGTAGAACAGGAGGACTGAGATGGGGAGGAATAGAGGAAGATAAGAAAGGAGATGCCTTGATAGAGGAAGCCAGTATATGTTTAGAGAGAGATCTGGCACTAGGGAAATGTTCAGGGATCCACAGAGATGACCCCAAGTAAGAATCTAGGCAGTGGTGGAGAGGCTGCCTTTTTATACCCTTCCCCTATAATGAGATTGATAATTACCTTGGTTGCCATTCCTAGAGCCTTCATGGAGTAGCTGATCGAAGCAGAAGCAGGCTCCTACAGCTAAACACTGAGCAAATACTCCTGGAATCCACTTGTAGAGAGGGAAAAAGGATGAGCAACAGAGCCAAGACCATGCTGGAAAAACCCACAGAAACAGTTGACCTGACCTAGTGAGAGCAAAGATACTGTATTTATGAAGCTGGGAAACCAGCATTTGACTGAACCAAGCCCTCTGAATGTAGGTGTCAGCTAGGAGGCCTGGGCAGTCTATGGGACCTCTAACAGTGGAGCCAGTCTTTATCCCTAGTGCATAAATGGACTTTGGGGGTCAATTCCCTATGGAGGGATACTATTCCAGCCCAGATACACGAAAGAGGTCTTAGGCCCTTCTCGAAAGGATGTGACAGACTTTGATGATCCCCCATGGAGGGCCTCACTATCCTTGGAAATTGGGTGGGCGATGGGTTTCGGGGGTCGATAGGGGCATGGGAGGATGGGACGGAGAGGGAACTGGGAGTGATACTTAAAATAAGAATTAATAAAACATCTTCAAAATAAAATATACTTTTGTATCCTGATTCACCACAACAGATTTGAAACTAGATCATTGGTTTTATACCCCCTTTAAAATTCCTACCATTTCAAAATAAAAATGAGTTTCAGTCACTAAAGTTGAGAAGAAATACTAAGTCAGATTTCAGAGCCAAGAGCAGCAGTATGATGGATTTTAAAAGACAAAGGTAGCATATACCACAAACCAAATAGCATACAAAATATTTTTGATTTTGAATAAAATAATTGAAACCAAAGCTTGAGGTAAATTGGTAAGAAAAGGGATTTAACTCACAGGTGAAATATTTACCGAATAATTAACTGTTCCTCCCTAAAAGGCAATAATGGTTTCTACAAGTCAGAATAAATAACACCTTAAAATAAAATATTTTAAAAATTTGGAAATTTAATAAAACATGAAGAAATATTTTTAATGATTTAAGTACACTTACAGATCTTAAATTAGGGAATAAATGCAATAGTCATTAAGAGAATATAGACAACCAAAGCATTTCATCACAAAATCACATGAAATAATGACATTAACTTAATTATTATGTCATAATGAAGAGATTAGCACAGAAATATATCAATAATAAAAGCATAATTAATTGAAAAATCCTATCATCATGTTGGGGGGAAAGCAAATCACAAGGGAATAAAACTGAAAACATGCTGAAAACCCAACAAATAAATTCTCACCATCATGATTGCCCAAACATGAACTAACAAGGACAACAACAGTAGAGACAAGCCAAAGTGGACAGGTGGAAACCCATGAGGTGACAACCACACAAAAAAGAATTACAGGCAACTAAGGAATGCTAGGAATGGAAGAAATAGTCTGTCTTCCCCAAGGAAGAGTATAAAAATTGGTTATCCAGTACCAAATCATCAGCCCTGAAAACATGTATGAAAGTAACATGTTATTGACTGAGCAGATTGTGTTATTGTGTGTGTGTGTGTGTGTGTGTGTGTGTGTGTGTGTGTGTGTGTGTGTGTAACAACAGTTAATTAGAGGTCATGAATTTGAAAGAGAGCAAAGGAGGGTTTGGAAGGAAGAAATGGAAGTGGGGAATGATGTAATTGTATTATAATATCAAAAAATAAAAATAAGAATTAAAACACTGGGATGACAATGGAACAGAGTTTATATCTATCCCAGTAATCAGATAGTAAATGATAGAAGGAAGTGCTGGGAAGAATTTGAGTAGAAAGAACATTGATATGTGTCTGATTCACACAGTTAGGGATATAAGGAAATTCTGGTATCTTTGAAAACAAACATCACCATGACTCAGTACTGTCCATGCATCTCAGAACTATTGCTGCATACTTAGAACACTATCTTAATTTCATTTTCTCTGATAAAATATCCTCAGAAAAACAAGTTCTGGGATAGAGCGATCATGTAACTCTCAGTTCAAGACATTACATAGGTTTTTAAGAAGAGAAATTGTCAATGTGTGGAGATATTGAGTACTGGTGTGCAACAGTCCATCCCACCATAACTAACAAAGGGGATTTTCCACCCTCTCTTCCCCTCAGAACGTACAACTAAGATCAGGCTTAGAAACCAAGAGGGAGAAAGCAAATCCTCTTTGAACTTAATTTTTTGAAAATTCCACTCATCTGCTGTTTACACACTTGCAAGTGTATTCCAAGATTCTTACTTTCCTGTCACACCTCTGTAAAGGATGAAGTAACTTTCTCATCACTTGAAGTTTGCTGAGTTTCATTTGCAACCTGCATTCACTGTGTACAGGGTGTCTGTCTTTCACTAAATCTTCTATGTGAAGACAACATCCAAAGACAATGCCCTTTAGGACATACTTACTGAATGGCTATGGGTAACCATAACTGTTCCTAAATATGTTGTTCAGGGGGCACTCTGAGGAAGGACTTCCTTGGACAGGTTATAATCTACACACGTGTGGTATACGAACACTTGAACTGTGAAATGGAGGACAAAGAAGTCTACTCACATCACCTCCTTGATTTCCTGACTAGTTCTCAAATCTTTTCTATCCAGTTCAGTACAGATAGCTCAAGACCAGATGCAGAGGATAATCTTCTGGGAGGATTTTGAAAATCATCCAAACCTCAGACTCATCCAAATCCAGACATCAGTTTTGGAGCAGATTTTAGGCATTAATATTTATTCAAAGACATCCTGGGTTTTGAATGTGAAGTCAGAGCTGAGAGATCCTAGCCCAAGTCAGGGAGTCTTCTGCATATTTGAGTACAGTTGTTGGTTGTTATTAAACTTCGAAAAGTGATAGTTTATCAGAAATAGGACCATAGGACCTAAATAGGTAGAAGTCTTCTGTGTTGTGAATTGTCAGAATAAATTTGGAAAATTTGGTACAGGTAATACTTTTTAATATGTTTTATGGTGACTAATGTTAACTATTTTCTCCTTTAGGGGAGGCAGAGGGTGTTTTTAGTTCATTTTAATTAGTTTTATGAAATTTCCATGCAATGAATTTTGATCATATTTATTCCTCTTCTCCAACTTCTCCCACATCCATTCTCTTTTCTCTACTAATACCACCTTATGTCCACCATTAAAAATCCTATCAAGTACAATTTGATCTATACATTCTTTGATGGGTGGCATTCTACTGGAGCATGGACTACATACATACCAAGGACCACACCTTTAAAAAGACATTTAGATAGCCTACCCAGAACAAACTCAATGGTATTTTGGAAATTTTGTTTGCTTGTTTATGTCTCATAATGCTGTGTTTGCCCCATATATTTTTTAACCTTACAGGTCTTTTGTTTAAATATTATATTTTATGATTTTGTTTTTATGGTTTTTTTTGTGCACAGGAACCTGTGTGTCTCTGCATCTATATGTGTTTTTTTATTTTCTTGGATTCTTTTTTAAAAAATGCATGTTTGTCTTGTCTTATTCTAATTGCTTTACTTTTATTTTATCTTATATTTTTAGATGCCTGTATGTTTTCTAATGAGATAGAGAGAAAAAAAGTTTGTGAATTTGTGTGGATGGGGAGATGGAGAGGATCTGGGAGGAATTGTTGTAATCAGAATATACTGTTTGAAAAAAATCTCATAAAAGACAGGCTCTTGATCTCCCAGCATATATCAATGGTCATTATCTCCCTAACTAGAGTGGAAATTGTACACACTTCCCCTCTCCATGCTTAGATATGTAATTTTTTGCTTCAACTTGCATGGGACTAGAGCATGCTGTCACAACTACAATAAGTTAACATGTACAGCTGCTCTGCTATTTCCATGAAACTGTGTCCTTGTATTCATCCACTACCTCTAAAGTTTTAAACTGAAAGCTTTTTTACTTCCCTCAGACTAAGAGTACTACATTATAACTAAATTCTCCTCATTCTATTTGATTTTAAATTAGATATTTTATTTTATTAAATGTTTAAACATGTTTACTTAGTAGTAAGAAATAAAATGTCTTTCATTTTATATTTGATAAACATTACAAAATCCTATGACTATTTTCGGATAATTCATCACTATTTCTTACATAGGTTCACTTCTATGCTTAAAATATGCTTTTGTGTCATAGAAAATTGTCAAATAGGCATTGTCTGTATTTGATTTGATAGAATAATATACATGCCAAATATTTCCCTATTAACAACCCTTCATAAAACACAGAAAGGCATGCTGAATTCAATAGAAGTTTGACTACACTGTGGATGGTAACATTACGAGTGAGTATCAAATCTGCTTTTGGCACTTTTTGTTTAACATGCAGTTTAGAGTACATGTGAAAGACCCCTGGAGGCTCAGGCCCCCAGGATCTCGGCCCAGGACTGGGCTGACCCCAATCACTAGGCAGAGGCGAAAGCTTGATGCAAACAGCAAGAGGCTTTATTGCAGTTTTTTTAATGAGCTAACCCCATTAGCTCCAGCCTTTCTTCCATCCACCATGCTAAAATGCTAGTCAAAAGCAAAAAGGGAATTCAGGCAATGGAGAAGCAGCTGGTAGACAAACTCTGTTGAAGAGACAGGGGGTGTCCACATCAGTTGGACTTGTTCACATCCATAGCAAGTCCAGGGCTCGAAGTTTTTTAGGAGTAGGCTGTAGTCAGCAACTGATATTCAGATGTGTCCACCAGAAGCAGAAACCTGTTTAAGGCATGCTTAAACTGGGAACAGAAGTTAAAACTTATTTACTGAAACGCACAGAGCAGAAAAAAGTAGATATCTGTTTAAACAGCAGGAACACATTTATAACTTTGAGTCTTACCAAAAACTAGTGATTTGGGTTAGAAGCATTAGTCTTCTGTCCAGAGAGCAAGGTATGGATTGGACAGAGGTGCCTTTGGCCTGATGAAAAGCCCTTTAAGTTTATACTTAGATGACAACCAAAATAAACCTAAAAACCTTGAGCTTATTCCTGAACAGTAGGTAGTCATTACTTTATCAGCTACCAAGTCGACTATAGTCTATAGTGGATCTGACTGCCTGATGCTGTCAAGCTGACACCCATTAATATTTCAGAGATCTGAGAACATTAAATTTTATACAGCTTCTGAATCTATTAAAAAGTGACATGGGCCAGTCCATATATAGTTAGCCATACCCAAATCTCCATCATCAAGCATTGGAGGCAGAAGTCTCAAAGAACAGCGATTTTTGCAAGGCCTATAAGTTGAGGGGTTTTTTCTCTCTGTGGAAGATAGACATGGAAATGACAGATCTTGTTTTGTCTAGACAAAGGGGGTGCAATCAATTTTCCAGGGTCCATCAGCTTTGTCCACAGTCTGGGCCAAGTCCTGGCAGGCAGCAGGTCACATTTGAGCATCTTGTTCACTGGTCAGTGTTAACATCATCCAGGTGCAGGAACTGGGGTGCCTCATAGTCCTCCTTGGAGACTTTGGGTCACTGTCAGGATCTGGCAGTCTGTCTGATATTATAAACTTTTAAAACAATGTTTTAAATGTGATATTCTGCAGGTCTCTGAAGCATTAGAGGTCTGTCTGTCTGTTTTAGCTACTTGCCTTAAGCACATAGGTGGCTAGGTAAGGCCTTATTTCTGTAATTAATTAATTTTCAGTCTGACTGTAACATGTATTAGCTTAGTAAAATATTTGAAACTTAGCACAGTTGAATTAAAATTGCATATAGTTACCTTATATTCTTTAAACAATAGCTACATATACACATTTTAGTTGTTTGCTTAAGCTTAACTTCTGAAAACATAAACTATATTAATTTGTATTTTTAACATCATAGATTAACAGCTTATATAAAACTAGAAGTTTACATTGTCAGGCTTTGCTTAAAAATAATTCTAAATTAAAACATTAATAAAAACATTTTAGAAGCACAAACATTAATGTATTTCTGTAACATATAGAAGAGTTAACATTTTAAATCTTAATTGAAAAACTTGTTTATAAGATGGTACCTCCAAATTTCTATGTGGTCACCTTTAGTCAAGATGGTGGTCCAAGTATCTTGTTTCAACTTCAGCAAAATGGCTACTAGCCAGCCACATGGCCAATTTGTCATGCAGCAGGCTGCAAAATGGTAGTAACCTGCACAATTTGTTTAAGCTGTATTCTTGTAACAGAACATAGGTTATGCCAGGAAACAGATAGAACTTTTTAAAACAAGCATACATAATTTACTTGAGAAATAAACAGAGCTTTTTAAATAGAATTAACTTAATATGGTTAAAATTTTAGCTTATATTACCAATTTTTGAAATTTAGTATTTGTAACTATGAGAAACCATAATGAACATAGTTTACATTTTTCCATGACTTTTAACAACTTTTCCTCTGACCTACGATTTTCCTTGAAACTCTATAATTTTCTATATACCTTCAGTTCATTCCTCTGATTCCCTTAGACATTCTTATTTAGACAAATTCCTAAATTTCTCTTTCCCTTTCTTTATTTCTTTATTCTCCTACATTTTCTCTCATTTCTCAGTCAACATAAAAACTCTTACCAAAGTCCTTCTTGTAGTTTTTAATAACTTTAAGGCTGTTTCTTTAAAACAGTCTGGATCAGGCCACATGGTTCACCTGCCCCAGCTCCATGTGCTCAGGGCAGAAACTTGGGGGTGGGTGCTGCTGGTAATCCCAGATGCTCTGCCAATGCAGGGGTGGGAAAGAGACCACAGAGGCTTCCCTGCTCCAACATTCTGCACACCATGTGTGTGGAGCATGTAGAAGGCTGGGCAAATGGTGCCTTGCAAGCCACGTGCTCAGGGCAGGGAAACATCTGCCACATGCTAGGACCTGCAGCAGGATGGCAGTTGGAGCAAAGAGAGCCCCACTTTGCATGCCTCACAGACAGACAGGTGAGGATGGAGAGATAGACTCATCTGCACTGGCCAGGCTCAGCTGTGAGAGCCGCAGGAGTGGTTGGAGTTCAGAGTAGCAGCCTTACCATGTTCTCAGAGACAGGGGACTCCACCATAGCACACTCTAACCCATGGCACATGGCAGAGGAACTCCTGTCCCGCACGCCATGTGCTCAGAGCAGCAAGAAAAGACCCCTGACCCATGCATTCCCCGTGCATGGGCAGTAAGGACACAGAGAGAGATGCCACTGGAGTCCAGAGCAGCAGCTGTTTTGAAAGACCTGCAGAGTCAGGACAGGCTTAATGAACACAGAACAGATTAGAGTAGGGTCTTATTCAGAATTTCAGGTAGGTAGCCACATGGGGAACAACTTGGTCCACAACCAAGCAACCTCCAACAGATTGGGCGACCCCCTGGGTCCTCTTACAGATTTCACTAGCAAACCCAACATAGAACCTTTACATTTACACAATCAACACAAACAGCAGACATGAAAACACATAACTAACACAGAACATACAGCTCAGGATCTGCCAAGTCAGCACCGAAAAACAGGCAGGCAGACTATGGATTGCAACAGATCAGATAAAAATCCTGCTTAACTGGCCAGTCACACAGCCTGTTCTGATCCTCCAGGATTCACAGAAATTGTATAGAAACAAAGACAGAAAAAGGAAAAAGGCACCTTGTGTGGCACCATGTGACTCAACAAAAGGGGATGTTGTGGTGGATCCTGAATTGAAAACCAACGATAAAAACACACAGAGACAGAATAGACAGAAAAGAATAGATGCCAACCCAATCCGTCCTCATCGCTTATAAGGCTCTGGCACAGGCAGATGGGTGGCAGAACCAGTGGCTGCAATTGCCGATATCTCAGGAGGGTCCCAAGTGTCCTTGGGTCTCCGTTCCTTTGGGGCATACCCCAAGGCAGAAGTCTGTAATCCTCTGGGCACATCTACTGATCGCAGTCCAAGCAATCTCATGACAACTAGGACAACTGAAAACCAAAAACGGAAAGCACTTTTACAGAATAGACAGAGCTGGCCGACAGTAGAAGAGACAGAATAGGGTACCTGCTTACCTCCAAGATCGAATCCACCCAAATGAGGGGTGGTTGCATTTCCCAGAAATGAAACCAAATGAAAGACCCTCAACATCTCGGCCCAGGACTGGGGCAAATCCAAACACTAGGCAGAGGTGAAAGCTTGATGCAAACAGCAAGAGGCTTTATTGCAAGTGTTTAATGAGCTAACCCCATTAACTTGGGCCTTTCATCCGTCTACCATGGTGGATGGCTGGGAAAAGACCTCGAGAAACCAGAGGACAGAGATCTTATAGTGCAGTGTAAGGGAAGTGTCTATGGGTATGTACAGACTCAGGATTGGTGTGCCTCCAGGCTTGGAGGACTTGCCCTGTGTTGATTGGTCAACTGGTTGTTATGGCCCATAGGCCCTCCCAGGGAGGTTGCTATGCTCTGCATGTCATAAAGCACACCCAGAGCTGTAAAGCTTAGCACCACCAGCTAACTTCTGATCGGTTCCCTGCCATGAGCCAGGCATCTAACCTCCTAGTGACCAAGGCAAGGCCAGGCAAGCACATGTAAGGCTGTTATGGCTGCCCAAACGGGGAGCTGGTCCCTTCACAAGTTATGTCTACATTGATGATTTTATATTTAAGTCATTCCATTGTCTGTTGTCTCTCAATATTTTTCCATGATTTTATTATTACTCGATTTAGTGCCTGAATTTACAGACCAATCACAAGTATAAATATCTGAAATTTTCTTATCTTGAAAAAAAATTGGCTAAATTCTTTAAAATTTGATGAAAGGCCAATTTTGATGTAATCTGGATATCACGTTTTGCTCTATTTTGTAAATCAGTGATGATCTGCATAGCCAAACGATGAATGATAGCCTTATATCTGTGTCTCCCTATCATTAGTTCACCATGAAACTGTCCATTTGTAGTACTTATTTAGTAAAACCACATTACTAGATATTAAAATGCAAGATTCAAGAATCCCAGCTCTTCCTGAATTTGGTAGCGACTCATAGTGATTTCTAATAGGTTCTTCTCCAAGTGGATTTAAGATTAACAGCATATGTATGACTGAGCAGCTGGGGAGAACTTAGGTGAAGAAAGTTCTTGAATCTTAGTGACTCCAATAAGCACTATATAAAAGAAAACCAGAAAGCACACCAGGAAGACAACAAGTAGTGATTAAAACATTTCAAGATTTTAATGATTCACAATAAATTAATAGATTTGAAAGTTCAATATCCTGAAGCTATTAATTTCTCCCCAATTCCATATTTAAAATACATGTTTGAATAACAGAGGAAAGGCAGCGACCTTCATTGTGTATGACAATTTGAGTGGCTTACTTTTCAAAACGCAATTTCATACAAATTAGATGAAAAAATGCAAAAAAAAATTAATGCAGGTAACATTTTAAAAAGTAGCTGAATTGGGTTACCAATAAGTAGTGTTGCCAATAACCAATATGATTTACAGGGTTGGGTGAAAAAACAAAAGTTACCTTTTGAGAATAGGTTTACCCTTTCAACTTAAAATAATAAAAACCTTAGGGATACCAAATTCTAAATAATAAATGTGTTGGCCACAAGCTGTGAAATAAAAATTATGAAGAGAGAGAGAGAGAGAGAGAGAGAGAGAGAGAGAGAGAGAGTGTGTGTGTGTGTGTGTGTGTGTGTGTGTGTGTGTGTATGTATATGCATGTTTAGTAGAGCTGAGCAAATGAGTGATTGTTGCATGAAGCAAGAGTTCCCATATAACTGACGAATCATTAAACATTATGGGACTCACAGAGATGGCTCTGCTTCATCATGACTTAAGGTCAGAGAGTTCAAAATTGTCCTTAGTCTTCCAAGGTTAAAGTCATAAGAACTACAGGCTAAGGTGTGGTGGCTACTATAGAATGTTTGACTTGATCTTGGATATCTTATCTAAATAACAACCAACTTGGTCTGAGGTGTGGTTACCAAATGTTTGGAGAATTTAAAAAGTCTGTTTGTTTCTTGTACATGATAAAGAAGATTTTGCCATGTACCCCTTTAGGTTGGGATATTTTAAGAATGTTGAAGAATAAACTTGGGTGTCCAGTATTCATTGGATTGCCCTCCTGACTCAAAAAAAAATAAGTAAAACAAAATAACATTAGGGCAAGTATCCTCAAGAGAAGAAATTTGATAAAGAATAAAAGAAGATGCAAATTCGTCTGGTTCCTGTTCAGCGACCCTGCTCAGAGGCATCTGACACCAAGGGTTTGCTTGCCAGATCCAAGATCAGCAGCGGGATCCAACACACCCAGACACTGCAGAGGCCCCTGTAGCAGGACTCACGATGACACCACTAGAGACTAGGAACAATACACCAGCAAGACCTGAACATCACAATGCAGATGAACCAGAAGAGAATGACCTTAAAAACATCTTTTTGAAAATGATAGAGGATCTCAAAGAGGACATGAGAAAATCCCTCAAAGAAATGGAAGAAAAAACAAACCATAAAAAATGCAAGATATCAAAAAATCTCTCAAGGAAACAGTCCAAGACCTAAAAACTGAAATAGAGACAATAAAGAAAGCACAATCTGAGGGAATGCTGGAAATAGAAAAGCTGGGTAAATGATCAGAAACAACAGACATAAGCATAACAAACAGAATACAAGAGATGGAAGAGAGAATCTCAGGAGTTGAAGACACATTAGCGGAAATAGACTCATCAACCAAAGAAAATCTTAAGTCCAACAAATCCCTAACACAAAATATCGAGAAAATATGGGATACCATGAAAAGACCAAACCTAGAAGCAGGTGAAGAAATCCAACTTAAAGGCACAGAAAACATAGTCAACAAAATTATAGAAGAAAAGTTTCCCAACCTAAAAAAAGACATGACAATGAAAATACAAGAAGTCTACCGAATACCAAATAGACTGAACCAAAATAAAAGATCTCCTTGCCACATAATAATCAAAACACCAAACATACAGAACAAAGAGAAAATATTATGAGCAGCAAAGGAAAAATGGCAAAGTAACATATAAAGGAAAACCTATCAGAACTACAGCAGACTTTTCCATGGAAACTCTGAAAGCAAGAAGGTACTGGATAGATATTATACCTACACTAAGAGACCAAGGATGCCAGCCCAGACTGCTATACCCAGCAAAGCTTTCAATCAATATAGATGGAGAAAACAAGATATTCCATGACAAAACCAGATTTAAACAAAATACATATCCACCAATCCAGCCCTACAGATAATTCTGGAAGGAAAACTGCAACCCAAGGAAGTTATCTGCAACCAAAAAAATATACATAATATATAATCCCACTTTACCAACAGCCAAAAGGAAAAAGGGATAGAATCCCACACATAATTTGACCACCATCACCAAATCAAAAACAAAAAAGAATGAACAATCAATGGTAATTAATATCCATCAACATTAATGGTCTTAACTCACCTATAAAAAGACACAGATTAGCAGAATGGGTAAGAAAACAGAATCCATCCTTCTGCTGCATACAAGAAACACACCTCAACTTCAAAGACAGATGGACCTAAGAATTAAAGGTTGGGGAAAGATTTTCCAATCAAATGGACCCAAGAAACAAGCAGGCATAGCAATCCTAATATCCAACAAACATGATTTTAAACTAAAATCAATCAAATGAGGTGAAGGACATCACTTCCTACACATCACAGGAGAAATAAATCAGGAAGAAGTCTCAATTCTGAACATTTACGCCCCAAATACAAAGGCATCCACATTTGGAAAAGAAACATTATTAAAACTCAAATCACACATAAAACCGCACACAGTTATAGTGGGAGACTTCAACAGCCTACTCTCACCACTGGACAGGAACACCAGACAGAAACTTAACAAAGAAACAATGTAACTAATAGAAGTTATGGCCCAATTGGCCTTAACAGATACCTATTTAACATTCCATCCAAATACAAAACAATTTACCTTCTTCTCAGTGCCACATGGAACCTTCTCTAAAATTGACAGCATACTTGACAACATAGCAAACTTCAACAGGTACAGAAAAAAATTGAAATAACCCCCTGTATCTTATCAGACCACCATGCTATAAAGTTAGAATTTAACAGCAACACGAATTACAGAAAACCTACAAATCCATGGAAATTAAGTAACACCCAATTGCACAATTCCTGGGTCAAGGGAGAAATAAAGAAGTAATTAAAGATTTCCTACACTTCGATGAGAATGAAGACACAACATACCCACACTTATGGGACACTTTGAAAGCAATGCTAAGATGATACTTCATCGGACTAAGTGCCGACATGAAGAAATAGAATAGTCACACTAGAGAATTAACAGCACAACTGAAAACTCTAGAACACAAAGAAGCCAATACACCCTGGAGGAGTACACACCAGGAGATAATCAAATTGAGGGCTGAAATCAATGAAGTGGAAACTACGAGAACAATACAAAGAATCAACATAACAAAGAGTTGGTTCTTCAAGAAAATCTACAAGATAGACAAGCCTTTATGCAAACTTAACAAACAGCAGAGAGTGAACATGCAAATTAATAAAATCAGGAAGGTAAAGAGGTACATAATAACACAAACAGAGGAAATCCAGAGAATCATCAGGTAATACTTTGAAAACATGTATTCCTCAAAATTCGAAAATCTAAAGGAAATAGACATTTTTCTGGATAGAATTCACTTAACAAAATTAAATGAAGAACAGATATACAACATAAATAGACCTATAACCCCTAATGAAATAGAACCAGTCATCAAAAGTTTCCCAACCAAAAAAGCCCACGGCCAGATGGCTTCAGTGCAGATATATACCAGAAATTCAAGGAACAGCTAAAACCAATTCTCCTCAAAGTATTCCACACAATAGAAGCAGAAGGGTCATTACCAAACTCTTTTTATGAGGTTTCAATAACCTTGATACCCAAGCCACACAAAGACACAACTAAGAAAGAGAACTACAAACCAATATCCCTCATGAACATTTATTCAAAAATACTCAACTAAATACTGGCAAATCTAATCCAAGAACACATTAGAGAAATCATCCACCATGATCAAGTAGGCTTCATCCCAGAGATGCAAGGATGGTTCAACATATGAAAATCCCTTGATGTAATCCACCATATAAACATAATGAGGAAAAAAAACACATGATCATCTCACTAGATGCCAAACAAGACTTTGATAAAATCCAACACCCTGTTATTTAAAGGTCTTGGAGGAATCAGGGATAACAAGAACGTCCCTCAACATAACAAAAGCAATATACAGCAAGCTGACAAGCAACATCAAATTAAATGGAGAGAAACTCAATGCGATTCCTCTAAAATCGGGGACAAGACAAGGCTGTCCACTCTCTCCATACCTCTTCAATATTGTCCTTGAAGTTCTAACTAGAGCAATAAGACAACAAAAAGAGAGCAAGGGAATACAAACTGGAAAGGAAGAAGTCAAACTCTCACTATTTGCAGACGATATGATACTCTACATTAGTGACTGGAAAAACTCTACCAGGGAACTCCTACAGCTGATAAATACCTTCATCAAAGTGGTAGGATACAAGAGTAACTAAAAAAAATCTGTAGCCATACTATATACTGATGACACATTGGTGGAGAAAGAAATCAGAGAAACATCACTCATTATAGTTGCCACAAACAACATAAAATACCTTGTGGTAATACTAACCAAAAAATTGAAAGACCTATACATCAAGAATTCTAAGTCTCTAAAGAAAGAAATTGAAGAAGATACCAGAAAATGGAACGATCTCACATGCTCTAGGATAGGCAGGATCAACATAGAAAAAATGGCAATCTTGTCAAAAGAAATCTACAGATTCAATGCAATCCCCCATCAAAATCCCAACACAATTCCTCACAGACCTTGAAAGAACAATTCTCAACTTTATATGGACAAACAAAAGACCCAGGATAGCCAAAACAACACTGTACAATAATGGAACTTCTGGAGGCATCACCATCCCTGACTTCAAGCTCTATTACAAAGCTATAGTCCTGAAAACAGTTTGGTATTGGCACAAAAATAGACAGGTAGACCAATGTAATAGAGTTGAAAAACCTGATATTAACCCACACACCTATGAACACCTGATTTTTGACAAACAATCCAAATTTATACGATGGAACAAAGAGAACATCTTCAACAAATGGTGCTGGCATAACTGGATGCTAGCATGTAGAAGACTACAGATAGATTCATGTCTGTCACCATGCACCAACCTTAAGTCCAAATGGATCAAAGACCTCAACATAAACCCAGCCACACTAATCCTATTAGAAGACAAAGTGGGAAATACTCTTGAATTAATTTGTACAGGAGACGGCATCCTGAACATTAAACCAGTAGCACAGACACTGAGAGCAACAATTCATAAATGGAACCTCCTGAAACTGAGAAGCTTCTGTAAGACAAAGGAGACAGTAAAGACAAAATGGCAGCCCACAGACTGGGAACAGATATTTACCAACCCCACATCTGACAGAGGGCTGATCTCGAAAATATACAAAGAACTCAAGAAGCTAGTCTCCAAAACACCAAACAATCCAATTAAAAAGTGGGGTACAGAACTAAATAGGCAATTCTCAATAAAGGAATCTAAAATGGCTGAAAGACACATAAGAGAGATTTCAACATCCTTAGCCATCAGGGAAATGCAAATCAAAACAACTCTGAGATACCACCTTATTCATGTCAGAATGGCCAAAATCAAAAACACCAATGACAGTTTATTATGAAGAGGATGTGGAGAAAGGGGAACACTTCTCCACAGCTGGTGGGAGAGCCACTTTGGAAATCTGTGTGGCGACTCCTCAAGAAAATAGGAATGAGTCTACCACAAGATCAAGTAATTCCACTCTTAGGCATATACCCAAAAGAAGCACATTCATAGAACAAGGACATCTGTTCAACAATATTCATAGCAGCACTATTTGTAATAGCCAGAAACTGGAAGCAGCCTAGATGCCCCTCAACTGAAGAATGGATAGAGAAAATGTGGTACATTTACACAATGGAGTACTACTCAGCAGAAAAAAACAATGGAATCTTGAAATTGGGAGGAAAATGTATGGAATTAAAAGAAACCATTCTGAACAAGGTAACCCAATCACAAAAAGACAAGCATGATATGTACTCATTCATATGTGGATTTTTGACCTAGGGTAAAGGATTACCAGCCTAGAATTCATACTGCCAGAGATGCGAGTAAACAAGAGGACCCTAAAAGAGACATACATGGTCCCCTGGAGAAGGGGAAAGGGTCAAGATCCCCTGAGCAAATTGAGAGCATGGGAAGAGGGGGGAGGGAGCTAAGAGAATGAGAAGGGAAGAAGAGGTAGGTTGCAGAGGTCATGAGGGAGCAGAAAGTTTGTGTCAGGAGAAGAATAGAAGAAAGGGTATGTGATAGGTAGGGTTTTAGTTGGGGGATGTTAGGGGAGTACAGGATGGAGAAGGGAATTGTGATTGTCATGTAAAACAATCTTCTTTCTAATTCAAATAAAAAGATAAAAAGAAGATGCAAATTCCTTGTGTATTACTAATCCAAAACAGAGATATCATAAAGAGCATATGATCTATATATGTGTGCATAAAACTTTGCTTATCTGAATGAACCTAACACTTGTAGTTAAGTAACTGTCACTGGTTAAAAGCAGTTATGTAGTTGGCTCTGTTTCCAAGATTGGAGTAAGAATATTAGAATGGTATTGTGGGTTATTCTGGGATATCAGCTAAAGTATATAATTTTTTGTTTGTTTGTTCGTTTGTTTTTTGTTTTTATAGATGGGGTTTCTCTGTGTAATTTTGGAACCTGTGCTGGAACTCACTCTGTAGACCAGGCTGGCCTCAAGCCCACAGAAATCTACTTGCCTATGCCTCCCAAGTACTTGGATTAAAGGCGTGGTCTACCACCACCTGGCAGTAAAGATTTTTTAAAAAATTAGTATTAATGCATAACTGTACTTATGGCTTCTTTTAGAAAACCTACACTCAAATACATACACACATTCACATGCACTCACATGCACACACACACACACACACACACACACACACACAAACACACACACACTCACTCACAAACACACAGCTACTTGCAATGTAAAAGTAAGAGAGACTAAATGGTAATTAAGAAGAATTGACAAGGCCATCAGGCAAGTCAGGAGTCAAAAAAGAATAAGCAGAGATAATGAGAAGAACACAGTCACAACACATAATATGCATTTATGAAGCTGCCAAATAAAAGTTTTAAAGAAAAAATAGAGAAATAAATGCATGGCATTAGGCCAGGGTATTCATTCAGATTAGATCTCATTATGCAAATGTTAGTTTTTACCAATGAAAGGTACAATGACAGCACTCAAAACTCAAAGGAAGGAATAAGAATGTAGGAGAGAAAACATGAAATAAATTAGCACTTTAAATATATGAATTAGCTAATTAATAACCAAGAAGAAAGGCCCTTTCTTATAATAAAATAAAAGAAACTAAATGCAGAAAATGACGTGGTACAATGCCTGTTTTTGAGACATCAGGGTTAGTTAAATTGGCTGTAAATCACCAGTAGATCCTAAATGTACCACATGAAAATGGGAACATTAAATATGAATTTATTTCCATTGTATAAAATGAAAATAGTTGACATTGTGGTGGAGAATTCTCTTATTCTCCATATTCACAAGTGAGGAAGATGACATCACTAATATGAAGTACAAACTGGCAGGATGTATTTACTAATGAGATGCCCTGAAAAAAACCACAAGTCTCACGTCATGTTCCTGATCAGAAGCCATTCCGTGATTATAACGATGAGCCACTGTCAGACACGCTTGTTTGTGAATGAGCAAATAATTAAAAAGCAAAGATGTTGAACATAATAAGATTTAAAAGAGATGTGACAACTATACTCAGTGTATGATTTCCATTTCATTTCTGATTTGGAAGAAAAACTATAGAGAAGATGACTGAATTAGCAAAAAGAAATCAGTACTGGGTAACAACCTGTACATACTTAAGTTTCATGAGTTTGGACTGCACACATATAAAGTAAGGGCCTTTTAAAAGGAGATGTGTATGCTCCAGTTACCCAGTTATCCTCATTATCTAGCAAAAGATGCAGAAAAAGCCAATGTGGCCAAATGTTAACTGTTAGATACACAGGAAGGCTAGAGGACAGTTTCTGATATGAAGCCTAACACTCAAATTTACCTCAAAATAAAAATTATAAAAACAAGAGCACTCACCATAAAATCCAGAGACCTGATCAGCAGACAAGACTTTAGAGATTTCCCTGACATTATGCAGACTGTTCCTCAATGCACAGAAACAGTAGTGCGTTCTTCCTAGTTTGTACTTCCAACCAGCAGATGACTGGTCAGCTACTTCAGTGTGATCACCGTGAAAATGACACATTGCCTGATACAACATTTAGGTGATTTGAATATTTACATGTTTGTTCTTTGGATCACTTACAACATTTTGCTAGTATTTTAGGAAATTCTGTAGTAAAATGTTTCCACATATTGGGCCATGGGTGAGCAAATGTATGCATGCATGTGTCTTAGGGTTTCTATTGCTGTGAAAAGACACCATTATTAGCATTCAGGCACCTGTACTGGCCTGCCTTTGGTGTTCTAATAAGCTATGTCTTCAGTTTCAGCCACTAAGAGCACTCTGTGCAACTTCACTACGTTCCCTTTTAAAAGGCCCTGCTCACCTCCCAACTTTCTCCCTTTTTTGTCTGTCTGGTTTTCTCTCTCCGTGATTCTCTGCCTGTCTCTCTGTCTCCCTCTTTTCTCTCTCTCTGTTTCTTTCTTCTCTTCTGCTGCTCCTGTCTCCAGAGGCTGGTCTCACTGCTTCCCTCCCATCTTTTCCCATTCTGTTTCTCCTAATAAAAGTAACCCCTCTACATGAGCTCTGTTGCATGGCATCTTCTTCCCTTTTGCCACATTTTTATAAATTACAATAGCCATGACTATGGCAGCTCATAAAAGAAAACATTTAATTGGGGTAGCTTACATTTTCAGAGGTGTAGCCCATTATCATCACAGCAGTATATATAATTATGCAAGCAGTCATGGTGCTGGCTACATTTTGATAAGAAGGCAATAGGAAATGGACTGTCTCACTGGGTGTGGCTTGAGCACATATAAGACCTCAAAGCCCACCTCTATAGTGACACACTTCCTCCAACAAAGCCATCACTCCTCATAGTGCCACTACCTATGAGGACCATTTTCTTTAAAATTACAATATATCTGTATTGTGTATGTTTATATGTATATACACATGAGTATACATGCATATATATATGTACATACATATATATATATATATATATATATATAACATATATCATACATACACAGATAAACACATGTGTATGAGCATAATTTTACTGTGTTATCTTCTCTGGTGTTAACACCTAATGGGTAGGACTGTCATTAATGACGTATTTCCTGTTTATAAAAGCTTAAGAAGGAATTATTAGGAATATATGCAGTACAACAAGGAAAGGTTTTGATTTAATAATAGCAAGTTTGAAAGAGACAGGAAATACCTCTGGAAGATTGCCAGAGAGAAATCTAGACAATATCCACAAATTAAATAGGGTACAGTGTGGAGTCTAGTATGAGTAACAATGAAATAATTGTGCTGTCCTTGAAAATCTCCAAGTGAAAACATAAACCACTGAAGGAGAGCTGCTGTGACCTGGAGACAGGTGTTAATGTTGTGAAATAACTTGCATGATCTACTTTAATGGTGTATTTGAACCATGTGACTGTTAAGTTTGTCTTATTAGAATCTGGAAAGAACAAAGCTTCACGTATTCATTTATATGTTTCTAAACCCATGAGAATTAGTGAACTCATCAGAGAGGCAAGAGCTCAGAGAATACTGTTCAGAGTTGCTCTTAAATGCAATATTCATTGTACCCTTTACTGCCATTCTTTTCCCTCTTATGCAGTCATTTTCTTTGTTTCTGAGATACATTTCTCATCATTTCTTCAACGGTTTTTTAAATTGACTAATTCTCCATTACTGTGTTTAAAACAATAGTTGCAACTTAACTTCATTTTTTGTTTGTTTGATTCCTTATTTAGTAATTTTTTGTTTGTGTACAAAAGCATGCTATGTAGCCTATGTTGGAATAGAACTTAATGTGTAGCCAGACTGGACTTGAACATGTGGAAATCTTCCTGTCTTAGCCTTCCAAGCACTGAACTACAAGCATGTATCATCTTGCTACGCCTTTGACTTTACTGTTCCCTAGACATTCAGTTAATTATTTTTAGTAGAGCATTGTTTTTTTTTTCTTTTTTTTTTGTTTGTTTGTTTTTCGAGACAGGATTTCTCTGTGTAGCTTTGGAGCCTATCCTGGCACTCACTCTGTAGACCAGGCTGGCTTCCAATTCACAGAGATCTGCCTGCCTCTGCCTCCTGAGTGCTGGGATTAAAGACATGTGCCACCAACGCCTGGCCTTAGTAGAGCATTGTTTAGTTAGCTTGTATTTTTCCCTCAAAATGATTTTCATTATTTCCTGCTTTTATCTATTTATTTTTAAAGTAATTCTATCCCAGTTCTTATAAATGATAACCTATTGTTATGTAGCTGTTTTGGACATTGCTGGAAATCTGAGGGAACATTATTTTCCAAGGAACCACTGAGACACTTCATTCCTATGAGACATATTTAGCACAGAGTTGACAAGCAATTGCTCCTTCTGAAATTGGCATAGCAGATCAGCCTTTCCCCTTGAAGACAATATCACCTGTAGTTATGGTATAGAAAAATGGAGCAGAGTAGGCTAGTTAATTGCTTCAGCTCCAGCAACATACCACTAATTGACACTTTAAATTCTTTTTTTTTTTTCCAATTGGAAGGAACACGTACGGTAACTTAGAGTTAATCCAGTACAGACTGTAAGACCACTGGGTAGTATTTGTTTTCTAATCACAACTTAATATATTTTCATCCCTTATAAAATATATTTGTAATAGATTTTTTTAATCAACAAAATGAGGGAAATTATATTAGATATCTTAAAGAATACACAAATTAGATAAATGAGGAATAAAAATATCAGCACAAAAATCACAGAGCATAGGCCATTATAATATTATAAATCCTTACATGTAAGTCTTTTAAATATTCCTATCATGCTGAGTGTTGACCGCTAAATTGACAGAATCAAATCTTGTATATATTATGGTACAATCTGTAAATATCTGCTCATGCATGATCTTAAAAACAACCTCTATGTGATACACATCAGGAAAACATAAATGGGAAGACCAATTCAATATGTTTAGTACAAAATGCAAAACTAACACTTCCACATTAACAGAGAAGCATGTGTATAGCAATTTTTAATATTTATGACATTTGTAGATATAAATTGAATCTGATTTATTTGCATTGGTTTTGTCTCAGTAAATCCAAAGATAAACTCTGATATAAAATCATCCAGAACAAACCCTGTGGCGAGGACACAGAGATCATGACTGTCCATAGATTCTTCTTGTTAAATAAATGGAAACGTCCGACAGCCACAATTCACACTGAGGGTTTGTAAAAGCAGGGCTAATTCTTCATGTCAAAGCACATGGGTCCCAGCCCAGGGACAATACCTAGCACATCCTTCATTGCTATCCCCACCCAGGCATGAAATAATGTCCCTTGCAAGAACCAGAGACTAGATAGTTCAGAGATCTAGAGTATAATCAAACACTGCTCAACTTAAAATCGAACAAAACAAAACACAAATCCAAAACCAAACAAACAAAAAACTATCAATTAAATTATTCCTAATAACATTCTTCTATACTCATAGATCAATGTGTTAGCCAGTCATCATCAGAGAAGCATCTTCCTACAGCAGACAGGAACAGATGCAGAGAACCACAGTAAGGCATTACATGAAAATAGTCTAAGTGGGATATCTCCATCAAATCTCTTCCCTGACAGCTCAAGGAACCCCTCTTTTTTCTCAATTTTTATTGGAATTAGAAACAAGATGGTTTTACATGTCAATCCCAGTTCCCTCTCCCTCCTCTCCTCCCCTGCCCCAGCCCAACTAACACCCTACCTATCCCATACCCTTTCTGATTCCAAGGGAGGGTGAGGCCTTCCATGGGAGGGGGTCTTCAGAGTCGGTCATATCCTTTGGGATAGGGCCTAGGCCCACCCTCATGTGTCTAGGCTGGGGGACTATCCCTCTATGTGAAATGGGCTACCAAAGTCCAATTCTATGCTAGGTATAAGTACTGATCTACTACAAGAGGCCCCATAGATTTCTGAGGTGTCCTCACTGACACCCACATTCATGGGGTCTAGATCAGTCCCATGCTGGTTTCCCAGCTGTCAGTCTGGGGACCATGAGATCTCCCTTGTTCAGGTCAGCTGTTTCTGTGGGTTTCACCAGCCTGGTCTTGACCTCTTGCTCATCCCTCCTCCTTCTCTGCAACTGGATTCCAGTTCAGTTCAGGGTTTAGCTGTGGGTGTCTGCTTCTACTTCCATCAGCTGCTGGATGAAGGCTCTAGGATGGCATATAAGTTAGTCATCAATCTCATTATCAAGAGAGGGCTTTTAAGGTAGCCTCTCCTCTGTTGCTTAGATTGTTAGTAGGTATCATCTTTGTAGACCTCCAGACATATCCCTAGTGCCTGATTCCTCTTTAAACTTATAATGGCTCCCTCTATTTTGGTATCTCTTATCTTGGTCTCCTCTATACTTCCCCCAGCTCAACCTTCCTGCTTCCTAATGTCCTCCTCACCCCTCATTTTCTCCACTTTTCATTCTCCTAGCTTCCTCTCCCCCTGTTCCCCCAACCCCACTGTGCTCCCAATTTTCTCAGGAAAACTTATCCCTTTCCCCTTCTCCAGGGGACCATGTATATTTCTCTTAGAGTCCTCCTCGTTTCCTAGCTTTTCTGGAGGTATGGATTGTAGGCTGCTAATCCTTTGCTTTATGTCTAAAAGACGTACATAAGTGAGTAATTACCACATTGTCTTTTTGTGACTGGGTTACCTCACTCAGGATGGTTTCTTCTAGTTCCATCCATTTCTCTGTGAATTTTAAGATTCCATTTTTTTTCCTGCTGAGTAGTAAATGTACTACAATTTTTTCCATCTATTCTTCTGTTGAGGGGCATCTAGTTTGCTTCCAGGTTCTGACTATGACAAATAATGCTGCTATGAACAGATGTCCTTGTTGTATGAATGTGCTTCTTTGGGGTATATGCCTAAGAGTAGAATTGCTGGATCTTGTTGTAGACTGATTCCCATTTTCCTGAGGAACTGCCATACTGATTTCCAAAGTGGCTGTACTTGTTGGCACTCCCACCAGCAGTGAAGGAGTGTTCCCCTTTCTCCACATGGAATTGGAAAGGGTGTAAGAGCATGGGTAATGGAAGACACCAGGAGATGCAGGGCCTGGGAAACAGCTCATCAAAGTCCCCCATGAACTCACAGAGATGACTCATCATACACAAGAATGCAGCAGGCCCTCTGTGTATGCACTATAGCCTTTAGCATAGTATTTTAGTAGGACTCATGACTGTGAGAATGAATAGATTTTTTTATTGTCTTGCCATGTATTGGGACTCTTCATTCTGTTGGTTTGCCTTGTCTAACTTTGATATGTTTTTTTTTTTACTTACCTTACTTTATTCTCTTTTTGTCTTCTTTGATTTTGTTTCTTCAAAGTCTGTTCTTTTCTATTGAGAGACAGAAATGGTGGATCTTGGAGGGGAGCTGCAGAGGGACTGGGAAGAATAGGGGGTCAGACATCTTAATAAGAATATATTGAATGAGTAAAGAATATATACTTAATAGAAGGAAAAAGTGATCAGAACAGTGAGTTTATTTGAAATTTGAGTTATTGTGTTAACTTACTTTCACATATAGTCTATGCCTCAATTCAGAATAACTCAAACACCAATAAACCAAACCAATTACAAGTCATATTATGTTCTTTTAAAGATATCTCTTAAATGGAGGAAAATGATGCTGAAAAAAATCCAGTGTTCTATTTGGCCTGTCATCATCAACTAATTTAATTTGTGCTTTGTTAGTAGCTATCAATTGTATGCTTAGAAAATGATGAAAATGCAGCATGTAGCTTAGAAAAATGGCTGATAATAAAAATGGGAAACAAATATTCCTTAGGATATTCTGGCCTATTTTTGCATAAGCCTCATATAAATTTAAATATGTGCAAAACTGCTGCTAAAATGTAACGCTGGAGAGGAAAAGAAATAAATTATTAAAATATCTGAATAATAAAGACTTTGTTTCCTGAGATATATTTTACTTGCATTTATATAAAATGAGGAAATAAAATAAAAAATTTAGGGAACAAAATGAAAATTTTGTTGACAACACATATTTTGATGGCCCAAATATTTTTTTCAATAGCATTGATTTTCATGAGAGCATGAAGGGAATTATGGAAAGAAATTAATGATTGTGATTTTTATTATTTTAATCAAATTTCCTATTTAACTATTTTAAAGTTGCCTTCCTATATAGTGTGGTGTGTTAGGTTGAATGTTGAACTTCTACAAAAGTCTATATGATGATGATCTTGGAAAGTGCAGAACCATTTAGTATGAGGACCCTAGTAGGGGAACTTTGGTCATTGGGTGTTCATATGAATATGAATGAATTGTCTCCATCTACTTTGCTATTTTCCATAGCTAGAAAGACCTCAACAAATACCTTACAGGCTTTCCATTCATTCACCACCCTCTCTCTCCCATAGAATCTATCATTGTAAATCATATTTCCAGATTCCTAACAGGTGCTTATATGATAGAAGTAATTTCTTCAGTGAGAGTAAAATGCCAGTCCAGAGAACCATTATTCAACTGACAACCTAAGATACAGGAATTGCCAAGGAGATCTTGTCATTTTAATCTTCTGAAAAGTTAAATGCTCTGATAAGACAATTGATACCAGGACCTCATGATGGGTAAATTAAAGTGTTTTAACTTCGGCCAAGGAAAGAAAATGAATATTCTAATTAAATACATGTAATCAGCTGTTAAAGATTAAATATCTCTGAGTACTGAAAGGCCCTTGAGAGAGGAGAGGACAACACAGAACAAACACAATGTGTGCACATCCAAGATGATACCTGTTGAATGTGCATTTCCCAGTTTTATGTACAACATAGAATTAATTCCAAATAAGTATTATTGGATCACATTTTTAAAATGGCATTGCCAGTTAAACATTTTTCAGTATTCTGTGAAGACTTTTTAAATTTTTTATTATCTTTGTCCCAAAAGGTGCAAAAACAAACAAACAAACAAATAAACAAACACACGCACATAAACAGAGGACCCATGATACTCAATCTTGGACAATTATCAGTACAGGGACTAGAGGTAAATCAAAATTGACAGCAAAATATCTTTTTAAAGTTTTTGGGATAGCTCACTGGTCGAGCACACATACTTAGTATGCAGGGGGACTTAGCTTCTATATCCAAGCACATGTGCGCACACACACACACACACTCCCATGCTTGCACACATAGATACAGAATTTTTGCTAGGAGTCAAATAGTTTGTGCAGATTTGATGGCCCTACCTTCTCATGTGCACACTACAGAAAGAGGCTTTGTTTTCCTCACAGCTCCTAACTCCAAGGCAAAAGATCAAAGTCTTTACCACTTCAGTTCCCCTGGAAGTACCATTCCTGCTTCTCGTACTTTCTTAGGACTCACTGTCCTGCACTGCACTTATAAATATTTCCTAATCACTTGTAATGTTGACCACCCCTTTCCCAATTTTTTTTTATTACAAACACTCAAGATTCAAAGGAGAAAATAAATTTCCCTGTTTATGGTCATAATGATAACAGAGCAGAAAATGGAGAGACAAGCTCTGATGGTGGAAATGCTGATATTTAATCCTTTCATAATATCATTTATATTCTAGGGATAAGCCAAACATTAATATCTATTACAACCAGTTCAATGCTCGAGTAGTGAGTATCTGGACATCTTGTGGTTACAGTAAAAATTGATTCATCAGTAAGGTACTTACAGAGAAAAAAATGGTAAACTTAATCAAATGCAATTATTCTGCACTCACATGGCTTATGTGTAGTGGAAAACATAGAATAGCCATTCTGTGCTGTTATTCTTTCTTGTATTGTTTAAGAAGTATCCCTTAGGATTATAACATACAGTAGTATTAATAAAATAAAATAACCTGTAATACATGATTTGAAAAGCAAGTACTTGTCCTTAATTAAACAAGAAGCACAGAGGTAAAGAGGAGAGAGTTGGAGAAGGAGGGGACTTGAGTTCAAATGGTGTGCAGATGGAAGGTCTCTGCTGTGCACAGTGCTGCAAGCCATTTCATGTTCTATGTGAGATCATTTTTAGTTTGAGAATTTGATCCTAGAAATGGTAATGTGTTTTCTTTAACTAGGGATTAACTCTAGCTGTGAGTAAGAAAGAGCTACTTATGTTTTCTCTATCTAAATAGAGCGGTTGCTAACATTAACACACTATTAAATAGTTTCTGTTGGAAGACTCTGCTGGAAAATAGCACAAACAAATCAAGCAATTTGCTCATATTAGTGTTGCCCTTGATAATACCCAAATAAATGTTTGCACCACATGACCCTATTCAAAGACCTTGTTGGTCCCAAGTGCTTTAAAATAGAAATCAACAGAACATAGAGGACATTATAGAGTCTAATTCACATAGATTCTTTGGGTCATGATAAAGACTGAAGACTGGATCATGATAAATGCATGCTACATGAGAAAAAAAAATTACAGAGTGAGAGTGAGTTCTTTTAGTCACATTTAGATAATGTAGGTATGATGAAATCTGTCAGGAAAAAGCTGGAGGCAGTCCAAAACATATTTTGAGCTGAATGTGGGAAATGGCTGGAAATTTAAGAGGCATGGCAAGTCATATTATATACTTGTGTTATCAATCTCAGGACAATAAAAATCCATGAAAGGGATTTAGGCCACTCGGCGATATAGTCTAATTTGGTTTCAGAAAGACTCATTGAAAACTGACTGTAGATGAAATCATCCTCCTTGGTGTGTGCTGGATTCCCTACGAAATGGGGAGGAAAAATTGTAACTACTACAGAGAATTTTGATGCAGTCACCAAGGTGTCTTGTAACTATCATTAAGAGCAATGATTCTAGAAATAGTAAGACTATCAGAACTAATTTCCAAAACAGTTGTGTTTCACAGTGATCCACACTATTAACTTACCCACTAAATACACAGAGAAACAGTGAAACAGATGACAATTAAGAAATATTTAGTGGGTTTATATTAAAATTTCTATCTTATAATATAGATAGCTAGAACTATGTGCCTTTCTCCAGTCCTAATTGATGCTACTCACTTATTTACTTAATTATTGGTGATTTTTGAAACAGGATCTCATTATGTATTCAGTGCAGACCTTGAAATTTTATATAGCTCAGATTTAAACTTATGATCCCCCTGCCTCCACTTCCTTATAGTGCTGGGATTACCAGTATATATGTAGGTGATTGACAGGACCACTTCATTTCACTTGGTTATTTGTTTAGGTTTTTCAGAATTGAGAATTCTGAGAAACATGTTTGGGCTCATGTTAGCAAAGTGCTCTGCCATTAAGCTTTGTCTGCTGCCTTTTCCTCCTGATTATTTCCTTCTTTTAATTTACTCTGGCATGTAGACATTTATGTTTCTGTATGAGTTTGTCAACCTTGTTTCTACTTGAGGTCTGGTAGCTCAGCTATAATGCCCTTTTTCTTCTTTGCCTTTGGCTAAAGTTAATTGGATATTTTAAAATACTAATTTGATTATCTCTATTATTGCTTTACCTGCTACTCTATTAATTATATTTTATTGACTGCTCTGGACAGTAAAAATTCATCTTTACTAATCATAACCTACCTTTGTTAATATTATACTATTGAAATAGTAATAAAGCCTATATTAACTCAATTTGCATGTATTTCTGTTCTATAATCTATTGATTTTGTATACTTTAGACTTATTTTTCATTAACTTTAGGTTGTATGGGTACTGGATTTTGCTCTGAGAATTCAAATAATTTTAAATATATTAAATAATGAATATAAATACATACATATTTGGTATTTACCTGTGTGCTTACCATTCTTAGAATTTCTATTTTTTTATTGTAACATCCACCAGAATTTTCATATTTCATTTGTTTATTTATTTATTTTGTTTTCTTTGAGACACTGATTTTCTATCTAACAGCCCTTGCAGTCCTAGAACTACCTGTGTAGATCAGGCTGGCCTCAAACTCACAGTAGTCTGCCTTTCTCTACCTCTTGAGTGCTGGGATTAAATATCACCAGTGTTATTTCCATATTTTGGACATATCAAATATAGATTTGCAGATATGAACACACATGTAAGCATATATATTCATATCCATTTTAAATGAAATTAAAATCCTCTATTCTTTTCTTTCACCATTTTTTAAATTTAAATTAGAAACAAGATTGTTTTACATGCCAATCCCAGTTCCCTCTCCCTCCCCTTCTCCCTGGCCTGCTACTAACACCCTATCTATCCCTAATCATTTCTGCTCCCCAGGAGAGTGAGGTCTTCCATGGGGGAATCTTCAGAGTCTGTCATATCCTTTGCAATAGGGCCTAGGCCCTCCCCTGTGTGTCTAGGCTGAGGGAGTATCTGTCTATGTGAAATGGGTTCTTAAAGTCCATTCTTATACTATGTATAAGTGCTGATCTACTACGAAAGGCCCCATAGATTTCCCAGGTCTCCTCACTGACACCCACATTCATGGGGTCTGGATCAGTTCCATGCTGGTTTCTTAGTGATCAAACTGAGGATCAAGAGCACCCCCTTCTTCAGGTCAGCTGTTTCTGTGGGTTTTGGCTCAGCCATTAAATGCTTGGCTCACAACCATAAATCCTCTATTCTTAGAATGTCATAATTCTTCAAGAATAGTGTGTTTTTCTGAAATGCCTTTGTAACACTTAAGATTTTTATATTAATGAGATACGCTTGGTAATGACTTCCTTTTATGATAAATCTTTCCGCCAAAAGTCACCAAGCCCCACCACCACATGTGAGCTTTACGCCAGTCAACTGCCCGAGTTAGGGCCCAAATTAATACACAATTTGACTTGTATTAGGTTCAAAAGCTTCTTGGCCAATGACTAGGACTTCTCATCTGCTAGATCAGTCTTAATTATCACAAATCTATATATTTTATAGGATTTATCTTATTGGACACCTTCCATTGGGGTCCTCCCTTGCCGGTGGATCACATTGTGCCACTGGAAGAAGACTGGAGGGGAAAAAGGGAACACTTCCTGTTTCTCCTTGCTTAAATGAGTCTCCTTGCTATGTCACTTCCTGCCTGGATCACCACTTCTCTACTACATTTCCCAGAATCCTCTTTGACTCCTAGTCCTGTCTAACTTGCTGCCTCATTGACCAAGCAGTATTTTATTTATCATCCAGTAAGCAAACACATACACAGAAGCACTTCCCCATCAGCTTCCTTTATATTTATAAAAATTTTATGCTTAAAAGCAAACATGAAACACTCATCTTTTTGACCTGTAGTCAGTCTATTGTATTTCTGTAACTTTTATTAGTGAGTATCTTTCATTCTCCTGTGTTCTGTCTTTTGTTCATCATTTGTACTATTTTTTTTCAAATACTGGTTGACATTTTTCTTGGACTGTGTAATTTTTAATTTCCATATTTTTAAAAAAATTTCCTTTAATTACTTCTGGATTCCATGCCAAGTACAATACAGCTTCACAGTCCACAGTATTCTATAATTCTATGGACCATTCGAGCTCAGGTATGTGACACTCAAGTGATTTTCTATAGACTATGCAATGTATATTTTCCATTTTTATGCTTGTTAAACCGTTAATTGTATCATGAGCATTCTACATGATGTGCTTCATGTTCTCTGGGCTTTGTCCTCATTCTCTAGAGTCTAGAGTCTAGACAGTTGTGTGTTCTTTTTCTGTGTAGGTGGGTAAATTGTGTAATATATTTATAGAAGTTTACTTTTTGGTGCTTGTTCTGTATATGGTGATATTTTAGTTTTTCTGTTATTCTTGAGACCTGATTTCTTCTTATACAGTTGGCCAGTCTCGTGTAAATAATAATATTTTACTAAGTATTTGATATTTTCATATTTAATTATATTCACTCCTCCACCAATTCCTCCAAGATATGCCCCCACCTCACCCCACACAAACTTCTCTTTTTGTTTCTTTCTTTCAATCTCTCTCTCTTCTCTCCTCCCCCTCTCTTATTAAATTCAATGAATTCAATTTGTGTTGCTCAATTACTTCTGAGTGTGTGGCTTAGAGTACATGAATTACAAGTATGACACTCTGAAATAAAACCAACTCTCTCTCTCTTACAGCTGTAATAGTTCTGGCTAAGGGTCATTCAACTCTGGAGGAAGTCACAACCTACTGGTTAAGAACCATGGATTTAACCTATTATTAGTAGTGGATTCTCTCTTAAGTCCTATGATATATTTAGCCATAACTTCTGGACCCTGAAAACACTGCCAAACATCTCACAGAAGAGGCCTCAAATCTGACAAGAAACTGTATTATTACTCCCCTAACATCCATTCCACCAGTGGCATGTTAGGACATTCCAGATGTTTTGTATCCCACACGGTCACAGCTGGGCAAAATTAATGATTATATCCCTGGACCAGTAGCATCTGGAGTACCTTCTGTCACTGTGAAAGCTAGCTTGCTGGGATGTTGCTTCCGGGTGTGTATTCATTTGATTTTTCTTTGATGTCTATCACTTAAAATGAAAATTCCTTGCACATTTATACAATGGTATTTTATTCAGCAATTTCAATAAAATTTACAGGTAAATGGTTGGGACTGGAAATAATTATCCTGAGCGATTTAACCCAGACTCTGAAAGACAAAGGTCACTTGTTTTCTCTCATATTTGGATGTTATATTTGAATATTTAGATACCTTCCTTTCAATTGCAATATCCGTAAAGGTAAGGAAACTAACAAGGGGTCATGGGGAACAGATGGATCTTTTAAGAGATGGGAAATAGAACTAAATGACCTAAACAGAGAAAGAGGAACGGTGCAATCAGAAGAATTACATAGGTTGAGGGGTTAGAAAACAGGGTGGAGGATTGAATGCAGGGAATGCCTTCCTAAAAAAGTCATAGTGAAATATAATACTGTAGAAACATCATAAAATATGTCCATGTATAAAGATATTTTAATTGAATTTATTATGTAATGGAATGGGCAGTATACCAACACCACATGCTAGCAAATCAAAATCTCAATAGCATGAACTGAGCTGATTTTGAGTTGTTGACCATTGCATTCTCAGAGACCTCAAAGCATTACAAGGTATTGCCATTGCTCATGGTTGTCCTCCCCAACTTGTATTCCAGACACTATTGCTGACTAACCACATACTCCAGTGAGTCTCATTTGTCCTCTCAAATGCACTCCACAGTATTTCTCATATTTTCTTAAAATAGAAAATGTCTGTAAAGTTGCACTATTGTTGGTTACTCAGTTATTCCCAGAACCCACAAAATCAGCCAACTGGATTCACAAGAGGTAGAAGTCATTGCTTAGTAAGTCACACATTTTTAGGAGAATCATAGGATGAGATGTGCTCAAGTTTTGCAGTCATTTCTCTGGATCCAGGTATTAAATTTATCAATACTGAATTTTTACTTTTAATTTCTTTTATAATTAATTTTTGTATCATTTGTATATAAATATGGTTAAAAACCTTTTTCAAGATTTCTTTTTTAAAAAAATGTAAGTTCTTTGTAAGATATGAACACATTAGATAAAAATGGCAATAAAATACATTATCACTGAAAAATTCAAATAATTTTTCTGAGTGAAGTAATTAGTAAATGTGGATTTCTAATTTATGTGGATTTCTAATGTAAGAGCAACTAATATTATCTAAGTAATGAATGATTTTATTTGAGGAATGAAAAATCAGTGACAGAAATGCTACTTTTGTTCTAATTTAAGCCTTTCATATCCTACTCTGTAAAGTGGAAAATTACCAATACAGAGTCAGGTAGAAATACAAGGGTATTTAATTAGGGAAAAGCCTTACTTACTGATTGACCTAGCCAGCCAGAGCGGCAGCAGTCTGTACAGCAAGCTGAAAGGTAAAACTGAAAGTGCCCAGCCACCTGACCGCCTCTCACTCTACATCACCCTGACAACGCCCTTGCAGGCATGGTCAGACACACCTGTAGCCAGCCCATAAGTAGGTGTGGCTACAGTTCCCCCTACAATTCCCCTTTTAGTCTAAAAGAGGATTAAGACTTAACAGTGTAAAGTATCCAAAATTAACAATCATAAATGTGAAATATAAGAAGTTTCAGCAATCTGCTTATGTCACATCCTAACTATGTCTATTTTAACTAAATCCTAAAGTAATCTGACAGACATGTCCAAGCCTGAACACCTCCTTCCAATCCCAACCATAAACAACAGGAAGCTATCCCTAACTAGGTATATACACTATCCTAAGTGACAACAATGGGGAAAGGTGGCATAGCATCCTCCAGGTTACTTCCTGCTGAAATTGGACAACGACAGCCTTGTGGGGTCCTGTAGGAAGAAAATGTTAATGTAGTGAAAGCCTTGAATGGATTGTATCCAGTCCATGTTAGATGGGATTTGCTTGATTGAAGATCTTGCTTGAAATCCTCAACTTGATTGAAATTAGTACCTGAAGCTCTGGCTTGAGTGTCAGTTCAAACAGAGCAAGTTGGATCCAATGCAGTTGAGGAGGTGTGGCCCATTATCTTTCCAAGGTGTCCAGGGATTGCTGTCAGGCAAGTCTTCATTGGCTGTATGGACTCAAACATAAACAGTTAGCAGAGAAATGTTTGCATGTGTATACTGGAAAAGGCAACCATCGGAGAATAACAATTATGATAGGGTATACACTTTGAAAGAAAGAGCCAAGAAAAGACAAATACAGTCCCCAAATTCTTCTCTTATTCTGTATTACATCAATTGGCTTCTTGACACAATACAGAAACTCTAAAGTTTAGTTAAACAACGTGCTTGGATTTTAGAGGAGAAAAGCCAAATCCACCTCTAAATCCAGAATTGGTTTAATTGAATAGGGACTAGAAAAATAAAGCGAAATAGAGTTCTCTGAGAGACAGCTATAAAGTTTACCATATGGCACGTTCCTTTCGTTTGATTGTTATAGCTACCTTTTCTTCTTAAGTATCTACCCATGCAGTGTCTTTTGCCTTCTGGAGATGAGTTTTCCTGTGAAGATAAAAGCAAAACACTTCCGTTTCCTTTGGGAGGTTTCTATTTAGTTTATAAGATACATCTTTAGTAGAATACCTGTCATTTCTTCTCGTCAAGAGGTTTTTCCTTTTCCACTCGAATCTTGATCAACTTTGATGGTATCCAAAGTTTTTCTTCTCCTGTGGAAACCCCTACTCCAACGTAACACATGTCCTGGTTTCCACACAGGGGTTAGTACACCTTGAAGTATACCAGCTGATTGAGTTCAGCAGTTTTTTTTCTGTAGTCCAGTGTCGTTAGCAGCTGTTTGTCCGTTCTCATTGTCATTAAGAAAGTTTAGTGTTAATAAAACATTATGCAACCTATGTTTGGGGGGTTTAGTCTTCCAAGCTTGTTTGTTGAGCATCTCTGTAAGTGTTCTATTAGATCTCTCAACCACTGCTTGTCTTGTAGGTTTGTGTGGTATACTGGTGACATGCTTTATGTTATAATATTTGAAAATCTGTTGCAATTTTGTGGAGACATATGCTGGAGAATTGTCAGTTTTTATTTATGCAGGTATAACCATAACTGCCATCACCTCTAGCAGGTGTGTAATAACAGTATCAGCTTATTCAGAGTTAAGAGCAGTAGCCCATTGGAAACCTGAGAATGTGTCTATAGTATGATGCACATATTTCAAATTTCCAAATTCTGTGAAGTGAAAGACATCCATCTGCCAAACCTCATTTCTCTGAATGCCCTTAGGATTACAACCTGCTGGTAATGGAGTTTGATTATAAAAGGAATAAGTAGGACAGTTTCTCACTATCTCCTTGGCTTGTTGCCAAGTGAGGGAGAAGTCTTTTTTTCAAACCTTTGCTATTTACATGATGTTTCTTATGAAATTCCGAGGCTTCTAGCACACTTCCAATTAGTAAATGATCAATCTCATCATTGCCTTTTGCTAGTGGGCCTGGCAGACCCGTATGGGATCTGATATGTGTAATGTATGTAGGATTACTTCTGTTTCTGATAGTTTGTGTAATTGTAAAAACAGAGAAGTTAATTCTATATTATCAGGAACAAATTCTGCAGTCTCAATGCGTAACATGACTCTCTGCTTATTGAGAATCAGTAACTATATTAAGAGGTTCTGTAAAATCCATAAGTACCATGAGAATTGCATATAATTCTGCCTTCTGTACAGACGTATATGGACCTTGAACTACTTTACTTACCTCACCTGCTTTATAACCTGCCTTATCTGACTTGTTGGTATCAGTGTAGAAGGGAAGAACCCTAGAAATGGGAGTTTGTTTTACAATACATGGAAGAATCCAGACTGTCTTTTTTATGAATTTAATTCTTTCACTTTTGGAGTAATTGTTGCTAATCTTTTCCAAAAAGTCAGTAAGAGCTATTTCCCAATATTCATTATCCTTCCACAAGGAAGAAATTTCCTCATTAGTTAAAGGTATTATAATTTCTGATGGATCCTTTCCAGTCAGTTGACAAAGTCTTCATTTTCCCTTTAAAATCAAATCAGAAATCTTTTCTATATATGTCTTTAACTTTTTATTCTGTTTATGTGGCAGAAATATCCACTCCAATATAGTGTCTTCCCCTGCATCAGAATTCCAGAAGGGTATTCTCCAGATGGCAAGATAACAAGAATACTGTCTAAATTAAGGTTTATCCAATCTACATGTGCATCCAAAATTGTTTTCTACACATTGTAACTTTTTCTGCCTCAGCAGATAATATTCTCGGACTGTTTAGGTTCTTATCAATTTTAAGGGCCATTTTTAAATGCTTTAAGTCATGTCCTTCTAAACCAATAATCGTCTGTAATTGAGAAATTTCCCCTAATAATTTCTGAAGAGAATTAAGAATTTGATAACAATCTCTCTTAATTTGTACCTTTTGAGGTCTGATTCTTTATAAGTCTATCTTGTAACCTACATAGTTAATAGAATCTCCTATTTGTATCTTTTCTGGGGCAATCTGTAACCCCCAACGAGGCAATATTTCCTTCACCATTTCAAACATACATTCCAAAGTTTCCTTATTAGAATCTGATAAAAGAATGTCATCCATGTAATGATAAACAAGAGATTGTGAAAATTTCTTATGAATTTTTCCAAAGGTTGCTGTATAAATTGCTGACACAAAGTAGGACTATTTAGTAATCCTTGTGGTAAACTCTCCACTGATATCTCCTCACTGGCTGTGAATTATTAAGAGTTGCTACAGTAAATGCAAATTTTTCTCTATCATTTTCCTATAATGGTACTGTGGTAAAAAAAAAAAAAAAAGTCTTTTAGATCAATGACTATGATAGGCCATCCTTTAGATATTAAGGAAGGCAATGGCATTCCTGGATGCAGAGAGCCCATTGGTTGAATTACCTTATTTATGGCTCTCAGGTCTGTCAGCATTCTCCACTTTTCTGACTTCTTTTTGATGACAAATACAGGAGAATTCCAAGGACTGGTAGATTCCTCTATATGTCCAGCACCTAGCTGTTCCTGTACTAACTTTTCTTAAGCCTCTAGCTTCTCAGAGGTGATAGGCCATTGTCCTAGCCAAATAGGTTCATCTGTAAGCCACTTCAAGGGCAAGGCCTTTGGCTCCTCTGAAGGTGCATCATTTGTACCTAGTTTCTGTACAGCATGGATGGTTGGTAACCATTTTCCATAGCATCTTACCAGATCTTTTCTACTATCTAAAGATTGCACATAATTTGTATCTGAAACTGGAGCAATATTAATCTGAGTACTCCATGACCCCAGAGATTTATGGCTATATCTGCCACATGTGGTTTCAGTATCCCTTTCTGTCCTTCCGGTCCACTGCAGACCACCAAGTTAACACTCTGTCGAACTCTACATATAGTTCTAATTCCTAAAAATTGTACTTTCGCCTCTCTAAGAGGCCATGTTTTAGGCCAAGACTTTTGGGTAATAATAGTGACAACCGCCCCCAGAGTCTAGTAAGCCAGTAATAACTTTAGTAATAATTTTCACTTTCAACTGAGGTCTTTTATCATTAATAGAAGCTTGCCAAAATATGAGTTTCTCATTTTGTGATAGTCTCCTACTGTTACTGGGAATGACCGGACCATTCTCGATGTGGGGGCCTTCTTGAGCCACCCCTCTGGGTTTCCTGGCCTTAATCAGTTTCCTTGTATGTCCCTGCTTGATCTACATTTATTGGTCCAGTTTCTGCCCTTACCATATCTTCTACACAATCCAGAAGGCAGTGGCCTTCTGTATGAGGCATTGTTAGGATTAGTTTGTCTACAATTTCTCTTAGTATGTCCCATTCTACCACAGCTGAAACATCTAGGTTCCTGGCGCTTTCGTGGTCTCCTGGGAAAGGCTATTTCTACCCAAGGTTCTGGTTCATAATAGTAGTAACCTCTAGCCTCTTGGTACCTATGTTGACCTCTGTAAGGTGTTTCTCCTTCCCAAGCCCTTGCCCCCTCCCCTCTAGAACTTTTAATCTCCTGTTGCCTTTTTAAACCTTTTGAAATGGCTTCTCCTACCAAAGCTCCAGTATCTTGCACATTATAGTCAATGTTGGCTGTGTGCAAGACCCATTCTTCTAGCGGAGCTGATCTGATCTTTAAAGGCAAAAGTATTCTTTTGTATATTGGATTTGCATTCTCATAAGCTATTGTATATATAATTGATTGTCTTGTTTCTGGATCTGTTACCTGTAATTCTACTCCCCTAGTTAACTTTTGTAAAAAGGCCTGGAACTATTCTGTAGGTCCCTTTTCTATTCTAGTATAAGCTTCTAGGTGTTCTCCTGGCTCGAAAATCTTATCCCAGGCATTTAATGCTGCTTGCTTGCATAGAGACAGTATATGGTCATCATATTCAGCCTGAACCTGTGGGTTAGCATCAATACCCTCTCCAAGAATCTTATCTAGGCGGGCTTTAAATCTTCCTTTATGCCTTGATGTTCAAGGAGCTTCTCCTTCTCCCTGAACAATGCTGACCATTGGATTTGGCATGAATACTCAAGTATAACTGCTATCAGTCTTTCCCAGTCTGTGGGCATCACCCTGTTAAAGGTTGCCCATGAATGTAATAGCTGTTTTACATGTGGGCTATGGAGATGATATGAAACAACTGATTCTTTGATATTCTTAAGATCCTTCAGCTGTATATGTTGCCATACGTAAGCCATCTGTCCATGAGGGTTTTCTTAGAAGCTGGCTTTTCTACCATGGTTTCTGAGTAGACTAATGTTTACAAGTAACAACCTTAGAAGAATAGTCATGATACCTGGGTGTAGGTGTAGGTGTCTCAGACTGGAGTGATTCTGCCTCTGAGATCCCAATGACCTTTAAGCCTATTATATCCTTATGAAAAGTTTCAATCTCCTTAATCATAAAAGATTCCAAGCATGTTAGTGAATCTGTAAATTGCTCTAACTGCTCCTCTCCATGTTTTTCTAGGTCTTTAATACGATTATCCTTAGGCAGCATCTGGATGGTATGAAAACTGCCTCATGGGGATTGGAATCTAGATTCCAGGACTTGATTTGCTGATTTTGAGTCCTCAGCCATTGACCTTATAGACCTATATAATCTGTCAGCCCTGTACTGTAAATTATCTTCCAAACATTAATATCTAGACTCAAATTTGTGATCTTAGATGATTCAATAATTGATTGAATGGCATTGTCCAATTCTTCAACCCTATCCTGGCTATTTTGTACATTTGCATCTAGTTTCTGGGTAACACTGCCTATCTGAGTTTCTAGCTGGCTACAGATATTCTTTAGCTTGTCATGGCCTTCTGATAGCCCAGCTTCTAAGGCCTCAGACATGGAGGATCTCTCTTTGTTTATCTTATCATAAATATGGTGCATCTCATCTTAGGTAACAGACAGCTCTGTCTTTAGCATATTGGACACAGAGCCAAGCTTATCATCCAATTTCTGTTCCACTTGTTGCACAATTGTGGTATGACCTAATCTGTTCTCCAAAACCTTATTTCATAAAGCTGTTATTTCCTGTAAGTAGGTGGTGAGGTTATCCTTATCCCTGTTCCTGAGTCCTCTGGCTAGTAATATTATTTTCACCAGCAAGCTAACTGCCATTATGGCATAGGACGGTAATTGGCAGATTAGTATCCTCTTCAAATATTGAATTCATGTAAAAAGCAAAAATATTACCAATTTTAGCAAATGATAAATATTCCGCCATAATTTTACCAGATTTCTACTCCAGATGCAGTAACTATCTTTCAACAGCAAGTGGCAGAGGCATTTGGGTACTTGGTGCCGCATTTGGCAGCAGTCAGTAGCAGCAGTGGAGAGAGGTCACTAAGTGGCTGTGCTTATCTTAGAGAGTATATTGCCTTGTGGCCAAAACTACTGAATGAGGCGTAGCTTTAAGGCCGCTGCATGGACCCTGCTGAAAGCCGAGACCTACTCCAGAGGCCTATGTGGTTCAAGGGCTGGAGGCCTCTGGGTGCGGATAGGCCATAGTCTGAGCTGGTCCCGAGAACACCGTGGTAAAACCGTAGGAGTTCTGTGGAGGTCTCCAAGCTGGGTGGATGGTTTTGAGTAGCTCAGCAGCAGTGGGAATGCCCTTGTGTGGTGCAGCAGGTAGGCTGTGAGCTGCAAGCACCTGTGGAGAGAGGGTGCTTTCTTGGCCTAGGCCCGCAGTCCAGTGGGACCTGCAGGCTGTCCCAAATGGAATCCAGATCCCGCTCCTGACACCAGATAAAGTGGGAAATTACCAATACAGAGTCAGGTAGAAATACACTGGTATTTAATAGGGAAAAGCCTTACTTACAGAGAAACCTAGCCAGCCAGCATGGCATCAGTCTGTACAGCAAGCCGAATGGTGAAACCGAAAGTGCCCAGCCACCTGACCACCTCTCAGTGTACATCACCCTGACCACGGCCTTGCAGGCATGGTCAGACACACCTGTAGCCAGCCTGTGTAAGTGTGGCTACAGCTTCCCCTACAACTCTGTTTTAATTATGATGTTTCGATATTGCAACTTTTATGAGTTTCTTCGTAATTTAAGTGTAATTTAGTTTTTAAAAATCTGTTGCAAATGGAGATGGTTGTGGAATCAAATGTGTGGAAGTGAGAAAATATCAGATGTTGAGAATGATAACCATTATCCCTGGGTTATTTATCCCAGGGAGTCCTTTGGTAGCTGAACATGATGTCCACACTTTTAGTAGATTTAGTTGGAACTTCTGGATATTTCTCCACTTTGCAAGACACCTTAAAGACCCTGGTCACAATGGAAACTGCCACCTATTGACATTTCTTGAAGAAGACATTTAATTTCTTCAAGTGGTTGTTAAAGCAAAAACTGACAATTATGAAGTTCTCTCACTCTTTTGCTTTACAAGAAGTTATAGCCTCACGTTGATGAAGTTTCCCCTGTAAATCCTGGTCCCTGGTCTGCAGACATATTTTCCCTAATTTACCATTTAAAAATGTCAGGAATACAAGAGATGGATGTACTTTAATGCCTTTTTTTTTCCTTTCAACTATCCTTTTTTTGTGTTTTAATTTTTTAATGAGGTAATAAAATACTCTGTATTTTGCAACACTTATTAATACTTTGGAATTTGAAAGTTCTGACACATGTACCCTTTACCCTTGAATTATTGCACTCTCATCAGAGTTTTAAGTGAAAAGAAAATTATTGCAAGATGTTGGAAAGTGGTGGTCAAGTCAGGTTGAAAATCAAGGCTAACAATGTTGAGTTTAATGTAAATGACCATGTGTATGAATCTGAGGTCAGAATGTTCAGATTTCTTTGATGAATCCTGGGACAACTATCACAAGTCTTCATGTCAGCATGCCTAATGGTTTATTGACAGAATATGGGATATAGCTGGAAAAACCACTCCCATCAGTGTGCACTGATCTACTCATATTGCCAGGTCTACTTTCCTTTCAGAATTATGGAATTCTGAAAAAGGCAGAAAGAATAAAGAGTAGTAGAAACCCATTAGTTGATGCAGTCATTTCTATTGGCAGAGGACTGATTTCTTTACCAAAGGACACAAATATCACATATGTGTAAGACCTATAGTAAAATTACATAGTATTGTTCTATAACCTGAACATGCAAATTCCTGAATACTGAACTAATTTTAGAATAACTGTATCATGTAATATACTATAAATGCCATGTAAATAATTATCCAGTTGTATTTCTTAGGGAATACTATTATGCAAAATGTACACAGGTGTTCAGCTTGGAGAACATTATTTTCCAAATTGTTTTGATGTTTGATTTGCAGAATCTATGATAGTGAGTTCTGTCAGTCTCTTGGTTTATAAGCCATTCAGAAAAACATTTAAGTGTAGGAATCCAAATTCTGTAAACAATTTATTAGCATTTGCAGTATATTCAATATTAAAGACAGTAAAATATAAATATGACTTGATAGTCTTTTTATTCGAATAGCACCTTTTTAGTGCTTTTTTCTGCATTTATTTTTGTGTGGCTTAGAAGCATATAGAATGTTACTGAAATCAAAATACATATTTGCAAGAACACTTGCCCTAATATATTTTTCAATTTTAGCAATTAACAAATATTTCTTCAATATATCAAAAACATGTACTAACCATAGGATGAAAATACACAGACATCAGAAAAAACTTTATTTTCTGTCAATTGGCACTTGCTGTAGACTATCTGCCAAAATATATTTCAAGGGTTTGCATGTCTAGGCCATATATACAAAATAATCCTGGAAATAACATAGATTCTGCTAAAAATGAAAGAAATTAAATTATAGAACTCTAAGTGTATTTCAGAGTTTAGGGTTTGTTGGATAGAAAAAATATATTCTCCTGTGGGATTTGCATGATCGGGCTACCCACCAAACCGAAGTTCTACAATGGTCTATATGCTATAGTAAATGAGCATTTATGGGAGGGGCACAGGCATCAAATGAAGACTAGCATTTGAATGGAAATTTAAGAAAGGATCTTTACTGACTGTAGCCGATGAATCCTTACCTCTTACAATGAGCAACACAGAAATGTACAATGAGTTCTTGCCTTATACATTGCATACCACTTGATATGTGCTCTAGCGTATCCACATTGATGTAAGCTGATTATAATTGCAGGTTATAAATGGCCCTGCAAGTGACAAAAGAAGATGAAATATTGAACAAAATTTAATGTGTATTTGCACTCAATTCAAATAAAGGATTTATTTCAGTGGGTATATGTGTTGCCTGTATGTTTTCTTCCTTAATGTTTGCTATGGTATTTGTTATTAAAATAATTACTTTATTTGGGGAAGTTGATACTGTCAATAAACTATTTCAAGATGTCAGTTAAAAGAATAGTGTGTTTAGAATTCCAGACTGCAAAATCTTTCTAGACATGCAGAAAAAATACAATTAGAGTGAAGACATTAAAATTCCATTTCAAATGTAGTCGAGAAAGATAATTACTTTAAATGGTATGATATAGTACCGTTTCCAAAAGAAGCTTATTTTTGCACCAGAAACCATTACAAAAAAGGCACAGCTGGCCAAAATTCAGTGAACACCTGACCATCTGATACATCTAAAACATACCTCCTATGGCTGAGCATCGTGGGACATCAAAGAAGAGGGGACAGAAAGATCCTAAGATCCAGAGGACAAAGATGTCTGCTGCAAGATTCTCTTCTAGATATTACATGAAATAGTGTTACCTCAACAAGACTTGCAAGAACACAAGCTGACTTTCTGATGAGGATGGGACAATCTCACACAACCCCATTTCTGGATGAAGAGCTAAAAGGAATTAATGACTGTTATCAGGAAGAAGTGGGGAAGTGGAGACAGGGACCCCAAGAGAATCTGAAAAAGGAATTTTCACATGCTTGAATCAGTACCTTAAGTCTTTGTAAGGGACTGGAAAGAACTTCCCTGTTAAGGACAATAGCTGCTCTTTCAAAGTCCCTGGTTTCATTCCAGCTCCTGCATCACAATGCCTGTTACTCCAGTTCCACTAATTCTAATGCCTTCTTCTAGCCCACACTGGCATTACACATGCATGGTGCACACATACCCATAAGCAAAACATTCATACATATAACATATAAAACACTTCTTTGAAACAGTTTGCCAGTGGAAGAACCTAATATAGCCTCAGATCAGGAGGCCTTTATTGGTTTACTAGATTACACTTTGAAAAAATGTGGAGACAGTTAACATCTTAAAAATTAAAATTTAATAACTTGACTTAGATTGTCAGATTATTTAATAATCCTTGCATTTTATTTCTCATATTTTTATTTAACTGAGCTTGTCCTCTTAATTAAAAAACCTATTAAATGAGATAAATTCTAATTCTATGTGACTTATGACAATGAAATTAATAGTGCACTCCAGAAACTATCATGGAAATACAACAATAAAAGAATAGTTAAAATATTAAGAAGATATCATAGACATTTCTTTGTTCAATATGTGCTTCAACTAAAGATTTATTAAATTAACAACATAGGTTTGTTAAATGCAAAAACTATATATTCTAAAATAGTAAATTAAACTTATAAATCTACACTGGCTCTGCAAACAAGCAACAAACCATGTTTTCAGGATTAGTAATTTTAACTTTTAAATTAGATTATTATGCAGGTGGTCATGATATGAACTGGAAACTATTAATGGATTTATAATTTTATGGAAGCAGAATTTACTTGAGCCACCCTTTTGTTCTTATCCTTGACTTTTTTCCAGATCCGGAATTTAATACCAAAATCAACTACTGGAGAGATATACTATCTCACAATCACTCATGATTCTCTCTCTCTGTCTCTCTCTGTCTCTCTCTGTCTCTCTCTGTCTCTGTCTCTGTCTCTGTCTCTCTCTCTCTCTTAGAGCAGACTAAATGTATATAGTTATACCATGAATGGTTCCCTGTGCCGTTGGAGATGAAAGGGAGCATTCTGTCACCTGCTTCTGGAAAGATTTAGGCCTTCATAGTGAGAAAAATGCATGAATTGGCCATGCAATATAGTTTTAAAGCAAAAATATAAGGAGATAGAATGGATATGTTTCCATTCTGAGCATTGGAGTACATATATTTCAAATCTGAGAGAATGTATCATGTTTGAGATGTCCTCTTAATGAAGAATTATTCTAATTGATAATTCTTTTATTCTAAAAGTAGAACATGCATAGGATCTGTGCAAATTAAGACAAATCAAATCCTAGCATAAAGAGGAAATTAGGCACTAACTTCCACCCCACAAGTGGCGAAGTTATTGAAAATTGAAGGCTGTTTGAAGGGGGAGAGTAAGTTTTCTCTATAGTGTGACCCCCCTAAGAAGTTGACTATGTTTCAGTGGAAAGCCTCACATTGAAAAACAACTGGACAATGCAAATTTGTCTTGATCAGTGTTAATAAAATTTATGTACACAATCATGTGCATAGGATAGTGGTTAATATCTGTGAAGAATTTAAGACGGAGATGAACATGATCAATGATCAAAACAAGAGATTACCAAATGAACTAAGAAATAGTTTTAAATAGTACCTTACTTATACACAGATCCAACTTTTCACCCTGACTTCATTCCTTCATATTATACATATGCACATTCATATATATTCCAAAAATATTAGATTAGGTTCAAGGGCTTTTGGTATTGCTCAGTGGTTAAGAGCAATTGCTTCTCTTCCAGAGGACCCAGGTTTGGTTTTCAACATTTATGTTGAGCAGTTCATGACAATCTTTCCAGGGTATCTGTGACCCTGTGACACAGATAGAAAACCATCCAGCAAAACGCATAAGGACATAATTGTAAATTAAAAATGAATATTTATAAAAATAAATATTAAATATAAATGGATAGTGTCACAAATAAGAGTTAAGCCATACTTGTACTAATTTTATCATTGGTGTTTGTTTACCAGATGATGTCTTACCATGGTCATAGATACTCTCATACTCATACACAGTGGATACAGTTAAGTAAAGTAGGGTGTAATATAGTGAATATGAACTACCTATAGCCAAGAATTTGATATAATTTTACTTTTAAATCTTTAATAAAAGATCACACTTTTCAACCAACTATTCAATTTTATAGATAATTTCTTCTTTCTAGTGGGCCAAATTTGGTATAAAATGTAACCTGAATTTAATTTATTTCTAACTCATTCTTATATTAAGAGTTTCATGTGAAACTAATGTTAAAGACTTATGTTTTTAAGTATAAAGCCCATAAAAATTAGTCATTGTCAACTATGGACTTTTGAGGTTAGTGGGGGACCATTTGGATAGATATTCTAGCATTGATTTCATTGAAAACCAAAAAGAAAACAAGAAAGACAAAATAGTAACACTTTGAGAAGTAATGGCTAAATACTAAATAAAAAATGAATGGACTCAACTATATATATGGCTTTTTATTTTTATTAATTGCTTGCATATATATATGCAGGAAGGGGTATATGAGAGTGTTTGGAGGAAGGATTGGGAAGGGAGAATTGTTGTATTTAAATTATTATTGCAAAAATAAACAAAACTAAAGAAAAGAAAACAATGAAGCAGTCATTTAAGCATTGATTCAGGACTAGCAAAATCTAAGCTATTTTTGTGAAACATAGCATCTACAAATGCAAAATCCAGAAACACAACAAAGCAAAAGCATGAAGTACAACTTGTGGAGAAATGGATGGATTACCCCTTTTCCAATGTAAAATTTATAATATTGTCATTTCAGAAAAATGTACATGTTAAAAATATCATTCAAAAATGAATTTTAAATAATCTTTTATTTGAAAATAAGCCCAAAGAGAATATGACACCATCAGAATGTTTCCGAATGAAATACTAACAGGTTTGAATGAAAGATTAGAGATAATTAGATTCAGAAGATGAACAATACATGACGTCCTAGTAAGCTTCAGCTGTTAATTTGACACATCCCAGACCATTCTGGAGAAGTCTTAATAGGAAGACTTCCCAGATATGACTGGCCAGTTGGTTGACATGTTTATGAGAGTTTGGCTTGGTTGGTAATTGGTGTGGGGGGCCTGGCCCACTGTAAACAGCAGGTAGGCATGGGCTAAGAAAGTATAAAAAAGTAAGGCAGCTGGCCCTCAACCAGTCAGCAAACCAGCACAGTGTCATCCAGAGATTCTTCTTTGCATTCCTGTCTGTGGTCCCCCCTTGAATTTCCCAATGATTATAATCTGAAATAAAAATGTTTAGGCCACATAATCCCTTGTTTCCTCTAAATTGCTTTTGGTCAGAATGTTTCGTTATAACAGCAGGAAGGAAACTAGAGAAAAGGAACACAAGAGGAAAACAAAGAGAAAAAGGTTGGTATAAATATGTCAAAGAGAATATTAGATTGAGTCTAGCATTTGAAGGTTATGGTTAATACCTACCAGTGTCAAATTATTCAGTGGGTACACTGCAATGTATCCAAAGTTTCTGTATTTAGTTGACACTTTTCTAATTGAGTTCTTTCTCTGATTCTGACCAACAGCAACAAAAATTTTGATAAGAAAGCACAACTTCAAGCCCTCATGTTATCTAATCTCCCAAAGTCTGTCTTTATAATTAACACAGTTTTGAACATAAAACATCAGGATCGTAGCATTATTGTAATTTATTAAAAGAGAACGTGGCATGGAAGCCCAAATGTAGCATGCTAGGTACAGAAGATTTACATCAAAGCTATACATTTTTCCCAAATCAAAGGAACTCGAGAAACTCCTCACTTTCATTCTTACATCTCCAGACCTGTTTGTAAACTTAGGTTTCTCTTTAAGGAAATTATAAAGAGATAAATCTAGCATTAGAATCGGCCTTTTCTGCTTTACCAGCTTCCCAGGATCTTTAACCACACTGTGCTCTGTATATGTACTTCAAACAAAGCCTTGTCTTTCCTTTTTGCAGAGAAAGGAGATCAAGACTTTAAAGCTACAGTGGAAACAAACAAAACAAGACAAAGATTGGACCAAGGAAAACATAACCATTTACTGTAATTCTTTTGAAGTTGGCCTGGTATACCATAGGCTTCATGTTATATTAATAAGAAATCATAGTGGTAATTCATTGTTTTAGAACTTATTTTTATTTCAATCTTCATCATCCAATCTGTCAATTATGAGTAACAAAATATCTACATAGATTAAAAATCAAAAATAAAATTTCAGCAGAATTATGCTGCATGTCCAAATTTGGAAGGGCAGGGGAAGGCTGTGGTCATTCATAGACTAACTACTGAAAATCAATCTCAAATTTCTTGCCCTACATAATGGTGACACTCAATTTTTTTTAAGCTGCACAGTCTATGGTAGGTTTTATGTAAGCCTGAGTCACAAAGACAGCATCCTTTCTTAGAGTATGTTGATTCACTGGAGTTCATAGCTCATTCTGTTGTGATTCTGCATATAGTGCTGGTCATGTCATATTTAAATCATACTGCAGACTGTCTAAGGTGAGTTAAGGTACAGCATTCTCTCCTGAGTTTGGTTGTTCTCCTTTACTCTTATGAGTTGGAATTAACTGGACTTTGCTTTTTTGCAGGATTGTTTTGTTGCGCCTAAAATCAAAATCCTTAAAAATTGCCGTGGCCTGGTCTATATTAGCCCCATACTGCTGGTGCTATATGCCCTGCACTGGTGTCTTTGGGCCTATGATCAGAACCTGCCAAACAGACATCATCCAATCCTGAGTGGGGGTTGTGTGGACTGGGGAAACCTAACTACTCAATGGCATAAAGATATATTAAAGATATATGAGACAGAGATATCTGATCATAACAGGAGGGCTCCCAGTTAATACTGAAGACCCCAGTTTAAGTAACCATCCAAAGGTGGGGGCAATGGCAAGAGGCATCTATTATCATGTGTAAGGGCTGACATCAAACCCTAGCGACACTCCTTTACAGCACATACTCAAGCCCTAGGGAACTCCATAACAGCATATCTCATTAGCCCTCAGGGTGAGTATAGACTTCCCCTGGCCCAAGTCTTTTGTTGTACAGAATAAGAGCAATTCACCACAGAAGTCAGGTGATAATTAGTCAGTCTGGTGGTAATTAGCAGACATCTAAAAGACAATAGAAGTTCTGAGTTCTTAGAACACCAGCCCTACAAAAAAATCCCACTAACAGTTTTAAACTAGGAATAAAAATAACAGCCACCAGTATAGAATTACAAAATGATTTTATTTATCACATTTTTCCTTAGGTATTTCTGTAGGGTTTTATTTGTCATGTTTCATGTTTGACATAGAATTACAATTCTTTATTTTAACTACTATTAATACTATTGTTTAGATGATTAACCAAAATATGCTATATATTTCACCTTTAAGAAATATTTTACTGGTTTTACAGTAAATAATTTATGTGGCCACAGGTACTGATAGAATTATTTAATATCTACTTTGATATAAACACTGATACTTTTTGGTAAATTTACAAAATAGTTAAGTTGATTCTTTATTGTTATTTCCATATTCATAAGTTGCTTAACTTGTTTCAAGAGTTTTTGAATAAAATAAATACTTTAATTTATTTTCACTTTGCATTTTGCTTTTTCTTCTTTGTCAGTTTTAATATTGCTTGTTTTTCTTGCTTACCGTGTAAATTTCCTCTTTTTCCTCTCTAATTCTAGCATTCTTTAAATATTTACCTCATTTTCTTTGTTCTACTTTATCTTTGATATCTCACATCTGCTGTTTATGTAGCTGTTAAATTATTAAAATTTTTCTTGTGTCTTTTCACAAATTGATTTATTCTCATGAAAGCCATGTTTAACATGTTAATGACTTTGGCATTAATTTTCAGCATGATAATAAAAAAGGAATGATTAGTGAACTCAATCTTTGGTAAGAGTTTTCTTCTGCAACAGTTTTGTATACTGAAATATTTCCTTTCTTTTCTTAGACCTTAACATATGTTTTGTGCAAAGGTGTTACCTTTAAGTCTTATAATTTTTCTGCTTACATATTTTCCTAAAAATATCAGACCTCTGGTGAAGGGCACCAAAAATGTCTTTTAATAAGGAGTTGAAGATTTCTTGGGCTTGTAATAAAATAGGATCCTGGTAACTAAAATTAAAGGTAAGATTTTTTCAGATAACATACCTTATATACAGTGGTAAACTGTTTTGTATTACTTCAATAATCTCACCTATGCAAAGGATAACAGGGCATTTAAGTGTCATTCATTGGTTAGCTAGAGGCAGTTGGTTTGAATGACTACAATGGCAGATTCAACAAAGACTTGTAACTCAACATGTTTAACCAACTGACAAGCTAATAATAATATAGGATCCTACAGAAAACAATTATTGTGTTTTTAAAGAATGAGGTTTGTGGAAGAATTCTTTAAAAATAATAATTTGAAGTGAAAGACCCCCGGAGACTCAAGCCCCCAGGATCTCGGTCCAGGAATGCTGCCACCCCAATCACCAGGCAGAGTGGAAAACTTGATGCAAACAGCATGAGGCTTTATTGTAGTTGTTTAACAAGCTAACCCCATGTTAGCTTTGTCCTTTCATCCATCCACCATGGTGGATGGCTAGGAAGGACATGGCGAAGCCATGGCATAGAGATCTTTACGCTGCCCTCAGCGTAAAGGGAGTATATATATATATATATATATATTATATATATATATAATATATATATATCAGTGTAATTGCAGGGCTCTCCATCTTTCTCTACAATGTTATCTCCTTGTGCCTGATGAACTGTGAATGAGATAAGTGGCATTGTCTGACTCTCATATGATAAACAACATATTATTTGCTTTCCTGCAGAAGCATCCAAATTCCAAGCAGCCTGTGCTCCCACCAGGCTGAATCAGAATAGTATGACTTTCAGACACCTAAGTAGTTGGCTCACTGAACATGGTATTCTTAAACATGAAATAGGCAAGATATTTATTGTTGTCTATTCCTTTTAGTAAACCCGTGATGGTTTAAATCTGAAATGCACATGAATCCTTTGCATATTTGAACAATTGATCCCTAGATGTTGATCTGTTTTGGGTGGTTTGAGAGACCTCCTGGATATGAGGTCTAGCTGGCAGCCATAGGTCTACTGATGAGTTAGCCTTTAAGATTCATAGCCTGGCTGTAATTCCTGCTTATCAAGATGTGAGTATGTAATTCTGCAAAATTCCACCCCTTTTAATTATGTTACTTCTGTTAGGTAATGACTATAGTGACAAGAAAATATCTAATACATTTGTTTGAAGGGACCAGCTCCCCATTTTGGCAGCCATAACAGCCGAAACACGTACTTGCCAGACCTTGTCTTGGTCACTAGAAGGTCAGATGCCTGTCCCTTTTGGCAGCCATGACAGTAACACGTGCTTGCTATTGTTAGACCCCCGAAAACTCAAGTATCCGGGGTCTCAGGCCAGGTTCACGGTCATCCCAATCACCAGGCGGATTCGAGAGCTTGCTGCAAACTGCATGAGGCTTTATTGTAATTTAACGAACTAACCCCATGTTAGCTCGGGTCTTTCACCCACCCGCCATGGCGGATGGCTAGCAAAAGACGGCTCCTTGGGTCTCCCAAAAGATCTTATAGGGCAGCATAAGGGGAGTGTCTAGGGGTACGCACAGGCTCAGGATTGGTGTGCCTCCAGGCTTGGAGGGTTTGCCCTGTGTTGATTGGTCAACTGGTTGTTATGGCCCATAGACCCTCCCACAGCAGTTGCTATGCTCTGCACATCATTGCTGTGCACTTGTCTGTAAAGCATAACACCACCAGCTAACTTCTGATTGGTTCCTTGCCACGAGGCAGGCATCTGACCTCCTAGTGACAAAGGCAAGGTCAGGCAAGCACATGTTAGGTTGTTATGGCTGCTGAAATGGGGAGCTGGTCCCTTCAGGAGAAAGATTACTATCATGCTTTAATGGTTAAATGTCAAGTATGATGAAATATAAATATATTGAACTTCCTGTGGATTGTAAATCTGGGGCCTTTGTAGGAGCTAATACTCAATCAGATGAGCTTGGAAAGTCCCATCTGTATTTCCCATCATGGCTTGATATCATAACCAAGATAAAGATGATGATATTTCTGGTGTATTGCTTGTTGTCAGGAGCCAGCCCTGGAAAGATATAAAAGTCTCCTTTACAAGAGGCCTGGAGACCTCCATGCTTGGCTAATCGCCAATTAGTCAAACACCCCACCCCCTCCCTGAAGGTTAGTGTTAGGAGATAAACCACAAGAATGTTCCAGGACACCTGCCCAGGCCTGAGGGCATTAAACACCCATTCCTCCCCCTCCCTTACTTCCTCTTTCTTTACTTCCTCTTACTTTCTGTTTAAGAACTCTTTGCTTAAGTTCAATAAACAGACCTTGACAACCCATTGCTTGGTCTTGTTCTTTCTTTCTTGCCCATTTATTTTCAGGCTTAGTCCCCCTCAAGACCCGTGAATTACCAGAACCCAGCTGGACAGGGCAGCTTGTTTCTGAAACTTCCTGGTTCAATGTGGTTGCTGAGAGTGGACATTCACCAAAAGTACAGCAATTTAAGCTGCTCACTGTAATGAGAGGGAAAAGAGTAAAACATGGAGAGATTTCTGTAAGTTCTTCCAATAACAAGATTCCTTACAAATAGGTTGGTGGTTTCCTCCAGCGGCACACATCTAAAGTCCCTGATGTGTGGGTATGGATAAATCTAGAATTACCAGTACTTGCCTGTAGTATATCCTTGCCTCAACAAAAAAAGCATCCCTCAGGAGCATGCTTTATCAACCTTGTGTGCACTTTTAAGTATGGGAACTAGCCCAAGCTTTGCATATTACCTGAAAGTATTCTTTAGTGCAAAATGATAGGTCTGCCAGCATCCAGCAAGGTGAAAATCTCCACTGCCCTTTTCTATCATTTATGCTGCATAGCTATTACATTAAAGAAATTCGCATACAGTGCAACACTAGGGATAAAACTTTGGGAACAAACAAAGTCATTTGGTCCAAGAATTGAAAGAAAACATACTGGCATCTTTCCTTCAACTTTGCCTTTTTGTCATTAGTATGCCTTTTAAAATATGCAAAATGTCTTACTCAGATCATTAACTCCATAAGATACCAACCAAGCATTAGCAAAATCAGGAAAAATGATAATGAAAAAGTGTACAAAGAGGTCAGAATAGAAGGAAGTAATCCAAAGCTTAGCTTGATATATAGGTGGAATGTTTTAGTAATTGTGTACAAATTCCCCTTGATGTGATACTTTACACCAGCAGTTTATGTACAGGGAATCATCATTCTCTATGAGGAAGTAATCCAATTTTACTATAGTGGATGATCTTTTAAATGACCTGTTGCATTCATATGCCAGTATTTTGTTATGGATATTTGTCTTTGTGTCAATTGTGAGTAACTGATGACTGAGGAAATTGTTGCCTACACTGCAGCTAATTCTTTTCTGCACTAATGTGACATACTTCAGTGAATATGAATTTGCTAAATACTTTCTAGAAAATGGCCCATTGGTACATGGAATTGTTTTACTCATCCAGGAAGTATTTAAAGCATGTGTTATACTGAGCAATAGAATCCAATTGTGTTCAGAAAGCATAATAAATATTATATTCTTAAGTTAGTGTGCACTAAGTTCATTAATATAATGTTATTTAGAAATACAGTCTACAAATGTCTCAGCATCAAGATACATAAAAAGAGAATGAAAAAGTTAGCTATTTTTTGTGTGAGGGTCAAGAATAAATTCTAAGAAATAGATATCTTACCATTTAATTCTGACTTGGGGTATATATACAACTGTCAACTTGTTTTTCAGGCATTTATATTGCATTGGCTGTAATATATACATGTTAAATAATTGCTGATTATTTAGAGTTATTATAATATGAACTTAAACCATTTTCTATTCCAAAATAATATAGTTAACAATTTTAATGATTTTTAAAATTTCAGAATGATCTGCTTTTTAAAATAATCCTATGGTGTTCATCTCATTGTTATTAATTGAATTTAAATAAAAAATATTGAGAACAGAGATATATTTAACACAACAAAAAGCTAAGACATCGCTTCTTCCATCCCTTTCCACCGACAGACCCACAAAAGAAGTGAGTGAGCCTCTGCCTTACCCAAACCCTGCCCAAACCATCATTTATCCCGACCCCCACCCCCAGGCCTCTGCCTGCCTGCTTGGGGTAGACACACCCAGGCAGGGAGGAGCTGCTTGAATCTGGAAACACCCCACACTTCCATCCCTTTCTGTCGACTGATCTACAACGAATGAGGAGACTACCAGGAAAGGGAAGACAATCCAGAGTTGCAGACATTGAATTACTGGCCCCCACACACCACTGGGTAACAAGAGAAAGAAAGACCCCACCTTCACCCACTAGAAGAAGATATGGGAAGAAGACAGAATAAGATTTCACTCAACAACAGAAAGACCAATATGACACAACCAGAATCTAGGGATTTCATTCCAGCAAGATCCGAAAAGCCCAACACAGAGCATGAAGAAGAGATGGACCTCAAAAATTGTCTCAGCAACATGATAGAGACCTTTAAAGAGGAAACAAGAAAATCCCTTAAAGAAAGAAGAAAAAGCAAGAAAAAAATTACATGAAATGGAGGAAAAGACAAACCAAAAAATTCAAGAAATAAACATATCTCTTAAAGAATCTAAAGAAACCCAAGAAAAAACAACCAAACAAGTGAAGGAAGCTCTTGAAACAGTTCAAAGCATGAAAGCTGAAATAGACACAATAAAGAAAACACAGAATGAGGTGATGCTGGAAAATGAAAGACTGGATAAATGATCAGGAACTAAAAATGTGAGTATAACTAATAGAATTCAAGAAAAGGAAGAGAGAATCTCAGCTATTGAAGACTTGCTAGAGGATATACATTCATCAACCAAAGAAAACCTCAATTCCAACAAATCCCTAACACAAAATATCAAGGAAATATAGGACACCATGAAAAACAAAACCTAAGAATAATAGGTATAGAAGAAGGTGAAGAAACACTGCTCAAAGGTACAGAAAACATATTCAACAAAATCATAGAAGAAAACTTCCACAAGCTACAGAAGGATATGCCTATGAAAGTACATGAAGCTTACAGGACACCAAACAGACTGGACCACAAAAAGAAGTCCCCCCAACACATAATAATCAAAACACCAAATCGACAGAATAAAGAGAAAATATTGAGAGCAGCAAAGGAAAAGTTCAAAGTAACATATAAAGGTCAACCAATCAGAATCACACCCAACTCCTCAATGGAAACTCTGAAAGCTAGAAGGTCTTGGATAGATACCATACAATCACTAAGGGAGCATGGATGTCATCCTAGACTACTGCCCCCTGCAAAACTTTCAATCACTATAGATGGAGAAAACAAGATATTCCATGACAAAAACAGATTTAAATAATACATATCCACAAATCCAGCACTCAGAAGGTTCTAGAAGGAAAACTCCAACCCAACAAACATAACTACACTAACAAAAGCACAGGCAATAGATAATTTAATTTTACCAAACACAAAAAGAAAGAGGAGAGCGAAATTCAAACACAATGACACCACCAACAATAAATCCAAAACAAACAAGAACCAATGAACAATGGACATTAATATCCCTAACTGTCAATGATCTTAACTTACCCATAAAAAGATATAGGCTAACAGAATGGATACGAAGACAGAATCCATCCTTCTGCTGTTTACAAGAAACACACTGCAACTTCAAAGACAGGCGATGCCTCAGAGTAATAGGATGGGAAATGATTTTCCAATCAAATGGACTCAAGAGACAAGCTGGTGCAGCAATCCTAATATCTAACAAATTGGACTTTAAACTAAATTCAATCAAAAGAGATGAAGAAGGGCATTTCATACTCATTACAGGAAATGTCCATCAAGATGAAGTCTCAATCCTGAACATCTATGCCCCAAATAAGAACGTACCCACATTTGTAAAAGAAATATTATTACTCTCAAACCACATATAAAACCATACACACTTATAGTAGGAGACCTCAACACCACCCTTACACTACTAGACAGGACCTTCAGACAGAAACTTAACAAAGAAACAAAGGATCTGACAGAAGTTATGACCCAACTGGATTTAACAGATATCTATAGAACATTCCATCCAAACACAAAAGAATATACCTTCTTCTCAGCACCACATGGAACCTTCTCTAAAATTGACCACATAGTTGGCAGCAAAGCAAACCTCCACAGTTACAAAAGAATTGAAATAACCCCCTGTATCTTATCAGATCACCATGCATTAAAGCTAGAATTCAACAGCAATACAAATTGCAGAAAACCTACATTTTCGGGGAAAATGAATAACACCCAATTGCACCATTCCTGGGTTGAGGAAGAAATAAAAAAAGAAATTAAAGACTTCATAGGATTTAATGAGAATGCAGACACAACATACCCAAACTTATGGGACACTCTGAAAGCAGTGCTAAGAGGAAAGTTCATAGCACTAAGTGCCCACATGAAGAAACTGGAGAAAAGTCTCATTAGAGAATTGACAGAACAACTGAAAGCTTTAGAGCAAAAAGAAGCAAACTCACCAGGAGGAGTACACACCAGGAAATAATCAACCTGAGGGCCTAAATCAACAAAGAAGAAACTAGGAAATCAGTATAAAGAATCAATGGAACAAAGAGTTGGTTCTTTGAGAAGATCAACAAGATAGACAAACCTCTAGCCAAACTAACCAAAAGGCAGAGAGAGAGCATGCCAATTAACAAAATCAGAAACGAAAAGGGGGATATAACAACTGACACTGAGGAAATCCAGACAATCTTCAGGTGATACTTTGAAAACCTGTTTTCCACAAAATATGAAAATCTAAAGGAAATGGACAGCTTTCTGGATAAATTAAATCGACCCATAACACCTAATGAAATAGAAGCAGTCATCAAAAGTCTCACAACCAAAAAAAGCCCAGGGCCAGATGGCTTTACTGCAGAATTCTACCAGAAATTTAAACAAGAGCTAATTCCAATACTACTCAAACTGTTCTGCAAAATAGAAGCAGATGGGATATTGCCAAACTCTTTCTACGAGGCTACAATCACTTTGATACCCAAGCCACACAAAGATATGACTAAGAAAGAGAACTACAGACCAATATCCCTCATGAATATCGATGCTAAAATACTCAAGAAAATATTGGTGAACCGAATCCAAGAACATATCAGAAAAATCATCCACCATAATCAAGTAGGCTTCATCCCAGGGATGCAAGGATGGTTCAACATATGAAATCCATCAATGTAATCCACCATATAAACAAACTGAAAAAGAAAAACCACATGATCATCTCACTAGACACTGTAGAGCCTTTGACAAATCCAACATCCCTTCATGATAAAGATCTTGGAGAGAACAGGAATAACAGGAACATATGTAACATGATAAACGCAATATACACCAAATCAATAGCCAACATCAAACTAAATGGAGAAAAACTCAAAGTGTTTCCTCTAAAATCAGGAACAAGACAAGGCTGTCCACTCTCTCCATATCTCTTCAATATTGTACTTGCAATTCTAGCTCGAGCAATAAGACAAGAAAAGGAGATCAAAGGGACACAAATTGGAAAGGAAGAAGTCAACGTTTCACTATTTGCAGATGACATGATAGTCTACATTAGTGACCTGAAAAACTCTACCAGGGAACTCCTATGGCTGATTAAACAACTTCAGCAAGGTAGCAGGATACAAAATTAACTCAAAAAAATCTGTAGCCCTACTATATACAGATGATAAATCCAATGAGAAAGAAATCAGGGAAACTTCACCTTTCACAATATCCACAAGCAACATAAAATATCTTGGGGTAACACTAACCAAAAAGTGAAAGACCTGTACAATAAGAACTTTGAGACTTTAAAGAAAGAAATTAAAGAAGATACCAGAAAATACAAAGATCTCCCATGGTCTTAGATAGGTAGAATTAACATAGTAAAAATGGCAATCCTACCAAAAGCAATCTACAGATTCAATGCAATCCCCATCAAAATTCCAACACAGTTTTTCACAGATATTGAAAGAACAATACTCAACTTTATAGGGAAAAATAAAAAACTAGGATAGCCAAAACAACTCTTTACAATAAATGATCTTCTGGAGGCATCACAATCTTCGACTTCAAGCTCTACTATAGAGCCATAGTTCTGAAAACAGCTTGGTATTGGCACAAAAATAGACAGACAGACCAATGGAATCGAATTGAAAACCCTGATATTGACTCATGAACCCACAAACACATTATTTTGACAAAGATGCTAAATCTATATAATGTAAAAAGATAGCATCTTCAACAAATGGTGCTGGTACAATTGGATTTGGACATGCAAAAAATTGCAGATAGAACCATACCTGTCACCATGCAGAAAACTTAATTGAAAATGGATCAAAGATCTCACCCTAAATCCAGCCACACTGAATCTTCTAGAAGAGAAAGTGGGAATTACACTTGAACAAATTGGCACAGGAGAATGCTTCCTGAACATTACGCCAGTAGCATAGACATTGAGGTCTGCAATTAATAATGGGACCTCCTGAAACTGAGAAGCTTCTGCAAGGCAAAGGAAACAGTCAGTAAGACTTGAAGCTAGCCACCAAAACACCAAACAATGAAATTAAAAAGTGGGGTGCAGAACTAAATAGAGAATTGTCAACCGAGGAATCTGAAATGGCTGAAAGACAATTAAGAAAGTTCTCAAAATTCTTGGCCATTAGAGAAATGCAACTCAAAACAACTCTGAGATATCACCTCACACCTGTCAGAATGGCTAAAATCAAAAGTACCAATGACAATCTATGATGGAGAGGATGTGGAGAAAAAGGACACTCCTCCATTGCTTGTGGGAGTGGGAACTTGTAAGACCACTCTGGAAATCAGTATGGCTGTTGCTCAGAAAAATGGGAATCAGTCTACCTCAAGATCCAGCCATTCCTCTCTTGGGTATATACTCAAATAGTGCATGTTCATACAACAAGGACATATGTTCAACCATGTTCATAACAGCATTGTTTGTAATAGCCAGAACCTGGAAGCAACCTAGATGCCCCTCAACTGAAGAATGGATAGAGAAAATGTGGTACATTTATACAATGGAGTACTACTCAGCAGAAAAAAGCAATGGAATCTTGAAATTTGCAGGCAAATAGATGGAACTAGAAGAAAACATCCTTAGTGAGGTAACCCAGTCACAAAAAGACAAGCCTCGTATGTACTCACTCATACATGAATTTTAGACATAGAGCAAAGGATTACCAGCCCATAATCCTCTTCACCAAAGAAACTAGGAAACATGAAGGACTCTTATGTGATAAATGGTCCCCAGGAATGGGAAGTGGCATGAACTCCTGAGCTAATTGGGAGCATGAGGGTAGGGGAAAGGGAGCTGCCACAATAAGAGCAAGAGAAGAGGGGTAGAGGAGAGGAAATGGAGGAGCAGAAATATTGAGTTGGGGGAAGAATAGAGGAGAGAGAGCAGGATGAGAGATACCATATCAGAGGGAGCCATTATAGATCCGAAAAGAGACCTGAAACTTGGGAGATCTCCAGAGACTTACAAGGATGACACTATCTGACAATCCAGGCAATGGTCGAGAGAATAACCTCAAAGCCATTCCCCTAAAATGAGATTGATGACTTTTCTTTATGCCATCCCAGAGCCCTCATCAAGTGGCTGATGGAAGCAGAGACAGACATACACAGATATACACTGAGCTGAAATCTGGAATTTAGTTGAAGAGAGGGAGGAATGAAGAGCGAAGGGGTCTGTACTAGGTTGGAGAAACCCACAGGAACACTTGGCCTGAACAATGAAGAGCACATCAACCTCAGATGCTGTCTGGGAGGCCAGTACAAGACTAATCCAGACCCCTGAACATGGATGTCAATAAGGAGGCCTCTGCACTCCAGGGAGCCTCTGGTGGTGGATTAGTATTTTTCCCTGGTGCAAGAAGGGACTTTGAGAGCCCATTCCACATGAAGGGTTGCACTCTGGCCCTGGACACATGGGAAAGGGCCCAGGCCCAGCACAGGAAGATTTCATGGACTTTGTGGAGCCCCCATTGAGGGCCCTACTTTGCCTGGGGAGTGGTGGGTGGATGGGGGTAGGCTGGGGGTAGGGGAGGAGGGATGGGGTGGGGGGAGAGAGAGGGAACAGGGTCTTACATGTGAAACAAGATTGTTCCCTAACTTGAACTAATAAATAAATAAATAAAATTATAAATTATATAATTTAGCTTAGCCTACATTCTATTGTATTTTCAGGAACAAATCTAAAGCACTGCCTGTCTTGAATTTAAAACTACCTAAATCAGTTCATTTCCAAATGATATTTTTGAATAAATAAAAAATATGAATACTTACAGTTTTTCATAGAGGCGCATTTTATCCTTTCCCTAAGCTTCCATAGCATGCATACAACTATATCACAATCACTATGAAAGATAAGAAAGTGTTTTATAATAAAGAATTAGTTGGGGTGAGAAAGTTTTCTCATGTTGATTCAATTTGAATAAAAATAGCTTATGGTTAATGTGGTTGGAATTCCTCAATAACTTTTATATTCATCACTGAAAAGGATACTCATATTTTTGAAAGGCATATTCAGTTGATACACTCATAAATGTTAGCTTCTGGGTGTATTTGCAAGGAAAAAATCACTTTCTTGGTACAATAATGAAACTGAGATCAAAAGGCTTAGCAAAGGTTTCACAGCTAGAAAGTTGCAGAATGTGGGACTCTGGTCTACCAGCCTAGGGCTTGTGAGTTACAGCATGACACCTTGATGTTAAATTATCAATAAAATGAAAGCATACAAGTGGACTCCACACTTGCAGTTCATCCCTCTTCCTAATTTTAGTCATTGATTTGATTCTGTTGAACATATATACTCTGCCAGCTTTTATATTACTGCAATCAAGACCTCTTCTGAGTCCTCCAGGAGCTTATTATAATAGTAGATCAACAAAGGAGTTGATGCCTGTGGACTTTATATAAAGTAACCTTTCATGATTTGATAATAAAAGTTAAAGTAGTTGTGTTATTTAATTATGAAATATGTAACCTCTTCTTAGCTTCTGCTATCAGGCAAGCGTTGAAGCTGACACTTCAATTGAGTTTACCCAAGGGCTCAGAGGCTTGGAGAGTTTAACACAAGCAGCAATCAAAGCTCAGGCATCACTGCAGTCTCTCCTTACCTAATTACAACAAGTGAAACATTTCCTCTGGAGAGAGACCACTTTCATTCCAAATCTGACAGGTAGAAATTAGTTGCCTAATGGAATGGAATCATTCTGCAAATTGAAGGAATTAAGTGTGCTTTTTTTAATTTAAGCTCCCTCTAAATTAGATTTTAATTTGGTCCAAATGTGAAGAGGTTGATGGCATGACGTCGTTTAGGTAGGACCAGAGCCAATTATTTTATATTTTTTTATTCCAGATATAGTTTGCTCCTTTTATCCCCATCAGCCTTGATGGTGCGGAAAAATTGCCATGTGTTAGTCAGGAGAATTTTCCGTGGGAGAACTGTGTCAATGTGGGGCCCTAATAAGCCAACTGTTTCCATTTCTAACTCTATTAGCGAAAGATGGACATCGATGGTTGAACAAAGACTGTGGTTTTGAGTGTATGGCCATGTTTTGCTTTTAACAAATATTATTGAAAATAAGTAGAGAATGAAACATGAACATATAAGGGGTAGAAAATGATAAGGTATAGTCATGACAGTAGAACTGCTTCAAATATAAAATAATCTTTCTTTTTCATCAATGAAATATGGCTACTGGAATCAATAAGAGATTATCACTATAATAAGTATCAAACTAATAAACAAAGCAAATTGTAGATGACTCTTAGTTTTATCTAGCTCATCAACAAACATCAATAGATAAATAGTGTGGCTAATGGTGCTCTAAGACAATGCTTGGATATGAATTGAGAACTTCAGCAAAACACATGGACAGAAAATCTGTATTTAAAGTCATGTCACATTAAACTCTAGACAGAAGGTCCTTTACTGACTTTGTTTTAAAACACTCATATAGAAATGTAACAGAATTTAGAGGGCATAATGGTGAACATGTAAAATTTCACACTTAGAAGGCACAAACAAAAATGTATGTCAATTGGGAATACAAATATTGAGATCCCAAAAATCTAGCATTCTATAGTTAGGTTTTGTCTCAAAACAAATAAATAAGCAAGAAATATCAGATAATTATATAATAAATATCTGATAAATCATTAAACATATCCAAATATACAGGTATAGTAAAGGTAATGGTATTTTGCATTAATGCTGAGGAGTTCAAATGGTGAAAGGAAGGGCATAGTCCACTACTTTGTACTACATGTATAGGCATGAGGGCCTAGGGAGATAGTTTAATAACTGAAAGCTATTCTCCTGCAGATGACCTGCATTTGTTTCTCAAGGGCAACATGGCAGTTTACAATCATCTATAACCCCAGCTACAGAGATCTGATACCTTCTTATTGTTAGACCCCCGGAAAACTCAGGTATCCAGGGTCCCAGACCACCACAGCAGTCACCCCAATCAACAGGCAGATTCGAGAGCTTGCTGCAAACTGAATGAGGCTTTATTGTAACTTAACTAGCTAACCCCGTGTTAGCTCAGGTCTTTTGTCCACCCACCATGGTGGCTGGCATGTTTGAACTGGCTGCCAAGAGATCTTGTAGGGCAGCATAAGGGGGGTGTCTAGGGGTACACACAGGGCACAGGCTCACAATTGGTGTGCCTCCAGGCTTGGAGGGCTTGCTCTGTGTTGATTGGTCAACTGGTTGTTATGGCCCATAGGCCCTCCCAGGGTTGCTATGCTCTGTTCATCATTGCTGTATGCTTGTCCGTAAAGTACACCCAGGGTCATAAAGCATAGCGCCACCAGCTAACTTCTGATTGGTTCCTTGTCACGAGGCAGGCACATAACATCTAGTGACTAAGACAAGGTCATAGCGAGCACGTGTTACTGTCATGGCTGAGGAAATGGGGGGCTGGTCCCTTCATTATAACCTTCACTAGCTCCTACAGATATGTGGTACACACAAAGTTACACAAGAACAGAGATGTACACATAAAATAGTAAATAAAAATATTGAATTTGTACAGGTAACAAAGTAAATTTTCTGTGAAATAGGTTTGATAAATTATCATTTGGCATTCTAATTAGAAAATTATACTATCTCATGAAAGGACCTTAAAGATCAAGTACTAGTAATTGTTGAGTAATTTAATACCAGAACACTCTTTAGAAAGAAAACAGTATCTTTAATACTGAACATTATTACTGGCCTGTTGGAGGAGGTGGGTAATGAATAAGGCATGAAGGAAAACTTGAATTTCATCAAAGTCTCTTTTCAATAAGATGACTCATAGTTCTATTATTTATTGGCTGAGGAATGTTTGCTTAGATAAATAAAAATGCTATTTCATAAAGATGATTGAAAATGGTAAGAGTCAGAGAAAAGTTAACTAAAAGGTTTTATATTCCTATGTACTCTCATAGTTATTTATTTATTTGAATTGAATTATGTCATGGCCCGGCATGTCTCAGCCCCAAGCCACTGAAGCCATGAGGTTCAACTAGAATCTGGGAGCATGGACTTGGAAACTCCTACCAACCCAACAGCGATAAAGACCAAACACAGGCATCTTGTCATCTTTAGAGAGCTCTCAGTATCTTCCTGGATGTACCTAACCATGCTTCCCTAGCCATAAGGAGACCATTCGTCTCTGCTCTGGTAGCCCCTCTCCCTGCTAGACAGCTCCTAACTTTCTGTCTTCACTTGTTACTTACACACTAGCTCTCCACCCAGGTGCAAGCCTATTCAAATGCTTAGTTCTGTAGAGATGCAAACTAGGGGACATTCTCCACTGAGGCCATGTCATTCAATAGCAGATTAGCTCAAATGAATCTGCAAAACAATTGTAGGTCAGAGCTGAACCAGAGGTTTGTACCTCACCTTGAGATTTTTCTTAATGATATTTCCTGCCCCCCCCCGACAGAATTATGTTTATTTTAAAAGTATATTAAATTTCATTAGTATAGCAGAAGGAAATGTAAAACAAACCACAAAATGTTGTTATAATTCATGAAAGGCAGAGGTATTTGCATTAATTTCTTTCATGAAATAATTTCAAATGCTGAGAATAATAGATTACTTTAAATATCAAATTTATCCTATTGAAGATTGTAAATAATTGAAAGGAATTTTAATCACTTAAGTCAAGGAAGTTGATGAAATGCCAAGTACCTATACTTCATTTCTCCTGAGGATTTTAAGCAGGAAGTGCTAGTGTGTTTATATTTGTACACAACTATATTCATTGGTGGGTATTTGAGAGAATGAGAAACGAAGCCCAGATGCTAACATAAAAAGGTGTTTCACTGGAACCCTTTCTTTATGTTCCCGAAGAGCAAGGTGAAAATATATATATATATATATATATATATATATATATATATATATATATATCAGTGTAATTGCAGGACTCTCCATCTTTCTCTACAATGTTATCTCCTTGTGCCTGATGAACTGTGAATGAGATAAGTGGCATTGTCTGACTCTCATATGATAAACAACATATCATTTGCTTTCCTGCAGAAGCATCCAAATTCCAAGCAGCCTGTGCTCCCACCAGGCTGAATCAGAATAGTATGACTTTCAGACACCTAAGTAGTTGGCTCACTGAACATGGTATTCTTAAACATGAAATAGGCAAGATATTTATTGTTGTCTATTCCTTTTAGTAAACCCGTGATGGTTTAAATCTGAAATGCACATGAATCCTTTGCATATTTGAACAATTGATCCCTAGATGTTGATCTGTTTTGGGTGGTTTGAGAGACCTCCTGGATATGAGGTCTAGCTGGCAGCCATAGGTCTACTGATGAGTTAGCCTTTAAGATTCATAGCCTGGCTGTAATTCCTGCTTATCAAGATGTGAGTATGTAATTCTGCAAAATTCCACCCCTTTTAATTATGTTACTTCTGTTAGGTAATGACTATAGTGACAAGAAAATATCTAATACATTTGTTTGAAGGGACCAGCTCCCCATTTTGGCAGCCATAACAGCCGAAACACGTACTTGCCAGACCTTGTCTTGGTCACTAGAAGGTCAGATGCCTGTCCCTTTTGGCAGCCATGACAGTAACACGTGCTTGCTATTGTTAGACCCCTGAAAACTCAAGTATCCGGGGTCTCAGGCCAGGTTCGCGGTCATCCCAATCACCAGGCGGATTCGAGAGCTTGCTGCAAACTGCATGAGGCTTTATTGTAATTTAACGAACTAACCCCATGTTAGCTCGGGTCTTTCACCCACCCGCCATGGCGGATGGCTAGCAAAAGACGGCTCTTTGGGTCTCCCAAAATATCTTATAGGGCAGCGTAAGGGGAGTGTCTAGGGGTACGCACAGGCTCATGATTGGTGTGCTTCCAGGCTTGGAGGGCTTGCCCTGTGTTGATTGGTCAACTGGTTGTTATGGCCCATAGGCCCTCCCAGCGTGGTTGCTATGCTCTCTACGTCATTGTCGTGCGCTTGTGTAAAGCACACCCAGGGTCGTAAAGCATAGCGCCACCAGCTAACTTTTGATTGGTTCCTTGTCACAAGACAGGCATCTGACCTCTAAGTGACTAAGGTTCCTTGTCATGAGACAGGCATCTGACCTCTAAGTGACCAAGGCAGGTTTATGGCAAGCACGTGTTCGGCTGTTATGGCTGCCAAAAGGGAAGCCGGTTCCTTCACTATGACCTTGCCTTGGTCAACAGGAGGTCAGTTGCCTGCATCATGACAAGGAACCAATCAGAAGTTAGCTGGTGGTGCTCTGCTTTACGGCTCTGGGTGTGCTTTACGGACAAGTGCACAGCAATGAGGTGCAGATCATAGCAACCACCCTGGGAGGGCCTATGGGCCATAACAACCAGTTGACCAATCAACACAGGGCAAACCCTAAAAGCCTGGAGGGCACACCAATCCTGAGCCTGTGCATACTCCTAGGCAATCCCCTTATGCTGCCCTATAAGATCTCTTTGCAGACGCTTGGAGGCGTCTTTGTAGCCATCCGCCATGGTGGGTGGATGAAAGACCCAAGCTAACACGGGGTTAGCTCATTAAACAACTACAATAAAGCTTCGTGCAGTTTGTGGTTCACTGGTCATACTAGAGTTCTTTGAGACAGATGACTAAGGGTATTTTAGCACAAGTACATCATACAATTGTATTATTACAGATTTATGAGTGGACAAGCTAGTTAATTGTGTTTATTTTCTCAGCCCTAGAATGCATATTTAAAATAGTCATTTGCAGTGCTTAACCAAACCATCTCCCTGATTTTACAATATTCAGCCTGAGCCTATTTCTACCAAGGTATGAGAAAGGCCAGGGGGAAGCCACCAGTATTTCTTACATAGACAAACATTTAAACCCAAAGCTGGAATATTACATTTCAGGGTGGAGGGGAGGATACATTAATTCCACTAACAAAATTTTAAATGATGTAAAGCTGGCTTGAAAGGTGACATACCACATCTACCTTCAATTGCCTTATTTGATTGTTTTTTGAAAAGTAAAGAGAATATGGAGGATGAAAGTGGTTTATTATGACTTTAAGTAATGGGGATTCATTTGCATCTGCTGTACTAGATGTTTCATTGTGTGAGATTAGTTAGATATCTTCTGGTACTTAGTATGTAGCTCTTGATACTATCAATACAACAAATAAAGAGAATAATGAGTACCAAGTTGGGGCATGGGGATCTTTAAGAGTAGAAGGACAGACAAGAGCAAACTTGTCTGTCCTTCTACAAACTTTTCTGTCCTACTACAAATATTTCACTTATTTGTAGTTTCCTGTAGGAAGATGGGACATTAAATTAGTAGTGGCTTAGCTGTGCTGAATGAAGGCTTTCTCTTGGAACTGGAAATATTAGTGATGTTCCAATGGTCTGTTTTATGGAAGAGAGTAAGAATAACAGAAATAAAGAACCACAAAAGTCATAAAGTAGGTATCACACTTGATGGATCCATGGGCCTTACACATATATTATTTTCATGGTCTTTGTTTTTAACTCATTATTATAATAAAGAGACAACTCAAATGACTAAAAATTACTAAGAATTTTAAGTAAATAGAGAACAGCCTGGATGAAGCTATATGTAAACAAAAAAAGGAATTTTGGGACTGGGCATTGGTGGTGGACACCTTTAAACCCAGCATTCAGGAGGCAGAGGCAGGCAGATCTCTAGGAGTTTGAGGCCAGCCTGGTCTACAGAGTGAGTGCCAGAATAGGCACCAAAGCTACATCAATATCAACTAATGAATATTGAGCCCATGAATTTGAAAGAGAACAAGGAAGCTTTTAGAGGAGAATGTAGAGGGAGTAAAGAGACTGATAAATTTATGCAATTATATTACAACCTCAAAAAATGAAATAATTAAAAATATTGTAGTGTTACCCTTAGACTGTAAAATTCATACATAATAAATTCACAAATTACTATGTTATACAGTACTGGTCTTAGCGTTACAGAGATGAATAATATATCAAGAAAATATTGAAGTAACTCCATTGTCCTTGACACATATCATTAAAAGTAAATTGTTAGGGAAGGCACTGCATAGACTCTTCTATTGTGTTTATTAATGTACTATGACCTGAAAATTGTATGTTCCCTTGGACAATATACATATCTTAAGTTTTCTCTTCTGTGTTACCATATATAATATATATTGATGCTTACTTCATTCAAAACAATGATCAACTGAATGACAAAACATTGGTTTGGAAATACCTTATAATTAAACTTGCAATGATGATGGTGACATCTAAGCAAAAGTTTTGGAGCACTCTGGATAATGGGAACACATACTGCTGCCATCCCGTATCTGTTTACATAACAGCCTTTCTATTTCAGGAGCCGTTTTCATTATACAGATATTTTTCACTTTATTTCTCAGCTCATCTTGAGAATTGTCCTTTATTACACAATCATGTTTCTTTTCTTTTCATTTCTTTTCTTTTTCTTTTCTTTTCTTTTCTTTTCTTTTCTTTTCTTTTCTTTTCTTGTTTTGGATTTTCAAGACAGGGTTTCTCTGTGTAGCTTTGGAGCCTATCCTGGCACTCACTCTGGAGACCAGGCTGGCCTCGAACTCACAGAGATCTGCCTTCCTCTGCCTCCCGAGTGCTGGGATTAAAGGAGTGCGCCACCAACGTCCGGCTGACAATTGGATTTCTCTGTTTCACACAATAGAATAAATTTCTTACATACAGATATACACTAGAGCAGATTCTTTAGTGATCTCAGATATTCTTGAAGAAGTTTAATAATTTAATATTTGTTGTTATATTCTTTGCTGACACAATGATTTATTTCAAAGTAGTGAACTTAAATGTATTGCAATAATTTTTCAAAATAGCTAAGGATGCTAATGTTACTGATGTTTGTTTCAATTTATTTTATTTTTTAAGTAACATACACAATTATTCAAAAATGAAAACATAATGAAAATTTCTATTTTTACATTTTTTTTATTTTAGAAGCACTCTTATTTACATATCAATTTCCCCATTCCCTCGCCTTCCCATCCTCCCATGGTCCCCAATGACCCCACCCCAACCCACACCCACTCCCCAAGGATAGCAAGGCCCTCCATGGGGGACCATCAAAGTCTGTCACATCATTTGGGGAAGGCTTAGGTCCTCTTTCTTGTATCTGGGCTGCAATATTATCCTCTCTATAGGGAATGGGGCCCCAAAGACCATTTGTGCTCTAGGGATAGACACTGCCTCCACTGTTAGAGGTCCCATAGACTGCCCTGGCCTCCTAGCTGGCACCCATATTCAGAGGGCTTGGTTAAGTCCAATGCTTGTTCCCCAGCTTTATGAGGGTCTCCATGCTCTCACAAGGTCAGGTCAATGATAAGTATTGAAACAATAATAAGTTGAGAATCTATCCTAACTTCTGATATATTATAGTTTATGGTATTATGGGTTTCTGTTTATAAATTAGTTTCAAAAATAGGAGTTTACCTTCCAAAACAGTTATTATTCTATTTATATCACACACATTTAGACACACATTGGACTTACATGTTTAGAAATAAATCCCAAGTATTTATGTTTCTAAGCTATTTTATTGTTGTCATATGTTTTTTGCTCAGCTCTCTGTGGGGATGCTTATTTTATGTGATTCATAACACCTTTCCTTCTTCAATAATGTCATCAGCAAAATGACTTTGGAGAAACTCAAAGTTTCTGATGGAAATAAAATCCACACTCTTATTCTGAGACATTTTAAAATCTAAGATTATGAGTTTTCCATCTTCATAAACAATATGCCCTTTCATATGACTTTGTGTTTGTGAGGGTGTTCTTCCAAGTTGAAGTGTACATGCAGTGAATCCCTGCTGGAGAAAGAATGTTCAGTTGTGTTGTTGCTCATTATTCAGGTATGTGTGATGTTGGTTTAAAACTCAGTTGTATTTACTGTTGGTTTATGACACTGCTTTCCGTCTATACAACTTGTATGAGCCTATGCTCATTTTCATTGCCCTTCCTTGTTACTCCTACCCAGTGCACATTCATATTATGGTGCATTTCACTGACTAGGTGATGAGACTTGCAATTATGATGCAATGAGGAAACTAATTAATATCCATGTATCATAAAATTGATTTTGTGATGGGTTGTATCTGAGGTAATGTTCATCAGAGCAATTTATAAAGCACTATATAAATTGCTGATCTGGAAAGATGTGGCAAGGAAATTCTAAACCAGGATTTGAAACAGATTATATAGAACAAGACAACTGGTTGTTATGTATCTGGAGCTGGGTTTATTTTGATTTTCCTTTTTTCCCTTTGTTCTTTCTGTTTTCCTGTCAGGTTCATAATTGAGGAGATAGATGGCTGGATGTTAAAATGCCTATCAGTTTTCAGCCCTAGCAGTGGGAAACACGATAGATACTATAAACTTTCTTGTTCCTTGAATTGTTGTTACTATTCTGCTTTTTAAATTTCATTTTACATTCCAACCACAATTCTCTCTCCCATCCCTGCTCCCATCCCATCACCTCCCCAGAAGCCAACCCCTGATCCACTCTTCCCAAAGCATAATGCCTCCCATAAGTTGAGGCAGGACCAACCCCTCCAATCCCTGTTAAGGCTGAGCATGGCATCCCACCATAGGGAATGGGTTTCCATGGAGACTCTACAGCTGTCTGTCAAGTTCATGAGTTTCCACAAGTTTGGTTCAGCTGTCTTTATAGATTTCCTCTTAATGATCTTGACCTCCCTTGTTCACATATTCCCTTCTCCCTCTCTTTACTTGGATTGCTGGAGGTTGGCCTGATGTAATTGTTTGTGGATCTCAGCTCCTTGTCCTATCAATTACTGTATCAAGGTTCTATGATGACAGTTGGAGTATTCACAATCTGATTACAGGGGAAGGCCAGCTCAGGAACCCTCTCCACTGTTAATAGGAGTCTTAGCTGCTGTGGATTACTAGGAATTTCCCTAGCACCAGGTTTCTCCCTAATCCCATAATGGTTCACTCTATCAAGATATCTCTTTCATTGCTCTCTCACTCTGTCCCTCCCCCAACTCAACCATACTTCAACCCCTCCCCTTTACCATCAACCTTGCCACCACTTTACCAAGGAGACCTCATTTATGTGTTATTATTCTTACCTGTCACACAGAGAGAAAAAGAGAGAAACAGAGATAGAAAAGAAAAAACAAATACATAGAAAACCAAAATGAAAAACCTCCACTGCCTCTTGCAAAGCATTGAAATCTCTGCTAAAATGAATCAGAATAAGATATGTATTTCATTTAACTTTTTCTTCATTGATAAATGTTGATTTTATACAAATAATTCATCTTTCTACATAAACTGAGGGTTTCTTGAATAGTCTGGCAATATTGTCTCTAAGGTGTTATGAAATAGTGACTTTTGGCCATGGTTGGTAATGATGGAGAATGTCAACCACACAAAGCATCATACCCCATAGCTGAAGCCTCCAATTTTTGCTACTATTGTAGGACCTCTCTTTTATGCAAGTGTGACTTTCCGCCACACACTTGATACAGTGAAGAATAAGATCCCTCTTAACTTAGAATTAATTGAAAATGAGGACTTCGTTATTTAGTAATAGATAATAATTCTCAAGATTAACATTGTTTAGACCCTGTCCTTAAGTGACAGTCATAATGTACTGAGAACTTAAACTTAGCTTAGCATCTTCTATCTCCTGCAATGTTAATGGAAAAGGTCCCTTACAAAGGGCACAAAAGGTTTAACATAGGGAGTCTACAAACACTGTAAGTCAATTAAGAAAATGGGCACTGCTTAAGAAGAAAACACAAACAATAATAACATGCTGCAGGGCTACCAGTAAGTTCACATGCAATATTTTAAAAATTTCTCTGACTTCTAAAAAATAGATGAAACTTGAAACAGTTCTGATTTTTGGTTGTTGCATTGTTGAGGTGTCTTCTGTCTAGCCCCAGCTGGAGACCTCCAACTCTCAAGTTTCCTAGTTAAACTCTTGTACTAGCACTGGGGTTGAAAATATAGTTGATTATCTGCAACATTTGTTAATGTTATTATTACAAGTCCAACCTCTGGTTGGATATTTAAGTATTTAAGGTTCTGCTTTGTTCTTTGTCACTGTGGCTAAACAGAAGAAATTGGCAAATGATACAATAATCATTTGTTTAACTTTGTAGAATGTCTATGTTCATTGCTTTCCAGCATGCAAAAATGGATTGATGCATGTAGTATATGGATATAATATTTTCAAATGAATGTTTATATTATAAATGGAATGTTTATATTATAAATGGAATATTATAAATGGAATTTATGTCAAAGGCCAACATGTTTAAGTTTGTTCTACAAGGTTTGACACAATTAGGAACAGCTGGAGTGTTTAAAAGCTGAGACCTACTTGGAAGAAGAAAGGTCATAGGAGCATCACCTTGAGAGAGTTATTTGTACACCCTCTTTGTTCATTTCTTTCCTCCTGATTCCATGAAGTGAGCAGCTTTGGACCACATTAAATTACTGAACATGATGTTGTGTCTTGCCACAGGGACAGGCATCATGTTGAAAACCTCTGAAATAAATATACAGAGTAAATGCTGTTTAGTTCACGGTCTTATTTGGTCACAGCCACAGAAAGTCAAGTACCAAATTGAACATATACTCTGTCACAGAGCAAATCTCAACAGATTAAAAATAATATTGGATTAATTCCCCATATCTTATCAAATCACAATGGGTTAAAATAGGAGTTAAACTACAGCACAAACTATAGAAAGCCTACAAGTTAATGGAAACTGAGATATTCTCCATGGAATTACAAATGGGTCAAATAAGAAGTAAAGAATGAAATCAAAGACTTCCTAGACTTCATTGAAAATGAGTGCAAAATGTACAGAGACTTATGAGACACAATGAAAGGAGTGCCAAGAGGAAAGTTCATAGCATGATGTACTTACATAAAGAATTTGGAGAAAACTCATATTAGCACTTAAAAGCACTCCTGAGAGCTCTAGAACAGAAAGAAACAAACATACCAAGGGGAATAGATGACAGGAAATAAACAGAGGGCTGTAATCAATAAAATAAAAATATAGAGAACTTTAAAAAGAATCAATGAGACAAACAGTTGGTTCTTTGAGATAATCAACAAGATTATTCAAAGTACTTTGAATAACAAATGTTATTCAAAGTAACTAAAATGCAGAGAAAGAATGTCCAAATTAACAAAACCAGAAATTAAAAGGGGGACATAGCAACAGAGACTGTGGAAATTCAGAGAATCATTAGGTCATACTCCAAAAATCTGTACTCCACAAATCTAAAAGAAATGGACAGATTTCTTAATAGGTACTGCATAGTAAGATTAAATCAATACCAGATAAACAGTTTAAATAAATCCATAACCCTTAAGGAAATAGAAGAAGTTATTTTGTTTTATGGTTTTTGAGGATTTATTCTAGTTATCTTTCTCCATGGACAGAATACATTAGAGCAGTGTGCTTTCTTGGTCCGAGTGAGGCTCCAATTTCAATTCTTAACCTCCTCTAAAAGGAAAGAAAGAAAACAGGACTTATTTGCTACATTCTTTATTGTTATAAACTTTGTCATTTTTGGACCATAAAATGTTGTCTTAAATTATATTTTTATATAAGATCAGATATTAAAATCTAATGATGAGTTTCAATAGTTATTTCTTAAAATGGAGCCTATATTTTCTTTTGAAATTAATTTTATTTCCCTATTTTGTTCATATATAATTAATTTTGTAAATATAATTATATTATCCATTATAAATAATGTTAATTTTATAAATATATAGTTATATTATCCATTTCTCCTTCTGCTAGCCCCCAGCCCTGTCCCTTTCAGCTCCCACTCAAACTCATGATATTCATGATCAGTTTTCCTTTACTTATGACTTTTTTTACACACACATGCACACACACATGTACACACACACACACACACACACACACACACACACACACAGACGCATGAATACATATTCTGAGTCTATTTCATGCTGCTTGTATGCATATGGTTTCAGTGATAGCCGCTAGCCATTGGACAACCCATTGGAAGCTCATCCCTCTGGAGGACTAATTCTCCCTCTCTGGCAGTTATTGCCTGTAGCTTTTTATCCGGAGGTGAGGATCTGTGAGATTCCCTTCATCTATTTTCACTGTATTTTTGGGAATTAATTCTAAAACTCAGAAAAGTTGAAGTTGTTGATACAATACTTCAGGAAGTGACTCACCTTGATATCAAATGGCATCTAATGGTTTTGAGTTTAGTCTTTCAAAAGCTGTTATGTTATGGAAGAAACTCAAAGTATCTGGTGTAAATAAAGCTTACAATCTTCTTCTGAGATTTTTTTTTTTTTTTACTCTGAGGTGGTGAGTTTTCCAGAATCTCAACAATATGCACTTTCAGATATCTTTCTGATGCTGAGGATGCTCAAGTGTATGTGTGCTTTATCCCTGCTGCAGAAAGAGGGAGTTTGAGATGTTTTGGAGTTCATTATTTTGCTATTTGTGTTGTTGCTGAAGACACAGTTGTGTGTACTATTGGCTTATGATGCTGTTTACAGGGGTACACTAGCAAAAACAAAAAGTAACAGATTAGGTAGGATTTAGTGTCCAAGATTATCATTGACCTTTACCAATAAGAAGACAACCAATTCTGGGATACACTGTTTTATAATAGATGGTAACAATTTTGTTATAATTTTAAATACAAATTAACTTCACTTTGGAGTGAATTAAAGATTTCAAGCATATAAACATTCATAGTTAATCTACAATTGAAATGGAATATACCCATTTGTGTATGCAAATTTGCTTATAATTTTATTTATTTCCTGTTACATTATCAATAAGAATGATTATTTGAAATGGAGTTGTGAGGAAAGCTTATGAAAATTCATAGACATATAAGCTAATGAAACTCAGCAATATTTTAACAGGCACAATCGTAGGAAACATGCTAGTTTCCAAAACATCCAACTTAATTAACTACAACTGTATATTTTGAGAAGCAGACAGGCAAAACATTTTATTGAATATCATTTCTGTAGAATTCTAAATGGCTTACATAAATAAAAGTGAAGAAATGTCCTCACCTTAAGTTTTCAGTTTTAATGAGTAAATATTCACATAGAAAAGGGAGCCAGAAGTTTCTTAGATTTACATGAGACTTTTTTTTAAAATTATGATGATTTTTTAAATTTAAATTAAAAACAAGCTTGTTTTACATCTCAATCCCAGTTTCTTCTCCCTCCCCTTCTCCCCTACATCCCACCAACTCCCATCCCTTTTCTGCTCCACCAGGAGGGGAGGGGTTAGGCATTCCATGGGGGATCTTCAAAGTCTGTCATATTATTGGAGCAGGGTCTAGGCCCTCCCCTGTGTGTCTAGGCTGAGAGAACATCCCTCTATGTGGAGTGTGCTCTCAAATTCCATTTGGGATAAATACTTGGTATAAATACTGATCCACTACCAGAGGCCCCATAGATTTCCCAGGTCTCCTAACTGAAACACAATTTCATCAGTCTGGGTCAGTCCTATAGTGGTTTCCCAGCTATCAGTCTGGGGTCATGAGCTCCCCATTGTTCAGGTCAGCTGTTTCTGTGGGTTTTCCAGCCTGGTCTTGACTCTTTGCACACCACTCCTCCCTCTCTGTAATTGGATTCCAGAGTTCAGCTCAGTGTTTAGCTGTCGGTATCTGCTTCTGCTTTCCATCAGCTACTGGATGAAGGCTCTAGGATTGAATATAAGGTAGTCAACAATTTCATTATGGGAAAGGGCATTTAAGGTAGCCTCTCCACTATTGTTTAGATTATTAGTTGGGGTCATCCTTGTAGATCTCTGGACATTTCCCTAGTGCCAGATTTCTCCTTAAACCTATAATGGCTTCCTATGTTATAGTATCTCTTAAATTGCTCTCGTCTATTCTTCCCTTGACTCAAACTTCCTGCTCCCCCATGTCCTTCTCTCCCCTCCTCATCTCCTCTTCTCTTTCTTCTAGCTCCATCTTCTCTCCAGGCATGCTCCCAATTAGTTCAGGAGATCTTGACCCTTTCCCCTTCTCTGAGTGACCATGCATGTCTCTCTTAGAGTCATGCTTATTTCTTAGTTTCTCTGGTGGTGTAGATTGTAGGCTGGTACTCCTTTGCTCTATGTCTAAAATCCACATATGAGTGAGTATACACCATAATGTCTTTTGGTGACTGGGTTACATCACTCAGGATGGTTTCTTCCAGTTCCATCCATTTGTCTACAAATTTCAAGATTCTATTTTTTTTCTGCTGAGTAGTACTCAATTGTGTAAATGTTCCACATTTTTTTTTCATTCATTCTTCAGTTGAAGGGCATCTAGGTTGCTTCTAGGTTCTGGCTATTACAAATAATGCTGCTATGAACATCGTTGAACAGATGTCCTTGGGTGTATGCTTAAGAGTGGAATTGCTGGATGTTGTGGTAGACTGATTCCCATTTTCCTGAGAAATCTCCATACTGATTTCCAAAGTGGTCTTACAAGTTTGCTTTCCCATCAGCAATGCAGGAGTGTTCCCCTTTCTCCACATTCTCTCTAGCATACACTGTTATTGGTGTTTTTGATTTTAGCCATTCTGACAGGAGCAAGATGGTATCTCAGGTTGTTTTGATTTGCTTTTCCCTGATGGCTAAGGATGCTGAGCACCTTCTCATGTGTCTTTAAGCTATTTTAGATTCCTCTATTGAGAATTCCGTATTTAGGTCTGTACCCCACTTTTAATTGGTTCCTATATAAGAATTTTAAAAATGGATATTAAGTACTGAGTTTAGCAATAGCTAACAGTGTTTTATTCTGCCCAATTTAATAACAGAAAACAGATTTTTTTTAAATTAGGATGCCACCAATGTATTTACTTATGTATGTCAAGAAGAATTGTTCAATTATTTGGGGAAATTTAAATGAGACTTAAGATGAACTTTTGGAATATTCCTGACTGTACTATCCATATTAGTAGGAGTCTCCAGAAAACAGAATAACAATTGCTTTATTTATAGGTAGAAAACAGACAAAATCATACTTTTTCCCCTTGAAAAGAAAAACAATGATCAAAATCCAATTACATCTAATTAACAATTCAAATCATCCTGATATTCATGCCTTGGGAAGCAGAGTCATGTGAGGAAGGTACTCTGTTCAAAATTCACTATTCATAAAAAGGTCACTGGCTGATAGTCTCCAATTTGGTTAGAATTGACATGTGTATCCTAGAAATCAATGCTTTCTTGGCTTCTGTGTCTCTGCTGGAACAAGCCATTCCCCAGGACCTCAGTTTTGGTAGAAGGGTGGTGCAGTGATGGTGTATACACTGCTGAGCACAAAGCCAGTAAGAAATTAGCAAAGATTCACTATCAAAACAAGCAGGGTTTGCAATTCTTACAGCTCAGTGATTTGGGAAGCATGGGAGGAACAAATTAATATCTGTGACTGTTGAGCTGAAGGACTGCCAATTTGATCAATACCCATGGGGAAGATAAAAGTAGGACTTTGCTGCATTGCACAGCCTTCTAAATAAAATCTAGTCAAATTAGGATAAATCCACGTAGGGTATTAAACATGAAATTGAGGCAACTGGATGTAGGACAGGGAATTAGAAGAGCAATTGGATTTAGCAAAAGAAAAAATGAATGTAAAACACATGATGGAGATCCTCTTTAGAATGAGGCAAATTGACATAGAGCTTGATATAATACAGTTTTTATTATTATAATTTTAACTAGTCTTTTGCACGGGTTTGATATATGTGTGTATGCATTTGTGCATGTGAGTATGTGGAAATGTATGTCCTAAAACAGCATGCATGTGGAGGCTAGAGAACAACCTCAGTGTAGGCTTTAGCCTTCCACTTACTTGATACAGAAACTTATTCCTCAGCTTCATATACTAGAATTATCTGTTCTGTGAGGTTGTGGTGAATTTCTTGTGTCTATCTCCAATCTTAGTGTATGCTTGGAACACATATGCTAGCACTTCTACACATTCCTTCTCAGGTCTTCATATGGTATAACCTTACACATTCCAACTCAAGTCTGCATATGTTACACACTACTCATTCCATCTCAGGTCTGCATATGCTAAAACACTACACATTCCAGCTCAGGTCTGCATGCTTGGATGGCAAGCACATTTTCCCATGAGCCATATCCACAGCACAAATGAGCTCTGTTTTTTTTTGTTTTTTTCTCTCACTCATCCAGTCTCTGCTACATTGTGAAGCTGAGTGCCTTTACTTCACTTAGTAGGTGAAGCCGTTTTTGTATATAAGATTTATTATCAGAATTGTGATCTATGATATGATTTCAATTTCTTTCATTTAAAATCTTTATGCGTCATAGCAGCAAATAACTATGTATAGATGAATTCAAGGGGTGTAATAGTTTAGTTCTGAGCCTCCACATGATCAAACTTAAATATCATTATTTTCTCTTGAAAGGCTATAAAATAATAAATAATAAAACAATAAATCCTCCTCAGGCTGCTTATGACTCTTGGTCAGTTTCTTTGTGGGCACTTTTATCTCCTTCTTTTTAGCCTGGTATTTGAGTCCTCTTTTTTTTAATCTGTAACTGCAAGAACTTCTAATTCTTTGGAGACAATATTTGGAAGTTCTTCAAAGCACTCTCTACAGCATTTGGGGAAAATAACTGAAGTTAAGCAGGATATGAAGTGGAAACTCTCTAAGTTTTCCTTCAGTTCATTTCACTGGAATTCAATTCTGAACAGCCCCGGAGTGTGATTACATAGTTCAGAGCCCCAGGCAAAGCACGCATTCCTCAGGATATCCTTCAGAGTTGGTTACAACCTTTGCAGAAAGTAAAATTCTAGAAAGACATGGTGTCTTGTATAAAGACTTTATTTACTACTCTGTTGCTGTAAAAGGTCATTCATGCGTTCTTCTACAGAGCACATGCAAGCATGTAGTTATGCAAAAATATAATCAATGACCCTCATGGGGTGCTCATGTCCTTCTTGAATTGACTAACATCAATCTTGATCTTAAATAAAGATTGCCTCATCCTGGTATAATAGGTCATTGCCCTGAAGGTATAGCTAGGTTGATGTTTATCCATGAAATCAGATGACTAGAAGATACACGAAAATGAGAAAGACAATCTTGTGTACTCAATTTCTGGAAGATTATGAAGATAGTTCTTTAAAATACTACCCATTTCTAAGATTTCCACTTAAAACTATTATTTTATGCAGTTGTGGTTTAGGCAGTTGTGGGCACACACCTTTAATCCTAGTTCTCAGTAGGCAGAGGCAGGTAGATCTTCATGAGTTTGAGCCCAGCCTGGTCCAGAGAGCAAGTTCCAGGACATCCAGTGCAGTTCCACAGAGCAACCCTATCTCAAGCAACTAAAATCAAGAAAATTTATATTTATAGACAACTATTATTTTATTAAAAATCATATATATTGCAAAAATTTGACAATTCAGGTTTTTCCTATTTGTAGTATTATGAATATAATTAAGGAGCTCACAAAGTTATGAAAAGCACTTCATCTCTAGCTCATTAAGTCTTTTGAGCAATGAAAAATAATATATAAAAACATTGTTAATTAAATAACAGCAACTGTAAATATTTTTCTTGTTTCTCAATTGATTTCATTTTAGTTCTTTGATTATTTTTCAAATGAAAGGGGAAATAATGTGTTGCTCATAAAAATCATCTGAAGGAATACAACTTTTATAAGGTGATGCAAGTTTTTTTGCAAATGACGTATTTCATTTTATTTTGTGTGCATTGGTATTTGCCTGCATTCATATCTGCATTAGAGTGTCAGTTCTCTTGGGACTGGAGCCACAGGCAGTTATGAGCTACCATGTAGGTGATGGGAATTGAACCTTGGTTGTCTGGAAGTTCAACCAGTGCTCTTACACACTGAAACATTTCTCTACCTGAAAGTGTTCTTTGTTTTGTTTTGCCTGTTCTTTTTTTTTAAGTGAGGCAACTTTAAAGAAAAATACATACATCCCCTGAAAAATCTAATACCCTTCACATTTTCCTACTATTCTACAATCATAAATAAAGACAAAACCTATTACAGGACATTTGTTATAGTCTACATAATATAACATATGTGGTCATATATGATAATTACAAAATAGACTCTAATTTTATGTTCTAATTAATATTTTTAAATATCCTTTTTTTCATGAAATGATACTTAGGCATCCAAATTTGATCACTTTAACATATTACTCTACAGTGAAACCCCACAGTTTTAATTTAGCTTTTAACTGACACCTCTGGGGGTATAATAAACTATCTTGAGCAAATAGTGTGTTCATAAAGTATCCGTAACTTATGGATACCATAAATATATTATGTTGGGTAGAATCTAAATTGTTCTAAAAATCTTTCTTTTTGTTTATCATTACTCCATATAATCACCTCCCTTTAGTACAAGCAAACACTGAAGATGGAATATAGCTGACATATTAGCATTGCATAACAATGTTGAAGGAACAACACAGATACAATTACTTTTGCTAATCAGTTGACATTTAATTAAGTAAATAAATAAAAATAAAGATAAAAAGTTGTTATTTAAGTACTAGAATTGTGGATAATATAATAAAACATTTACTCAGAGAACCCTAAGTGACTACATGGCCAAATGTTAGTTTTCTATCAAAGCAGGTATGGCTTCTCCTGATGTTATGACTCCATAACACAATGTCAGCCATTGACAGAGAGGAAAGACTATGACATAGGTCTCCTTTTCAAGAGACATAATTCCCCTGCAGATAACTTGGGCTCTATGGCTTTCTAGACTTTTCCTGACCATTTTATATTGCCATACATTTTTTTTTGCCCAGTATTCTTTTGTGCAGCATTCCATACAATGTTATTACAGAACAGTTGATATGTATTCTGATTCCTAAATGTTACTAAGTAGATACCAAACAGTGTAGTTTAGTTCTTGTCAACACAGAATATTATTCAGATATTAAAACTTAGATGGCATAGTGTCATGGTCATATGAGAATTAAAGGGCATTAAACACATTATAATCATAATCATGTTGTGAATTTACACCTATAGATTCACCTCAAAAATAGAGTGACAGCAACTACAGAGGCATGCTTCTCAGTGAACAGCTGAAAATAATAAGAAGATAAATGGAAATATTCTTAAGACAACAGTAATAAGAAAAGCTGTATATTGAAGGAAATATGTAGGAAATTGGACTAAAGGAAAGAATCTGGGCCTGTGAAACATGTGTGACTCTCATGACTTTGTCACTTCACAGACTGACAGATTTTATGCATAGTTGGTCTCTGTAAATATTTTAGCAAAGAGAAAATTAAACAGAATATCTGAAATATTCAGAATGCTTAAAAGGAAAAGTTGACTCCAGTGTAGTCTAAGAAGTGGTTGAAATTGAGTGGTGGAATGATTAAGCAGTGTAGTTAGGCACAGAACAAATGCAGAGAGCAACAAATCAATCTTCATAATCTATGTGAATTAATTATGCTTCAATGTACAGAACAAACATTGTTCATTGATTATTGTGATAAAGAAATGGTAAATGTGCCGGGTGTTGGTGGCCCACGACTTTAATCCCAGCTTTCAGGAGGCAGAGGCAGGTGGATCTCTGTCCAGCCTGGTCTCCAGAGCGAGTGCCAGGATAGGCTCCAAAGCTACACAGAGAAACCCTGTCTCGAAAAACCAAAAATAAATAAATAAATAAATAAATGGTAAATGCAGACTTCATAGAAAATTACTGATTTTAGGAAAATAAACAGAAAAAAATAGGATGTTGTTTTAATAGATGAATACATTGCAGAATTAAGTTCTTAACATGAGTAATTAAGATCAAATTATTACATAAAACAAAATATAGTGAGATATCCACCTTGCATGAACAAAATGGGCTTGGTTGAGTCAGGCGAAGAATAGAAGACAACAAGAATGGAGACACCATAATAGAAGGAGACATTTTAGGTTTACAGAGAAATCTGGCACTAGGGAAATGTCTGGAGACCTACAAAGATGACACCGGCTAACAATCTAAGCAACAAAGGAGAGGCTACCTTAAATGTCCTCCCCGGATAATGAGATTGATGACTGACTTATATGCCACTGATAGCACTCATCCAGCAGCTGGTGGAAGTAGAAGCAGGCACTCACAATTCACTACCGAACTGAACTGGAACCCAGATGCAGAGAAGGACGAGTAAAGAGCAAAGGGGTCCAGTCCAGGCTGGTGAAACCCACAGAAACAGCTGACCTGAACATCGGTGAACTCTTGCTCCCCAGACTGATAGCTGGGATATCAGCATGGGACTGATCCAGACTCATGGGTTTCAGAGAGGAAACCTCGGAAATCTATGGGACCTCCTGTAGTAGTTCAGTATTTATCCCTAGAATAGGATAAAAGTCCACTAAATGTGGACTTTGATAGCCCATTCCACACAGAGGAATACTCCCTGAGCCAAGACACATGGGGGTGGGCCTAGGCTCTATCCCAAAGGATGCCATAGACTCTGATGCCACCCTATGGAAGGTCTCACCATCTAGGGGGAGCAGAAAGGACCTGTAACAGATAGGGTTTTAGTTGGGGCAGGGGTGGTAGGAGAGGACAGGAGGGAGTAGAGAACTGGGATTGTCATGTAAAACAATCCAGTTTCTAATTCAAATAAAAAAATCTGAAAAAAATAAAAGAAAAAAAGAAGGCCATGAATTTGAAAGAAAGCAAGGACAGGTATATAGGGAGGGTTTTGAGGGAGAAAATCTAAGGGGAAAATATTGTAATTATATTATAATCTCACAGAAACCTTCAAAATAAAAAGTAAAATAAAAATGGAAACTGTAAATGTAGGTCCTTAGTATAGTGCTTAGCCTAGAACAGAAAAGGCGCTGTATTTGATCCTTAGACATGAAAATAAATTGGTAATAGTAAATTGTTTAAAGGAAAATGAAAACATGTAAGTACATATACACACATACAAACATATATATAAACTAAACACACACACACACACACACACACACATATATATATTTAAACTTTATATATGCAAAGTGTTAGGGATGATTTATTATACAATGAATATTTACTTTCTATTCTTTGTAATTTTACATTATATAAAATATGGTTTTAATGAAAATAAAATACCATTTATTTTCTCTAGAATAAATATTTGTAAAGCTCCCATTATGTGAATATTTCCTGTGCTTTTACAAAATATTTATGTCAACATTTTGACATCTGCATAACTAATTTATTACTCAAGGCATCTTGATTACCTACATAAACATAAACAGAGTTCTCATTTTGACTATAACTAAATATAATACATGTACTTTTAAATACAGCATATTCTAAAATAGTAAACAACTAAATAATTTACCATGTAAAATTCCATGTCAGTTTTTCTTTCAAAACACACACACACACACACACACACACACACATACACACACACACATTGAGACAGGTGTGTGTGTCTTTGTGTGAATTCACAAGTGTTTCTGATAAAGGGTGTGCTCCTGTGAATGTGTGTAGAAACACAAGAGGACATCAGTTTTCATCTTCTATTTCTTGGACCTGTTCCTGTAAGATTAGGTGTCCTTTTAAGCATGGAGCTTTCATCTCTGATAGGTATAGAACCAACAAGCCCTCAGAAGGATCAAACCCTCAACTATGATTCAGGAGGGAAGTACTTAGTCATTCCTCAACTCCATATGCCAGGCTTAATGGACTCCCAATGGGAGGCCTTACTCTCTCTAAGAAGGTGATGGGACATGGTATGAGATGTGGGAGTTGGAGGAGGGGAGGGAGGAGGAAATGTGGTTGGTATATAAATAGAATACTAATATTTAAAATAAAAAAGCCCAGTAGAATATGCTGGAAATAAACAACCACAACAACTTCAATTTCACACACACACACACACACACACACACACAAACACACCTGTCTCAATGCTCCTCATATAAGGGATAGCAGGTTCGGGAAGAACAACACCTGGTGGTTTGGATGCAAAATTATAATCTAATATCTTTGAGGCAAAAGCCTTTAACTGTAGAGTCATGCCATCAACAACATCTACAAAGAGTGTTTTAAAAACAAAGACATGTTCTTAAGGCAAAAATCTCCAGACAACTAAGGAAGTCTGAGTGTTGAACAAATTGTCTAATCTGGGGAATAACACACCAATTGGTTATCCAATACCAAATGATTGGCCCTGGATACATACATGCAAGTGACATCATATGTATTGAGCAGATTACTAGGAATATATGTATATATATATGCATATACATATACATATATATATATATACATATTCCTATATGCATATCAATATGCAGTATCAATAAAAATGAAGGCATGAGTTTGAAAGTTATCAATGAGCTTTAGACCTACAACTTTGGAGACTCCAGGGGACTGAAGTAGGCCCTCCTTATATGGGAGACAATTGTGAAGCTTGAACTAGCTGAGCGGCCTCTGGTAGTAGTACCATGGTACGAACCTGGTACATGAGCTAGCTTATTAGAATCTATTCTGCATAGGATGGAATGCCATGCTCAGAGGCAATAGGACCACAATATTTTCCTGGTACATGATCTAGCTTGTTGGAGCCTATTCCCTATGGTGGGATGCCATGTTTAGTCTTAATGCATGAGAGAGGGGCCTGCCCCTCCTCCCTCTGTGCTCCAATCTACTGTGCCAGACTTTGTTGACTCTTCATGGGAGTCCTTAGTGCACTAGGGGTGGATTGGGGGGACGTAAGGGGATGGGAGGGTTTGAGGTAGGGTAGGAGGGAGACCTGTGGTCTGAATGTAAATGAAGAATGAGAAATAAAGAAAGTGAGCAAGGAAGAGTATGTGAGAGGGTTGGGGGAGAGGGAATGGGGGAATTTTATAGTTATATTATAATCTTAAAAATAAAAGAAATAATTTAAGGCCCCACAATCATAAAAGTTTGATTTTATATTTATTGACTGGCAATTCAAAGTTTGATAGCACAGAAACTTGAAAAAGGTAAGCTTACATGGTATGCATTTAAGGCCAGGGAATATTTATCTGAGCATTCTATCTAATCTCTGTATGCTCTTATTTTTCAAACTATTCAGTGATTCCATGCTAAGCAAAAGGCAAAAAAATATCGTAATCTACTGTTGACTTAATATTAAAAAGTGTCTCACCTATATGTCAAATTTGTAATGTTATTTTATGTACAGTACAAGCTTTACAAAAGTTTGGCAAGTCTTCAGGATTTCCTTCTGGGGCACTCTAGGTGCCACACCTCATTAAATTGTTACACCTCAATGATAGCAACAGATTCCTAGCAGAAGTTAATGCCAATGATGGTTCTATGCTTATAAGGCAGAAATGATACTGTGTAGGACCACACAAAAACAGGGATGAACAGAAAATATCATAAAGGTAGGTCTCAAATAGTTTTGACCAAAAAAGTAGTGGCTTATTCAGCAATACAGTTCCTAATCAGAAGTGATAAGGCGTGCTGGGACAGAGCAAGTGCCCTGAAGCAGTAACAATGGTAAATTAAAAACCTCTGGCTGTCAAACAATCCCACGTAGTTATGCTGCCAGCTATGATGGGTGAAATAACTACAAGAAGCCTTAAATTTAACACTGGAGAGTTTTGATATTCTAAGTTAATTAAAAATGAAAAGCAATGATCCATAAGTTATAATGTGATTACAACACATTATAATTTATGAAATACTGCTAAATAGAAACGGATACACATTGTTAATTAAGGCAACGGGAGATTAAACCTGGACGAAAATGAAACATTATGAAACCAAGCTAGAAGACAGAGAATGCCCACATAGATGTCAGGACTGTCAATTACTTTACTTATGCAAGTGTCTTTAGCTATCACTACTTTAAGGCAATCTGAGAAATAAAGGGCATGTTATTGAGAGAATACTGGGGAAGATAAGTCTGTGTCACTGGGGAAAATTCATTTTGAGTCTACAGAGAGAATGTAGAACAGCAGTTCTCAACCTGTGTCTAGCCCTTTGAGGGTTGAATGCCCCTTTCACTTATCAGATATCCTGAGGATTTACACTACAATTCAACTGTAGCCAATTATAGTCATGAAGAAGCAACAAGAATAATTTTATACTTGATGGTCACCACAACATGAGGAACTGTATTAAAGGGTCACGGAATTAGGAAGATTGAAAACCCCTGGGATAGTATTGCTCAATAGTATATGCCCAATGGCACTAGGATATGAAACAAGCTCTCTGATTTGAAGTTGAATGAAAATGAATAATGGATTATAGAAGCAGGATAAGTGATAGAAAAGCAGAAGGTGATCATAAATAAAATAATAAAACACAAAATTATCAATATTAATTACTTTCTCAAATTGCCTTTTCAATGATATGAGGAAAAATAAATTTTTAAATATAGTGGCAACAGTGCGCCATCACTGAGCATAACAACTAAAATATCATTCGATGTTGTTATAAATAGTAAGTTGATTTCTGCTACACATGTGAATTTTGCTACACATATGATAGAATGTTAATATATTATTTAGCACTAAGGTAGACATTGTTCTGCACAGCTATAATCCCAATGTTCAGGAAGGTAGCATTAGGATTATAAATTCAAATCATTAGGTAAATACTAAGCACAAGGGCAACCTGACCTACACAAAAAATAGTCTCAAGAAAATAATTGAAATGAAATTAATAAAATATTAGATTATTATTTATTATAGTTCAAATTATTTTAGATAATAAAACAATAGATTATTATATTCAACAATATACTAAATATTTATTGAAAACACAATAAATATGTTTTGAGTATTTGATTTTTAAGATTTTAATATAATTACAGCATTTCTCACTTCATTTTCCTTACCCTAAACCCTCTCATATACCCTGTTGATCTCTTGAAAATTCATGGCCACTTTGCCATGAATATATATATACATATATATTCCTAAACAGAACCTTCTTAGTATTTATTATTTTACATGTATGTATGTTTTCAGGGCTGATCATTTGGTACTGGATAACAAATTGCTCTTAGTAAGGAAGACTGTCTCCTGCGCTCAGCATTCCTTCATTGTCTGTAGTTCTTTGTGTAGAGTTGACCCACATAGACTTTCCTTCATTGATTTTGTCCTTGTTAAGACCATGTTTATGAATTTATGTTCGTGAGACTTTATTGGTTGTAGCTTCTGATGTTGATTGTCACAGCAAACTCCTGGATCATCTCGCTGTCTCAGTATATCCACCTGCTCTCAAACAATGCTCCTTGAACCTTAATTGCAGGAGTATTTTGTAGATGTATTCATTTTGACTGGGAATGATAACTCTGGCATTTTGCTTGTTTGTGGTTTTCTGTTGTGGTATCTGTCTGCTGCAAAGAAAACTTTCCTTGGTGAGAGGAGAAGACTACACAGTGCATAAAAAGACAAATGTTTAGATTGTTGTATGGGATTATTTTCCTTTAGTAAAGTAGTGACTGTAGATTCTCCACCAATATCTATAACTTCATTAGCACTGAGCAGTTAGATAGGTTTCAGTATGATTTCCCTCTGTTTAGTATTCATGTTATTTTTGCGCATTTTGTTTTATTATTGTTGCTTTATTTTTCCAAGATACCATTTGGTTTTGTCTTTTGTTTTTGAAATGCCAAGTTATTACAAAAGCATTCTGCTGGGCATTGGTGGTACACACCTTTAATCCCAGCACTAGGGAGGCTGATGCAGGTGGATCTCTGTGAGTTTGAGGCCAGCCTGGTCTACAAAGTGAGTGCCAGGATAGACTACAAAGCTACACAGAGAAACAAACAAACAAAAAAGCATTCCTGGAATTTTTGTTCAGATCCCAGGCAAACAGATAAATGAATTTTTACTTTGTGAATAACCATAACATTCAAAAATTGGAGTTTAAATTTAAAATAACAAAGACTCCCATATAAGGAATATTCAGATGTAGACATAATTAAAATAACTATATTGTTAGAGTTATTTCAGATTCAGTTCATCAGCACATATGGGTTAAGTAAAGGAGTAATTTCTTGTAAATTCTTACAAAATACAATTGTTGCCACAGTGAAGAAGGGCAGTTAAGATGTTATCCCTCACAGTTTATGCCCACTCTTCCATAAATGATATGGTAATGCAAATATGTGTTTCTTCTACCACTTACAGCCACATCCATGTCAATTGGTCCCTTCTCTTTTAGGCATTTAAGGTCAACACTGCTTCATAGAGAATTTACAATCAAGTCTTGATATCCTTGAATATCACTGTATCCTTGCCTTGTTAATAGGAGAATTTAAAACTGTGACTCCTTTTCCTCCTGTGCTGCACCAGTTGGTGCTGCATGACTGAGTTCCACGTAGACAGTGAAATAAATCAGTGTTAATTCCTTTCTTACTGCCTTCTCACACCAGATGACAACACAGACCTCCATATGCTCAGTGGCCACCTTAATTTGATACATTGTTAAAAAAATCAATATTTTCTCACACAGTATGCCCATTTCTCAAGTAACATTGATGTATCATCAAGTACAAATACTCCATTCAATGTTCTTGTGACTAAAATGAATAATGTTTTGGAGTTTGAAAGCCACAAAGACAGTTGGTGCTCTACTTGGTCTTGTAGGAAAACATCTGGAGTCCACTTTTAGTTGGCTACACAAGCACTTTCTACATCACCTTCCTAATAAGCAGCATTTTACTTCCACTTACTAAAATATTATTTACAACATGCAAATGTAAAGATACAAATGTGTTTGAAGATATAATTTCAGAGGTACCTGGTGAGATTTTTATTTCCTCTAGCTGTGATTATTGCTTTGAAATTTGTGATAACAGATCTTGTGTTTTCAATTCCATCTTCCTGAATTCACACTTGTATCAGATTAAGTCCATCTGTTAGTTCTTGAATAGCTGCACAGTTGTAATTTTACCAGATGTAAAAATTTTTATTCTCACATTGTCATTCTTTGGCCGTTCCCTTGATGTTCATTGTAACACACACATATGCAGTATCTATATAGATTTTTCCTTCCTTTAAATTAGCTATTCACCATGTCTCATTATCTAGCAGTCAGCATTATAATAAGGGTTATTGAACATTGGCTGTGTGCAAAATCCTGTCCTACACAGTCAATGATAGATGGTTACAGTGAGATAAAAAACTTGTACCCTGCTGTTAATGATATTGCCATCAACTAGGGTTTAAAATAGCTCTGATGTCTTAGGTTTATCTAGTGACTTATCATCTTCTAATTTAATATAAGACTCACCAGAAAGCACTGTTATATACTTTACTATGTGATTTGCTTTGAAGAATTCCATTGTGAAATCATCCTTGGTTAATAGATGGGTCCAAATGACATTTTAAATCAATGCATATTGAAATTCTGAGAACTTTGCTTTATACCACTACAGGCATAAGTTCCATGTGCTTGATTAAAATTTTAATATATACAGAAACAGAATTATTCCAGCAAAAGTAGTTAATGTTATATTTTAACTAGAGGGAGTGGAGGTCCTTAATACAATGATATTACACTATTATGAAAACCAGGTTGGGTTGACAGTCAAAGTATAGGCTTAGTTCATTTGATTTCTCTTGATTTTATTTGATTCTGTATGATGCGTGCGTGCTTGCATTTTTGTGTGTGTGTGTTTGTGTTTGTGTGTGTGTGTGTGTGTGTGTGTGTGTGTGTGTGTGTGTGTGTGTGTGTGTGTGTTGTGACCTGTGCATTGGTTACTGACAAATGGCCAGGGGAGACTTGTGTGTTTCCTGACCTGTCACTCTCTCTTTATTCTTTTAGGGTTAGACCTCTTATCTAACCTGAAGCTAAGCTGTTAGCCAGAACTCTTGCAGTTCCTGACTACCACTGGGTGTGATGAGGTTACAGATGTATCCTTTAAACCTTACTTAAAAAAAGACAAAACCAAAAAAATCATTTATTTTTATTGATTCTTTGGGAATTTTGCATCATGCACCTTGATCTGGATCTGCAACACAATAAATAAAATGACCCAGAGGCTAATATCGGGGTTCAAACTTCAAGTTGAAGGTCAGAAAAGCAAAGTGGGCCACTCACTAGCTCTTACGACTATCTCAGTCTGAATGGGCTGATCCTGGTGCCTTTCCTCAGCGAGGCTAGAGAATCCTGAGACTGACTGTCTTCCGCAATGTGGCTGGAGAATGAATCCCTCCTATACTCATTGTGGCCAGAGAATGAATGCCTGATACTGACTACTGAAGACCCTGCTCCTATCTTTTATACCCCCTCTAGTGCTGAGATTAAAGCTGTGTGATGCTAGGTGCTGAGAACAACTTTGTGTGAATTGTGATCAATCTTGTGTACATTTGGGTGGCCTTGGACTAACAGAGATTGGTAAACCTCTTAATTCTGAGACCTATGATTAAAGGTGTGTAATACAACCTCCTAGATCTTTCCTGCTGAGTTAAGTTGTATACCTGGCTACTATGGCTTGTGACTGACTTTGCTTCCTGAATCCTCAGGCAAACTTTAATAAATCATAAATAATATATCAGCACACAATCTACTCATTTTCTAGATGCCCTTCTAGTCCTTCTATATCTGTATTCAACCTTCACCCTTATAACATTCTCTACAAAAGAAAACTTAAAAGAAATAATACAAATAAAAAATTCAAATAAGGATATTGTGGTGATATCTTGCTTGTATAAATAAAGCTTGTCTGTAGGCCAGAAAATGGAGTTTGCCACTAGCTAACCATAAAGGTCTGGAGGTCAGTAGAGACAAACAAGAAGTGAAATAGCTGGTCAGAAAGAGGAAATAAGCAGGGAGAAACAGGAACTTGCTCTGCTGCAAAGCTAAGGAGATAAGATGTAGTGGTGACTTGCTCCTTCTCTTGGATTGCTCAACATTTTTCTCTATATTTGACTCTGGGTTTTACTACTTAGACCAATTATGAACTCCATTTACAAATATTAATCAAACAAACAAAACAAATGCCCCAAACACAAAACAAAAACAAACAAATAGCAAGCAAGCAAGCAAACAGAAACTTACTTCTCTCCTCCAACTTTTCTACAGCTCCATCACCTATTCATTCATATTACTGGCATTGGTAGCTGCTGTGGATCAAAAAGTATAGCACTTTGACCAAACATCATTATTTGCAAATGTTTATTCTGTAAATGTTGGTTAGTCTGAAGGCCTCTAACTTGTGGTACACCATCAATACTGGAGGTTCACAGAAACTACTTTCATATATCCTATTGTTGCCCCTAGTTAGGGAGATCTTGCAGTTATGCTTCCCTGGGGCAAATCAATTCATGCACTGTCACATGTCATAGACAGGCTAAATATTGGGGTGGGCCAACTCAAACCCTGGATGTGTGCCTAGGAGGTAGCTATGTTTTTAAGGCCTGGTTTCTGGAACCACCCATCTCAGGTAAGGGGTGGAGCATGCTCTCCCATCTGAAGAGTGGGAATGGCTATCTCAAGTGTGGGAGGAGGGGGCATCTCTCTTAATGATAAGCATGTCTAGTCTCCAATTGTGGGGGGTGGAGGTTTAGGGGGTAGGTGGGGGGAGTGGGGAGTAAGGGTAGGGGATGCTCTCCCAAGGCCTATGAAGGGTGGGTCCAGCTGATACAGTGTTTATAGTTCAACACTTAGTTCAACACAGGTCCAACACATGGTTTGCATTGGCCTCTTTGGTAACATGGACAGAAGACATCAACACAGACCCCAACTACAGCAGGACCAAGGAGGCAGACATGGCCATAAGCAACAGCTTGGGCCCAGATGTCACCATGGCTCAATATACCTTGCTTTTTATGCAGATTCTGAGATAGGAACTCAGGTCCTTATGATTGTAGTACTAAGTCATCTCTCAGGCCCCATGCCTTGATTTTACAATGACTTTCTTTTGTAATAATATTTACATCTATTATAATTAAGAGAACTGGAAAACCTCTATTGGTTAGTGACTTAATTACCAAATAGTTATATATCTATATATATATCATATCTGTTACAAGCATGATACATCTAAAGACTTGTGAGCTATATCACGGTGATGATTCACTTAATATTTATGGAGTACCCACTGTGTAAGACATTATTCCTGTATTTTTTGTGATGTAGACTTAACCCAGAACCTTGAGTATGCTGGACAAATGCTGTGTCACTGAGTTACATCCTAGCTTCAGATATTGTCCTTCATGTTGAAGTATCAACTACCAAAGTTCTCTGATTGAAGGGAAAAGAAGAAAAGCACATCACTGTATTAAAAAATGTACATGTATATATTTATAATACTGTAAGTTTAGTAGAGAATTACAAAGATCATGCCTTTTATGTAATTTATTATTAGAAATTCAATGCATATGTACAGTGTATAATGGATATATCCACCCTTCAATGATATCTTCAACTCTCCACAACATTCCTTTTTATATCGCCTTCACAATTGTATTGATTTACCTATTTATCTATTTGTTTTCACTGAGGGAGTAAAATTACAAATAAGAGTGCATGTGGTCATCCACAGAGATAGGAAAAATTTTCCAGTGGCCAAAATACCACAGAAATATGACTCTACCTGTCCCTTTACTATCAACTGCCAATAACTCCTCATCTAGAGGTGGGTCTCAGGAGAAACTGTGACCCAAAAATATATGCAGGGATTTTGATTGTCTTCATCTTGTAGGCAGGTCTTGTATAGGTAGCCACAGTTGCTGTGAGTTCAGATGTGTGTACAAGAGCTATATTTTTTCTAGAAGGCAGCATTTTACTGTACTCTCTGACATCCCCCACCTCTCTCAATCTTTCTATCCTACTTTCCTCCGTGTTACCTGAACCTTGGTAGGGGTGTTAATATAGTAGTCCCATGGACAGATGAATATGTATAGGGGCTTAATCTCAGTAGTGAACAAGATGTCTCTGTTTTAACCAATATAAACACTGCAATAACTAGCCCCCCGTCCACATTTGGGAGTGGCACAAATCTATGTGTATTAAATATAATTATTTAGTAGCCAGTTAGTTGACTATAACATTCAGGAAAATATTAACATGCTGTATTCTACATCCCTTGACTTCCCTAGACCGGAGTTCTGACTTTGTTTACAATGCCAGGATGGATTTCCTCCCATGTAATGGGAGAATACTCAGTTACCTCCATCCCTTTTCACATGTTGGTAGTGTAGCAGGCATGGTCCAGTTCTGGGAAAATATATTGGTACCTTTTCTCCCCCAGTAACTAATATAGAACCTTGAAGTATGATGGAAACTAGTTACCAGGAAGAATTTATTGGTGTCAGGCTGAATTCTCTGTGTCCTGGAATTAAATGTATGGTGTCCAGAAATATGGTCTATCTAGTATGGTAGGCAATCAAGAATAAAGGCAATAACTTGCATTGCATTGGCTATCTCTAGTGATTGTATGACCAGTAATTATAGGAGGCAACCTTTGCTTGGGATTGAGTTTTTCATTTAGTAACCCATGTCTTCTGGTAGCAATATTGTTCACTAACACAGGGATCATTCTGTTACAACATCATTTAAAAATACTGGATTTTTAATTAGCTTACAACCTAAAGTAGCTTTCTAAGATATATATATATATATATATATATATATATATATATATATATATATATGGTGAATTACTCAGAAATATATAATATTTCTGAGTAATTCACCTCATACCCTCTTTTCTTTCATCTTCTTTTTCCCATTCAAGCTTAAACTTTAACTGCTAGTATTTTCCCCTTGTATTTTCATATCACGTGGGCTGTACTATCTTATTGTGTTATATCTTTTCACTACAAGATCATAGATTCCCACGTAGCTTCTTCAAACATACTTCACTAAGTTAAGCATTTTCCTGGCTCCACATTTCCCCATTCCCATCATTCTTGCCTGATTGAACCCTTCTGACTCCCTTCTCTGCTCTCATTAAAACTGCATCCTACTATCTCTTCTCCTTAAATGAACCCCACAATAATGGTCTCATTCTAGTTTCCTAGCTTCCACATGAATTCAGTAATATAATGGTACTGAAGCTAAAATCTTCGTGTGAGAGAGGATAGTGACCTTGCTCAGTGTATTTTTCTAGTTCCATTTAATTTACCTGCAATTTCTATTTCCTTTATAGATGAGCATTGCCTAATGTGAATAGATACCAAGCTTTCATTATCCTTTTGTTATTTTGTGGCCATCCAGGTTGATCTCATTCCCTAGCTACTATAACAGAGCAGCAGTGAGTAAGGATGTGCACGTTTTCTATGCAGATTTTCTCAGGGGTACCTTCTGGGCCATATGGTAGATCTATTTTTAGGTTGTTGGAGAAATCTCCAGACTGGTTTTTAAAGTAGCTGCCCTAGTTTACATACCAAGAGCAGGGTATATATACTATTTTATTTTCCCTAAATTCCTGTAAAAATTTGTTCATATTTGGATTTCTGTTGAAGGCTACTTCAAGTTGTCTGAGATGGGATCACAAATTAGCTTCAGTCTGCATTTGCTGACAGTTAAAGGTGTTGAACATGTTTTAAAATGTTTACTACTCATTTGCTTTTCCTCTTTTGAGAAAATTCTGTTCAGTGTCATATCCCATCTTTTATTTGGGTTGATTTTTTCTTTAGTGCTTAGTTGTGTTATTTTCATAATCTATACATTAATTCTCTTATGGTAGTGTAGACTAATGTTAAAAATAATCAAAATGATCAGAGAAGAATAACTTTTAAAGGTGATGTTTGTGGGCACAGAAGCAACAGACTAGGAAGAGCAAGCTCAACACAGGAACTAGCATTCATGCAAATGCTGCACTAATGTAAAGAAGGGATATCTGGGCTGCTGATCTGAGAGCAAGGGAGAATGTTGAGCAAAGAGACTGATTGCAGCAGCCTGACCATGTGGCCTGGTAGGATGGGGAAATCCCTTTTAAAACTTTTCATTAAGGTCATGAAAACATGGAACCTCTATGCGTTATGTAGACATTCTAACAAATCTCAACTTATATCTGCAGGACTGATATTAGGCATCTCCATAGATGAAAGCTTAGGAAGTGTTAGAGAATGCCAGTGGATAAAGACAGTTTCAACTGTAATTCAAGAGGAAGTCTCATTTACAATATGAGATCAACAGAGATTCTGTTTGTGAAGACTGGTTGTTGCACAGGGGTGGAAAGGCTGGGTGTTTCCCTATGAGAGCACATTTTTATTACACCATTTCTAAAAGGTGGCATTTGCTGAGATGTTTGGAAGCATTAGCATTCCTCTAACACAGGAATGAGCTGAACAATGGAGAAAAGATCTGTTAATTTATATGGAAGAAGATAACTTATTTTCACTTGTAGAGTTATGGCACACATTAAATTTGTGAAGGGTCACCAAGAGAACACCATAAGAAAGTTGGTATATGAAAATTTACAGAATGAAATGAAGTGGAAAGAAATAGAAGCAGAGGACTCTAAAGTATATTAATGAAATCCAAATATGAAATCATACAGAGTATATAGTATGGACAAAAGCAGCAAAAAAAGTGATATTTCTGAAAAGCATTCAGGAGAAGAAGAATGTCTTTCTTTGCGTAAATCTACATAAATTACTGTTTTTTTAATCAAAGGCCTACACAGAAATATAGTCATTTATGGAACTCTAAAGCAAGAATAAATCCTAAATGTTGAAGTATAAAATCAACCCTCAGATTGAATTATTTCCTTCTATGTTTATGCTGCAGTTTCATGAAAATTTAAGCCAGATTGAGATTTAAAATATAATTAAAATTACATAAGTTCAAATACATTAAAATGAAATAATACAAGCAGATCTAAAACCTCAGCAAATCTTTTTAATCAATAGAGGAAACAGAACTTCAAAGAAATTAATGTGGCATTGGACATATATTTTATACTCAATTATTATGGGAATATTAATCATAGTTTTGAATACATTGTATAGATGCTAAAATGCCAAGTACTCTCTAGTATTTCTATAAGCTTATTTGCTTCTATTCTGTTGATTTGATTTGTCTTTGCATAGTTTTCTGAGACTTTTCTTTTTGATATGTATGAATCTATGAAATTAAATTCAAAGATGGAATATAGCTATTTTCTCAGGAAATAATAAACAAATAATAAAGAGAACAACAGTCACATCTCTATTTCTTGATTACTCTGCATTTTCAAGATGGACAACTATAAAAACCATAGCCCATTTTTCTTGCTTTTTCTGGAAGAAAGTGAAAGAGGAAAGATTCAGAAGATTCAGGCTATTTGTTCAGATCACACAGCAGGCAGAACTTTGAAGAACAGCTAATGTTTTGTTTTCAAGGTTTTCTTTTTGAGTGGAAACATGTCATTTTTAATAGATGTACTTTTTCATAAGGATAGAGTCCCTCATGTGTCAGAAGATATGGCATGGAGGCAGAAATTTGAAGCTGGCTTACTATAGTTCACCCACATGCAAGAAGCATACACACACACACACACACACACACACACACACACACACACACACACACACGGAGGTAGTGTAAAGCTATAAACCCCAGTAACATATTTCTTCCATAGACATTTTTACCTTCTAAATATTTTATTAGCTTCTCAAACAGCACCACCAATAGGGAGCTAAGTTTCAAATACACGAGAGCATGGCGGGGGACATTTTTTATTTAAATTACTACAAAAAATAAAATTTATTCCACAAAATATATTTCACATATTTGTATTCAGTAAGCTTATTGTTCATGAAATATATCATAAAATGAAGACTTACAAAATGTGTATGAAATGTATTTTCGATTTGAAGAAGAAACAGATATCTGTATTAACCTTTCAGTGTTGTTCATATCACCCTAAATGATATTCTATTTTCTGATTTTGGCATCTTGTGAGTTAATAACACTCATGTTTTATTTTAAGTCAAACAAATTGTATGAAAATATATTATTTCTGTGACTTACACAAAATTTATAAAATTAATAAATTATACATAAAATGGTTACAAGATCAGGAATTCCTTGATTTACTTCTAAAATGATTAATATTTTTCGCAGATATGACTGGATGAATGGTAATAGTTTAGGAGATGTGGTCTTGTTTTAATAGGTGTGGCCTTAAAGGAAATGTGTTCCTAGGAGTATGCCTTGAGATTTCCAAAGCCTACACCAGATCTACTTTCTCTATTTCTCTCTGTCTCTGTCTGTCTTTTTCTCTAGCTCTCTCTCTTTTTGCCTGATGCATACAGATAAGAATGTAAGGCTCTCAGCTGTTGCTCCAGACTCATATTTTTCTGTTTCCTACATTGATGATCATGGACTAACCCTCTAAACTGTAAGCAGGCCCCTAATTAAAATTAAATGCTTCCCTCATTAACAGTTGCCTTGGCCAGGGTGTCTTTTCAAAGCAATAGAACAGTAACTAAGGCAACAATTAAAATTTATATTTATTATATAGTTTGGAACATTGTTCAATAAATGAGTGTTTAGCTTTTGCCAGTTGAGAAATGATTTCCCTTGCATAGCTTGCAGTAACATAGGTGGTTGGTTCAAGCTTAAATGATGCACAATTTGTTCAACAACATGCTGACAAGAAGGTTTCTTTTCCCCCATCTCATGCCTTGAAAACAATCCTTTTTGCTATCCCATAACTCTTGCTACTTTCAAACTTGATAAGATGAAGAGTGTTCCAACTGAGTCACTTCTTGGTTTAGTAATTCTTCAAGCATTTCAGAATGCTATGAGATCATTCTAAATGATATACTTACAGAGATCTAATTTCATGTAGACAGATGACACCTTTACAGTAGCCATCTTCTTATGGCATAAATTACTGCAGCATTTCCCTTGGCAATGACATGTTGACTCCTTCCACCTTAGACCATAATGGGAAATATTGCCTTTAATAAGATTAGAAAATAAGTTTTTATTAGCAAAAATCTTTCCCTATTATATTAATTATTTAGAACAAATAATTTTTTGATAAATACTTTAAGATTGAATTTATTATTCAAATTTCCCTAAATGCTAGATTGATGCTTTTTTAGTTTGTGGATTATCAATTTAATTTTTTTAGAATTTAATACATGATTACCTTATTATGTAAACCTAAATCGTTATTATGCCCATCTTTGTGTTACAGATAGGAGTACAATAATATTTATTTAGTTTAACTTGAGATAACTTTATCTTAAACATTATGTTAAATAATATCATAAACATTATTTAATCTAAAAATGTTACACTAAACTGAAAGCTTTTGAATATGTTATCTCTTAATGAAAATTTATATGCTACTGCTCTACGCCAAATATCTATCCTCTTAAGATATAATTGTTCCTCAATACTTATAGGGAACTTAGGAACAGAAGACAAAATCTTTAGTCACCCACTCCTCTTAAACAAAATGCTACAGTATTTAAATTTAGCCTGTGAATTTCATTTGGTATGCTTGAAAATATTTCTACATTACTTGTAATACCAAATCAAGGTAAAAAAATGTAAACCATCATTGTATTGAAGAAAAGACAATGAAAAATGTTACTACACGCTCAGTATATTATAAACATTGATAATTGGCAGATGTGATGAATGTGGAGCATATGGATGAAGAACCCAGGTATGTGGAGATCCAGCTGGAACTTAATGTTTTCAGGCATAGTCTGAAATCCTCAGCATGGCTTTCCAGTTTCATTTTGTATTCTCTTTGTGAACCAAAATTGTCTTTATATGCCTCTAAAGAATGAGGTTCTTTCTTTTCCTTTCAAATCTTTTCAAATTGTTCATCCCAATGATACACAGTTCACATATCACTGAAGTTGTTACCTAGGAAACTGCTACTTATCCTTGGTCCTTAACTTCTTCCAGATGATGTTTCCTGGAGTCATTACTATGGGACTGATGCTCTTGTTCTGCTCACCAAACATCATGACATTTATTGTAAAAGTGATTACATTGGTGCTGGAGAGCTGTCTCAGCAGTTAAGAGCAGTTTCTTGTTTTGCAGAGGAGCTGGTTAGGTCCTCAACACAAATATGATGGCTCACATGTTTGTTTCAGAAAATCAGACTCAATTTTTTGTCCTTTGAGAGCATAAAGGTCATGTGATACACATTCATACATGTAGATGAAACATTTGCACACAAAAACAAAATGAATAAATCTTTAAAAAGTGATGATGCATTTAGTATAATTTACTCACTGTAATTTCTATATTTATTCATTTGTCAGTGTTTTTCTGTTTGTTTGTGTGTAGGAGTGTGTGTGGACATAAGAGGGTAATTTGCAGGAGTCATTTCCTCCACTATGTGGATCATAGAGATACAAGTCTTAATTTTGATGTCAGGAACCCAATTCCACTGAGCTATTCTCCTCAGAATTATACCTGAAATGACTAGGGTAAGAACCAACTCCATACTGTTTATTGATTAATTCTTAGTACATATCTGTGTGAGAACCTACAAAACTGATACACTGACTCTTTGTTGAATAGTTGAATGAATAAGGTCTTATCAACTAAAAGTTTGAATTAATATATGCATTTATCAAAAATTTCTTCTAGGATACAAAAATATAATTAGTGAAATGATAATTATCACAGATGATATAACAATTTCAATTTTATATTACATGCAAAATGCTAATTAAAACATTTTTTATCTGTGAAGTATAACAACTTAATGTTTTGTTATCGTTTTTTAGTTTTCCTTAAAATACTCATGTGGACAGTATTTTGATAAGTTACTGAAAGTTTCTGAGTAAAACAAGCTTACCTTACAAATAAACTTTATTCTCTATCATGACCATAGAAGCAAAAATGATATCAATTAAATATTGCAAACTGAATTGAAGCATATATCAAAACTATCAATTAAGTCGTCTTCATTCCAGAGATGCAGGGATGGTTTAATATATGTAAGTCAGTAAATTTAATCTACATATAAACAGATACAAGAAAAGTTAATCATGTTAGATACAGAAAAGGCCTTTGACAAAATTCAGTATTACCTCATGATTAAAGTCCAGGAAACTGTTAGGATAAAAAGAATATACATCACCATAATAAAGACATTATAGAGTAAGCCTACATCCCATATATGGCTAAACTATGAAAAATCAAATCATTGGCCCTAAAATTGGGAACAAGACAAGTATGTCTACTCTCTACAATCCTGTTTAATATATTGCTTGAAGTCCTAGTTATAGCAATAAGAAAGTGAAGGAAATCAAGTGGATATGAATAGGAGAAATGGAAATCTAATTTTCCTTATATGATAGTTACATGATTCTATAAACCAGATGTCCTAAAGGATTGACCAGAAAACTCCTTCACCTTATAAACATATTCAGCAAAATGGAAGTAAACAAACAAACAGCCCAGATAATTGGCCTTTGTTTGTGCCAATAGAAAACATATTGAGATACAAACCATGGAAACCAATCCATATCATCAGGAAAATCTTTAAATAAATGTAATAAAACCATAAAATACTTCTATGAAAAAATCTTTAAGACACTGAAAAGAATTTACTGAAGACAACAGAAGATAAAAAGTTCTCCCATGATCATGGACTACAAGAATTAATATTATGAACATGGCCAGTCTATCAAAAGCAACTGCAGATTGAATACAATCAAAACCAAAATTCCAATGAAATTCTTCAGATTGGAAAAACTATTTTGAATTTTCATGTGGAAACACACAGACAAACTGTAGCAACAACAACAAAATACAGTATAGAGAAATCAATCCTGAACAATAAATGAACTGATGGAGATGTCATCAAGCCTGGCTTAAATTTATATTGCAAAGCTATGGTAATAAAAGCAAGCATAGTACTGGCACAAAACAAAATACACTGAAAAATAGAGTAGAACGAACTGAGGATCCAGATATAAATCCACACAAATCAATGACCGTATGTTTTTTGACAAAGTGGCCAAAAATACATACTGTAGAAAAGTTGGTATCTTCAAAAAACAGTATTGGGAAGAATTGAATACTACACCTAGGAAAGTGAAACTACAAATTTATTTCTTAACATCCAAAAACTCAATTACAGTTGAATTAATGACCTCAACATAGTACTTGAAACACTAAATCTAACAGGGGAAAATCAGGGAACTTACAGGAACAGGAAAATATTTACACAGTGCCACACAAAATCATAGGCAATTGTCAATAATTGAAAATTTAGACAAGAGAAACCTACAAAGCTTCTGTACAATGTAATATATCATTATTCTTGTGAAAAGTCAGCCTACACTAAATTTTATAGAAGGTTATTATCTAGAGTAAACAAGAAGCCCAGATAAATTGAACATCAAGAAATCAAATAATCTATTTTAAAATTGGAATTGGATCTAAACAAGGTTCTCAAATGATAAAATGTAAATGTCTGAGAAATATTTATTAAAAATGTTCAGGACACTTACACCTCAGTGAAATGCAAATTAAAACTGCTTTGAGATTTCATCTCATCTCAGTCAGAATGGGCACAATTTAAGATAATATTAATGATGATGTTGCTACAGCAGGTGACTACTTTTTCACCAGTACTGGGAGTACAACAGTGTAGGACCACTACAAAAATCAGTATGGACATATACCTACCACATGGTTCTGCTGTAGTACTCTTCAGAATAGCTCCAAGTACATATCTTGAAGACTCACTACTTCAATAGCTTTATTGATTAAATTAAAAATTGAAGTCTTTCTTTTTATTGAAAACTCACACTTTGATGGTTTTATCTTAGATGAGGACATACTCTACCCATAGCAAGCAAATAAATTTTACTTATATTTGCTTGGAAACATAAGCAAGGAAATGTTATTCCTATTAATTACAAAATGTTAATCTATATCTCCATTTTCACATTTTAATTTTTCAATTCACCATGAAAGGGCCATTTTTGCCTTATTTTCAATATTCAAGGACAACTTATCTAGTGCAGGAAATTCAATATTGCAGAAGACTTAAGTTTTGCTGTTTAAGTTCATTAATATCTTTGGATTACTGAATTTAATACTCTTGTTTCACAATGAAATTATAGTAGAGTGATATTCACTTTTACACCCATGATAAGGTCTGAGTATACATACTGGTAACTTCAGTACATTTTTTGTTTTTGTTTCTTTTTTTTTTCCACATAGAAGGTATAGTTACCTAATAAAGTAGCAGAGTCAACTTAGAATTTTCTGTTAAATCTGTATAATGTAAACTTTACCTTAAAAAAATCCAGATAGAATTCTCCTTAGGTGAAAAATGGTACCACGATTCACATGTATAAAACTCGTGCACACAGGATGGTATTTATGGTGGCTTCGATTTTTGGAGAGAAAAAGTGGATGTTTAGGTGGTGATGATGGCCACCTGGACATATGATGTAGCTCCACATCTCCATGGCCAAAAAGTAACTGTTTCAAAATTTACTGTGCCCCATTCATTTGTTTAGGATGGGTAAAAGGTGAACAAATATTGTTCTTAGTCTTCTCCAAGGCATAAATACCTGATGTGGGAAGGATAATTTAGTGAGAGGTTATTTACTGTGTGATATTCAGTTCTTTAATCTCCAAACATCACTAACAACATTAAGTGTTGTCATATGATGTATCTTACTGGGTATATATTTCAAAGGAGGCAATGAAGGCTGTTTGAATGGGCAGGTATTTGATTGACAGTTCATTCCTTGAAAGTCAGTCTGTTACAGATTATTAAAAGAGTTTCTCAAAACAGGGGAATGTCAAAAACCTACAGAAGAAAAACATTATAAAAATCCTTATAAAACATTAGTCTATATGATGCTAATAACACAGTTTCTATCGATTCAACCATAATTTAACTATAACCATATTAAAATAGAAAAAAATTATCTGGTACACAGTCTTTGAGAAAAACTTCTTACTACAATTTCAACTGATAGATTTTCTATAATTATTACCATCTAATATTTAACAAATTACAAATAATTCAGCTGCATTTCACTTGCAGAACCTACTCACAAACTACACAGATTTATTCATCCCCTGGGATTATCTTCCTTAACCCAAGAACTGTTTCACACCTTACTTTAGTAATTTCATCATCTCCTTTTAATATATGATTTTAATGTGTCTATATAAATTTATTAAATTTGTATTTATGAGTTTTAATTTGGTGTTGAATTAAGAATATTTCCTAAGTACAAAAATCATCTAAATCTCATATTATGTTCATAGTTTATTTTTATTTCTGGTAGTATTCAAATAGTTTGGCAACAAATCATAATAAATAAACATTAATGTAGTATTCTATCTATTAGATTTATTAAAGTTGCTTCACATTAGGAATAACATTAATATTGCATTTCAGTCTGATAATGGAAGACAAGGAAACTCCACCAGCCCTACAGACACTAATACTATATCATCTGATACATAAAGAACAGTTTTCTGTATTAGATATGATATGACCACCATAATCCCCTGCTTAATATATTTAGAAAATACAGTGATTTACAATTTTATTTTGTAATGTGACTTCACAATTCATGTAATATCTTTTAAACCTGAATACATCCTCCAAAGTATCCAGAATCCATGTACTGGCTCATATTTGACTAACATTACATGATATCTTGCTCTCTGTGGAATAAGAGATGTGATTTTCATTCACACTTTGAGAAGATTTTACCTTCTGATACTTCCATATTACCTGATGAAAATTTCTCATTATATGTTAAGAATTCTACATAGTCTCCACAGACAAGGACTTTTTATTTGTTAATTTTAAACTGTTACAAATGTTCTCAATGATGTTAATACTAGTCATATTTCTTGTCAATCTATAGTAAAAATCATTTCATATAAGATATTTAGATGATTTTTGGATGAAAACACCTATTTCTTTGTCAACTCTCCAACTCAGATTCCAGAAAGAGACACTAGAGGTTCATTGGTCAAAGTTCACATCATAACACCAAGTGTCTCTTCTTTATTTGCTCTTCACCTTTATATTTTGATACAAGGTCTCTCACTGAGCTTGAAGTGATTTGTTGACTAAACTGACAAAAGAAGCTAGAGAAATTCCTTTTGCTCCCCAAACTACAAACTACATAGCCCGAGGTTCCAGAGAGCAGCCTGAATGCCTAGCTTTCAAAAGTTCAGGTCTATATGTAAGGCATTTTTCTTACCCATTTTAAAGAGAAACTCTCTCTATGTTTCTAGCTTTAATTTCACAAAACTTTGGCCTCAGTCTCCTACTGTTGGTGTTATAGGAGAGCCACATGATTTGCAGGCTGTTTTTGTTATGGTTAATCAAGAGGAAACTTCCCTGACTCTGCTGTTGTTCTCATGGTGAGATCCTTCAACTCTCTGCTGAAACAACACATTTATATCTCTCTCCCTTCAAATATAGACACTAGCAAGGCAGTATTCTAAAATTCATATTAAATACAGTAAGAAAAAAACACATACTAGTTTTTATAGGCAACACACTAACCCATTAGTAAAAATATTAGTAACGACTAATATAATACCTACAAGTAATATAAAATCTTATCTATAATATTTAACTGGCAATCTGTCAAGATTGTAGTTTGATTTCTATGCAAGCTAAGTCATATAATAAAGACAATAGTAATCACACATTTTTAAAACCCCAATTTATTTAGTACACAATTGTAAATAATGTTTTTTTAATATTACAGTAGTGATAGTGTACTGGAAATTGACTTGTTTTTTAAAGAGAAAGTCAATTCTATCAGATACCATGTGACAAATAAGCCAGGAGCTACTTTAGTTATGATGGCCATCATAAAAGCATACATGGATCTTGAAGTAGATGTATTTCCATTTTCCAAGGAAACCGCCATATTGATTTCCAATGTGGCTGTACAAGTTTGCACTCCCACCAGCAATGGAGGAGTGTTCCTTTTTCTTCACATCCTCTCCAGCATAAACCATAATTGGTATTTTTGTTTTTAGCCATTCTGGCCAGTGTAAGATGGCATCTCAGAGTTGGTCTGATTTGCATTTCCCTGATGGCTAAGAATGTTGGGAACTTTCCTAAGTGTCTTTCAGACATTTTAAATTCCTCTGTTGAGAATTCTCTATTTAGTTCTGCACCCCACTTTTTAATTTCATTGTTTGGTGTTTTGGTGGCTAGCTTCTTGAGTTCATTGTACATTGGAAATCAGCCCTCTGTCAGATGTGAAGATGGAGTTCATTGTACATTGGAAATCAGCCCTCTGTCAGATGTTGGTGAAGATCTTTTCCCATTCTGTGGGGTGTTGTTTTGTCTTTCTGATTGTATTCTTTGCCTTACAGAAACTTCTCAGTTTTAGGAGGTCCCATTTAGTAATTGTCGATCTTAATGTTTGTGCTACTGGTTTTATGTTCAGGAAGTGGTCTCCTGTACCAATTAATTCAAGGGTACCTCCCACTTTCTCTTTTAAGAGGTTCAGTGTGGGTGGATTTATGTTGAGGTCTTTGATCCATTTGTACTTAACTTTTGTGCATGGCGATAGATATGGATCTATCTACATATTGGAATCCAGTTATGGCAGCACCATTTGTTGAAGATGCTTTCTTGTTTTCATTGTATACATTTAGCTTCTTAGGAAAATGGGAATCAGTCTACTCAAGATCCATCAATTCCTCTTTTGGGCATATACCAAAGAATGTACATTCATACAAGAAGGACATACATTCAACTATGTTCATAGCAGTGTTGTTTGTAATAGCCAGAACCTGGAAACAAGCTAGATGCACCTCAACTGAAGAATGGATGGAGAAAATGTGGTACATTTGCAAAATGGAGTACTGCTCAGTGGAAAACCACAATGGAATCTTGAAACTCGCCAGCAAATGGATGGAACTAGAAGAAACCATCTTGAGTGAGGTAACGCAGTCACGAAAAGACAAACATGGTATGTACTCACTCATATATGAATTTTAGACATAGAGCAAAGGATTACCAGCCTACAATCCATATCACCAAAGGAACTAGGAAACAGGGAGAATCCCAAGAGAGGAATGCATGGTGCCCCAGAGAAGGGGGAGGGGATAGGATCTCCTGAGCTAATTGGGAGCATGAGGGTAGGGGAGAGGGAGCTTCCCAGCTCCCTGTCTGAAAGAGAGGGGGAGAAGAGGAAGGGAGGGGAGTAATTGGGGAAGCAGGAAGGTTGAGTCAGGGGAAGAAAAGAGGAGAGCAGGATGAGAGATACCACAAAAGTGGGAGCCATACAAATTCAAGGAGAGATCTGGCAGTAGGGAGATTTTCAGAGATCTACAAGGATGACACCAACTGGCAATCTAAGCAATAATTGAAAGGCTTCCCTAAATGCCCTTCCCCTATAATGAGACTGATTACTACCTTATATGCTATCCTAGAGCCTTCATTCAGTGGCTGATGGAAGCAGAGCACAGCTAAACACTGAACTGAACTTGAACACAGTTTTGGAGACAGAGGAGTGATGATCACTGAGTTCAAGACCAGGCTGGTGAAACCCATATCAAAAACAGCTGACCTGAACAAGGGGGAGCACATGGACACAAGACTGATGTCTGGGATGCCAGCATGGGACTGATCCAGAACTCTGAACATGGATGTCAGTGAGGAGGCCTTGACACTCTATGGGGCCTCTGGTATTAGATCAGTATTAATCCCTGGAGTCAGAAAGGACTTTGGGAACCCATCCAATGTGGAGAAATGCTCTCTCAGCCTGGAAACATGGGGAAGGGCCTAGGCCCTGACTAGGATGACAGGACAGACTTTGGGGATCCCCTATGAAGGGCTTTACCTTCCCTGGGGAGCAGAGGGGGAATAGGGTGGGTGGTTGGTGGGAGGTGGGGGAGGAGGGGAGGGAGAGGGAGCAAGTTCTGACATATGAAGCAGGCTTGTTTCTAATTTGAACTAAGAAAATAATTAAGTTTTTGGAAAGAAAAAGCATACACCGGAGAGCAAGCAAGTTTTACTGCTTTATTTATTATCTGGAAGAACAAGTGGACTTGTACAGGTGATTCAATTATATCTCTTTAACTGAAACAATGGGGTTTCATGTCTCTTTTGATCCCTATGACCTTGCAGGAACAGCATGCTTGTGCCTCCTTTCAATTAAATATTCAAGGTGACTTCATGTCTGTCACAATGAAGGGCAACTTTTTTAAAAAATTTATTAGTTCTAGTTAGGGAACAAGCTTGTTTCACATGTAAGTACCTTCTCCCTCTCCCTCTCCCTCCCCTCACCCCCAACCCTCCATCACCACCCCCAACCTACCCCTCACCCCATCCACCCACCACTCAATGAAGGGCAACTTTAAATGTTGGCTATTTATTTCTCAGAAAGAACTGTGCAAACACAATTAAATAGTTCATTTCAAATTTTATATCAATTTTTAAAATCAACATAATTGATATGGTAACAACCTATTACACAAAATCAACCATTTCCAAACTTCTTATTTTAGTATTGAGTTCTCAAACCATAAATGTGTGAATAAAAAGAGATGGCAGGGCTATTTGAAATACTTAAATTTCCAAAACTAAAATCTTTTTACCTATTCAGTGATTAGATATAAATAAACCAGCTTTCAGCCCAGACCAAATGTCTTCATTTAAAAGCCATTCATATTTAGCTGCTGAACTTTACCATAGAAATTTCAAGGGAAAGTAATTATACAGGCATTTTGAGTTTAAAGCAACATGGGGAAGTAATTAAGGGTAATAATAACTATAGTTTCTGAATAGAGATATAAAAAATAAATTCAATGTCTTATTTAAATGAACAATTTTAAAAAGAAATGAGAGTTAATGTGCCTTTTTGGCTAAAAAAGGAAAATATAACATTAACAAAACATCCATTTCTAGATACATAACATTTGTAAAATTAAACATAATATATTGTGCTGTGCTTTCTAAGGATAGCTTTCAAATATGATAAATGGGTAAATACAGTACAAGGATTGTTTCATTTGCTGAACATAACAAAATAAAATGAATGGAATCCTCCTATAAGCTTCTATTTTCTGATCATCATGTTTCAAGGACTACTCTTAGCTCAAAATTTAAGCTTATAGTTTCATAGATGTTCAGAGATGAAGGAAAATGGGTAATTGTAAAACAAGAGAGTAAGAGGAAATTAAGCAATAAGGACACCAAGGACTTTTGGATCTACTAAATTCTATAATTCATAAGCAGTATTAAGTGCTGATTCACTAAAAAAGATTTTTTAACTTTTTATATTGGAGCAATTATATTGAATTTTTGATGTATTTATTCCTTTATTATTTTAATGTATAGATTGTGTTTGGCAGAGTTTATGTATACTGGGTACATGCAGAACCTGTACAGGCAAGATGAAGATACTGACTCTCCTAAACAGTAGTTACAGGGCCCTTCTTATGGCAAAAGGAAACCTGTTAATAGACCTCTGCAAGAGCAGCATGTATTCATAAGTACTGAACCATCTCCCCAGCCTTAGTGCTGATTTTTAAAAGTATTTCATATTCTATGGCACAATTAAATCTCATATTTATTTTTCTGCAACAACAGTAGCACTTTGGTGTGTTTGAACTATACCTGCTAAACCAAATATTAACTCTTATTCATTTGATTAACCAAAATTCTTAACAATCTTTTGAAGTTCACCTCCCTTTCTTTTTCCACTTTTGACATCCTCATTCCCAGGTACTATGAGCCAATAATTCTACATTTCTGAGCCTCCATTTTTTGTCATAGGCAATGCATGAAACATTCATCTCTCTTTTAAGTGTTTTGTATTTTTTGGAGGGAATCAGGTCTGTGATCATTATGCATATCCTCCAAATGTTTTTAAAGAAACTGGATTTTCAGCTTTACTAACATATTTGACTCATAGCATATGGTTGATTATATGTTCCACAAATTTCTACAACAGAAGAAAATATGAACCAAAGTCTACCAGAATTACTACTATTTCCTTCCATATCATACTGAATTACTTTTCCTGAGATGAGACAATCACGATCAACTTTCTTTCCCTTCTGAGATCACTTTGGTCTCAGAAGAATTCTGTGGATTCCTCCCACTCATTTCTCAGAAATTCTCTGCAATACCCAGCAGCTGAGTTATCCATGAAGCAGCATGTGTGGAGAATTTACTCATTAACCTTCTCCATATCTTCACATAAAATATGTCAGCCTTTTGAGTGCTCACAGCATCAAGCACCACTACTTCTTCTCTTGTTTTGCCTCTCAGGTCCATGTGACCACACAGAATTTTGTCTCACTATGAATAGACTACATCAAAGACTGACTCTGACTTTTCACAACACTGCTTTGAAATTGAATTTTTCTTTGGGCTGCCATCTCACAAATAATAACCTGGAAATTTATTAAAATTATAAAACCTCAGCCTTAGCTTAGGCTTGTTTCTAACTAGTTCTTATAACTTAAATTAGCCTGTTTTTAATTCTATATTCTTCCACAAGGTTCGTTACCTTGTCTCCAGGATGCCCATACTGCTTCTTCCTTGTGTGGTTGGGACCCACCTTTTTTCTTCCTAGATTTCTATCTCTGACTGGAAGTCCTACCTATATATACTATCATGCTGAACTAATGGCCATTCAGCTTGCCATTACACCAATCATAACAATACTTCTTCATACATAGTACAAATATCCCTCAATATTTTCCCATTTCTGTCTAAATAAAAAGGAAAGGTTTTACTCTAACATAGTAAAACTATAAACAATAAGAACAATTATCAGAGAAGAATTACATTTACAGGGTCCAGTCCAATTGTATTTGGCATATTCTGAGAAAATAGTCTATTATCTTTCTCATCTTGATTAATTTAAAGTTCTATACCAAAAACATTTTTATCATAATCTGTATTACCATCCACAAAATATCTTTTTAGATCTTAAGACATCATTTTAGACAAACAACTTAAGCTTCTATATGTCCCAACTTTATACAATTCACACCTCTTTTGTGAGTTTTCTTGTAATTTAGCAACAAGAAAAACTGTAACTGTATATTCTTCACCTCCATCAAAGTTCTAAGAAAAATATAATATTACTTGAACAAATAGGAAGTGTAAAGCAAGCAACCTCCAAAACTGTAGAAATGACAGAGACATCTGGCTTCATGGACAGATACTTCAAATTTCCTTTGTAACACTGGAGCATCCGTCTTCAGCCAACAGGCCTAGAATGCATTTCTGTGAATCAGGAATTTTAGAGGACTGTCCTACCTTGTCTTCGCAAAGTTTGTCAGTTGCCTTGTTTTGTATTCTTCTTGTCCAATTTTTACAGCATACTTTCAGAAGTCTAGGCAAGGGCAGTTTCTTGCTCAAATGGCTTGCTTTACCACATTGAAAGCAAACTCCATTTTGAGGTTCTTCAATGCCCATCATCTTTTTTGAAGTAGATTGGTGCTGCCAGGAGTGGATGTATCTCATTGACATGAAAAGCCTTAAGTTATTAAAACATTATAATTCAATATTCTGTAGGTCTCTGAAGTGTTTGTAGACCACCCATCTATCTAAAATATATCCCTTTTTGACTTTGAAAACATACCTAACATGACCACAAATTTGATTGTTAGATGAGTAATTAATAGCCTGTATTTTTCTTAACCACTGAGCCATCTCTCCAAATTAGCCTGTATTTTTAAAGTATCCCAAATGGTTTGTAATAATAACATTCAAGGGCTATAGATTTATATTACATTGTTAAATGAGATGCATAGGTACAATACCTTAAAAAAGAGTAGAAAATATATACAACATATTATTAAAATTATGTTAAATTTATATCAATATACAAAAATTCATACCAATGTAAATTATTAAGAGTAGATTCAATAATCTACCCTTTTATTCTGTCATTTCTATATCTCCCTATTTTCTTTTCAGAAAGAGATCCCTGAATCTAACTTCCTTTGCTTAGGCTTTCCCCTGACCATGACCAATAACAGCTTGCAAAGCCTCACCCTCAAATTATGCTAAACATCCATAATCTTTTGAACTACCAAAAGGCACTCACCCCACACTCTTGGGAATGTAGTTATCATGTTCTCTAGACTAATTCCTACTGTCTGATGGTGATGGCATGTTTAGGGGACTCTGAGAAATGTGGGATAGTGACCAGGTCCTTGGAGAACTAGCTGTATTCTTTTTGTTTAACCTCTGTGTGATGGCAGTATCAAGTTTTCTGACACCCTTGCTGGAGTACTCTGTGAGGCTCAATCATCTTAGCTTGCAGCTTTGAAGTTGTCCTGCATATAGATGTTGAGGAAACTGTAACTAAGCATTGTGAGGAGCTAGATGACTCAAGCTACTTGTGTGCAGTTCTTTTGTTCTAAAAACATGAAAACTTTTAAAGGTAACATTTAACTTTGCTAAAGTTGGCACCTTTACTTTTTATTTAGTTAGTACCCAATAAAATTGTTCTTATTATATATAGTTTTACTATGGTAGAAATAAAATCTTCAGACAAAATGGGAGAAATGTTGTGGGGGATTTGTTTGTGTTCTTGCACCTAGACTGCCAATGGAATTGGACCATGGTATGGAGGGCAGAGTCTACATTCAGGTAGCTGCCATGGACCAGAGAGGTTTTTTTTTTGTGGCAGACTCAGAGAAAGGTAGAGGGTCACAGTAGGAATAAAGAGAGGGCTAAAGAGATGCATGGCCTTTTTGATCTTGGAAAGTAGAAAACAGAAAAAGTGATTGTTTTTCTGTCACTCCATGAATTTCTCAGATTTATTCCCTAATAATTAACTCCTGAGTTTTGTTTTTTAATAAAACAATAAAAGAAGTCACTATACTATCTGAATTTTGTTTCTATGAGACAACATAAATTGTAATTTATCTTATTTCTTCAAATGTTTCCTTTCTACTATTTTATTTTTATGTATTTATTTATTTGCTTAATTCATCTTTTATTCTGCAGCAAGGAGGTAGGCAAAAACCTCAGTTTCAAAGCTATATCACACACACTAATGTGACTGTACATTTGATGATCACTCTCTTCAATATCTGCAAAATAAATCCACTCTGACAGCTGTTTGCCCCCACATGAGTGCTTTTTTACTATTTTTTCCTCCATTTTTATTTGTATTAGAAACAAGATTGCTTTACATGTAAATCCCCTTCCTCCCCTCCTCCCATGCCCCTCCAACTAACACGCTACCTATCCCATAACCTTTCTGCTCCCCAGGGAGGGTGAGGCCTTCCATAGAGGGGGGTCTTCTGAGTCTGTCAAATCCTTTGGGATAGGGCCTAGGTCCTCCTCCATGTGTCTAGGCTCAAGCAGTGTCCCTCCATGTGGGATGGGCTCCCAAAATCCATTCTGATGCTAGGGATAAGTACTTACTTACTACAAGGGGCTCCATAGATTTCCAAGGTCTCCTAACTGACACCTACATTCATGGGGTCTGGATCAGTCCCATGCTGGTTTCCTAGCTACCAGCCTGGGAACCAAGATCACTCCCTTGTTCATGTCAGCTGTTTCTGTGGGTTTCACCAGCCTGGTCTTGACCCCTTTGCTCATGACTCATCCTTCTCTGCAAATGGATTCCAGTTCAGTTCAGTATTTAGCTGTGGGTGTCTGATTTCACTTCCACTAACTGTTGGGTGAAGTCTATAGGACGACATATAAGTTAGTCATCAATCTCATTATCAGGGGAGGGCATTTAAGGTAGCCTCTCCTCTCTTGCTTAGATTGTTAGTTGGTGTCATCTTTGTAGATCTCCGGACATTTCCCTAGTATCTGATTTCTCTTTAAACCTATAATGTCTCCCTCTGTTATGGTATCTCTTATCTTGCTCTCCTCTATTCTTCCCCCAACTCAAACTTTCTGCTCCCTCATGTCCTACTCACCCCTCCTCTTCTCCCCTTCTCATTCTCCTAGCTCCCTCTACCTTCCACCCATACTCCCAATTTGCTCAGGAGATCTTGTCCCTTTTTCTTTCTCTGGGGGACCAACTATGGCTCTCTTACAGTCCTCCTTATTTCCTAGCTCCTCTGGTGGTGTGCATTGTAGGCTGGTAATCCTTTGTTCAATGTCTGCAATCCATATATAAGTGAGTATATACCATGTTTGTCTTTTTGTGACTGCGTTACCTAGCTCAAAATGGTTTCTTCTAGTTCCATTTATTTGCCTGCAAATTTCAAGATTCCATTGTTTTTTTTCCCCACTGAGTAGTACATCATTGTGTAAATGGACCACATTTTTTCTATCCATTCTTCAGTTGAGGGGCATCTAGGTTGCATCCAGCTTCTGGCTATTACAAATAATATTGTGATGAACATCATTGAACTGAAGGCCTTGTTGTATGGATGTGCTTCTTTTGGGTATTTGCATAAAAGTGGAATTGCTGGGTCTTGTAGTAGACTGACTCCTATTTTCCTGAGGAATAGTCATAATGATTTCCAAAGTGGCTGTATGAGTTGGCACTCCCACCAGCAGTGGAGGAGTGTTCCCCTTTCTCCACATCCCCTCCAGCATATCTCTGTTGATGGCTTTTAGTTGCTTATCATATCCAACTATCTCCTTGCATGTCTCATAATTTTTGCTCAGTAGCCCAAGTGGGAGTTGAGTTTGTTGCAATCATCCTGCCTCAGCCTCAGGAGATCAGAGATTCACAGGAATTACCTATCAAAACCTTTACTTATAAAATGACCACATAAGTAAATAAACCAATATCTCAATCATACTGCAATTAGGCTTAGCCTAATGTAATTATTGATATATTAATATAAGTTCTAGGATATCTATATCATCTCATTATACTAAGTGATGTATGTTGGTAATATTCCTGTTGTGCATTAGAATTCATCTGTGTCTCTAACAATGTCTAATTTTCAAAATCACATGGAGTAATAATGGCTAGTGAACCAATAGTATATGAGGCAAAATATCAGTCCTCTTATCTAATGGTTGAGCTCATCATATCATCTAAACTCTTTTCTTAATATTAGCATAATACCAGCCTACTATCTTCATAAAGCAATTCAGCCTAATTTCTTTGCTGTCACTTGAAGGTTTGGAGCCACAGCACAAGGAAATGACATTGCATTTATCCTAGTTCTCTGACATTCTCCTCATGGGTCCTGTAGTGATAATTTCATGAATCTTTAAAACCCCCCAACACTGTTAGAGAATGCAATTCCTCTCATAAAATTCAGTAAAACATGGAGCTCTTAAGAGATCCCTTTGGATTCTTAATGAGCCCATAAATGCTTTACTAAAATAATTTATAAGACTAAGTAACTCATTCAATACATACTGTGGGCAATTTAAATAGGTGCTTCAGCAAAATTCCAAGCCTCCCTAAGTCAGATACCTGAACACTTTATTCCACTTACAACTAACTCCTTGCCTACATCTGCACAGCTATCCTCATTATGTAAACCTGATAACTCCTTACTGATTTTATTACATTCTTAATTTCTATTAAGAATTCCCTATGGAATTCATCCATTAATTTTTTTGCCTGCTTTTGTATGTAAGTATGTTGTATACTAATTTCCTTTAAGCATTAGCTATCATAATTATTTTAAGACTGTTACATGCTTATTGTGCCTGGAAAATTAAAAGTCCACGTCATAGTATCTAACAATATTATATTACCATAAACCAGACATTTATGATAAATGGGGTGAGAAAAGGAGGAATTGGGATTTTAATCAAGATGCTCATATTTTCCCAAAGCATTATAAATAAGCAAGGTGAATAGTCCTATTATGGTTAGCTATACAGAGAGTAATAATCATAAGTGATGACTAAGAGATTTTAAAGGAGTAAATTAAATCAATGTTAGCCGTAGGAGAGTGCTCCATATATATCAGTTCTCACATTTTTATCTAATTACATGCTTATTTTGCTCTTATGTGATAGATGTGACTTGTTAAATAGAGACAGCATGTTGAGTGATACATATAAATATTTTTTCTATAGCTTCTCTATATCAATTGGTAGATAGTTTTCTATTTTTCTTCTTATATTTAACATTTCAGAATTAGACTTTTACCCCCAAGTTTAATTGCTAGCAAGCTTTTAAGAATAGGTCTTATATCATTCCCTACTGCATTGCCATTTTATTGAGCACTATTTTATGGTAAGTATGGTTTTGGGGGGGGTGGGTCTGTGTATATATTTTTCTTATTGGTTGATGAATAAAACACTGATTGGCCAGGCAGGATGACAGGTAGGACAAGGAGACTAGGAGGATTCTGGAAAGTACAGGCAGAGCAGAGTCATCATGTGATCGAAGGAAGTGACTTAACTGGGCAGAAACTGCCACTAGCTAACCATAGATGTCTGGAGGTCTGTACTTGTTGGGAGCTGCAAAGTACTGCGCCCAAAAGATGGCGCCAGTTTCCGCTTTCCGCCAGCCCGTTGGCGAGTGCTCTCTGTGGTAATCAACTCCTAATTTGGTAAAGGTCATGTATCCTCTTAATTTTGCTTGGAGACAACCAATCCTGGCGCACCAGGTAGGGTTAGGTGATTGGTAGATGTAGACTATATCAGGCCCTGTCTCCCTCTACCAGGGGCCGCCATTTCACTGTAAATCAAAAAGTTCCGAATTAAACTGTGTTGAAGAAGATTCCTTAGTGTTGCGTCGTTCTTGCTGGTCAAGGGTGGACGCAACATGTACAGACAGGCAGGAAGTGATGTAGTTGGGCAGCATCAGAATATAAGCAGGGACAAACAGGGAATTGCTCTCTTCTCTTCTCTGCAGAGATGTATTAGACAAAAGTGTTGCTGGTCCAGTAAACCAAGACCACAAGGAAATAATTAGATTAGTAGTTATGGGTTAAGAATAAGAAGCCCAAGTTACTAGCCAACAGCATTATACTAATACAGCATCTGTGTGTTTCTTTGGGGCAGAGATGGATGGTAGGACCAGCTGAGCCAGAAAGATCATATTACACAGCCACATTTCCATAAGACAATTACTATTATTCAGCAATTCAGTCTTGCCACTGAGGGCAACTGCCCATTGAAGGTTGGTCTTATCATGGCTTCTCTGTTCTAAGAAGTTCACTGTTTCTTGGGTGTTATTTCCTTTAACTGATAAAAATGTCAACAAATCATTATTTTTCTTTCCAGAATGCAGAATAACACTAAAGTAAGTGGTATTAAAGAAATGACCAGCAGCAGAGTGGGGCAGAATGGAATGATTTAGGCTGCAACTGCTCCCCCATAAAATATTATAGAAAAAAGGAATAGAATCAAATTAAATGGATTTTGATATTTTCTGTTTGTCAATACACACCAAACTAAAATAAGAATGCATTCACAATTATATAAAAATTTCAAGTTGGAAAGACATGGCATTTTAACAAATTTAACAATCTTAATTTTATATATGAACATTCCCAAGGCTGAAAGTGTTACTTGAGTCAGAGAACACACTATGAAACCTAAAGCTACCATGGATTGCCTTGCTAAGACAATTAGCAAGAATCTAGTACAGAAAGTCAAATTCCTAACTACATTTTCTGCTGTTATTTGACTTGCCACAGTTGGTACCTATAGATGTCCAACATTCCTTTCCATTGTGTATTCCTTTCTCTAAGAGTCTATTATTCTTTATTGAAAGTGTTATCCAATCTGGAATTCAGGGGTTAGAAAATTGTCTCAATAGCTAAAGTACTTATTTTTCTCACAGAGGAACCGGTTTCTGTTCCTAGCCTCCCAGCCTTATGCACACATATGATACAATCTCATGAAAGCATACAACACACACACACACACACACACACACACACACACACACACACACACACACACATATATATATATAGTTGATGTATAAATAAAGCAATTATTTAAATAGGCAAACCTTTAAACTGGAAATCATTTGTTCCTATTTATACCTCAAGAGGCAGAGGTAGGAATGTCAGGTGTTTAAAGCTAACCTGAGCTACAGACATAAATACCCTTTAAGTCCTCATTGATGGGGTTATAGTTCAATGCAGAGTGATTGCCTAGCATGTCCAAGCCACAAAGTTTAATTCCCATCATCATCATCATCATCATCATCATCATCATCATCATCTTCAACCATCATCATCAGTCTCTCTCTCTCTCTCTCTCTCTCTCTCTCTCTCTCTCTCACACACACACACACACACACACACACACACACTTTATTTCCTGGATTTTTTTTATATGCAACAAAATATTTCTGCTGCTTTTCTGCTTTTCTCTTGTTAGTTTGTCTTTTGTTTTATGAGTTACTTCCAATGAAAAATCAGGTTGGAGGGGATATCGTATCAAAGAAAAAAACTTGGTTTATACAAATATACGATCATTGTCATTAGGACTAATGAAAAAATAATCAGCTACCAAGCTAAGACCACACTTGGTGTCACTTGTGAAAGGAATGGAACAAGAGGAGACTTAATTTTACTTTAAATTCTATCAAATTGGCTTGCAGTGGTGATCAAGCTTTTGCCTTTTCTTTCCCTAAGTTTGCTAGGATGCATGACACTTATACTTTACAACAAAAATGGAAATAACTCAAGAGCACTATGCATGTAAAGAAAACACCTCAAACTGAGAGTAAGTATTGAACTAGATATGGACAAAAGTAATAATTTTTTTTCTTTATGAAGATAGCAAGGACTAAGAGTCCATTTGTTCTTTACAAGAAAACTTATAGATTTCAGATATTCCTTATATTGTATATGTGTAAAATGTCATGCTTTTTCATTTCTGTTTTTCAAAGGTTATAATAAAAGAATATATATTTCTATTATTTTCATTGCTACTCATGAAGTATTTTTAACTCTGCCCTTGATAGGGTTGTCTTTGTATACTTATACATACTCATGCAAAAATTTTATCTTTTCAAAATCTGTTTGACACAATTATCAATTAATTTACATTATGTTGAACTAACTTTAATTTGAATTTCACAAATGGACCTTTATGAAAATATTTCAAGTGAAAAATATTATGAATTCAGCCAAGCATTGTTGCCACATGCCTTTAATCCCAGCAACTTGGGAGGCAGAGGCATGTGTATCTCTGTGAGTTTGAGGCCAGCCTGGTCTCCAGAGCAAGTGCCAGGATAGGCTCCAAAGCTACACAGAGAAATCCTGTCTTGAAAAACCAAAAAAAAAATTATGAATACATTTTTCATTCTAAAAAAGTAAATTTTAATTAAAATGCTTTGTTAACTGGAGATGATTGCTTATGCTTATAATACAACCACTCAGTATGCAGCAAAAAAAATTTTTGACATGATTTCAAATCCAGCCAAGTTAGTATCATGAGGTCCACTGGCCTAGATTATAGAGTGAGGCTTTGTTTTAGATATAAGTGTAACAATTAATACTAGTAGTAACAATGGTGTCTAGTTAATTTTGTAGATAAACATCAACTTTATTTAATAACTTCTTAATATAATCACTGAGTACAGAATCATTAATGAAAACTACTATTGTAAACCAAGAATATTTTTTACTGTCCTTTTCTTTCTTATTTTTTCCAACTTTTGTTTTATTTGAATTAGAAACAGGATTTTTTTACATGACAATCTCAGTTCCCTTCTCCCACCTGTCCTCCCCTACTCCCGCAACTAAAACCTTATCTGTCACATATCTTTTCTGCTCCCCCTGAATGGTGAGGCCTTCCATAAGGTGTCATCAGAGTCTTTGGTATCCTTTGGGATAGGACCTAGGCCCACACCCATGTGTCTTGGCTCAGGGAGTATTCCTCAATACGGAATGGGCTCCCAAAGTCCACACCTATGCTAGGGATAAATACTGGGCTTCTACAGGAAGTCCCACAGATTTCTGAGGTTTCCTCACAAAAACCCATGTTCCTGGGGTCTGAATCATTCCCATGTTGGTATTCCAGCTATCAGACTGGGGATCAAGAGTTCCCAGATATTCAGGGGAGCTGTTTCTGTAGGTTTCACCAGCCTGGTCTGGACCTCTGTGCTCTTCACTGGTCCTTCTCTGCATCTGGGTCCCAGTTCAGTGCAGTGATTAGTTATGAGTGTCTGCTTCTACTTCCACCAGCTGCTGTATGAAGGCATATAAGTCAGTCATCAATCTGATAATCCAAGGAGGGCATTTAAGGTAGCCTCTCCTCCATTGCTGAGATAGTTAGCTGGTGTCATCTTTGTAGATCTCCAGACATTTCCCTATGCTTGGTTTCTCTGTAAACCAACATATCTCCCTCTATTATGATATCCCCATTCTTGTTATCTTGTATTCTTCCCCTGGCTCATACTTTCTGCTGCCTCGTGTCCTCAGCATCCCTCTACTTCTCCCCTTCTCATTCTAGCTCCCTCCCCCCTCTTCCTGTGCTCCGAATTTGCTCAGCAGATCTTGAACATCTCTCTCCCCTTCTCCAGGGGACCATGTTTGTCTCCCTTAGGGACATCCTTGTTTATTAGCTTCTTTAGCAGTGTGGATTGTAGGCTGGCAATCTTTTTCTATGTCTAAAATCCACAGATTATGGAATACATATCATGTTTCTCTTTTTGCGATTGGGTTACCTCGATCAGAAGGGTTTCTTCTAGATCCATACATTTCCCTGCAAATTTCAAGAATCCATTATTTTTTTCTGCTGAGTAGTACTCCATTGTATGAATGTACCACATTTTCTGTATCCATTCTTTGTTTGTGGGTCATCTAGGCTGCTTGCAGTTTCTGACTATTACAAATAGTGCTGCCATGAATATCATTGAACATATGTCCTTGTTGTATGAATGTGCTTCTTTTGGGTATATGCCTAAGAGAGGAATTGCTGGGTCTTGGGTAGACTGATTCCCATTTTTTTTGAGGAGACACCATACTGATTTCTAAAGTGGCTGTGCAAGTTGGCACTCCCACCAGCAGTGGAGAAGTGTTCCCCTTTCTCCACATCCTCTCCAACATGAACTGTCATTGGTGTTTTTGATTTTGGCCATTCTGACATTAAGACATTAAGTAAGATGGTATCTCAGAATTGTTTTGATTTGCATTTCCCTGATGGCTAAGGATGTTGAACACTTTCTTATGTGTCTTTCAGCCATTTTAGATTACTCTATTGAGAATTGTCTATTTAGTACTGTACCCCAATTTTTAATTGGGTTGTTTGGTGTTTGGGGGACAGGCTTCTTGAGTTCTTTGTATATTTTGGAGATCAGCCATCTGTCAGATGTGGGGTTGGTGAATACATTTTCCCAGTCTGTCTGGTGCTGTTTTGTCTTGCTGACTGTCTCCTTTGTCTTACAGAAGCTTCTCAGTTTCAGGAGGTTCCATTTATCAATGATTTACTTCAGTGTCTGTGCTACTGGTAGAATTTTCAGGAAGCAGTCTCCTGTACCAATTAATTCAAGGGTATTTCCCACTTTGTCTTCTAATAGTTTCAGTATAGCTGGATTTATGTTGAGATCTTTGATCCATTTCGACTTAAATTTTGTGCAAGGTGATAGCCTTGGGTCTAACTGTAGTCTTCTACATGTTTGCAACCAGTTATGTAAGCACCATTTGGGGGAGATGCTCTCTTTGTTCCATCATATAAATTTGGATTGTTTGTCAAAAATCAGATGTTCATAGGTGTGTGGGGTAATATCAGGGTTTTCAATTCTATTCCATTGGTCTACCAGTCTATTTTTGTGACAATACCAAGCTGTTTTCAGGACTATAGCTCTGTAATAGAGCTTGAAGTCAGGGATGGTGATGCCTCCAGCAGTTCCTTTATTGTACAGGGATGTTTTGGCTATTCTGAGTGTTTCGTTTCTCCATATAAAGTTGAGAATTGTTCTTTCAAGGTCTGTGAAGAATTGTGTTGGGATTTTGATGGGGATTGCATTGAATCTGTAGATTGCTTTGGGCAAGATTGCCATTTATACTATGTTGACCTACCCATCCAAGAGCATGGGAGATCTTTTCATTTTCTGGTATCTTCTTTTTTATATTTTTTTCTCTTTTCCCTTTTTTTTTATTAATTCAAGTTAGGGAACAGGCTTGTTTCACATTTAAGTCCCCTCTCCCTCTCCCTCCCCTCACCCCATCCCTCCTCCCCCACCTCCAACCTACCCCCAACCCCATCTACCCACCATTCCCCAAGCAGGGTAGGGCCCCCAACAGGGGCTACACAAAGGGTTAGACTCTGTTATCTTCTTTAATTCTTATGGTACAGGTCTTTCACATTTTTGGTTCGTGTTACCCCAAGGTATTTTATGTTGTTTGTGGCAATTGTAAAGGGTGATGTTTCTCTGATTTCTTTCTCCACCAATGTGTCATCAGTATATAGTATGGCTACAGATTTTTTTGAGTTAATATTCTATCCTGTCACTTTGCTGAAGGTGTTTATCAGCTGTAGGAGTTCCCTGGTAGAGTTTTTCTGGTCATTAATGTAGACTATCATATCATCTGCAAATAGTGAGAGTTTGACTTCTTCCTTTCCGATTTGTATTCCCTTGATCTCCTTTTGTTGTCTTATTGCTCTAGCTAGAACTTCAAGGACAATATGGAAAAGGTATGGAGAGAGTGGACAGCATTATCTTGTCCCTGATTTTAGAGGAATTGCATTGAGTTTCTCTCCATTTAATTTGATGTTGGCTGTTGGCTTGTTGTATATTGCTTTTATTATGTTGAGATATGTTCCTGTTATCCATGAATTCTCCAAGACTTCTATCATGAAGGGGTGTTGGATTTTGTCAAAGGCTTTTTAGGCATCCAGTGTGATGATAATGTGTTTTTTTTTCCTTAGTCTTTTTATATGGTGGATTACATTGATAGATTTTTGTATGTGGAACCATCCTTGCATCCCAGGGATGAAGCCGACTTGATCATGGTGGATGATTTTTCTGATATGGTCTTGTATTCGATTTTCCAGGATTTTATTGAGAATTTTTGCATCAATGTTCATAAGGGATATTGTTCTGTTGTTTTCTTTCTTAGTTGTGTCTTTGTGTGGCTTGGGTATCAAGGTTATTGTAGCCTCGTAAAAAGAGTTTGGCAATGTCCCTTCTGCTTCTATTTTTTGGAACAATTTGAGGAGTATTGGTATTAGCACTTCTTTGAATTTCTGGTTGAATTCTGCAGTGAATCCATCTGGCCCCGGACTTTTTTTGGTAGGGAGACTTTTGATGATTGCTTCTATTTCAATTTTGACAAGTCATATCTTTCCAGAAAATTGTCCATTTCTTTTAAATTTTAAAGTTTTGTGGAGTATAGGTTTTCAAAGTATGACCTGAAGATTCTCTGGATTTCCTCAGTGTCCGTTGTTATGTCCCCCTTTTAATTTCTGATTTTGTTCATTTCCATGATCTCTCTCTGCCTTTGGTTAGTTTGAATAGTGGTTTGTCTATCTTGTTGATTTTCTTGAAGAACCAACTCTTTGTTATATTGATTCCTTGAATTGTTTTCTTTGTTTTGACTTTTTGATTTCTGCCCTCAGTTTGATTAATTCCTGGTGTCTGCTCCTCTGGGGTGAATTTGCTTCCATTTTTTTCTAGAGCTTTAGCTGTGATGTCAAATATCTGGTGTGGCTATTCTCTAGTTTCTTCATGTGAGCACTTAGAGCTATGAACTTTCCTCTTAGTGCTGCTTTCAAAGTGTCCCGTAAGTTTGGGTATGTTGTGTCAACATTTTCATTGAATACTAGGAAGTTTTTAATTTCTTTCTTTATTTCTTCTTTGACCCAGGAATGTTGCAATTGCATGTTGTTCAATTTCCATGAGTTGGTAGGTTTTTTTCACTTCGATTTGTTTTTGATTTCTAACATTAAGGCATGGTGGTCTGACAAGACAAAGGGGATTATTCCAATTTTTTTGTACCTGTTGATGTTTGCTATGTTGCCAAGAATGTGGTCGATTTTTGAGAAGGTTCCATGTGATGCTGAAAAGAAGGTATATTCTTTTGTGTTCGGATAGAAAGTTCTATAAATGTCTGTTAATCCCAATTAGTTTACAACTTCTGTTAGTTCCTTTGTCTCTTTGTTAATTTTCTGTCTGGTGGTCCTGTCTAGTGGTGAGAGTGGGGTGTTCAAATCTCCCACTATAACTGTTGAGGTCTCATTTGTGATTTGAGTTTTAATAATGTTTCTTTTACAAATGTTGGTGCCTTTGTATTTGGGGCATAGATGTTTAGAATTGAGACTTCTTCCTGATGGATTTTTTTCTGTGATGAATATGAAATGAACTTCTTCATCTCTTTTGATTGATTTTAGTTTGAAATCTATCTTGTTAGATACTAGGATAGCTACCCCAACTCATTTCTTGGGTCCATTTGATTGGAGTATCTTATCCCAACCCTTTACTCTGAGGTGATGTCTGTCATTGAATTTGAGGTGTGTTTCTTGTATGCAGCAGAAGGATGGATTCTGTCTTCTTATCCAATCTGTTAGCCTGTGTCTTTTTATAGGTGAGTTAAGACCATTAATATTGAGGGAAATTAAGGTCCATTGAGTGTTTATTCTTGTTTCTTTTTGGTTTGTTGTTGGTACTGGTATTGTATGTGGATTTACCCTGCCTTTTATTTTGTGTTTTTGTAGAGTTGGATTATCTACTATCTATGGTAATGCGAGTGCAGTTGATTTCCTTAGGTTGGAGTTTTCCTTCCAGTACTTTCTGTAGGTCTGGATTAATGGTTACATATTGTTTAATTCTGGTTTTGTCGTGGAATATCTTGTTTTCTCCATTTATATTGATTGGAAGCTTTGCTGGGTATAGTCATCTGTGCTGGCATCCATGTTCTCTCAGAGTTGGTAGAATACCTATCCAGGACCTTCTAGCTTTCAGAGTTTCCATGGAGAAGTCTGGTGTAATTCTGATAGGTTTGCTTTTATATGTTATTTGGCATTTTTCCCTTGCTGCTCTTAATATTTTTCTTTATTCTGTACGTTTGGTGTTTTAATTATTATGTGATGAGGGGACTTTCTTTTGTGGTCCACTCTATTTGTTTTCTGTAGGCTTCTTGTACTTTCATTGACATGTCTTTCTTTACGTTGGGGAAGTTTCATTCCATGATTTTGTTGAATATGTTTTCTGCACCTTTGAATTGGATTTCTTCACCTTCTTCTATACCTATGATCCTTAGGTTTGGTCTTTTCATGTGTCCCATATTTTCTGGATACTTTGTGTTATGGATTTGTTAGATTTCAGATTTTCTTTGCTTGACGAGTTTATTTCCTCTAGTTTGTCTTCAGCATCTGAGATTCTGTCTTCCATCTCTTGTATTCTATTGGTTATGCTTGCATCTGTGGTTCCTGATTGTTTACTCAGCTTTTCCACTTCCAGCATTCCCTCAGTTTGTGTTTACTTTATTGTCTTTAATTCAGTTTTCAGGTCCTGAACTGTTTCCTGCAGCTGTTTAATTGTATTTTCTTGGCTTCTTTGGCTTTCCTTGATTTCTTGCATCTTTTGGTTTGTCTTTTCTTCTATATCTCTGAAGGATTTTCTTGTTTCCTCTTGTAGGTACTCTCTCATCTGCACGAAGTTATTTTTAATGTTGCTCTCTTCTGCTTCTTCTGTGTTGGGATGTTCATGTCTTGCTGGTGTAGAGTCCCTAGACTCTTTGGTGTCACATTTGTTTTCATGTTGTTGGATGTGTTCTTATATTGTCATCTTCCCATCTCTTGTTCCAGTGGGTACAGTGGGTGTCACTTCCTTTTCTGGTGTTTATGGGTCTGGTATTCCCTTCAGGTCTGTGCAATTGACTTTGATATTCTGATGGATTTCAAGTTGGGTGCAGGCAGGTCTGAGGCACTTACTCTACAGGTGGGTGAGAGCAACACTGGTGCAGAGATGTCAGCAGACTCTGGGTTGCTTGGTCCTCAGGCGTTGAGTTGTCCTGTTGAAATCCCTGGGCAGGGTTGGCCAGGATGGGCAGATGGAAATTGGGCCCAAGGCAGGGTCTGAAGCTGCCCCCCTCTGTACTCTCTGCACTCTCTGCACTCTGTGGGGGCTGGAATGGGGAGGTGATCTCAGCAGAGTCAGGATCCCAGGGTCCTCAGGGACAGATTCAGTCTGCCTGCAGATCTCGGGCAGGATTTCCCAGGGTGGGCAGGCAGAAATTGGGCCAAAGCAGGGGCTGAAGCAGCTCACCTCTGCACTCTCTGCATTCTGTGGGGTGTAAACCAAGAATATTGATGATAGAGAAAATAACCCCAAGTCACTTTTCAGTAGGTGGTACACAAATGTTTCAGTCACCTCATGTGACCCCACTGGGCATCTCCTGCTTGGTGGCAGAGAGAAAACGTCAATATATTCCAGAGAAAATGAAGAGTGCTATTTCTACTTTTTGCTAGAAAAGGACATCCGGGATTAATGGCTCCTTTTCTTGACAGGGATTATTTCTTGTGCAAATTCCTGGCTATCAGTTTTCCTATCAGTTGCACTCATGCATAAGGTATTGTGTATTGTTGTTTTGTTATTTTCCAAATAACCAATGACAGAGAATTCAGATATGTGATTTGTAGTTTTCTATACTGAGATCCATGTCTTCTTGGAATTATGATGACTAAAGCTGTGACTAGGCATGGTCAATTTATTAATGATCTAGAATTGGAAATCTTTGAACAGTAAATCTATAGTGGCTCCTGGAATGTTTATATATTTTATGCAATTTTAGGCATTCTATAGGTACTTTGGGATATATATATATATATATATATATATATATATATATTACACATCTTAAATTAAATATGCATTTTATATGTACTCATATAGTACATTTATTTGTAGTGTATGCACTTTGGAATGTACATATAGTAACCCATGTTTGATTAGTAAGCTATTAGATAATATTTTAAAGTACACCTAGAGAGCAGAAGTATTCTAATCTAAAGATTCTAACTGATTAATTTTGTAATATAAATTATCTATTCAAACTTCATGAATGTGTATACATATACTTTATTGGCACATTTAAAATACACACACACACACACACACACACACACACACACACACACACACACACAGTACTTGAACCTTGTCAGTTCTTTTACTTAAATTCTTTTCCATTTATAGAACATGTTAGTTTCTCAGGTTGTTTTGTAAGATGCCATGGCATGGAAATCAGCCTAATAGTAGGGGAAGAAACCCTTACTGCTTCACCAACTTACATTTTGAAGCATTAGTCATGGTTCTAAAAGCATACTTTCTATCAAAACATCTTTCTTATAGTATACCTGGTTTGACTTTTGCTCTTCATTGGAAAATGCTGTGCTAGATTGGATTTTCAGTTTTCCCTGCAGACTTCTTTTTAGGGTTCAGCTAGTATATCAGTTCCCATTCCTCAGAGGTGAATATGTCATGAGGGTACTGACAGGTTAGTGAAACAATCCAGTGATGTACCCATAGATGAATGGGCAATTACAAGGTAGGGCCACTTAGGGGTATTGGGTTGCACATGTTTGCCTTTGAAGTTTCTTGGATTTGTTGTTTCTTGGATGCCATGAACTGAGTCTTTCTCTACTCTGTGTCCTTTATCAGAAACTTACATAGCCTGATAGTAAGTGAGGTAACCATGGACTGAAAAATTTGACACAGTGAGTCAAGTGAACCCTTCATCTTTATATTGATTATTGAAGGTGTTTTATCACATTAATAACAATAGCAACAACACAACAATTAAAAGAAAGCATTAATTCTTTAGTTTGTAATTGCCCAAAGATTACTGTTTGTAATTGTTACTGAATATAAGAATTTAAGACTAAATTTAATGTAAATATTTTTTCTAAAATGATTTAATAAATAATCTATGACGGTGTACATTTTAAAATAAGTGTTTATTTAATCAATTTTCTATGTAATTTTATTACACATAGCTCTCAAGTTTCCCCTAGTTATTAATAAGAAAATATAATAAATACATTCTTTGTTTCAAAATCACAATATATATGACTATTTTATATTTTGCAAGTGCACACATGTCTTCAGTATGAAATTCAGATTATATTATGGAAAGCATAGTCTCAAATGTAAATTAGAATTGTATTTCTGTGTACAGTACTGATTATTGCATTAAACAAATACATATGTCTTTTATAGGAGGAGTTCAATAAAATTTGTTTGTGCCTGGTGTAGTATCTCATACCTTTATTCTTGGCATTCATGAGGCACAAACAGAAATATAGAAACTTTAATGCCAGCCTTGGGACACATTTCCTCTAACAAAAACAAAATAGCACTTCTTTGAATGTCAAAGAACTAGACTTTCATTTTAATGTCTTAGAAAGCATTACTTTTATTCCATTTTAAAATTTGAATATTTATTAATGATCATGTATTGTCTGTAGAGTTTTATCCACTTGAACTAATGAATGCATTGCTGTTTGTAGGCCATAAAAACAAGTCATATTTAAAAGTAACTGTTTGAAAATGTAACCTGTAGAAGGAAAACAGTTTTGTTTCCTTTTAATGTGTATTTTAGTTTAGTAGTTATTCAAACACTAGAATTAATTACTGGAATCACCAAACTCAGTTTGGAAAATGGATTTTATTCAGATTTAATATGTTTTATTTTCAAACAGCATGCTGTGATTTTTAGCCATGATTATAACCACACATCAGGTCATACATGATCATGCTCATTTTATTTCTTCATTTCTTTGTGGCATATACTGATCAACTCTGGAAATGGTGCTTCACACATAGGTGTAAATGGATAAATGTACTTCTAATCTCTGCCTAACAGGGCTCTTAGTCTTGTTGAAACAATGCATTTATTGCTTTAAAATTTTTTCATGGATTTGTGTTTGTTTGTTTTTAGAGACAGTATTTCTCTGTGTACTCTTAGCTGTTCTTAGCTGGCCTGGAGTTTCTAGACCAGCCTGGTCTAGAACTCACTGAGATCTATTTTGCCTCTGCTTCCCTGGTGCTGGGATTAAAGGCCTGTGCCACCACTACCCATCTAATGTAATTTTTAAATTTTTGAATATTTCACACATAACAACTGTATTTACATAATTTCTACCCTTCCCTATCTCCAACATATCTTCTGTTGAAACTGCAATTTTACCTCAGTAGTATACTTAATAAAGTAAAAACCAGGGAAGTTCCATAATACTGGGTTATTACGTATGACAAAAGATAGGAAGTTTTTGTGGGAATATTTTGTAAGTGGTTGTGACAATTACATTTTCTATGATTTATATTAACATCAGAGCAGTATTATAATTAATAATTTTGCTTGTAGCTCTTATTGTGATATGGTATTCAAACTCACTAAATATACTATTATTTGCTTTATTTGAATTCTCTTTTTGAAAATATTCACAGGCATTAATGTAACATGTAATTTTAAGAACAAAAACTAGAACGGGTCTAAAAATTTATAATCCAATTATTCTTAAATTTAATTTTGGAGCAATGTATGTTATCATTCATTTTCTTGATAAATTTTGCATAGAATTAAATGCTCTATTACTATTACAATATAGCAAAAGTAGGTTTTTTATTATATAGAAGGACCAGTGAAGAGCACAGAAGTCCAGATCAGGCTGGTAAAACACACAGAAACAGCTGACCTGAACACCGGGAACTCTTGATCCCCAGTCTGATAGCTGGAATACCAGCATGGGAATGATCCAGACCCCAGGAACATGGGTTTCTGTGAGGAAATCTCAGAAATCTACGGGACCAATATCATCTCCTATTATTGTCTATTCTCTCCAGAAATATGATATTATTAATTAGCATGGGGAATATAGAGTCTGTATTAAAACTTACTTCTTTGTTATTGTTGACATGTGTATTTTTTAATACTTGAAAAGAAAAGCATGTCTGGATATAACTTAAATCCAACTATTTTCTGTTTTTTTTTTTTTTTTCCAACAGACAGGTAAGAAGCAGGAAAGCAAGACATACAGATTAAAAGAAAGATAAAATGACCCAAGGCAAAACATGGATGAATCAAAACAGGTTAAATTAAGTTATATGAGCTGGTGGGACAAGCATAAGTTAAAGGCAAATCTTTCATAATTAATATTTGTGTCATTATTTGGGAGCTGGCTGTTGGGACAGAGAAAGAGCTTTGCTACAAGTTACTTTTTTCAAATTGCCGTGAATGTTTAATGTATCTATCAGAATGATTTCCACCATTGCCTGTTAGTTTTGTGATATTACTCTGTAAGAATCATAGTTCATGCTCTCTTAGCTATTGATTGACACTGATGGTCTTATAAAAACTTTGCAATTCAGTGTGTAGTAATTCTAAGCTTATTTCTTGCATCTTATGGAGAAACAGCTGTATGACTACTGGGTTGCAATAGGTTGACTTATGGTCCATTAGGCACCTTGTTTGTTATGTCTGGTATTTTTCTGGGTCACAACAAACCATAAATGATCTTCTGATAGCAACTTCAGCAGCTTAATAGAGCTGAGAGAAATATATCTCTTCAAGTATCAATCTACAGTAAACATGCATCTGTAGTCAAAATACCTTCTTATCCAAAATCAGTAGTAATAGAAAAATATCCTCTACATTGTGGTTGGGAGTGTTGAGTTGTTACTCAAAAACATTGCAAAGCTTATGATGCCCAGTAAAACTGTCTTTTTTTGGATTATAATTTTAAATGACAATTTAACTCCAAAGTAATTGTGGTCCTCAAACATTCTATTAGGAAGTTAATGAGAATATAATAAGAATTTTGTTCACACTGATTTGAAAAATGTGGATTATGTATGCTAGGAAACTAGCAGCTGTAGTTAATTTAAAGCTGGCTATTGGCTATTCTGGAGATGTCTTTGCTGCTCCTAATGTTCCATTAACTTGTCTGTTATTTTTGATATTTTCTTTTTCCTTGGGTTAGTTACCACATGGGGATGATTATTTTACTACTCACTCCAAAGCATCCTATGATTTATATAATCACCATAATACATAATTTATTGATAACTTAAAAGTAAATTACTCATTTTTGAGCATTAATTTGTAACAAAAATGAACTTGTCTTTAAGTGTTCAGGTTTGAACTCAGGAGCCAAAGGAGCTGGCAGCAATTCCACTTTCTGCTAGGAAAACGGTTGCTTGTGGAGAAAGAAGGACTGGAGGCACATGCATTCATGTGAGAATTGTACAAGTAAAAATGTAAATGGTTATTTTACACTAGCTACCAGTGTGTTGAATAGACTCCCCTTTTCCATTTTTATTAAGGCCTTGTCTAAAGACAGGATTGCAAAACATATCATTGAAAGATCCCAGTAATTATTTTCCTTCCTCAGAGCTTGTGTTGAATCCCTGAAAAATACACAGGTTAATATCAATTGAACATGTTTTAAGTTTTAAAACTCGCCTCACTTGTTGAAAATTTTAACATTTCACAGCTGATGCAGGGTTATCTGTCTCCATGCTACACTCACTAAAATGTTCTCCCAGAGTATAATTTCATCTCTTCTTGAAAGATTATTCTCAAAATTTTGAGTTTTAAAAATGAATTTTAATATAAATCTACTTCTTAAGTTAGATAATTACCCACAAAATCCTTAATGTATGTACATTATCTATTTCCAATGTATTTAAAAGACTTCCTATGGAACATTTCTGTGACACAGCAGGTAAAGGCACCTGCTCCAAAGCATGATGACCTGAGTTTGATCCCCAAGACCCACATAGCAGATGTGAAGCAATTCTAATTTTCCCTCTGACCTTCACTGTCCTTTACACACATATGAAAATCCATTTTAAATAAAAATGTTATAATAAAGATAGTATAAATGAAAATTAGTAGGGTATAAACCCATTTTTTCTTACTACTGTGCATGTGTGCATGCATGCATGTGTGTGTGTATGTGTGTATATGTATGGGTAAGTCTGAGCATGTTTGTATGTCTTGGTATATGTGTAGATGTCAGAGACAACTTTTAGGAGTCATTTTTCCCTTTCCATCTTGTTGAGGCATGTATTTTCTTGTTGTTTCTACCTCCTTGTCCTCCTCTACTCCAGGTTAGCTGGCCCATGACTTCTGGGTTATTCTGTTGCTTCTGTCACAATCACACTGAAGAAATGCTGGGATTGCCTATGTGATGTACCTCATATGGCTTTGTTGGGTTCTGAGGCTTGTACCTGGGTGTTAAGATTTGTAGGAAAACTACTGGTACCTACCCAGCCACTTTTCCAAGCTAAATCTTGTGCATTTTCAAACTTTTCAATGAACATGGTGGTCATGTTCTACTCATTCAAGTATTTTGGTGGAATAACATATACATGTACTTTACTTTTTTTAAATCGTGTATCAAGAAGAGAATGGGGTTATGAAAATTATGCAAAATAGATTACACTTAGGATCTTAGAATTTATATTAAACTATAGTCAATTGAAAAAGTGTTACTCTTCTGAAAATATTATTTTGATATTTTTGATATCACCTTATTATCTAATCACAAATATGCTAGCTACAAAATATAGTGTGGAATATATATAGTTAAACAATTACTTTTTAAAGTTAATTTTTTATTTGGACCCTTTGCCAATGGGTGAGACTGACAGTTTTACCATAGATGACACATTAACTCTGAGAAGTCAAGAGTAACTTGCCAACATTCCATTTTGTAGTACAAGAAAGTATGTCTCAGTGGGACTCAAGAAGCTCCCATGGCCATTATTAACATTTTTTTAGATCATAAAGACATGAAAGATGTAAATTATTATTGGAGGAAATAATGAGGACAACAACAAAAAGTCATAATACTTTAAGACTGTGTGTGTGAAATCATGATGAGTCCCTACCAGTCTTTTCAATTAGATATAATGTCTATATTGTGTTGCCTCAAGATTTAAAATGTGTGATAATAATTTTGCAATCTTTTTAGTTTGTTTCTTTTTAGAGACAGGGTTTGTCTGTGTAACAGTTCTGGCTTTCCTGGGATTTGTTGTGTAGATCAAGCTGGCCTCAAATTTAGAAATACATTGCCTGTGCCTCCTGAGTGCTGGGATTAAAGACATGTGTCAACATTACCTGGCCTTATAATTCTTAATTTAAGATTTCAACATTCACAAATATATTTAGCATGCTCAAAATTTCAAATAGTCTTACAAATTATCATTCTAACTGGATAAAATCATGATTGCTAAAGATAATAATAAAAATGACTATAATTGTTTTACTTACAAAAATGAGAATTTGCAGTATTTCTTGTTATTTATAACGTAAAATAAAAGCTCTTCTCTGAGTTTATATTTTAAAGAGAGAAGTATGTTTCAGAACTAATGTTCTCTTTCTCTAAATTTAGAACCCTACAATCTTTCTTTGTATCCAAAATAATTTAACTGTTCTTACTGATGTACTATCTTCTCTGACATCAGGGCTAAAAAATTACAACTATTTTGAATATCATCTTCATTCTGCTTTTAAACACCATTTGAAACGCCACCATCTACAGTGTTCCCCCCACCCTAGTTGCCATGTTTATTTAGAATGAAAAATGAATGCTAACCCATTATTTGCTCTGCTCTGCCACCTCTTGTCTCTATGCCAGAGTGTTGTCGGATTTTAATCTGTTTAGCCAATGACTTTTGGGGCACTAAGCCCTAGGACATGGTTTTTGTCTGCCTTCAGGCCAATTTATAAGCTGAGGGAAAGAGTCTCTTGCTATCTTGCTAGCATGCTCTCTTGAGAGATCAGACCAGAGGAGGTGTCTTGCTGATGGTGCTCTTGACCCCTGGACAGAAGGAAACTGGAGCATCTGTTCTGTATTAATGAAGGTTTACCCCTACTTTATACCTAAATAAACTTTTGTGGATTCACGATACACTAGAGCATGCATGCAAAGTCTTCATCTGGGAGTTGTTGATATGACAAACACTAAATTCAAACCTTTAAGCAACAAAGGTGTATGGATTTAATAATCTAGGTTTTGAATGTCTAATTAAGACACAGTGTCTTTAATCTAAAGAAAGATTGGAAAATAATCTCTGTTGTTAGCCTAAAGAGATTTTAAGGTATGTGTTGTGATGGTGGTGTTTAACAAAGTGCATTGATTGTGACATTAGATATAGGTTATATTTTGTATGCAAACAAGTAGCTTTAGTTTGACAAAAAAATTAAGGGTGACAAAGTGACATCTGGAGTGACAGACCATAATGATGAGAGAGACCATTGTCAGAAGCCTCACAAAATACTCAGGACTAGAGTCTGTTGTACTGAAAGGCTGATTAGAGCCTGGAATTTCTATATCTGAGCTCTATATTATAGAGTATACCCTGAGAACTTACAAAGCACACACATGTTTTATGATGAACAATGGGAACAGATCCTTCTCCTTTAAAAAATGGCTTCTTGGTTTTATCTGACAATGCACAACTGTGTAATATGAGCTCTTTCTATTTGAACTCTCTTTAGTCTCAATCACTGTCTCAGTTTAGTGGCTGCTGAGAACACATTTTTAAATGCACTTACAAATTTGAATGGAATCATATGTCATTTCCTTTGTGTGGCTGTAAATGTAAAAATAATGAAGTTACTAATGGGCTGACTTTCTACTCAGATTTTCTTTTTGGTAATATTATGCAAGTTGAACAAATTTTCATTCCCTCTTTTTTCCTAAATCTTCTCTTGCCCTTCATCTTTTGTTCAGGATTTATGATTCATTTCAGGACAAGCTCAGAATTTGTCAAAATGTATGGCATTATCGGATATATAGAAAAATAAAGATGAGGACTGGGAGATGTCTTGGGCTTGCTGTGGAAGGTTGAGCTTCTGGGGTTGGATCCTAAGTGCCACTTAATATTTAAAAGCTAAATAGTTTTAAACCTAGGCATATGAAGGAAAAACAAAAACAAAAGGATTACTGTGGATTGCTGATACCAGCCAGCTTAAGTCTCACTGAGAGATCTCATCTCAGGGGAAAGGGTACAGAGTGGTTGTGAAGATTCCCGACTTTATTTCTTGTTTTCTAAGTTCATGAGCAGGGATGTACGCAAACATGCACAGATATATACACTGCATTTGAGGACATACATCAGAGACAGAAAAGTGGAGGTGGCAGAGATGGAGGAAAGGTGGAATATCATTATTAAATGAATAAAAATTATATTTATTCAAACCAATGTCTTATTTTGAAGGAGCTACGTAATTGTTTAAAGACACATTTTAAGTTTCTCATCTGTGGCAAAAGTACAATAGTGATACTTTCCCTGCAAGTGCATAGGTTTCATTTAGGGATTTCAACTGATTCTTACAAAAAAGAGCAATTTCTCTTCAAAGTTTAATGTGAAAAGTAGTAATGTTCACAAACATCTCAAGATGGATACTCCAGCAAAGCTACTTTTGTTTCTTTTCTTTGCTTTTCTATATTGCTTATATACTTTTTCAAATGAATTTAAAAATTGGCAATTACAACCTTTGGATCAAATACTGTTGTTTCTTTTAAGCTCTTAAAGATGGGTGAAAGTCACCGTATCCATTTCTTAAACAAGACAAAGGCATACCTATTTATTAACTTTTATTTTGTTAAAACACTATGTCTTTTGGCATTTTATGGAATTTTCTGTGAAAATGCTCTAGTTTTGTAGATGGTAGGGTGTTGATGATGGTGTCGTTTATAGTCTTATCACTATTGTTCTGGTATCACACTTCCCTTCATGACACATGTTACTATCTGGATTTTATTTTCTTGTATTCCCATTTTCTTGAAAGTGAGTGATTTTAAACTCTTTCCTTAATACCTGGCATGTTGGAGTCTTTCTAGTAGTAACTCTTTGGTCCTTAGTAGCTACTTGCATTTACTCTTTGTCTAATAGGCACTCAATATTCATAGCAGTTTATAGTATGTGTTTTATAGTTACACCCTTTGGACAACATAAGGTTTATTCTGATTTTGTTCTATATTGAAAAAGAAATTGTGTACCCTCAAAAGTAATTTAGGATTAAAAATTTAAAAACATATCTTTTAAGGAAAAGTAACTTTTTACAGAAATTACCAATGGTACAATATAATCATTTTACTTTATTTTTTCTAATTCCAGCTTTCAACATATTTGAATTTTATGTTTGTATGAGAGGATTAACCTTTTATCATCTTTGTTCTAATGGCTTTATTGAAAGAAATCTCGAGCCAAGGCTGCAGGAAAAGTCATTGCATACAATTAACTTTAATTCATAGTTGTTGGCTTTAGAGAAAAATGTTATTGTCGTTTGACAGGAAATGCATGTGTTCTCACTTGATATGTATCTGTACTAATCATCTGTCTTATGCAGAGGGCATTCAGTGGATGGATTAAGTAATACTTGTTTCCAATGCAGGAATATTTTCAAACTTGATCCTAATCTATTTGACATGTAGGATGATATCAATATCTTTCTAAACATATTGCATATATAGGATGCTGTCAATACCTTGAAAGATTGGATGGTTCCTCTACGCAGGAAATATACTGGGAAAACACACTTTATGCACACCCTGTCAAAGAGGATGGTAGACTTGAAAATCAAGAGATAAGGAATTACCTTTCATACAAATCCATGTGCATCTTCATCAGAATGTATATAACCAAAAGATTTGGACTGATTAAGTACACTACAGAATGGAAAACCGAGGAGACTTCATATGTATAAGTGACCAGAACATCTAAATGAGGTTCCTTCAGTATTTTGCTTTTAGTTTTTTCTTGCTCTTACCTCTTTCCACCTGTTCATTATGTACTATACTTGTTCCTTCATTTGTTTCTTTTTCCTAGGATTCAAAGTGAAGACATATTTTTGAATCATAATTGGAATTAAGGGTGTGAAGGAAGAGAGAATGTGTGTGAAAGAAACCAGAACTATGTTTTTTCACAAGAGAGAGAAACCATTTTTTTTTCCACAGAAAAATAGATGAAGTAATGAGTGGTGGCCTGAAAGTGGGTGTGTCCACTATCAATAAGAAATGCAAATGTGGGTGTCCATATCATGGTTCAGTCTTTCTCATATTTATAGCCACCTGATCATCATCAATATAAGAAAGACTCTCTTGCCAAGCAGAGGTAACATATGTGATGCTCTGGATGTTAAAGTTTTCCTGTTCCTAGGAAATGGCTTCACATAGCAAGTATAAAATCATGAAGAAAATCCCTACTGGAGATTTAAAACAAAACTATCCATCACCACAATCCTTCACTTTGAGTATTCTCAGATGGAGAGGATTGAGCAACTATTTATAATGACATCAAAAATCTCCCTGGGGCTGTGCTGAGATCATTTGTTGAAGATGGCTGTCCTGTTTTCAATAGAATTCTGTGGTGTAATTTCCCACCCCTGGTCCCCAAGTACCTCTGACTTAATTGCTTTCTTTACTCATATTAAATTGAGTGGTTACATCTGAGTGTTGGAATCAGGGGTTAAGTGTTCCTGTCCAGTTCTAGAGTTTGTTAAGGGAAACTTTATCAAGGTTAATACTAGACACAAAACTTCAACAAAGACTTTGTTATTGCTTGGGTAACTAAAGATAAAATAATGATTTGAAAATTTTCCTATGGAATGGTAGTATAAAATTGAAGATCTTCTGTATTTAGAAAGCATGTATTATCTTTCTCATTTTGTTTTCATATCTTGAGAAGAATAAGCATTAAGTGCTAAGGTACTCAAAAGGCTTTTCTTTTTTCCTTTATTTAAAGGAAGTTTGTTTCATCACAGCAGATTCTGAAAGATTGTCTAAATGATTTATATCATAAAATGGGTGCACATCTGATTAAGAGCTGGGAGGAGTCTGATAATGAATGGTTTTCATTTGGGAAGCTGAAAGTGCACTGGTATACTTTATTCCATTTTATATTTTTTAAACTTCATGTTTCATTACAACCACAGTTCACTTTCCCATCCCTCCTCCCACCCCCTTGCCACCTTACCACCCCCTAGTCCACCTCCAGTCCATTCCTCCTCATGGGGAAGGGCTCCCATGAGGAGCCAACATAGTCTGGCAATAGGTTGGGGTAGGGACAGGCTGCTCTCTCATGCACTAAGACTGAACATGGCATCCCACTGTAGAGAATGATATCCAACAAGCTAGCTCATTTACTGGAATTATATCATAGTCCTACTGCCACTGAGCATGGCATCTCACCCTAAGGAATGGGCTCTAACAAGCTAGCTCATGTACCAGGTTTGTATCACGGTCCTACTGCCAGGCACCCCTCTGATAGTCGAAGCTTCACAATTGTCTCCCACATATGGAGGGCCTAGTTCAGTCCCCTAAAGTCTCCACAGTTGTAGGTCTAGAGTTCATGGGTTTCCATGAGCTTAGTTCAGCTATCTCTATGGATAAGCCAGATTTAATTCATGTTCAGACCATGTGCTTAGGCTTCCATGTCTGTAAACAAATTAGAGCACCACAGGACCCAACCTGACATTCAAAGCACAGAACTCAGAAGAAATCAGATTTTAACACATAGGAAGAACCTCATTGGCTTAGGAACCTGTGGAAAAAAACATTCTGTTAAGTCATTGGATGGATTGTCTTAAGTGTTGACTTTGTTGGTCAACAAGCAATTATACAGGATCACATAACAAGTAGTTCTTTGGCTCTTTATTCTCAATAGCAGCTACTTTCCAAATCCTCTTCCTTTCTTGAGACTGTATTCTTTTTTTTTTTTTGTTATCTCAAATTCATGTGATATTTTGTGTTTTTTTTTAAATTTTAATTAGAAAGAATATTATTTTACATGTCAATCCCAGGTCCCTCTCCCTGCCTTCTTCCCCTCCCCCCCCAACTGATACCCTATCCCATACCCTTTCTGCTCCCAGGGAGGTTGAGGCCTTCCATAGGGGGTCTTCAAAGTCTGTCACAGTCTTTGGGATAGGGCCTAGGCCAACCCCCTTGTGTCTAGACTCAGGGAGTATCCCTCCATGTGGTATGGGCTACATAAGTCCATCCATATGGTAGCGATAAGTACTGATCCACTACAAGAGGCCCCATAGATTTCAAAAGTCTCCTCACTGACACCCACATCCAGGGGGTCTGGATCAGACCCATGCTGGTTTCCCAGGTATCAGTCTGGGAACCAAGAGCTCTCCCTTGTTCATGTCAGCTGTTTCTGTGGGTTTCACCAGCCTGGTATGGACCACTTTGTTCATCAGTCCTCCTTCTCTGCAACTGGGTTTCATTTCAGTTCAAGGTTTAGCTGTAGTTGTCTGCTTCTGGATGAAGGCTATACAATGGCATATGAATTAGTCATCAATCTCATTATCAGGAGAGGGCATTTAAGGTAGCCTCTCTTCTGTTGCTTAGATTGTTAGTTGGTGTCATCTTTGTAGCTCTCCAGATATTTCTTAGTGCCTGATTTCTCTTTAAACCTATGTCTCCCTGTATTATATTATCTCTTATCTTCTCTTTCTGTTCTTCCCGAAAGTCAACCTTACTGCCCTATCATGTCTTCCTCACCCCTCTTCTCTCCTTCTCATTCCCCTAGTTTCATTTCCCCTCCCCCCATGCTCCCAATTTTCTCAGGAGATCTTGTCACTTCTGCTTGTCCAGGAGACCATGTATGTCTCTTAGGGTCCTCCTTGTTTAGTAGCTTCTCTGTCAGTGTGGATTGTAGGCTGGTAAGAGACTGTACTCTTTAACACAGTATAGACATGTATCTTCCCTCAAATATTTATAATCTCAGAAACCAGGAACAAGATATGGCTGATGCTTTTAGATTAGTACCGAATTTCTGATGAATTTATAATGTGTGGATAATTATTCAAAGGTCCACAATATTCAACATTTATTTTATTTCAATTTCCACATACAGTCACATGCCTCAGTCAAATAATTAATAATGAGTATATTCAAAAGCTTACTTGCATAGAGCTTACAGGATAACTCATTCATTTATATTCACCTAGGTACTTGTTTGCAATCCTAATATTTACACCCATGACAAAGAGCCTATGTGTGATGCATATTTTCTCAGTTCCCCTTATTCATTATGTCCCTTTGAGGTGGAATAAGTATTGTATTTAATATAGTAGAAGGCATTATTCTAAGTTACTCTTGCCTCTCTTTCACCTCAGAGCAAATCTCTGCAAACTGACATCTCTCTTAGCTCTAAGTAGTTTAAGTATTCATTGAGAGGTTATTCAAGAATGCCAACCTGTTCCACAGTATCAATAACTGAGTCTAACAAATTTGGTAGTTGAGTGAAATGCACTTTATCACTGTATACATAAGCCATTTTCTTAAAAGTTTTCTGATTAATAAAGTGATATAAAGGACTGTGTTAGTATTCAGGCATCTGTACTGGCCTGCCCTTTTGGTTCTGACAGGGTATAGTCTCAGACGAAGCCACTAAGAGCACCACCTGTGCACATTAACCATGCTCCCTTTTAAATGGACCTTGCCCATCTCCTATCTTTTTTCTTTCCTCTCGCTGCTTCTCTGCCTATCTCTCTGTCTCCCCTTCTCTGTCTCCCCTCTCTCTCTCTGTCTATCTCTGTCTCTCTGCCTCTGTCTTCTCTTCTTCTGGTCCTGTCCCCAGTGGCTGGTTTCCTTCTCAGCTTCCCCATTTTCCCATTCACTTTCCCCAGTAAAAAAATTCCCTCATCCAAGCTCTGTCTCATGACATCTTTTTCTTACCTAATGCTTTTAAAAATTACAACAGATTGCATGTAGTTTTAAATCCTTGATTCTTATATTTTAGGATTATAGGCACATGGTATACACTTGAAATTTTCAGATATTAGAAATTAGAGAGGTATTTAATTATATAAATATAATTACTGAAGTACTGTAACGATAATGCTTTCCACCAGCCGCCTGAGTTCCAACACCACATTAGGGACCTAAATAACATAGAGAGTCTTTTATTTTTTACAATGCCATTGACTAGGATTTCCCATTTGTTAGCTCTGTAAGTATCAACCACAACCATTAATCTATATTTTTTATAAAGACTTATCTTGCCAAGGACGCTGGTAGCATGTGTTCTCTCTTCCTGGGTTCACATGGTGACTCTGTCTTTACTACATTTCCCAGAATGAATCTTGACTCCTAGCCCCACCTATCTTGCCTTCCTATTGGGCAACAGTGCTTTATTTATCAACCAATAAGAGAAATATATACATAGAAGGACCTCCCCAATCAAAATACTGCTCTTTACATTTCAAACCAGCCAACACCATTCTTCAAGCTATAACAATAATCAAACATTCTTCATAAATTTGAGTTATTCATCCAAATGAATTATATTATTAAATATAAACTCAAAGTCAGAACTGTGACAAAAACAGTATGAAGAAATTCTCAAAGTTAGTATTTCATAGTTATTAGAACAAATAAAGCCACTGTAAAAAAAAAAAGTGCCTCCAAAGTCCTGAGAGTTCAATAAACCAATAATGAAGAAGTGATAAGTAGAGTCAGCATTGAAAACTACTATACACTTGGTGGCTATCAATGGAAGGCAGAAGTCATAGTACTTTTTGTGGACCCATTAACTGAGCATAAAGATGCAATGATAGTGATGCTTCTTCTCATAATTAAGGGGTATATCAACAAAAATCTTCCAATAAAGCAAACTTCTAAATAGAAAGAAAACCTTAGAATATGTAAATTTCATGACAAAGAGCCGATAGAATGGGAATGATGGGTGAGTGTAAATGACAGATGATGTGAGACAGAGACAAAGAAGGAGTTATGGCTATAGATACATCTAATATTTTCCAGTGAGATAAAAATGAGACCCAAAAGGATGTCAGGAAATGTTAGAAATAGTAGGTTCCTGTATGGCTTTCTTCTTCTTCTTCTTCTTCTTCTTCTTCTTCTTCTTCTTCTTCTTCTTCTTCTTCTTCTTCTTCTTCTTCTTCCTCTTCCTCTTCCTCTTCCTCTTCCTCTTCCTCTTCTTCTTCTTCTTCTTCTTCTTCTTCTTCTTCTTCTTCTTCTTCTCTTCTTCTTCCTCCTCCTCCTCCTCTCTCCTTCTCTTCTTCTTCTTTCTTTGTGCGGTGAATGAGGTTATAAATCTATTTTGCCCCTAGTTTGAACTCCTCTAACCTTCCTCCATCAGATTATCAAATTCACCTTTTGATACTGAGTTAGAAAAATCACTTTTGCATCCCTCCCTGCCAAAAAAAACCCTCAGCATGTTGTAATTCTCTGTGGCTGTGATTATGAAATCTGGCTTTGCTTTTAAAATTTTTCTTATTGAAAATAGATATTTTTCATATGATATATTGTGATGACAGTTTCCTTCCACCAATTCCTCCCAGATCCTCCCCACGTCCCAAGCCAGACAAATCCATACTCTTTCTGTCTCTCATTCGAAAACATATAGCAATCTAAAACAATAAAATTAAAACATAAAAAATAAGGGTTGATTTTTAATCCTGTTGACCGTTCCTGCAATAGGAGCCAGACATGATTAGTCATTGAATCCATGTCTCATATTGACCCAGTTAGAAAAATTTAATTTAATATAAATTTTATTTGTTGTTAGGAAAGTTGTTTTACAACCTTACATTTTTTCCTTTTTTGTTCTTTTTGAAACAACATTGTTATTGCATTGTTGTGTGACTTAATATGTTTATTGTATTGCTATATATAAAATAAAGTATTGTTTTAAAAATAAAGGTAAATTCCATATATAATATATTTTGGTGCTTTGAAAATGGGTGTCCAAAGGTTTTATACAGCAAGTTAATTTGGGGAAGCTCATTTTATGAGCAAAAACAAAACATATTAATGCATTTTTAGAAACCATCATAATTAGGTTTAGTTATACAAGGTCCTTAAGAATAAAATATACTTTTCAGCCTAGGTTCATTTTAGTTATTATTCTGCTAAATATTTGTTGAAAAATGATCTGGAGCATTTACAAACTATATGAGCCATTAGCAATTATGACCAAAGGTATTAACAGAAAGTTATTTAAGTCACTTCCTAAGCGTATTCCTCCCTAAACCAGGCATTAATCATCTGTTATATCTTCTATAAACATGGAAGCAATTCAGTGAAAATTGCCATGTTTATAGAACACATTATCACTAGCAATTACAGTATTAGAGAATAAATAGTGATTTAAGTTTGTTGAATAAAACCTCACTACATCTTACAATACCTTCTTTCAGTTACAAAACAATGCTAAGGCAAGAAATAAGTTAAAGGGATGTGCTACAATAATCTTGAAATTGGAAAGAAAAAGCCAGTACTTCAACAGGAAATGGTAGCTCCCTTTGTAAACAGTAAAATGAATACATGCAGATATGCTTAAGCAAGATATCAAGAACAGTGTGTAGAGTGAGAGTCTGCTCTGAGGATCTTGCAGCCTTTGATTGCCAAGGAAATGGCATAGTATAGCTGTAGCATTGATATTACATATATCCTCAAGCTTTGGAATTGGGTGAGATGTCTCTGAACAAAGACAGGGCTTAAGAAAGCCTCACAGCTTAAGTTGGATTTCCAGTGGCTTAGTTAGGGGTTCTGTGGCTGCTACAAAACACCATGACAATAAATTAAGTTGGAGAGGAAAGTATTGATTCAGCTTATATGTTCACATTGCTACTCACCACTGAAGGAAATTGGACAGGAACTCAAACAGGGCAGGATCCTGGAGGGAGAAACATGTAGAGTTCACGGAGGGGTGTTTCTTATTGGCTTACTTCCCCTCCCTTGCTCAACCCATTTTATAGAACCCAGGAATACCAGGCTAGGGGTGGCACCACCCACCATAGTCCCACCCCCATTAATCACTAATTGAGAAAACGGCTGAATCTCGTGGAGGCATTTCTTCAACTGAGTCTCCTTCCTCTCTAATTGTTCTAGCTTGTGTAAAGGTGATGCACAAAACCAGCCAGAACTCCCAGGATCTACATGTTGGAAGGAGAGAACCAGCTCTAGCAAGTTGTGTCCTGATGTCTACAGTGTGCCATGTTGTAGGGGAAGCTGCAGTCACGCCTTCTTAGGGGCTGGCTACAGGCGTGCCTGACCAGGCTTGTGAGGGCGTGATCAGAGTGACGTAGTGTGACTGCGTTTGCGGTTTCGGTTTCTTTTTGGTACTTGCGGTACAGGCTGCTGACCCACCGGCTGGCTAGGTCGCTCTGTAAGTAAGGCTTTTCCCTATTAAATACCCTTATATTTCTACCTGACTCCCTATTGGTGATTTCCCACTATACCATGTCCCATGGCCATAGCTTTTAACCACACCCCCCCAAAAATAAACAAACCAATAAATATCTGGTGTGCAAAATGATGTGCCTATAAGAAAATTAAAGGTTTTGGAATTATTTAAAATATATTCACAAAGTTTGTGGACCAGTTTCAAGTCAATTTTAATATTTTTGAATCATCTTTCCATGTGCTTAGCATACAAAGAAATAATTGATTGCCATCTAAGAGAAATAACATAAAATATCCAAGGCTTTTGTTTAGTTATAACTGATAAACAAATGTTATTGCTGTGCTCCACTGTGTAAAAATAAAATGTAAATTCTGCATGCATTGATTTAGTAAAATACAAGTTAAATTGGAAGATAAGCAATGTGTCAGCAGGGTGCAATTGGTCTGAAGAGTGCTACAAATAGGGTGGAGGTAAACTCTACTGAATGGTAGAAAGTGGGAGCCTGAAATTCACACATAGTTTTGAGCTGCTGATTGATTGCTATATCTGGAAAACTGCACCCAATGTTTCACATATAAGATATTATATCTTTCAACTTCAGATATCATTGCAAAGAATGACAAAATTCATCCTTTTGTTCTTGGTTTAATACATATATTTTATGGTTTAAAGGATCAGTGGTGGGGGGCATTAAAATGGAAGAAAGAGAAACTTTTTACAAGAATTGCCAGGGTAGTTTTCCCATTAAATGGCTACTTCATGCAGACATCTCTGTATTGGGATTTTGTTTATTAGTTTTCCTGAGGGCTATAGGTTTTTAAAGGCTCATTCTTCCTCTCTCCCAGAAGCCTATGGAGACCCTTAGATAAAAGAAACAAAAGCTTCAGACCACATCATCACAATTTAATACCTGTAAATATTAGAAATGTTCCCTGTTTGCAACATAACAAAGCTTGGGCAGATACACAGCATTTTGGAATGAGTTAACATACTTCATAAGAGTGGAGGGATGTAGAAATTCATTCTTCATATTCTCTAATGGCTGATCATAGATAGATACCAGCTCATCCAGGGAAATTGTTTCATTAGTTCAATGATATACTTAGCTACAAGTGTTTGATTGTTTTAACATTTAAAAAGGGTCCATTGAGTGTCTACTTTCTTAAAGAGCCCAGAAGGGAAATATAATACAATGGTTAATTGTAGAGTCTCTTACTCTTCATGGAGTTTGATGTCTATGTAGGCAACACATGTGTATAACTTAATGATTTGGGGGATGTCTCTGTGAGTTAAAACACCTGCAGTGGAAGAAAAAACTGAACTCTTGACACTGATATAAAAGTCAGATGGCCAAATATTTCTCTACCTCCATGTATGGGAATAGATAGTGGAAAAACCAGTCTTCCCCAAATCATGAGACTGACATTCAGTGAGTGATCTTATCTCAAAACAATAAGGTACTGGGAAATAGAGACAGAAATCAGCGTCTTCCTATGACTTATGAAAGTATAGGCTGCAAATAATCATCCACATGTATACTTGTGTTTCACACACACACACACACACACACACACACACACACACACACACACACACTGTAATTGAACAGTATAAACTGCAAAACTGTAAGATGGCCTGATAATATCTAAAGCAGATCACCAACTTTTATTATATCACCTATTCAGAAACTACTCCTCCCAACCCTGTCTCGAAAAACAAACAAAAAAAATGAAAAAAAAGAAACTACTCTTCCTATGGTGTACCATGTGCCATAAATACATTTCATAGAGATATAATACCCATTTTATGTTATGGTAAGTAGAAAAAATGTGAAAAGACAAAGGACAGAAATGTAAATCAGGTGTGACCTGAAACTCCCTAAAAAGCCATGTTTAACCTGAGAATTATGTGGATCGATGAACTGAGTACAGCTTTACTATCTTAGAGTTATAATGTTGCATATTAAAAATCAGTATTATTTAGCATTATTTTAACCCTCTAGTAGCCATTTATTAAACATCTCTGTGCCTCCTTGGGAGAACACTAACTTAACCGACTGTTAGCTGTAATCAACCCAAAAGACAATAAAATCACTAGACAGCATATGGAACATATAGCAGAGATTAGCCTACTTTATTTTAATCTACCTACTCGATGCCTAATCAATGAATTTAGTGAAGGCATTGATTTGTGAATACCTTTGGTACATTGTAAAAGTTCATGTAACAATATCTACAGTAGAATGTTTAATCTAAATCCTCATTTCTAGTCGATGGTCACAAATATTTTACAAATACTTCTTTTATTTTTGATATCATAATTACACCATTGTCTTTTGCTCTTCCCTGAATATATGCTATGACATTTATACCTCGTTGCTCTGCTTCAAATTCATCACCTCTTTTTCATTGCTGTTACATGCTTATATAAGTATGCACATATATATTCCTAAATACAACAGACTCAGTCCACATAATCTTACTTGGATGTATGTTTTCTGGGATATTTGTTTGGATAAACAACTGGTGTACTCTTCCCTGGGGAAGACGTCTCATTCTCAGTTTAATTGCCTGTAGCTCTTTCTGTACAGTTGAGGTCATCTGTATTTTTCCATTTGCATTAGTATGTCTATTGTGACTTCCTTTGTTTGAGTTTTGTTTAGCCAGTCAAGTTGTTGAAACTTTGTGGTGTACCATCTGATATTACTGGGAGATAATATCTAATAGCAAACCTCTCTATTTTGCTCTTACAACTTTTCCAACTCCCCTTCTGCAGTGTTCTCAAATACCTTGTTTTGTAGATGTATCCATTGGAACTCAGCTCCACAACTTTGAATTTCAATTGGTTGTGGTTCACAAAATGGTCTCCATCCATGGCAGAGAGAAGAATGGGGATTGCATATTTAGACTGTAGTTAGAGATTATACTGGTTGAGTAAAATGATGATTGTAGGTTCTCCTCTAAGATCTATGACTTCATTAGCCTTGGGTGTTGTCTAGATTTCTAGTAACAGACATGATTTCTCTTGTAGGAACCAAATGGGCACTTACCTGGGGCTTCCACAGTACTTGAAAGTACTATACACAGGATTGGAGAAGAAAAATAATCACCAGTCCTACCAAGAAGTGAATTTTGAAACTTGCAATAAAAACTGTCTTTGCAAGACACATGTCCTTGTTAGATATTTGCCTACTTGGCACAAACCTAGACATATCTGGGAAAAGATAATCCTAATTGAGAATATACCTCCATAAGTTTGGCCTATAGGCAAGTCTGTGGGACATTGTTGCTATTAATGTTTAATGGAGAAGAACCCTGCCATCTGGGCAAAATGCCACCCATGTATAGGTAGGTGGTTATGATGTATATAAGAATGCAAACTGATTAAGCCAGAGGGAGCAAGTCAGTAAGAATCTTTCATCACAATTTCTGCTTAAGTTCTTGTTTCCAGGTTTCTGCCTCAATTTCCTGCTTCTACTTCCTTCAGAGGTCAGCTGTAGTGAGGAAGTTTAAGTTAAATAAACACCTTCCTTGAATTGTTTTGGTAATTGTCTTTATCACAACATTAGAAACTTTAACCAAGACAGCATGTTCAGTTGTGCAATAGTAGCACAGATATCATACTGTCACAGACATCAAAAGGGTGACCAACTACTTTTGTGGGAGGGAATAGATCATATTCCACAACCTGAAACTCACACCTGATACAAATTTATATAAATATTTATTTAAATTAAAAACAATCTTATTTTATGTAAAAATCTAAGTTCTCTCTCCCTACCATCATCCTTCAATGCGCCCCTCCATGCCCTGTGCCGACCCATCCACTCCCCAGGGAGGGTGAGGCCTCACATAGGGAATCATCAAAATCTGTCACATCATTTGGGGCAGAGCCTAGGCCTTCCCAGGTATATCTAGATTGGGAATGGGCTCTCAAAGTCCATTTGTGCACTGGGTATATAAATACTGGGTTTATTGCCAGAGGCCCCATAGACTGCCCAGGCTTCCCAACTGACAGCCACATTCAAGGGGCCTGGTTCAGTCCTATGCTGGTTGCCAGCTGTCAGACTGGGGTCTGTGAGCTCCTGCTTGCTCGGGTCAGCTGTTTCTGTGTGTTTCCCCAGCATGGACTTGACCCCTTTGTTCATCAGTCCTCCTTCTCTACAACTGGATTCCAGGAGTTCAGCTTAGTGCTCAGCCATAGATCTCTGCTTCTGCTTCTATCAGTTATGGGGTGAAGACTCTAAAATGACATTTAAGGGATTCATCAATCTCATTATTGGGGAAGGGAATTTAAGGTAGCTGCTCCACTATTGCTTAGATTCTTGGGGTCATCCTTGTATATCTCTGGACGTTTCCCTAGTGTCAGGTTTCTCTTTAAACCTATAATGTCTCCCTCTATTAAGGTAACTTTTTTCTTGGTCTTCTTTATTCTTCCAACAACTCAATCTTCCTGATATTTCTTGTTCTGCCCCCTTTCCTTCTCCTCTCCTCTTTACCCTACCCCTTCCCTCTCCCTCATGCTCCCAAATTGCTCAGGATATCATGTCCCTTTCCCTTTCTCCAGGGGACCATGTAAGCCTCTCTTAGGGTCCTCCTTGTTTCCTAGCTTCTCTGGGGTTATGAACTACAGACTGGCAATCCTGTGCTATATGTCTAATATACACTTATGAGTGAGTACATATCTTGATTGTCTTTCTGTGTCTGGGTTACCTCACTCAGGATAGTTTCTTCTAGTTCCATCAATTTGCCTGTGAAATTCAAGATTTCATTTTTCCCTGCTGAGTAGTATTTCATTGTGTAAATGCACCACCTTTACTTTATCTTTTCTTCACTTGAGGGGCATCTAGGTTTCTTCCAGCTTCTGGCTATTACAAATAATGTTGCTATGAACATAGTTGAACAGATGTCCTTATGGAATGAATGTGAATCACTTGAGTATATGCCTAAGAGTAGAATTGCTGGATCTTGAGGTAGACTGATTCCCATTTTCCTGAAACACTGCCATACTGATTTCCAAAATGGCTGTACAAATTTGTACTCCCCCCAACAATGGAGGAGTCTTCCCCTTCTCCAATTGTCTCCAGCATAAACACTTGCAGGTGTTTTTTTTTTTTTTTATTTTAGCCATTCTGACAGTTGTAAGATGGTATCTCAGAATTGTTTTGATTTGCATTTCCTTGGTTGCTACCCTTATCAGAGGAGCTTTGATTTGCAATGGACAGTAATTAATACAGAGCAACACAACTGGCAAAGGTAAAGAGAACATGAGACCACCAAATGTGCACTCCTATATTCATATCTCTTTGCAATGCTCAGAGATAATTTGGATGAGTGTGCAAGGAGTATGAGAGACAGAGGTAGTTGATGAATACAAGAAACAGTGTCTCGATGTTTATATCATATGAAATCACAATAGTTGTGACAGGATGCAGAAGACATTTGCAATTTCAAGCCAGATGAAATCCTAATGTAAAGATGTGAGTTGGGCATGAAATCTCATCCTTACCCAAGGAGCTTCTGGCAATTGATAGTTGCTGGGATTCAGAGAGTCAGTTTTCTCTGAAAATGTAGCCTTGGTCAGTTAAACATTCTTTAGTGGAAGAGAACACATCTGGCAATATTTGTGTAGCACAAACTGGGTGTGATGGGTTAAAAAAAGATAGAATGTTGGTTGAGTCACAATGATGTTAGGTCTGGAAGAAGCTGGGGAAGGGGTTGAATATTATTGAATATACTGCATACAATTATGAAAATATACATTGAAAATAAGACTACAGATCTTGTCAAAGAGGTGGCAAGATTGAGAACACAGAAAACTTGTATAACATTAATGAAATGATGAGAACACTATTAAGGATATATGGAAAGATGCTTGCAGAGATGCAGCCTTGGGGAATATATGCATAGCATAAACCAGAAGGACAAATGGCCTATTAGTAAAAATAACCAATATGACAAGCTTTCCTGAGCTTGATTACCTTTACTTACAAGTCACATTTCTGAAATTCATTTTAGAATAAACAAAATAAATATCTCAATGAGCAATATATAATGAAAATTTCCTTATAAAGTAAAATAAAATAGAAAACGCATAAGTAGTAAGGCATTTTAATGAAAGTATATCTTGCACTCAATGAGACTGCAACCTTTGTTGGCCCTCATAATAAAATTTGAAGTCACGTAAGACTTAAGACTGCCACCTGCTCTGTACTAAGCCTATTTGTTTCACTATCCTTTCAAAGAACCATGCAACAATTAACCTTACCTGCTTTAGATTTCCCACATAATCAGTTTTTATAACCCAAGATTACAAATAGCGGTGATCTTCAGTTATGTATTCTCCTCCCATGACCCTGACTCAGAGAAGAATGCACATGTTCAAACATCATGAGTGTGCATGTCTGTGCATGGATATGTGTGTGTGTGGGTGCAAGCTTCTGTGCATGCACACACTTGTGCTTGCATGGATGCATGCATATGCACAGAGGTCAGACAGGAACATTTAGAAGTCAATTATTGCGTTCCTCCATGTACATTGGGCAGATTGAACTCAATTCATCAGGCTTGGCACCAAGCACCTTGACCTGCTGAACTATGAGCTAACTGCACATAAATTATTTTAATGAAAAGTTAATTATTGCAGCTTGAGGGATTCAAAGCTTTAATTTGAAAATTTTAAAAAATACATCATTTTTATCCTGTTTTAAATAGAATTAATTTATGTTACCCTCAGAGTCTGCTGTCTGTGTAGTCATGGATAAGATAAATGCCAAGATAAGAACCGCCAACTTTATAACTCCAGGTAAATATGTTGCTGTGTCCTGAAAACACCTCTTTTGTAAGATTGCTGTTATTCTGTGTCCTTCTACTGGTGCAAGGAATCTAGTCTGTGACCAATTCATTCTAGTTTCTGTTATAGGAAGTTTCCATTACAGATTTCTCCCATAAAGTCCTTACAAGCTCCATGGTGTTTACATTGTCCCTTAACATCTCCCTCCCTTATTGCTTCTTGACATCCTTCCTCCCTCACAGTTTTTTGTTCTGGGACCCTACTCTGTGATGCTGTCTTTGCATTTTGCTTTTTTGTTTGTTTGAATCCTCCTTCTTGGTACTTGCTTCCCACTGTTTCTTCCTCTGTCTATTGGTCATTATCTGTACAACCTTTTGAAGTTTCTTGAAGCAGTAAGGTACTTTTCTGGATCCATTTTATCAAATTCCCATTTAACTTCTTCAATCATATGCTCCTCTGCTGCCCTGTTGAGTGAACATTATTTTTTTTCTGAATGATACTTTTACAAATTGAGTATGGCCGAGGCATCTATGTTCATGTAGGTAAAAAAAAAAATAACAGAAATATTTAAAAGAAGATAGCAGGTGTTAGAATTAGAAACATTAAAACAGGAAAGAATATGGAATTTTAAATGAAACAATTGGGAGAAAGAAAAGCAACTGTGGTTGAAGCTTGTGCTCATAAAGACTCACTAGGAGATGAGAATTGAGAAATAAGAAAGAAACAGTCTATGCAGACTTCTCATATACCAGTCAAATGTTCTGTAAGGACGTTCATTTTATTCATTTTATTTTTTATTTAAATAAGAAACAATCTTCTTTTACATCAATCTCAGTTCCCTCTCACTTCCCTCCTCCACTGCCCCCCACTCCCTCTCCCGTCCCAACCCCTTTTCTGCTCCTTAGGGAGGGTGAGGTCTTCCATGGGGGATCTTCAAAGTCTATCATATCATTTGGAGCAGGGCCTAGACCCTCCCCAGTGTGTCTGGGCTGGCAGAGTATCCCTCTATGTGGAGAGGGTTGCCCAAGTCCATTTCTGTGGTAGGGGTAAATACTGATTTACTAGCAGTGGCCCCATAGATTAATCAGAACTCCAAACTGACATGCTCATTCAGGGTGTCTGAAACAATCCTGTGCTGCTTTCCCAGCTGTCAGTCTGGGGTCCATGAACAACCCCTTGTTCAGGTCAGCTGTTTCTGTGGGTTTCTCCAGCCTGGTCTTGACTCCTTTGCTCATCACTTGTCCCTCTCTGCAACTGGATTCCAGAGTTCAGCTTAGTGTTTCGGTGTGGGTTTCTGTTTCTTCTTCCATCAGCTACTGGATGAAGGCTCTAGGATGGCCTATAAGGTAGTCATCAATTTCATTATCAGAGTAAGGCATTCTTCTATCATAAGAAGTACATTTTGCACAGTGTTCCTTGGCAATAATTGTTATAAAATGTGTACTCTGTCCATCCCTATAGTGTGAACACTTCCGTCTCTAATGGTTTCTTGTATGGAAGAAATGAACCACGTATGATAGACTCAAAGATCTTCCCACTGTAAATCAAGCAAAATAAATAGCCTATTTGTACTAAAATGAAAATGTTTGTATATGTTTGTACTGATATTAGGGATGCCTTTTGTCTTTTCCACCTTTTCTGCATTTATGATATCTTATTCATCTAAAAATGTCATGTTCCATCTTTTACTTTTATAATTTAAATGGTTTTCTCGAACCATGATATTAAATTTTCACGAATAGCATAAATTCTACATTTCTGCATAACTTGTCAGAGGAGAAGAGGAAGAGTAATGAGACAAAGGAAGATTCAAAAACAACTAATAATCTGAGAAACTTGGAAAATTCTTCTCACGACAATGATGGCAGTTCAATAACATGGTAAGATTTTTCGAGGTTCATGAGTAGTTTTGGAGGCTGTTTGTTAAAATGTGGGATGCTGGGCTGACCCACCCCAAGAATTCTGGATTTAGTAAGCTTTGGTTGGTGACCAAAATTGTCATGAATTTATTAAATCTCCTTGTGATGCTCCAGCTAATGAGCCACCTGGGAAGGCCTTGACTTAGAGCACCACTGTGTTCACAGAATCAGTTCTCACATTTGCTGCTTCAAATCTCCTTGCTGCTTGATGTGAAACTGATACCCTCCACTCTTTACCTGGCCCCCACATCACCTCTCTTAGGAGCTCTCTAGTGATTACTGTGCACTTTCCACATTGGTTAGCCCTTTTCCATTTTGTATGATACCATAATTTTATTGAAACTTTTATTTTTATTATTTTGGATATTTAAAGTATTGATTGTCATATTATTTGAAAGTATAAAATTAAAATCTGGGTCATAAAATGAATTTCCTATTATTGTATAATTTTATTATTTAAAACAATTTTTAATGTTAAACATATCTTGACAAAAATCTTCCTTCAATTCCTATATACATTATTAGAAAGTTGGGTTATTTTGCTTAAATTCTTACTATTGACCATACATGTCAGAATTGTGTCTTTTCTTTGTATATGTTAAATAGCTTATTGCAATGGTCTGTCTTGAATTTCCTGAGTTAGCATCACCTCCAGAAAACACTTCTGAGTGTGTGAGAGTGATTCTACATGGGATTAACTGCAATGGGAAGACCTACTCTGTATGTGGACAGTACTGTTGCATGCATTGAGGTGCAGAACTAAGTATAATGGAGAGAAAAATAACAGCAACATCATTCATTTCTCTCTGATTTTGATGCAGTGTTAGTTAGTATCCACTGCTGCCCTATTCATATTTTCCTTGCCATCATGTGTTATAATTGTTTCAAACCAAGAGACAAAGTTAAACATTGCCTCATTGTAACTTTTCTCAGTATTTTGTTACAGCAATTGGAAAGAGAACATGCCTGCAATCACTTTTGTTGAATTGCAAATTTTAGAAGTAATTTAAAAAATATCTTTACCTTTATATGTGATTTCTTTAATAATGTTTTGTGTTTGATTTGCACTAAAAGATCTATCTATCTATCTATCTATCTATCTATCTATCTATCTATCTATCTATCTATCTAATGATATAAATTTTGTGATTATAATTTATTTAAATATGTGCATTGGTACATCAAGTGCATGTAAGCATGCTCATGAACATGTGTGTATGTGTGTATGTATGGGTGCAGGTGTGTGCCTGTGTGTGCATGTGCATGTATGTACATTCATGTCAGAGAATAGCTTATGGGAATCAGTTCTCCTCTTCCACCAAGTGTGTGCCTGGATCAAATTCAAGTTGTCATGCTTGATGGCAAGCAGCAGTAATTGGTAATCCATATCACCAGTGCTATGTTTTATTTTATTTATCTTTGTATTTGAATCCAAAATAGTAATTGTGAAAAAAATACACCCATGCACAGAGTTTGGTGATGTACTGAATGCTATATTTTTGGGAGACTGTAGAAAAGAAACCATTACAGAAGCATCTTCTACACCAAAAAGTCATCTGCAGAGTTGAAAATGTGCCAATATGATGCAGTCTGTACCTTTTCTGTTCACAGTACTCATGTCTTCCAATTCACCATACCCTCTGTGAAAAGCAGCTAGAGTTAACGTGCATTTCTGCAGATTGGCTCAATCATGACTGGATATCATTCTATCCACTAATAAGCCATTCCCTGCTGTGAAGTCAAACTGTAAAGTGTAATCACATCAGAAACATGTTCTGTTATAGTGAAAATGCTGAAATAAACAGAACCTTAAAAAAACAACAGGAACATTATAGATGCTGTAGAGAGCATTTTTGTATATGTTTTTAATGTAAAATATTTCCTGGTAAAGCATCATGTTATTTATCAAATACATAAGAGACAACAGAAGACAACTCTGAAGAGAGGTGTGTATGAACCTCAGGGCTTGGATTTAATCGTAGATAGCTTGAGTTGGACTCATGACGGTTTTAGTCAAAACATCAGTCTTTGATATGACAATGATTGCATGGAGAAATGTATTTATGGAAACCTGGTTTTGAAATTGCATTTATGGTGTGTGTGTGTGTGTGTGTGTGTGTGTGTGTGTGTGTGTGTGTGTGTGTGTTTGTGTGTAGGTTTGTAAACCATAGTGCAAATGTGAAGGTCAGTGGATAACTTGAAGGAGTCTGTCTTCTCCTGACAACTTGAGGGTTTCAAGGACTGGACTCAGATCCTCAGGTTTGGGGTGCCTTTACATACTGAGCCATCTCATGAAACTTGATTTTTTTCTTGTAAAATGAAGTTAATAAAACTTTAAAGTTGTTTAACTATTGAAGAACTAAAGGGAATTTTCACTGGGTACTTGGTAAGATAGAAAAGAAATCTTTGTAACAACAGGGTCACAATTACAACATGAGAACAAAGAAACTGAGATCCATGTCATCACCTGAACAAATCCAAGTGTTTTTAACTGAACAGTAAGAGCCATTTTAAAAGTGAGACAGCTCAGGAAGTAAAGCTTACCACCAAACTCAACAAGCTGGGTTTGATCTCTGGGACTCACATTGTGGAAGTAGAAAACAAACACATGGAAGTTGTCCTCTGACCTCTGCACTCCACTGCATGTTACACACACACACACACACACACACACACACTAGGATGACATAAGACAGCATAGATATTAGTCAAGTGATTACTCTAGCAGTGTTTGCTAATCAGTGCACACCAAGGTCAATTTATTCCTCCCAGAAGTATTGGGAGACAGAAAGCATTTCCATAAATATTTTTGAAGGGGATTGCTCAAGGCATTATAGAAAAATGTCCCTAAATATAGTATTAGCATCTCCTAGGAGCAGAATTTTCTAGAAGGAATGCAGTAGAAGAGGTAACTCAAAAGCCTATAGTCTGAAAGTAGTTTCTTTAAATTTATGTAACCTTACTTTTAATAGTAAAATTTTAAAACTATTTTCAACACATTTTAATGTTTTTTTATCAAAATTTACTTTAAATTCTTCAATAATTTGGGACTTCCCTTATCATAAGGCTCTAGATGACATAATTCTGTTAGAAAAATGTTGGTAAATATGTTTTAAAGTGGAAAAAATAATGAATAGAATTTACTTCTATTGTTAAGATTAAAATTTGTATTTAGAATAACCTTGAGTTTATTGAACACCAAATCTAAAAACTGAAAGCTATGGCTGGGCATTGGTGGCGCACGCCTTTATTCCCAGCACTCGGTAGGCAGAGGCAGGCGGATCTCTGTGAGTTCGAGGCCAGCCTGGTCTCCAGAGCGAGTGTAGGATAGGCTCCAAAGCTGCACATAGAAACCCTGTCTTGAAAAACCAAAACCAAAACCAAAACAAAACAACAACAACAAAAAAGTTGATAGCAATGAAAAGTATATAATAATGATAAGAATGGCCTACATATTTAATATTGTTTTAGATTTGCTTTTGTTATTTTAGTGCATGTTTGTGAATATGTGCACATGAGTGCAGGTGTCTTCAGAAGCCAGAGAAATTAGAATCCCTTGAGTTGAAGTCACAAGTGGTTTTGAGCCACTATCTGTTAGTGCTGAGAACAAAACCCAAATCCTCTGCAAGAGCAGTTTGTGCATTAACCATTGTATCAACTCTCAATTACCATCTTTAATAATGGAAAACAAGAAGCATGTGGTATGACCAAGTACATGGTTATAAATATTGGACTGTTTTCTCTATTTCTTTTAAATATCAATAAGCTGATATAATTTTTAAAAACCATTTGCATCTATGTTTAGAATTCTATTTTTGTTACAATCAAGCAAGTATTGTTTAAATTAATTTGAATTGCTGTATTCAGAATCTTCAAATATTTTGTTGGTCTATTCTGAAATGCTTAAACCTAAAATACATTTTTTAAATGAGGAAATTAATGATGATGAGTAGAAACCTAGAATAAGACCCCACTGCTCAAGATTTTGTGATAAAAAACGAGTTTTAATATTTTCTCTCTCTGGCTGGGTGTTGGTGGCACACGCCTTTAATCCCAGCACTTGGGAGGCAGAGGCAGGCGGGTCTCTGTGAGTTTGAGGCCAGCCTGGTCTCCAGAGCGAGTGATAGGATAGGCTCCAAAGCTACACAGAGAAACCCTGTCTCGAAAAACCAAAACAAAAAAACAAAAAAAAAATTCCCTCTCCCTATGTTTTGTTTCATACAAGGACTAAAATCAAGCAAGCCTATGATAACCAAATAAACAAAAATAAAGAAATGTTATTTAAATCTGTGTAGCCCAAAGGAAAAATAAGAGGGAAACATTTTACTAGCATCACAGCTGTTTTCTTCCAGAACCCTGGGATAAGATGCCTATCAGAAGAAAGTCATTCTGTGCCTTGAGCATGGTCCAATTCATCTAGCTGTAGTGTTTCCCAGCTTCTTGTGAATAAGACTGAATTGGAGATACCAGAGGTCATTGGATAAATGACAATAATGGCTCCACAGTAATATCGATAATGAGGCATATAATGAACTGGACTTCATTTTGGAGATCCTCGGTGACCAAAAAGAGAATTGCAAATGAAGTGGAAATTTAGCGAAGATTAGTCAGGGGTAAAGAGACAAGCCTATTTCGAAAGGTAAAAACTCAGGTTGCTTGCAATTAGGTGTAATGAGATTCTACTGTTAAGTGAAAATCCATTCAATGACAGAAATAATTTAAATAATGAGAAAATCTATGAGATGAGACAGCGATACCCATACATCCAGAATAGATGCTGCAACCTGACTGCCTTCTCTGAAAACCACAGTGAATCTATTTCACCACAGTCTATTTTGATCAATTCCACCAATGTAACAGGGTGAAAAACGGCAATGTTGTATTGAATTCTGAAGTTATTATTGGTATTATCACTTTAAAATCTATTTATATTTCCTTGAATGTAATACTCTGACTGTGGCATGTTTGTACATTCAAGCTTACTTTGTACGTTTTTAGTGACTCATGCAATATCCCAAGCTTATTTATCATTTTCATCTTTCTTTCGGTTAATTTTAGACTTGATGAGAGATGCCCAGGTGGCTAGAAAACATTATGACTGGTTTACATCTGGAGGAAATAAGAAGGTGAGTGGATAGATTAGGTAATTACTATTTCACACATTAATGTGAGTGATCACAGCCCATCTGTAGAGTGAGCAATAGAACAAAGATCCAGTTGTCAGAATATCCTTGTTCTTCTGCTCTTAGGCAATGTTTCAGAATTATTTCAGAATTATTGTTTCAGAATTTGGAATAGCAGTACCATCCCTCCTCCTCAGCCTGGTTTCTCAGACCCGCATCCTGAAGCATGGGGTAAATAACTTCATAACAATCGCTTCTCCTGGTTCTCCAGCATTCAGACAGAAGATGGAAAGAATGCTCCAGCCTCCAGGAACACACAAACCAATATTTACTTTTTTGGTTTTGTTTCTCCAGAGAATCCTGGCTAGCAATCTACCATCTATGTTTAAGCAATGAATTTCTCATGCATCTATCATCTATCACATATCTAAATAAAAATAAACAAAGTAATATATGCAGTGCTTCACATATACATTTATCTTTATTATGAAATGGTCATTTCCACAGTCTAAGACATTCTAGCAACATGCTTTCCCACTGAGGGTGCTGTTGTCCTGGTGTTAATAGCTACCCACTTCAAGTTGTAGCCCGTTTTGATCTTCTCTTTTCTCATGGTAAAGTGGATTGTCAGTGCAGCCCTCATTTCTTCTCTTCTCTAGTTTATTCAGGTTACACAATAAGGAGCTGGAGTTAGAACATTAGGGTAGACTAATGATGCTTAATGAAATATGTGATGAGAAATGACCCCCTGGCTTATCTAAGCCAGCTCAGTGTTTACAACTGAAGATCAGATGAAATGGCTTATTTATATAGCCTCTTAGAAATCATGGAAATATATGGTAGGAGAAAGAGAAGAATTCCATCTTGCTAAATTTTATGGTACATTTAATTTATGTTTAATTTATGTAAGTTTATGGTACATTTTTTAAATTGTTCATATAAGTACTCTTAATTGTTATGATAATAACAATTTATCCTTTCACAAGTTCCAGTGAAATATTTTCCCTACTTAATATTTTCCAACATCTTTATTGGATTCCACACTCCAAAGTTTTTTTGTGATTATTTAATGTCGCATATTGTAAAATTGGAAAAAATATTAAGAGATTAATGTGACTATTCTTGGCTCACAGCTTACAAACTGTAACTTTAGGGAAAATTAAATACTTGTATACAATTTCCTTGCATATATAGAAAAAGAATAATCCAATATAGTGCTAATAACTTATTTTAAAACTACTTAGATTAACCATCTAGTAACCAAGGAATGTTTACCCCCTCCCTCGATAAACACTACACTATTTAAGCCAATTTTAGCCAAAGTCCCTTGCAAATTCGATGTTTGGCAAATATTATAGTTTTGCAGATTATTTCTCATTTAACCTACTTTATCTTTTCAGAACTTGAATCTAGGCAAAGTCATAAATTGTGCTTAATTTTGAATGATGGACGTAATATGTACATTTCTATCAATCCATTTAATTTCAACAGGAAACTTTAACCACAGTATATAAACCATGCAATAGGTATAAAAATATGCCTTTGGTAGTAGCTGTCCTCTGCCTTCTATGTAAGTGCTCTTCAGTCACTCAGTCCTCAAGTAGAGACGAACAATAATTGTATTTACCTAAAAATAAAATGTACATAACTCTTTGCTATGTCTTTACTCTGGAGTTTGATAGTTCATTATCATTTTATATAATCAATAAGTAGCAATTACTTCACTTAAATAAAAGTTGATTGTATATATCTGTGAGTATTCCCTTATTAATCTGTGAGCTTTTTTAAATTTTAGCATGGATGTGGGAAAGAGACTTGCAAGAAAAAAAATAAGGATCAAGGTAATCAGAATGCATTATATCTATATTTCATTATATGTAAAATTATCAAAGAACAAATTCAAAGAACGCTAGATTTTTAAAATATGGTCTCACCGTGTAGCCTCAACTGGATGGCCAACTCGGGTTGTAAACCAAACTAGCCTCATTTCTTAGAGATCTGCCTGTTTCTGTCTTCCAAGTTCTTGAATTAAAGGCATGAGCCACCACAACTGGAGCAATAAGAGCTATTTTTAAAGCTTGTTTTTTTATAAGGTATACAATTTAAAAATTATGATAAACATATAAAAGTGAAGTAATTGCTTCTTTTATAAGTGGTATCTACTAATGCATTATTTTACTCTGGGAGGTTTGGGTTTTCGGGGAGTGGACTTGTATTATTTTGGATACAGGGTTTCTCTGTGTAGCTTTGGAACTTGTCCTGACACTCGCTCTGTACACCAGGCTGGCGTCGATCTCACAGAGATCTGCTTGCCTCTGCCTCCTGAGTGCTGGGATTAAAGGCATGCACCACCAATACCTGGCTTTTTTTTATTTATTCACTCTATATACATGAATGTATTTTGATTTAGTACAGTGTCTTTAGCCCACAGATAGGCAAAATAGGGTGTTAGATGAGTTGAAGCTGGAGTTGCAGATAGTTGTAAGCTACCAAATATGGGTGCTAGGAATAAATATACCTGGGTCCACTAGAAGAGCAAATGGATCCCTCATGCCTGGAGCCACGTGTGCAGTCCTATGTTGTGTATTTTCCTATGTTCTAAAAGGTTTCCTGAGTGAAATAGCTGGAGATATCTTCAGCACAGAACCAAGAATATCATCAATAACAAGCATTGTATTTATTAAGTTAACACAACACAGTTCTTGTAATTATTAATTTGGAATGAAAAGAGAATACATACAATATTTTCAATTTAAAATTGGCTACTGACTCTTTGAAGCCCTATTAGGATGTTAATGAAGATCCCCCTTCATCTTAATTACTGAGAGCATCTGCAGAAATTTGTTAGCCCACTCTGTCTTTTGAAATGTAGTATGGTGAGTTGAGTTCATGTAACATTTTCTTTTTAAAACACAAATCTTTGGTCTGGGTTAAATAATCTTTATTTTCTGAGTGCTAAGAAAACATTTCAAAACATAAACCTTTCAAAAATTGCAAACAACCTCTTTCCTTTGCAAATCTACTACAATTGGTAGAAAATAATAAAAATGAGGCTACTTAATGACATTTCTAATTTGCATAATATTTTAAATTAATTATATTATTTATAAACAAAACTGTCCTCATTATTTGTGTGAAAATATCCCATGTGTTCACATACAAACACAGAGTTGTTGTCTATAATGTGCTGACCAAGACTGAACACATACTTCAGCTGTATCCTCTGAATCTTACTCAGCTGCCCTAGAATATCAAAGCCCTTCATACTTCAAATTGTCCTCTCTAAGATTTTACAGTTTGGGATTTATTTAATCACCAGGACTTCTAGGACAAAAGGGAGAGGTTAAATTGCTTGACAACACACAAAAGGCAAATAAACAAAGGCACCAAAGAACTAGATTTAGGCATGTACAGGATTGTATATACTAGATGATATTTCCCATAATAATTACTCAAAGCAAGTTATGCATATTTCATAAGGAAAATAATAATGTAGTTCTCTGGGAAAGCAGCAGGGGGCAGTAGGAATTATTGTTAAAATGATTGGAGGAAAGATAAATTCATTTTTTTTTTTCTGTTGATTTCTTCAAAAACTGTTTGGAACAAAACTGTTGCTAATATATCTCTGGCTATTTCTCTGTCAGTTTGAATATGAACTGACACAAAAACAATTATCTCAATTTCCTCAGAAAAACTTTCAGACTGTGCTTGATTTCAATAGGGTTAATTTAAAACTTACAAATGATTTTTTACTTATTCCTGAAGGATATCATATCTAGATGTTTGTGAACAACTTACTTTGATTAGAAAAATTTAATATTTTCTGTAGGTTGTAAACTCATAGAGTTTCCTTCATTAATTTTAATGTTAATTTTAGCCAGGACTAAAACATTTAAAATATAAATTCCTGGAATCCAATATTTACTAAAATTGGTGACTAAAATATATAAAATATTTTTAATGTTTTTTGTTCTGTCTTCTGATCCCACTTGAAATACAGCCCTATGTAAATTCTCCTAAGCACAATGGATACTGTGTGATAATGACAGTGGCTTATGTGACAGTGTTCTTCGATGACACTTTGCAATCTGCCATGTGTGAAATTCTGCACAGGAGCATATACATCCAGGCTGCTAATGTGTCCTCCATGTCATTGCTATGGATATAATAGCACAGATTGTGAAAGAGTATATAACAAAAACATCATGCTTTTGCTATGATTAGACATGTGATTGCTGCACAGTATCATTGAACCAAATGTTTTAAAGCTCTATTTTTAAACTTAACTGTGCTTTATTTGTTAATTAAAGTGACCTACTAAAACTGGAGAAGGTTTCTCAGAAGGAAACAAAACAAACTTCACTCTACCTATTGATATTTTACTGGCAGAGGAAAATTTAAATGACATTTTACTTTTGTCCCTCATCCCCACGCTATTGCCTTTTATTCACTAATAAATATAAAAAGCTAACAGAAGAGTTTAAAAATTAGATGCCCTGAAATATTTTGATCTGAATATAATGATGATGACTCATCTCTGGGTGAAAGTAGAAGTCTGAAATTTTTCTGTAAAATATGCTCATGTACAGTCAAAATATTCTTTTTGACAGTCAAGAAAGGGAAGCTTCCAAGTATCTCTTCCAGTCACAGCCTCAGCCTCAAAATAGAGGACACTATCACCATATCACGTTAGTAATGTTTTCCTTAAATTGACTTAGTAATCAAATCACACCTTTTATATTTTTATAAGTTACTAGTTCCTGTGTATCAACTTTTGTCATGCCAAGTGCCTTTGAAATTTACCCTTAGAGGTGTGGGATGAGAAAGTGAATTCACAACAATGTTTTATAAGTTCTAAACCTGGGAAACACAGGGTGCTAACGGAATGAAGCTTGTACTGCATTGAATTAGTTCAGCATGCACCACATGGAGAAGGATTGCATGCTGGCTTTTCTGACAGGATCAGGTAACCAAACAGAGATATAAAGGCATAAGAACTGCCACAGTCCTGGAGAGGAATGGACAGAAATATGCAGAAAACTAGGTCCATACCTATTTTAGCATGAATACTAAGAAAAAATAACATTTCAAAGTCACAAAACAATCAAATCTTCCTTTTATTGAAAAGAAAATCTCTTTTAATATAGGACTTTGTTATGGTAATATATTTTAATTTGAGTTTATAGTCAATTATACACTGGTAACACACATATTCAATTGTAATAAAATAATGTTAATTGTGGTTTTCGTATCTACATATTACTAAAAGTTTGTAATTTCTGTTAGTAAAGTGTACTATTCAAGTCAACCAATACTTAAGCAGTCTATCAATTACAATGATCCGCCTACATGGACATATTAGAGTTTCTGTGTGTTGACCTCATCAAAATGAGTGAGAAAATTGGAGAGTTCATATTTCTCTTACAGACAAAATATGAAGAACCTATGATATCTGAAAAGATTATATTTGTGCATAATTCTTTCTAGGAAGAACACTATGAACATAGTGTAAGTGGATAAATAAGACAGGTTAAGCAAAAATTATTTTATTCACAAAATATTCTGATACATTTTGCAGAATGTTTGTGTATTTTTATATTTGATTTTATATAATACAAACATTATTTACTCATTTTTCTTTAGCCCTGTCATGTTCTCATTTTTTTCTTTTCTTTTCTTTTCTTTTCTTTTTTTTGTTTTTGTTTTTTTGTTTTTCAAACCAGGGTTTCTCTATGGCTTTGGAGGCTGTCCTGAAACTAGCTCTTGTAGACAAGACTGGCCTCGAACTCACAGAGATCTGCCTGCCTCTGCCTCCCTAGTGCTGGGATTAAAGGCATGTGCCACCACTGCCTGGCTGTTCTCATTTCTTTAAGACAGGTCCAAACATCATGTAGTGGACAGCAAAATGTGTGGAATAAGAATAAAAATGGAACATAAATTATTCTGTATCAGAAAGCATGCTAAAGATTTTAATATGTTATTTGCCTCACCTATCACAGATGCCCAACATGCTAATTGAATAACAAGCTCAAGGTCACATGATCTCCAGATGATGAGGATGGAATCACTTCTGCTAACTCTGGAGTTTGATGTTAGAAAATCAAGTGTGGGGGATGCCATCAACAAAATGAATATACAAACTTATATGTGAATGAACTGTGTCCATTGCATCCTAGTTTATATTATATTAAGCTTAAATTTTCTGAATGTGCACACTGGCATTTTTATTTGTAAAATTAGTCATTATCATAATGTGATTCTCTATACTCTAGATCTTTTTCTCACTAGCTTCATTTATTTCCAGGATACAATCAATTATTGAACTGTGACTCTTTTGAAGTTCATATGTCATTGGCTAAGATATAAACATTTACTAAACTTTAACTAACTGATATATAATCATTCACTTTTATTTTAACAAAATTTTTTTGTGCCTCAGATTTCAGCCTTTTCTATTTTGGTGTCTTCTTTTACTATATTGACTATAGTGAAAATGAATTAAGATAGTGACCAAGTCTTCATCATCTTTTTATTTTTAAAAGTAAAGGTAATAATTGATGAGGGATTCTAAATTTTTTGAAGACAATTTGACCCTTTCACCCTTATTTAAACAGGGATGATATGAGCAAACATATCTTTAAAATTAACTAAATTCCATGCTATGAAATGTAGAATTAAAAACTGGTCTTAAAAATCATGGTGACTTTTTGAATATTATAACAATGTCTACAAGAAAAGGTACGTAAGTACAAGATTAAAAGTGGCAGCATTCAATTTCACAAACATGCTCTTATTTTAAAAATTATTATGTGTACATATTTATTTTGTGTAACTGTGTGTGCTATGTTTTGTACATTTGGGTGTATGAGGAAGTCTGGGGTCACTTTTAGGGATCCAAGCTCAATTTGTGGTAATCGGTTCTCTCCCTCCTCTCTGTGAGCCATCAGGAAAAGCACCATGCATATTTATCCACTAAACAAGTTAGACAACTGCACATACATGGCTTTTTAATTTTAATTTACTTTAATTTTGTAGTTAAAACTAGTTATATCATTTCCTGATTTGTTTTCCTCTCCTGCAACCTCCTGTATAGACATTTTGCTCACTTTTGAAGTCCACATAAATGTACTCTCAGATGAGTGAGAAAGTTCCTGCTTCCTAGGATTAGGCAGAAATACTTGGATAAAGGGTGATCAAATGGATTCTTTGATAAAAAATCACCTGCGTTTTATTCAGTGAGGAAAACCTGTAACTAATTTTGAATTTTAGATAGCAAAATTAAAAATCTTTTACAATTGTATATACTAATTTTTATTCTAATAGAGCAAATTTCAAAACCATTTATTTATTTATTTACTTATGTTTGGTTATTTGAGACAGGGTTTGTCTATACCTTTGGAGGCTGTTTTGGAACTCACTCTGTAAACCACAGAGATCTTCCTACCTCTGCCTCTACCTCCCAAGTGTTGGTATTAAGGGGGTGCACCACCACTGCCTGGCCAAAACCAATTTTTAATATTGGTTCTTCAAAGCATGCTTAGAAATCAGTAATCATTTAGTAAGAATATTCTAAGTAGACAGCACTCTACCAAAAGAATTTTATAATGGGTAAAACTATGATTCGTTATCAAAAAAACAAATGTGTTGTCTAATGGGAAAACACTAAAAAAATCTAAAATTTAAAAAGTTTTTAATCAGTCATTTGGAAAATGGATACAAAGAACAAATCAACACTTAAGAAAAAATGGTAGCTAATCAAGCATTAAGTTTATCTGAGAGTATTTAATTAACTTGGTGTTTTGTGAACTTTATTTTTACTTAGTTATATCCATATAAATTTTAAAAAGTCCTTTTACAACAAACTTTAATCCTAACATTATTATTGTTATTACAAAATTTAGAAAACAATTTTAAATGAAAGTTCAGGAGGATATAAACCAGATGGTTTGGACTCCATAGGTTCATGGAATAGGCACCTGGTATCTATTTAAAGTGTACTCCAGTGAAGGGGGGATCATTTTTTCAGTATCATGTCACAGTGACTTAATTGTTTATGCAAAAAAAAACGGATTGTTCATTTTAAAAGGAATAAGAGATAGTTTCTTCTGGAGCCATTTGAGTGACCACAGCCTGGGAATGCAGCTTTAATTCACTGTAAATTCAATATTGCCTCCTTTATCTTTGGAGTATCTGCCTGCTTCCTCCCTTTCTTGCCACATTTGGTAATTACTATAAGTATTACTAAATGAAATACAAACTTTTGATGAGGTAAATTGGAAACCTGGTGCAATTTTGAATACATAGATTTATAAGTCTATAATTTTGCGCTGGGCTCAGGTTACTTTGAACATTAAACAAGAATCTATTACAAAACTGCATCTTCATCCCAGAACTGTTTTTAAACTGCTAATCTAAATCTCTAACAGCCTCTATTAATATATATCTTCTTTATTTCAGCAATCATGTTTTCTTACTATAGCACATACCAATAGTTTTCTGTTTCTCTTGTAAAATAAATTTGTATGTCAAATATTGTTGCTTGTACTTAAGCCCAACAGGGACATTATGAATAGTATATGCTCTATGAGAATTTTAGTATGATGAAACAAATATCAAGATTCAGTTTGGTGACCAATGTTGACTTTAAATCATGGGGCTCAGTGGGTAAGAGTTCTTGCTGCTATTGCAGATAATCTAGACTCGGTTTTAGTAATCTATTTAACAGTTCACAACTTTCTACAACTTCAGTTCCAGGGAATTTGACAACTTTTGGCCTCTGAGTGCACCAGACATGCATGTAGTATAATATTTACATGTAGACAAAATACTCATACAAAGGAAGTAAACTAATGTTTTAGAAATTTGACTCTAAATGTTTTTTTTTAATAAATTTTTATTTGAATTAGAAACAAGATTGATTTACATGACAATCCCGGTTACCTTCTCCCTCCCTTCCTCCCCTATCACCCCCCAACTAAAACCCTACCTATCACGTACCCTTTCTTCTATTCTTCACCTGACTGTTGAATGTATAATGCAGCAAATAAAATGTTAAAGTATTAGTTTACCATGTACCTTAGCATATGTTATATCATCTTAAGAATTATTGTTTTACATCTCATTTGACTGTCTTCTAAGCCTTGTTCAACTATTGAAGATTCAATATTATTAGAAGACAGCATTTAATTTTTTACAAACTATTGTGATGAGTTGAATTTTATGTAGTTAGCACTCTGGTTCTATTACAGTTTTAATCAATCTTAAGTTTTATTAAATATTGATGAAAAATTTAGAGTCCTCATAATTAACACACACATACACACACAAACACACACACATGCACACACACACACACACACACACACACACACACACACACACACACATACACACACACCTGGAAGTTAAGCAATCAACAGCTCTGTTGTATTTATGAAAAGCAAGCTTCAAATATAAAATTCTATGGAAGTGCTGCAAGAAATCCCTAAATGTAAGACGATCTCTTTGTCCAAAAGGATCTGAAAAAATATGTGGACCAATTAAGCTATAAGTATGAAATAGTTGTTTCAAATAGAAAGATAGAAGAAGTGAGATACTGATTTTCGAATAGCAGACTACAGAGGATTGAGGGCTCACCGTGTGCTGAATCAGTGGAAGGGGTCAAGAGTGAAGACTCAGACTAAGGGAGATTAAAAAAACACCGACTTCCTATGACTGAAAGAAATTCAGACAAAGCGATGCACATGGATTTTTAGCACTTGAGGTACCTCAAGTATAGACAGCAAGAGATGACCTGAGCAAGCCCTCTAGAAATCACTACGGATTTGAAAAGGAAATGGAGACAAATTTGGAAGAGAAAAATACCTGAGAAGCTAAGAGCTGAAATTTCTGTGCAGTACAATCCTTAGACTTAAGAAAAATCTCTCATCGGTGTCACAAAGAGTTTTAAATCTTAGTGTTCAGAGGTAGCAATAAAATATATTACTCAATCAAATTACATTTTATCAGAATAATACCTGCGTTTTGAACAATGGAAGTTCTAAGAATTTTTAATTCCTTAAAATTAAAAGAAGGCAGACATTGATTTGTAAAGGAGAAGCACAGTGATGATTCATGATGAAGCTACTTATTGTTGCTTATTTACTAATATTCTTAAACTTCTGAATTATTTTTCAAACACTTTATGACTGCTGAGGCAACAAGGACCTGTTTTCTTCAGGGACAACAACTGCTGCCTAGATGAACAACCCTAAGCACAGGAAATAACAGGCAAAACTAGTTGGATACACAAGCTATACTGCAAATATATATGTATATTCCCTAATTATATATATTACAATAATATTACATATAAAATAATCATAGAAGAAAATATCATTATCTCAAAGGGGAGTTGCATGCCTTGCTGGCCTTGTCAGCCTATGTAAAACATCATGTCATGTTGTAAGACTTTAAGTGTTTAGCTTCTGATACTAATAAGAGACACAATCTCACAGCAAATCCCCGATTTCCTGGCTCTTGAAATCTACCCAACCTCTTTTCCAGAAGGAACCCTGAAGTTTAGTTAAGGGTGTCCTTTTGTATATATTTCCAATGGGATCAGGCTCCAAAACTCTACATTTTCATTGGGTGTGGTTTTATATAATGGTCTCCATCAGTTACAAAAAGTGTTCTGATCTAGTAAAGGGATGATTGTGGATTATACTCAGGAAGAAAAAACCAACTGATTAGCAAGTGACAAGTGTTTAGTTATGAAAACATAATACAAATAGTGTTACATAGACTGAGCAAATTTTTTTTATGTTTTTTCGAGACAGGGTTTCTCTGTGTAGCTTTGGAGCCTATCCTGGCACTCACTCTGGAGACCAGGCTGGCCTCGAACTCACAGAGGTCTGCCTGCTTCTGCCTCCCGAGTGCTGGGGCTAAAGGCGTGATCCACCAACACCCAGCGATTGAGCAGGTTTTATTTAGACATATATATGTTCAAACATATGCATGCATGTATGAGCTAAATCATTGTTGGTAAAATCACATCATCTGTAGTATTTTTGCTATGGGAGCCAGAATAGACTACTTAAATGGATTTTCAAGTTGTTATGGATTTTGCCATTAAAAAGAAAGATTGGAATATTTCCATGTACAAATAGATTTTTACAGCATCTTCTTTTAAATTTGAATTACTTCTAATTGCATAAGTCTGTGTTCATTGAGGTGTAAAGGAGTAATATTATACCAAAATTGTTCTTGTTTGTATGAGACAAATTATAATTGTTTCAATCATTGGCTTATTTCTTTAATTTTATTCCCAAGTAGTTTGTTCTCCTTGTGTTTTCTTTCTGAATAACTTATGCATTAAATCTTTGCCATAATAATTGCCAACCAATTTACACTGTGAGTAGCTGTATCCATCTTTTTCTGTTGTCTGCTGAACATGAATTAAAGAAAAAGTGTCTTAATACTAGCATTATAAATTATCAAGTTGTATTACTGTATAAATTTAACACATAGAGCAGTTCTTCAAAATTGATATTTTAAATCATATTTTTGTGAAGAATGTTTTTCTATTCATTGCCAGAAAAGTCTTCTGATCAATGACTTGATAATATATTATCTACTGAAAATGAAAATGCACTTATTGTCAATGTTTGTTTCCATCTTTAACATATCATGTAATGATTCCATTTGTTTCAAGTTTCTATGTAATTTAGTGACATTTTTGTAAAGGTGGAATTTCTCAAGACATGAAATCCAATGCATGGGAATAATAATAATAACTAATGAAAATGGAATTTCTTTTCCTATTGGTGTATGTTTTAAATTAGTGCAGCTTTAACAGCAAAAGTGATAATTTTCTCTCAACATTCAAAGAATTCTTTTAAGCAATAGAATGCTTCTTTATCCATGTTTGTTTTCAGTTTATTCAATCATATTCCTAAAGAAAAATTAAGAATTATGCAAATAAAATTAATGTGCATTATTCAAAATGTTAATTTGATGACAAGCTAGGGAGTTTGGAAGACCTTTGGAGATAAAGTATGTATTTATTACTTCAAGTAAACTGATGAACTCAATTTATTAAAGAGTGAATGCTTACAGATTATAAGATCATCAACAAATAAAAAATGACAATTGGATCTTATTATATATTATTATTTCTGAATTAAAAATGAGTAATATCAGTATTTTATGGAAATTGCTTCAATCTCAATGAAAAGGATATCTAGGACTTTTGTATATCACAGTATATATAAAAACTTCAAAATATTCCACATTTGAGTTGTTTTGGAATAATGATATGCTATCACACATAAATACATAATTAGTGTTTATTGCTATCTTCACCATATTCAGAATTATTTTAAAAGTTAATTAAAACTATTCCCTATGAAACCTTGCTCTTGGTTTGAAGTATTACCTGGAAAGATATTTTACTCATAAGACGCTTAGAAGCAAAGATTTATCATAAGAACAATATGCTAAAATCAATGAAAAATGTTTGTTCTTTGTGATTATTTACAATGGATGATTACAAATGATTACAGTATGCCATTGTGATGAGGAATGGTATGGCATTGTTTGTTTTCTTCTGTTTTACTGAGATGCAGCTATTTTCACCATGTAGCCCCAGGATGACCTGGAACTTGCAGTATAGGCCAACCAGCTCCCAATTTATGGAGATCCTTCTGCCTTTGAATTCCAGATCTGCCATCACAGGCATGTGTCAACAAATCCGATCAATAATTGTTCATGATTGAAGATTATTTTGCCCTGATATTTGAAACTACTTCAGACAGAGGTGTTTTCCCTTATTCATGTTGAAACTCCATCCATTCAAATCCTACTTATCTCATGGTCCACTGGCATATGCCCTCTACTCTTGAAACTTAAACACCAAAACAAAGACACATTTAAAGAAAAAACCTAAAACCAAAAAAGACACAAAACAAAAATAAAAACAACAGAAGCAAAAAGAAGAAAAGAAGAGGAAGAAAAAGGAGTAGCAAAAGGAGAAGCAGGGGGAGGAGGAGGAGAGGAAGAGGAAGAGGAAGAGGAGGAGAGGAGGAGGAAGAGGAGGAGAAGGAGAAGGAGGAGGAGGAGGAGAAGAAGAAGAAGAAGAAGAAGAAGAAGAAGAAGAAGAAGAAGAAGAAGAAGAAGAAGAAGAAGAAGAAGAAGAAGAAGAAGAAGAAGAGGAAGAAGAAGAAGAATAATTTTGTCATGGAATCTATAGTGTGGCCCATTGAGACATATAGTTTTGCGTTCACTCTATTCATGTTTACCTGTATGTGTTCATTGCCAGGAGTCATTGGTGTGACTTATGGCATTGTTTCTGATACACCAATGACAATGGACTCTCACTTTGGCTCTTCTTGCATATCCTGTTGTCCTATGTCTTAGGCATCATGCTGTTTGAGATTTGTAGGTTCATTCCCTTCACATTTTCTAATAGCTCATAGATTAGGTGGAAGTTTTGGTCGGTCAACACTTCGTCCTGATTCTGGGCATGGGCAGTAGCTAGGTTGGTCAGCTCCCTAGCTTTCCCTCATGATCTTCATCAACACCAGGATGAGCTCTCCAACATTCCTTGGCTAGTTCACACATTACACAATTCAGAAAGGAAAGGAGCAGGGCCAGTGTCCTTCTTCTGGAACCCTCAGAACTGGGTCCCCCTTACTCATATCACCAGAGCAAGCTCTACTGTTTTGCACAGGAAAGTTGCAGATCCCTTTCTCCCAATTCCTGTAGGGGTGTTATGGGGGTTCAGCTGTCCTGCTCTATGCCCTTAGGGCTGCCTCACTTGAGACCCTACCACAGGGTCAGATCTACTGACCAGGCAGGATACAGGGCCTGTTCGTGTTTGTGCTGGTGTAAGGAACTGTTTGACCCTTACCCTCATGACCCCAGGCGAGCACTCTCACAGGTAGCAAGGGGAAGGGGAGGAAGAACATCTTTTCTTCACCTATGCCATCACATGGCAGAGAAGGCAGGGTAGACACCTTGTTGCTCTCTTGTCCTCAGGGCTGGCTCACCTGCTTTTTGACAACAGAGTCAATTCTAATGTGCTGCCCAGTTGGGAAGTAGAGCCTGCTTTCTCGGGCACTGCAGCTAGTGAGGGTAAGTACTAACTTTCCCACTCTTGTGACCCCATGACCACCTCTCTCATCTGTGTCAGGTGGTAATGGGTAAAGGGGGAGAGCATTTTTCCCTCACTCCTGCCATGACATGGCAGACTAGGGGCACAATGTCAGCTGTCCTGCTTTTATTCCCTTAGGAAAGGCTCACCTGTATCTTCTAATGACAAGGTCAACTCTAGTGTGCTGCCGAGGTGAAGTGAAGACCTGTGGTGAGGGGTGGGACCATGTTTCCTGAGATTTCCACAAGGCGTAGGACCAGCCTGAATACAGTGAGGGGAAGAGCCATCCTGTGTTAATCTGAGAGGCCTTTGCTACCACAGGGGCAATTTTGGAGTCTGGACCTGAGCTGCCTAAGGCAACGTCTAGGTCCGTGGTCCTGCTGCAGCTGGGGTCTGTGTTGATGTCTGTGGGTGGTGTTAGCATGGGGATCATTAGAACCATACTATGCTGTGTTGATCCAGACCCACTCTTCATATGTATTTTAATTTCTTATAATTAAAGCATTACCTAAATTATGTCCAATGCTTAGTTTGTTTGTATGTGAGAGTGTGTATGCACATGTTCATATCTCTGAATGCAAGAGGGCCTGGAATCTCACAAAGCTGGAGTTACAGGCATTGACTAGATGCCCACCTTTTCATCTGGGTGCATCTGGATTAAATAGTGAATGGTTGATAAGCATATTTATTCAAAATAGAAGTGTTAAAATAGATCAGTGGTAAGCCTGATGATCTGAGTTAAGTTCCTGAGATTCTCATTATGGAGGGTGAGGACTGCCTTCTGCAAGTTTATCTATGGGGTCCTATAGACATCCTGGTACATGTGTTCCCAACACAAAGTAAATAAATGCAGTAATTAATAAATAAAGTATTTTTGCTACTCAAAATGTTTAAACATCACTGATTAGTATGGTGGGAAATATCTCTAGCTCCTTCGATTTTACAATTTATCAATAAAATAATAATAGATTGTAAGATATTAAAGCTGTCTTACAATGCCAATACATTAGACAATCCAATGAACATTTACCATAAGACATTCTTTTGTATAAAAGATCCTTGGAAAAACTATGTATATGTTATTGTTTATAAACTGAATAACTTTGATGTCAATCAGGAATGTGCCTCAGAGTGGGTATGTAACTTTATATGGTGGTTATATATTTAAAGTTTGTACAACTTTCAAATCATCCCTGAAATTAATCTATCACTTCATATTTTCTCCAGATTTGATTTATAGTTAACGTTACCTCCTATTTTCTTAAAATTCAATACTAGAATATATTCTTTAGTTCTTTTAAGAAGTGTGTGCTTCTTCTCACTAACTCTGCAATCTGAAATTCCATAAAGATTATGATACCAACATTTCAATTTATTTATTTGCCTATAAAATGGCTGTCTTAGTATCTCCATGTATGTATCAGTCTATCACGTGTTTGTCTGCCTGCCATCAATTTCTGGCTCAGGGTCAGTTCCAAACATTTCTTAATTTCCCGAGGACTTTATTTAAAGTCCATATCTTAAATTTTCTTGCATAATATATATATATATATATTGCAATATATATATATATATATATATATATATATATATATATATATATATATATATTCTTTATTCCAGATAGTTTGAAAATATGTTTCTGAGTTAGGGGCTTCTCTTTTTTGTCTTGGAATAATGTTCAGAACAATATCCTTTCAATTTCCCAACATCAATTTGTGCTAGGTAATTTTTTATTAGATGACAGATAATAAAATTTTTTAGCATTAGGTACTATGCATTTCTGTATTCTTACAAAGCTTTAAAATGAAACCTTCAAACTATTTAATCTCTTTTTAAAGTTTGATATGTATGACTATGACTAGGGTATTGGTTTGATTAGGAGCAATATTTATTGAACTATTTTCATTGTTTTCTCCTAAGCATTTTGTTTCCTAACCGACTCTCTTGAAATAAAATTTTTGCTTCAAATGTAGGTATGTATTTACATAGCATGCCCGTTTAAAGTTACATAAAGCAGTTTAGTGTTTTAAGATTTTCTCTACTCCAAAGAACCAATTTTCTACACTTGGGAATGACATTGCTTCTGTTGATGACATGTTTTCCAAAGCTATTTTTTATGACTGATTTACAATTCCTCTCTGTTTCTGTAAAATTCCTCTCTGTTCCATGACTCATGATTTCATATTTTCACTGATGTTTTCCATCAGTAAGTTGGAAACAGGACTTCTTGCGAAGTTATTTGCAAATAGAAAGGACCCATTATTCACTGAATCATTTTAGTTGGATGTAATTTCTTACAAGCATACTGTGGAACTCAGGCCTCTGATGTTTTTGGTTTTTTTCCTATGCCTTTGGAGAGTTACCAGTCACCCTTTGCAATAATCTGAATATTTATGAAGTCTTTTAATTACTATGTGTTCTCTTCCTGTGCAGCATTCTATTTTTATACCCAGCCCAACAAATCCTAGCTGCTTTGTTTTCTCAAAATCACTTAGGTTTATTTTTTAAATTCTGTCTCTGGCTTTTTATGTATATCAGTCTTTACTCACAAAGTCCCTCCTACTGGAGAATACTGGCACACTCATACAGCTCATGTTGACATTTTCTCTCCCAAAGTGACACCTTTCTCATTCTAGGGCAGGGTTCTGAAACTCTTTTTTTCTTTTGTTGTGTATCTTTTTATTTTGTTTCAAGAGGGAATTTTGTTGACCTTTTTGATATCATATTTAGCATGTGTGTTCCTTTCTAGTTTGCATCATTTTGTAAGGCACTATAACTAGCAAGTGAACTCCCTGAATTCTTAACTATACATTTATTAGTATAGTTAACTACACACATACATTTCAGGCAGTCAGAAGTCCAACTTCTATGAAGCCCAAGATCAACATTTGCCTTACTTAAACATGGACTAAATATTAATAAGCAAGCATTCTGTATCTTTGTCTCACTACCTTGTTCTGAGAATGAATGCTACCTCCCTGCACTGTGGAGCAGAAATTGGGAGATGTTTCTCAATCTGACAGATGACTGATCAGTGAATTTTACTTTCCTCATTCAAAATTGGATAAATGTGATTTGTCTAAAATTTTCATTTCAATAAAATTAAGCCAATTTATTCTTTGGGAACTTTTTGTGTTTAAAACAGTTAATTGTTCTTATCCTTTCCTTGTTTGATCAGGGTAACTGTGCCTCTTCTTCTCTAAAACCATTGATTATATTAACTTAATTTTTCCTAAATTCATACTTTTCTTTTGATATGCAATTTTCTATTTAAGCTAGGCAATTTGGTACTTACCTTTAAGACAAACAGCATGGGGGTAGAGAACTTCAGATCTCTCTGAGTTCCAGGCCAGAATGGTTACATAGCAAGTTCCAACCATGGGTGATAATATACTATGTGTATTATCTATCTATCTATCTATCTATCTGTCTGTCTGTCTGTCTGTCTGTCTGTCATCTATCTCTCTATGTATAATATATAATTCACTTAAATTTAAAGGAAAGTTAGTACTGTATGTGCCATGTAAATTCTGTTTATAGAAGTAGATTACTTTAAACCATGTCTTTCAAAATAGATATAATGTATTGACAAAGTCTTAATATGATAAAGCTAGCCTAAATTAGTCAGAAAGATGCAATTTTGTTAGTTTTAAGAGACTTAGATAGAAAATAATGGAAAATCTAAAGGTTGGAAGTGTGAAAGTGCAAATGTATAGCATCAATCATTTCTATTTTATGTTCTATTTTATCCATAAAAATAGATTTTTTCATACAGTATATTCTATTTATGGTTTCCCCTCTAACAGCTCTTCTCAGATTCACATATATATATATATATGCATATAGATATATGCACATATATACATATATACACACATATACATACACACACATATATATATATATGTATATGCATATATATACATTTATATTTATATATATATCAGTACACTTAAAACAATATATTAGTGTGCCATTTGGGTTGTATACATATACACATGTGTTTGTGGGCAGGTGGCTTATGAGGCATAGTATCCCCCAGAATTGGAATTATAAGCAGGAGTGAGCTGCCTGACATTGGTGCTGGAAAACATACTCAGATGCTTTCTCTAATAACAGTGTGAGTCCTTAATTGTTGAGACATCTCCCTGTACTTAAATCAGTATATTAGTGATATTATTAGTCTTGATCATTTTAGCAGAAAACAGGGGACAGATGGAATACCATAAAACTCATGTTTCACTGATACCTGTCTGTTATATTATTTATTTGGTAGATCACTGCTGCTTAGATATCATATTAGTTTTATGTCTATCTTCTACTTTTGATAATACCTTGATATATTAAGTGTCCCTTTAATTTTATTAGCTTTACTCCCATAATTGTAACTTCTAGATTTTTTGGCTCATAGTGAAATTTTTATATATTAAAATGATTCCTGTGTTATTTGTAGTTATAAAAACTTTTTAAAAACTCTTCAAATAACTAATTAATATTGCCATTGTTTTCTAATAGGAACAGATTCTCTGATTTTCTAAATTTATTAATTATATTAATCGAAATATTTGTTTTTCCTCAATTCTGCTGGGTTTCTTTTCATATACTACTTTTCTGTGTGCCAGTTTAATCTTATAATTAAGACATATTCAGAGGGTAATTTAAACTCTACAAAAATTATATTGTTTTAAGGCAACAATCAACAGAATGTATAAAAAATGCATAAAAAGCCCTTAGACTGAGCACTATGGAGGATGTATATAATTCTACTAGTTTGGGAGCTAGAGCTGGTGGGTAGCCATGTATTCACAGCCAGCCTGAGGCACAATGTGAGATTCTGTCTCATAAAATTAACTAACTAACTAAACAAATCATTGTAAATTTTGGAGATCAGCCCTCTGTAGGATATGGGGTTGGTGAATGTCTTTTCCCATTCTGTACATGGTGATAGACATGGATCTATATGCAGTCTACTAAATGTCAGCATCCAGTTATGCCAGCACCATTTATTGAAGATGCTTTCTTTATTGCATTGTATATCTTTAGCTTCTTTGTAAAAAATCAGGTGTTCCTTAGAATGTGGGTTAATATCAGGGTTTACAACTCAATTCCATTGGTCTACCTGTCTATTTTTGTGCCAATACCAAGCTGTTTTCAGGACGATAGCTCTATAATAGAGCTTGAAGTCCAGAACGGTGATGCCTCCAGAAGTTTTTTCATTGTATAGGATTGTTTTGGCTATCCTGGGTCTTTTGTTTTTTTTTTCCATATAAATTTGAGAATTGTTCTTTCAAGGTCTGTGAAGAATTGTGCTGAGATTTGGATGGGGATTGCATTGGATCTGTAGATTGCTTTTGGCAAGATTGCCATTTTTTCTATGTTGATCCTATCTATCCAAGAGCACGGGAAATGTTTCCATTTTCTGGTATCTTCTTTAATTTCTTTGTTTAAAGAGTCGAAGTTCTTGCTATACAGATATTTCACTTGTTTGGTTAGTATTACCCCAAGATATTTTATGTTGTTTGTGGCTATTGTAAAGGGTGATGTTTCTCTGATATCTTTCTCGGCCCATTTATCCTCTGTATATAAAGGGCCACTGATTGTTTTGAGTTAATCTTGTATCCTGTCACTTTGCTGAAGGTGTTTATGAGCTGCAAGAGCTCCCTGGTAGATTTGTTTTGGGTCACTTATGTAAACTATCATATCATCTGCAAACAGTGAAAGTTTGACCTCTTATTTTCCAATCTATATCCCTTTGATCTCCTTTTGTTTTTGTATTGTTCTAGCTAGAACTTCAAGTACAATGTTGAAGACATATAGAGAGAGTGGGCAGCCTTGTCTTTTTCCAAATTTCAGAGGAATCCCGTTGAGTTTTCTCCATTTAGTTTGATGTTGGCTGTGGGTTTACTGTATATTGTTTTTATTATGTTCATGTATGTTCCTGTTATCTCTGATAGCTCCAGGACCTTTATCATGAAGGGGTGTTGGATTTTGTCAAAGGCTCTTTCAGCATCTAGTGAGATGATCATGTGGTTTTTCTTCTTCAGTTGGTTTATATGGTGGATTACATTGATGGATTTTCGTATGTTGAACCAACCCTGCATCCCAGTGACGAAGCCGAATTGATCATGGTGGATGATTTTTCTGATATGTTCTTGGATTCAATTTGCCAGTATTTTATTCAGTATTTTTACATCAATATTAATGAGGGATATTGGTCGGTAGTTCTCTTTCTTAGGTGTGTCTTTGTGTGGCTTGGGTACCAAGGTAATTGTAGCCTACTAAAAAGAGTTTGGCAAAGAACCTTCTTCTATTGTATGGACCACTTTGAGGAGTATTGGTATTAGTTCTTGTTTGAATTTCTGGTAGAATTCTGCACTGAAGCCATCTGGCCCTGGGCTTTATTTTGGCTGCAAGAGACATTTGTACAGAGATTTACAAGGATGAAACCACCTAACTATCTAAGCAATGGTGGAGAGGCTACCTTAAAAGCCCTCCCCTGATAATGAGATTGGTTACTAACTTATATGTTATCCTATAGCCTACATCCAGCAGCTGATGGAAGTAGAAGCAGACAGCCACAGCTAGACACTCATCTGAACTGGAATCCAGTTCCAGAGAAGAAGGAGTGATGAACAAAGGAGTCAAGACCAGGGTGGTGAAACCCACAGAAAGAGCTGACCTGAACAAGGAGGAGCTCTTGGTTTCCAGACTGATCACTGGGAAACCAGCATTGAACTGATTCAGACCCCATGCATGTGGGTGTCAGTGTGGAGGACTCAGAAATCTATGGGGCCTCTTGAAATAGATCAGTACTTATCCTTTGCATAGCAATGGAATATGGGAGCTCATTTTACATAGAGGGATACTCCCTCAGCCTAGACACATTGGGGAGGGCCTAGGCCCTATCCCAAAGGATATGACAGTCTCTGAAGACACCCTATGGAAAGTCTCACCCTTCCTGGGGAGCAGACAGTGTATGGGATAGGTAGGGTGTTAGTGGGGGGCAGGAGAGGAGAAGAGGTAGAGGGAACTGGGAATGACATGTAAAACAATTTTGTTTCTACTTTAAATAAAAATGGGGAAAAATAAAATAAAATAAAATTGAAAAACCCCAAATCATTAATTAGTTGATAAAAACCATGAATGTCAATTCAGAAGAGAGATAAAATAAATGATAAAACCATAAAAATATATACTTAGTTAATCAGCTGAGTATTTTCCCACATGCGCCTTGTTCTGTTTTTGGTTTTTCAGCACATGAAAAATTAGCAATAAATAAAGAAGGAAGAAATGTTCAGCTTAAAAATCATATAGATTTGCTAGTGGCCAAACCAAGAGTGCTTTCTGTAATTTCTCCTTTTGTCAGATTAGGATACTGTAAATATTTGAAATAAACAGTTTAATTTATTCTTCATTTACTTTTCATTTATGTTATTTGTTAATTATACATAACAATAGATACCATAAACACATTTTTATTACATTCAAAAAGCTCCATTTCTCTCCACTCTTCTACTACCACTCTCATTAATCCTTTTCCTCTAACTACCTATTCCTTCTTTTACCGTCATGGCTTAATGAACTAATTAATTAACTAACTCACTAATTAATTTGATGACCCAATTGGTTTCAGTATGGTTGTATGCAGGATCCTGGTCGAGGGATTATTTACATGAATATGGGCTTCTAATTCATGATGACACCACTGAATAAAATGCCTCTTTCTTTCCAAGGACTCATTAACATCCAATACATACCCATGGAAGGGTAGGGCCTATTGAGCCCTTCTAACCAGTGATTATTAGTTGCCTGTGAGTGAGAGGCACATAGAAACTCTCCCTTCTCTCTGTTCTACATTTCTTTGGGAATAAAGATGTTTAAACTAAACAATTATGCAATAATGCCTATTAAAAATTTAGAGATTTTACAAAAATCTGACCATCTGTACTTTGATATTAAGCAATTTTATATATAAATCAACCCACAAACAAGGAGACAGTGTGTGGTGTCCTTTGAGAAAAATCATTTATGAATATGTAATCACTGCAACTATTATGTGACATATGTTTTATCTCTTTTATTGATAAGGAAACATAAATTAAGGAAGAATAAAATAATTCAAGACACAATTGTACAGCTGGAGTTCATCCCATAGCACCAAGTACCTTGCATCTTGGTCCATTTCCTATATAGAGATGCTACTGCAGATGCTTCAGGAGATGATCCATATCTTTCACCATAACTTTTATGTTCTCCTGGCTGATATTATGCCAGAAAATCACATTTCATAAGATTTGACCGAATGCAGGGTATCAAATAACAAGACATAATGTCCTTGATAAGAACTCCTAGAGACATTCTCATAAATACTCCTAAGAGTACTCTAGGAGTACTCAAAGTTGAATTCTTGCATATATTACTCTCTTTCCTTCAGCAAAGACGAGAAAGACTAGTGCGTCTTCTCTATTGAGATTTTGCCTGAAAAAATAATTGAATTTGCATTTTTTCTATAAAAGGAGACATTTCTGTTCCTAAGTCCACTGTATAAAGAAGTCCCTTCAAGTATTTGACTTTTCCCATGACAGTTTTCACACATCATGTATAGGACTAAATAATGGGATTGTACCCACATCAAAATTTAGCAGAATTAGACAGGGTGATCACTATTGAACATAAAGATTAAAGAACAAATTAGTCAAGAATCTAGCATTCTTCTGAATATATCAAAGATAAATAATAATCGTTGAGTAAATGATCAGGACTAAATTGCATGGTAGTTGTAACATATTGTGAATTGCTGGCTTTAATATATTTATTATTTTGACTTCCCTCAATAGATTATTTTAAAATATTAAGACTTTTACAGTTAATAATTATTAAATTATTCTCTGAAAATAGGAATCTCTAACCAGATGATGATATCTCATGCCTTTAGTCTGAGCACGCAGGAGGCAGAGGCAGACGGATCTCTATGAGTTTGAGACCAGCCTATTCTGCAAGAGCTAGTTCCAGTACAGCCTCCAAAGACACACAGAAACCTTGTCACAAAAAAAACAAAAACAAAACAAAAACCAAAAATAGGAATCTTATGTTATGTTTGATGAGGTTCATGGGTTTTTATAATATACAATAACACAGATAGTATTGAAGGGTGACTCAAACAACCATCATTCTGAGTTATTCTAGTACACAAGACATATGACTAGAACAAAACATTGGACATCAAAATCTGTCTTCAACTTCAGTGTTTGTATTTATAAAAATAAAGTTGTTCAGGAGACTCAAGTTTTAACCTTTGTATTATATCTGCACTAAAAATAAAAACCATTTCCCATTATATTAAGCAAAATATTATTAAACATTTTGTTGATGAATTTTGGTTCAATTACAACCTTGTGGATTTGAAGTAAACCTAAGTGATGCAACTGTGATTTGTGAAATAACACAAATCACACAATGAGGGCCACACAATTCACTTCTTTAATACAATACAAAGTTTGAGAGGATAGTGGAGGGGGGTCATTTCATGCTTTCCATGGTCGATTGTAAATCAATGGTCCATCATTAGGAGGAGCTAGACAGCAGTGGTAAGCCTTCTGTGTCATTGGCATCGAGCTTTAGAGAGAAAGGAAAGTGGCAGGATCAAGAGAAGAAGGAAAATGACTAAAATTACAACAAATGTGAAGTGCAGCTGGAAAGAAAACTTTGAAGTTGCAGGTTCAATCTAAAATAGAAAACAAAAGAAAAAGGTCACTGCGGGACACTCAAAGGACAAAGAAAGAAGGGCAATAGACTCTCCTGTTCTTTGTGTGGATGCTAAGCTTCTGGAAGGATGTGAAAAAATATAATCAGGAAAGATTTTGAAAAATGAAAACTGTTTTCACACATATATAAAAACTAAATAATATCTCAAAATGTTTTGATATATTTAAGGTCAAAAACAAAAAGTGGGTTCTATATATACAGAGTCCTGGCAACCTGAGTTTGATCCCTATAACCCATAGTAGAAGAAAATGAACTTCTGAAAATTGAACTCTGACCTTCTTGTGCACTTTTCTGTACTCACATATACATAATAATATTAAATGAAAATTTAAATATTTGTATATATATCTATAAACTATCCAATTTTAATTATCAATTATATTACTTATTATCTTCAGGAAGTAGATATTTTAAAGATTATAAGATAATTACATTTATCCCTTCTCTCTCCTTCCTCTAATACCTCCCATACTGACCTTTCCAATATTTACCAAAGATTTGACGTCTCTTTTCACTAATTATTATCACATGCATATATGTATGTACATATATATTCCTAAACATAATTTGTTCAGTACATATAAAGTTACTTTTCATATATGTTTTCTGGGCTGATCATTTGACACCAGTCAACCAATTGTGTTCTCTCTACAGGAAGAGCACCTCTCCCACTCCCCCATTTCCTCAGTTGCCCATAGCTATTTGTGTATGGTTCAGACTTCATGAAATTCTTCCTGTCCAGTTTGGTATATCTATCGGAATCATCCTTGTTTAACTTAGTTGATAATTTTGGTGAAACTTCATCTGTATAGCTCCTGATTTTACTAACAGACACTTCTTCACAGTGAACTCCTTGTTACTCTGGCTTTTAAAATCTTTCTGGATCCTGTTTTCAAAGTCCAATTCTTCCCTGAGCCTTAGGTATAAGAATATATATTCAGGTTGGACTGGCTACAGAGCTGTGCACTTTCATCCGTTGTGATTTTCTGTAGTGAATTTTTCTGTTTGCAAATAACAATTTCCTTGATGAGGGGTGAAGACAATGCTTATCTGTTTTCTATAAGGAAAATGTTTATAGATATTTGATACAGATTATGCTGTTTTAGTAAGTTAGTGGTGGAAGATTTGCTTCCAATAGCCATGACTTCAATAGCACTGAGTAATAAGCTATTGACTTAGTCAGAGTTCTCTAGAACAACAGAACCAATAAAATGATAAATAAATATGTATGACACACATATATATAGAATGATACCTATATTTATCATATATTACATATTATAGATCATATGGAAACATAAAATTATATTATATATGACATATATAGAATGATATTTTAATTATGTATTATATATATATATATATATATATATATATATCATTGTATCAGATTTGTTTCTCTAGAGAACCCTGACTAATAAAGTAGCTGAGATATATATGTGGAATTTATGCACACACACACACACACACACACACACACACACACACACACACATATATATTTATATACTTGCACATGTATATGTGCATGTTCACACACACATCAAAATATTGGATTTTGATGTGTCCAACTGGCTGTGGTCCAGCTGGCCTAACAATTGTCTACCAACAGAAAGTCAAGGAATGAAGTAATGCTCTGTTCTGTCCCCAAGACTGAATGTCTCAGCTGATATTTAGTACACTCCATAGTCCTAAAGACAATGCCTGTATGGGAATGAACCTGCCAATAAGAGCAAGGGAATGCAGATAAAAACCAACTTTCTTTTTTTCATGTCTTCATGTCTCCTTGACTTTCAGGTTCAGGTGCTGAATTTAGGCTAATTGTTTTCATTCAGTTAATGGTAAAATTATGGATGGAAAAATGTATAGGTTGAAGAATTTGATTTTTCATCTCTAAAGGCTTTCAGATGAACATTTCCTAACCAGATAATGAGATCTGTAATTGCCATGTTTCCAAGGGCATGGCTTTTAGTGAATATAGTCAATTTATATCCAATTGAATTATTCTTCAGATTAAAATCCTCTACTATAGGATAGGATATATGTTAAATTTGAAATTTCATGTTTAGTTTGTTCTTATAGTAAAATGCACTTGCCTTTTAACAGGATATGTAAAGGTATCACTGCTAAAAGGGATTTCCATTCCCAGGCAAATCAAAGGATTGGTCTGTGAAAATGAATTCCTAAACACATTATGTCTTTGTCCTTCTGTGCTTTTCCAACCCTAAAGGCAGTTTTACCTTTGTTATATTTGACAGTTAGCTGAAAGCTTTATTAGTTTCAGGAATTAGAATGTGAATTTTTGTCAAGCTTGGTATATTCATTTATGCTTTTCCATGCTCAGCTTCCACAGATGGACAATATGTTGCCACTTTCCAGACACTCTTATTCCTCATATATAACAAATTGTCTGTGAAGCTGGTATATTTTCAATAGTTTTAATTGCTGTATACTTCAAACTTTTCTTAAATGGTGCCATCTGGCACATAGAAACTTTTAAGAATTTTTAAACTTAATAGGCAATGCTCTACATTAGGAAGGTCTGAAAATCAATCCTGAAATACTGTTTTATGAGCAATTGGTCTTACCAATTTTAACAAACTGACAATCATTGTTTTGTGTCATTAAGGCACCAAAGCACAATTGATAAATATAATAGCTTTCCTTGTTATTTAGAAAAAATTATGTATGATAACATGTTATTGTAAGCGGTTTTATAGATGCTTTTTCAAGTTAATAGAATGCTTTATGCTTAATAAATTTTGAAGGATTTTGTAAAAGTACAATAGTGTACTCGAATCCCTTATTTTATTGAAAAGCGTCTATAACTGTCAAAGAAATATCTTATTATACTAGACTTCTGTTAATATCATAACAGTGTATTAAGTTCATTATATCTGACAATTGTATCAACTGAGTAGCTTATCAAATATCAAGTTCCAAAGACTGTTTTCTGCTACATTCTCTCCAATTGCCTTGAGCTTAATATTTCTTTTGCCTTGTCTTCATTTATGAAAGAATAGTAGAATAGTTTCCATTATTTAAAAATTAGATCTAAGAAATAGCCAAGAATGCAAGTGGCAAAACATTTGCATAATGTATTAGAGAAGTCTATAGAGGAATAGTAGGGATTTATTTCAAACACATGGCAAGACATTCCTTGCTGTCACAGAGAGATTTTAGAATCATAAATAAATTTTATAAAAACAAAACAAAGCATGATAATATCAGCATTATGGGAGATGTCCTTCTGTGTATATGTCTCTCTTATTGGTTAATGAATAAGACACTGGTTGGCTGATTTACCAGGCAGGAAGTGATTTTGCTAGGCAAAATCAGAATATAAGCAGGGACAAACAGAAAGTTGCTCTCTCTGTGGAGACGCAGAACACCAGTGGATGTAGGACACCAGTGGATAGGGAGGTCCCTGGACTTTTCTCTGGTAAGATAAGACTGTGTATAGATACTTAGATTTATAGAAATGGATTAATAATTAACTTAGAGCTAGCAAATAAGAAACCATAGCCAAAGGCCAAAAGTTCCATAGTTAATGTAGCGTCTGTGTGTTTATTTGGGACAGAGAAAGGTGGCAGGACCTAGCCAGGCCAAGAAACATTCACATTACATCAGCACCAAGTAACTAGTTCAGAATTTTTAAATGTATCATTGATATTATAATAATAGTCATGTTTCCATTCCTTATATGATATCCCATGTAGGAAAATTAAAATTCCCAAGGCTGTATGAATACGATATATGAAATTTTGTGGTTAGGGAAGGACATTATATAGATAATTTTGCTTTTAAACACAATATATATGTATATACATATATAAAATGCACATGATAAACATAGGTAATTACATATTAAACTATTGCCTTACCATTTAATTGGAAATATTGAAGGATCTCAATTTTTCAATTATTTGTATATAAACAATTAAACCTTTTAGTTAATAAAAGTAAGAGAGCATTCCATAAAATTTATAAGTCATTGTTTCAGAATGTTTTGGATTTTCCCAAGACAGTATCATTTCTAAAGCCCAAAGTTGAAAGGCAAGGGCATCAATTCAGATGGTGAGTGATAACTACTGTACCATGTGAGAGTTGTGGCTGGTAGTATTTCCCACATGCCACAATCTTCTGGCTAGGTACTCTTATCTTGTGGATGTGCCCAAAAATTATTATAGGCAAATATAGGCATTTAGGCAAAACTTGAATTCAGAATATATAGAGGAATGAATAAAAGTCTGAGGGGGTATGGGTCTAAGAGTTACTGAGTGTGAGCCAAAGAAAGAATGAATGGAAGGAAGGAACTAACATAGAATCACTCAGTCATATGCATACCTTTTATTAAACCAGTTTTATTTATTTAAATGGTGCCTGTCAATGTCTTAATTTGTGATCTGTCCCCTCTTAACTCCTGACAGGCTGTGTGCCACTTTTTCTTATCTGCTTCCAAGTTCCTTGTAAAATGCCTGTGGCACATAAAGTAAACAGATTATTTTCTCTGCTTCTACTCCCAGGGTACCCATTATTTAGTCAGTCCAAAATAGTTACATACTTGTTTTAATTACTTCATGTGCTGCTGAGATGATTTCCTAAGCATTATCTAATGTCCCATAAGGTGTTTTATATTTTATTGTCTATAACACTTAGCTAAACACATACTTGAAGTAAATATGGATGATAGCTCACCCTTTCACAAACCATATATTACTTCCTATACTATTTGTTTCTGTAAAAGATTGCATTTTCTAACTAGCAAAATGTATCTTTTAATAATTATTTGGAGTTAGAAGAAGAGAAAGAGAGAAGAGGAGGGTAGAAGAGGACATGAGAGAGCAGGAAGATCTAGTTAGGGGAAGAATAGAGGAGAGCAAGAAAAGAGACACTATGATAGAGGGAGCCATTATAAGTTTAAAGAGAAATCTTGCACTAGGGAAATGTCCAGAGACATACAAGGCTGAGCCCAACGAACAATCTAAGCAATAGTTGAAAGGCTGCCTTAAATGCCCTTCTCCCATAATGAGATTGATGACTACCTTATATGTCATCCTAGAGCCTTCATCCAGTAGCTGATGGAAGCAGAAGCAGACAACCACACCAAAACACTGAGCTGAACTCTGAAATCCAGTTGCAGAGAGTGATGAGTGATGAGCAAAGGGGCCAAGACCAGGCTGGAAAAACCCACAGAAACAGCTGACCTGAACAAGGGGGAGCTCATGGTCCCCAGACTGACAACTGCGAAACCAGCATAGGACTCTTTCAGACCTCCTGAATGAGGATGTCAGTTTGGAGGTCTGGGTAATCTATGGTGCCTCTGGTAGTGGATCAGTATTTATCGTTAGTACATGAATGGACTTTGGGAGCCAATTCCACATAGAGGGATACTCTCTCAACCTAGACATACTGGGGAGAGTCTAGGCCCTGCTCCAAATCATATGACAGACTTTGAAGATCCCCCATGGAAGGCCTCATCCTCCCTGGGGAGCAGAAAGGGGATGGGATAGTGGGTCAGTGGGTGGCAGAGGAAGAGGGCAGGGAGAATGAACTGGGATTGAAGTGTAAAAGAAGCTTGTTTCTAATTTCAATTAAAAAATAAAAAAGAAGAAACAAGCAGATAAAATATTTTCTTCATTTAAATTTTTTTCATTTTACATATGAATCACAAATTCCCTTCCTTTCCTTCCTCCAATTGCTCTCCCACCCAAACCCCATCCACTTCTCAAAAAGGGTAAGGCCTTCCATTTGATTGTCAACAAAATCTGGCATATCAACTTAAGGCAAGACCAAGCCCCTGCTCCCTGTATAGAGATTGAGCAATGTATCCCTCTTTAGGTAATAGGCTCTAAAGAGTCAGTTCATGCACTATGGATAAATCATGGTCCCACTGCCAGTGGCTTCACAGACTCACACACCACAGAACTGTTACCCACATTCGAAGGGTCTAATTTGCTCCTATGCAGGCTCCCCTGCTTTCAGTCCAGAGTCAATGAGCTAGCATTGGTCAGATGTCTCTGTGGTTTCTTTCTCCTGATCTCGGCCCCTCTGCTTGTATAATACCTGCTCCCTCTCTTTGACTGAACTCCAGTAGTTCAGCCTGGTGTTTAGTTGGGGAATATCTGCATGTGCTTCAACCAGTTACTGCATGACAGTTCTAAAATGACAATTTGGGTGACCATCAATCTGATTACAGGGGAAGGCCAGTTCAGGCACCCTCTCCACTACTGCTAGTTGTCTCGCGCGATAGTCTTGCCGGCAAGAACCACACAGGACACTCGGATCCTTCTGCAGTAAAGCTTTAATGCGTCTTGAGAGGAGAGCATAAGCTTACCAGAGCGGAGACCCCGAGCCAAGAATCCCGTCCCCTTATAAAGGCTCACAAACTCTGAGCGATGAGTGTACAGCTGGGATAGGTGCATGACTTGTCACCCTATATGACGCCATGGAATAGGCGGGGCTAGGCAGTGGAAAAACACTGGGCACATGTATACCAACGTTGTTTACTTGATCCAGCAGCGGATGTCAGCGCCATCTTGTAATGGCGAATGTGAGTGCGGCTCCTCACAGATAGTCATCTTAGTTGGGGTTTCCCTAGCACCAGATTTCTCCATAACCCCATAATGGCTCCCTCTATCAAGATTTCTCTTTCCTTGCTTGCCCTCTCTGTCCTTCATGTTCTCCTCCACCTCCCCTTTGCTTCTCCCTCCCATCCTTGCCTGTGGCAGTTTACTCTGAAGATCTTGTCTACTTCCCTTCCCCAAGAGCATCCATGCATGTCTCTCTTAGGGTCATTCTTACTACCTAACCTCTCTGGGGTTGTGGATTGTAGCTTGGATATCCTTTTCTTTATGTCTAATATCGACTTATGTGTGAGTACACACCATGTTTGTCCTTCTGGGTCTGGATTACTCCACTCAGGATATCATTTTATTTTTTAGTTCCATCCATTTACTTGCAAATTTCAGTATGTCATTGCTTTTTTACTGCTGAGTAATAATCTTCCCCTCACTTGAAGAATGGATAAATATGCAACTGGTGTCTTTTAAGATGAGATAAGATGGCTTACTTTTTCATAGACTGAAAAATAAAAACATTGAACTGTATTTTTCTTGTTGAGATCAAATTTACTGAATGAAACTTAAGAGTTGTTTCACAATTTTACAGAGTTACATTCCATTAGCTTAGGGAAAGGAGGCAACTTCCTATCACAACAATGGAACCATTGGCACTGAGATAGGTACTAGAGTCTCACTTTAAAATTCAAAGGGATGTTCCTTCTCAACTGTTTCTGAAAACTAAGCCCTAATGTTTGAAAGTTCCAGAACCTCTCAGAACAGTACTCCAAGCAGCAAAGAAACTCTTTACCTATGAACTAGGGTATAGAGACATTTAAGATTCAAATTATAACAGCAATGTTAAAATATTTCCAGAAACAATATTTTGAAAATTATAAAAATAAATAGCATTTTCCCTATAACTATAGAAAACATGTTTATGAAAAATGGAGTTAGAGAAAGAATTAGTGTATAAAATGGATAAAAGACTGCAACTTTCTTTAGATATGTCATTTCCCTCCATTCTGCCAGCCCAACTCATATTGAATATCTACTCCTGGCCACACTTGTGGGAATTGGCTTATCTGTGAGGGACCAAAGTATTTCTGCTAAGGAATATTTTGAGATCCAGCCTTTTGCCTCACTAAACATGGAGCACCAGAAAGCTCCAGCCTCACCATTGTATTGTTAATGCCAGTAGGGCTACTATTGTTATCATGGCCTCAGGGTAATATGCCTCCTAATTTGCATATCTATGCACCTAAGTATCTGAATAGGTCTGCACCTGGGCAGGGAGATCAGAGGTGTGTGAGTAACTTGTGAGATGGAAGGTTAGGAGTTAGGGGTGAGCCACCAGAGCACAGAGAGAACAAAGACAGAAATGGTTCCTTCATTGTATAGGCAGGATGGTTAAGAAACACCAGAAAAGATGGCTAATAAAGAAATGTCTCTAGTTCTACAACATGGAACTGAGAGCTCTCTGAAGATGACAAGATACCTGTGTTTGATCTTTATCGCCGTTGGGTTTCTGGGAGCTTCCAGGTCCACACACCCCCACTCAGGCCGAACCTCATGGCTGTCATGGGTTAAAGCTGAGACATGCCGGGTCACGACACTTATTCTTTATTGTAGAATTGTAGGGCTCCCACTAGACTCTAGGCACCTAGGAGTAGACTACCACTGTTGTACTGTTTCCTTTAGTTCCTACACATGTAGGGCAGGAACATAAATGGTTTGATCATGTATTATGTTTGCTATTCTTATGTTATAGTACCTATATTTTTGGAATAATGACTGAAGGAAATGTTCTAGAAGATAATTTTTGTCATTATCTATCTTCTTTTTTAAACCAGACTTTCTGTGATTTTTGTAAATTTTTCTATATTTTCTCAACTATTCACTCATTATATATATGTATATATTTATATACACATATAAGTATAAATATAGATACAAACATATATTTATATGTGTGTGTGGAGAGAGAAGCACACACACACACACACAGAGAGAGAGAGAGAGAGAGAGAGAGAGAGAGAGAGAGAGAGAGAGGATAACTGAAAGACTGAACGACATGACCCACTGAAATTAGACTTGAGAAATACTTTGTATAACCAAAGCTTAAGTAGTCTTGATCCTTCTTGTTGACTTGTTACTTCATCTTGTAACCATTTGGCATATTGGTTGAGTAAATCCTTAAACATCACAAAAAAGTCAGAATTTAAAATACTTTGTTAAATATTATGATTAAAATATATGCCTTCCTAAACTTTTTCATGACTAAATTATATTCTAAACCAGATAATTTGACAATTCATTTGAGATATTTTTGATAGACTGATGGTGGACTCATTGGTATCTTGCTGGATAGAAAGAAGCCTTGTCAATTATCAAAAATCTATGTAAGTATCCCAATTCAGAACTTCAGGTTTTGGAAATTTATACAAGTGTTCATTTTGAAAATATTCTATATCTTTGGCTGCTGTAGTTCTCAAATAGTCAGATATCTACATAGGTATAAAAATGAGTGATAGATTATAGGCAATAAGAAGACAGATGGTAGATGGATGATACAGATTAAGTAGGTAATCAGATAATCATACAAACATAAATACATACATACATACATACTTACATACATACAAACTAACATAGGTGGACAAGTCAATGTAGCTTCTGACTGTAAATTTCATGAACAATTTCAACAAGAGATACAAAATATTTGCTTTGTCATCTTGACTGTATTTGGCTTTAAATCCACAGAAGGCTTGATGATGAAGGTCAAGGATCTGAGTAGAGGTTATAACAATACCTTTGGTTTCTTATTAAACTTTCATGCTGAAGATACATTGAAAGTCTATAAGAGAATAATTCCAAATCAGTATTGTGGACTCTTTAAAGGTCAGCCTGGTGAAATTTGTGTAAATGGGGCTTAAACAAAGAGAAGATGCAGGTAATAATTCAGACGATTTATGGCCAGCCCACACTATCTTGAATTTTATCCCCACTTCCTTACCACATAACATTCTGAGATGTCCCAGAGAGACAAATATGCATTGAAACACTGTCTTAAAGGCCCCCAAAGTGAAGTCTATGATTTCTTGACATAAAGAAAGGTTGAATGTGTATCATTGGGTGAAAAATAAAACCTAGTCTACTATATTCCAAACAGAGGACATTCTGAGAAAGACTAAACTACAAAGACAAAAAATAGACTTGTTACTATAAAGTGATGAATATGTGGGGCAGAAGATACTAAAGACAATGAAGTTATTCTATATGAGACTGTAATGGTAGATGCCCATAATTGTGTATTTAGTAATACCCACAGAATATATGAAACTAAAATTTAGCCAGATGTAAACTATGAATTAAGATGATATGCTAATATAGGCACATTGCTTCCAACAAATACAATGAGATCAAAAGGAATGTTGATTTGGTGACAGTCTATGTATACAGTCAGCAAGTACATGATAGATGATTCCACTGTATGTCCAGTTGTGTTTTGCTGTTATGCAAACTACTCAAAAACATTATTTTAAAAGTATAAAAATTTCTTTTGATCTGATCATAAATGATAGTGTGATGACTACTTTAATATCAATTTGACAAAAGCTAGAGTGTTTTTGAAAACCACAAATGAGAAAATGGTCAACAGTTTGGCCTGTGATGCATTTTTTGCTTGATGATTAATCTGGGAGGGTGTATCTCACTGTGGAAAGTGCCACACCCATGAACTAATAGTCTTGGGTGATATGAGAAAGAGTCTGAACACACCATGTGTAGTAAGCTAGCAAATTCCTCCTTGGCTTCTGCATCAGCTTCTGCTTCTAGATTCCAGTCTCAAGTCTCTGTCCTATCCTCCTATGATTATGGAATATGATATGAAAGTGTAAGCTAAAGTAAATATTTTGTTAGCTAAGTTGCTTTTTCTCATGGCACTTTTTCACAGCAATGGAAATCCAAACTAAGTCAATAGAGGTGCAGTCTATAATAACTAATAATCATGGTTTTTTATTCCATTTTTCTATATTTAAAAGTTCTTGAAATCATACACACACACACACACACACACACACACACACACACACATTTTCTTCATAAGTAGTTCTTTCCTAGAATTACCTATATAACTTAGGGTGGCCTCAGATTTCTTATACTCCCATTTCAGCATTCAAAGTGTTTGGATTTTGCATAAAATTTGTATGTTGTTTTTTATTTTCCATATCCAAAAAAACACATTATTTACTTTTCAAATTATTTTGATTAATTAACCTTTGTACTTAATCCATTACAAAAATATTTAGAAATACTAGTATCCTGATAACTTAAATAATTGTACCATTTATTATTTTAAAACATGTCTAATTACTGAGTGTCATAATAATAATGTACTGGCATTTTATGTAAGTTTCAATGTGTAATTAACTACATACTCTTACTGTTAAAACATAAGCTCTTACTTGTTGAATAATATGAAATAGTTTTTCAAAATATTGAATCAAATGTTGCTAAGTGGAGATTAGAATATTTTTCACTTTATATCTTCCCCTCTGGACTTCATTACTCAAAATTCTGAATGGCTGACAAAACATTCTATAGCTATTCTACTATTTTGATTTAAAAAATAACTTCCATGCTTTCTCTGTTTTCACTTGAAAAATGAGGGTTTGATAAATTGCAGAGGATTTGAGACTTTCTGATGGGCTTTTTGTGTTAGGGCAACAACAATCTCATTTTATCCTGTAGATTTTCACGTAAGTTCTGGTGCCATGATTAACTAGAGGTTTAATTATGTTCAGAATATGATGCATATTATTTATTTATTTATAATGTATACCTTGGATTTCCATTGAATTTCAATTCCGTGTCCTAAATCATATTATATGTACCCTGATGGAAACTTTACAGGCTAAAATGTTCTCATGAGATGTTGAGTGTCAGTAAGCAGTCATTGACACTAAATAAAAACTGTGTCCAGAATCTTCAATGACATCTAGTATTTAATAACTTCTTCCAAATGTCATACTGCATACCAATTTTCAGAACCATCATTCATGTGATATTTGAAATTTCAACAGTCTCAATTCTCCTGGAATTAAATAAAATATCTTGAGGAAACACTATAGGCTCATGAAGATTTATTAATACTGCTGTAAATTTGACAAAATCTTTAGGCTTCTTTTCCTTAACCTTCTGAATGAGATGAAATATGTACACATGATTATGACATGAGTGACCATGACAATTAATATCAAATGATGTGTTTGTTTTGATGTCTTCTCAACACCAAGCTATTATAATATTTTAAGAATTGCTTTCAAAGGAGAGCTATGGTTTTGACAAAATATGCATACTCATGTTCAAAATATGATTCAGTTATGAGTCATTCCTTAATAATATGAGACTCATTTTATTATAGTCCATAGTTTTCAAACACTGCCTTCATTCCATTCTTTGTCTTTGGAATTAGAGGTCAGTATGAAGCTTTGATTCTGGATTCAGTCTCATTAGGGTTGTGGCTAATCAGGCACAGCACGTGAAGACTCATGATGATTACATAAAGGAGGAGGTGAAGAAGGGGTGGAAACAAATCAAAAGAAAATTACATCCATTTTCATGGATGAAAAACACCTCTTCTAGAAAAATAGTATTTTACCTGGATCTTTGAAATAACATGAAAGCCAACCAAAATTATGTGGGAGAATTATAATGAAGTTAGACATCTTTATCTAGTGAAGACAAACAAAAAATCCCAAACAAGCAACACCCTATAGCTGAAGCAGAGTCAGCTGACACTTAGTCTAAGATGTACCCTGAAATTCTGACTTTAAAGACCATGAAAGTGTTGTATAACTTTCTGAACATTTATTATCAAAGGTTGCACTAGAGGCATTCTAAAAAGTAAAGGTGTGTAACAGATATTGTGTTGTTAAATTTTCTTAGGTAAAGAAAAGTGCCTGAGCACAGAAAGGGTGACAGTCAAGGATCTGGTAGAGGTAACACTGACTGGCAGGACCACGGTTTTATAGACTAATCTTTATAGAAAATAATAACAAATTTGAGGGGAAGATTTTTAATGAGATCATCAGGAAATAATGAATTCAGAACTTAATGACTAATTTCATTTAGAGTAACCAAGAACTGTTTTTGTTTATACCACGAGATATACTTAGTAATGTGGGGACAGAGACAGAAGTTAGATGAATGATTTCCAGCATGCAGATAGCCCAAGATTTAACTCTAGGCCTTTATAACATAGGCATGGTGGCACAAGTCAGCAATTCTAGAGTGTGGGAAGCGGAGTAAGTTCAAAGTTATCCTGGGATATATGTTGAGTCAAGAGTTCATCAATGTGGAGGTGCCTTGAAATCAATAGTGAAAATAAGATTTGAAAAATTGACTAGACAGTTTCAAATAAACAGAAAAGAGTTGTGCTAGCACTTGAGAGCAGTGATTCCATAGTGTACAAATGATGGAGTCATACAGACAGATAAGACAGGAGAGAGACTTATGGAATACACAAATTCCAAATATCTGGTGCACAGTGTTGCGTTTAACATTCCCCTCAGTCTAAGTAAACTTCAGATAGGTCCTCCCATACTCTACAAATCCTCTTGGCCTTACCCGAGGATATTCATTTAAGAAAACATCTAAGTGTAAATTATTTTCTGTGCCTTTGAGATGTAAATTTTTTAAAAGCTTTCTGCTAGATTTATAATCTACAGTTACCATTTTCAGGTCCCTAGTTGTGATCTTTTGAAACACCATTATCAACAAAGCTAGCACTTCAGTTTTTTTAAAAAAGGTATCAACCTTACTTTACAGGACACCAGTTATCATCATACTCACCACAATAAATAGTGGGAAAAGTTTACTTCTCCTGTGAAAATAGATACCTATTGACCTCAGGTTAATTCCCTATAACAGCTCTAGTAAACTCTAATGCTGTATTTTTTCTGAAGAAGGGAATTCAGGCCTGAGTCTTGCCCCTTCCTTTCTAATGCAATAACTTAAGTTAATTTGTACTTAATCTACCACATTGCTTTTTGCTCTGAGAGAGCAAAACTACAAAAAACATATCAAGGATGATCAGTGTTGGGGAATGGAAGACAATTAGGTTGTCACAGGACCTTGAAAGCTATAGAAAATCAATTGATCTGGAAAAACAGAATGCAAGTGAGAAGGAAAGTTTGCTGAAATGTGCTGTAAAAATGAGAAGTAAATAAATTGCATCGGTAAATGTGTATACTGTAATTGAAGTATGGTGAGAGTGAATAGTGTAAACAGATTGGGCTTGGTTGAGCTATCAGAGGGAAGTAAAGAATGGAGTCTGCAAGAGAATTCAAATATGAAATATTGGGTTTGAAGGCTTTGTTAAAACATAAATTGGTATAATTAAAATAATCTATTCAAGAAAGTAAGATTTTCTATATACGCTTTTTACAGCATTCAATCTTATGAGAACATTGTGAAAGGAATCCCATAGTTGCATTGGTGATTTTACTAGTGTAATGTTAAAACATATAATAATGCCAGCATAATATTTTTGTAATGAATCTTCTGAGTAAAATATATTATTTACCTAACTCCTTATTACATTCTAATTTCACCTGATAAACCACAGGTGAAAGGAGCCACCACCCCTCATCAAAATTTCTCTTTAGAGCAAATGAGGGCCATCACAGAAAGGCACAACTGGGGATAACGCAGATATCAAGAGGCAGTGGAGTGTTCAGCACCAATAGATACAGCCACATTGTCTATATGATAGCACCTAACTCTATTACCCTGGGAACTTTGCATAAGACAGCATAGGAAGATAGTGAGGCAACAATGCCATGAAATATTCTGTTAGAAGGATTCTCTTAGAAGACCAGGAACATGATAATATCAGCAGACATGCTCACATGAAAGGGGGTATATTTCATGGGATCCCATGTCTATAGAAAGAACTATGGATAACTAATGTTTGCTTCCTAAAGGATGAAACACTTACTGATTATTCAAAACGAGTAGTAAGCCTAAATACCATAAACACACAAACAAAAAATGTACTCTACATTTTATATTTATAGTTTTGTTCTCTCTCTTTATCACAAACACATATTATATATAAAATACATATTTAATATATGTGTATATGTTTAAGTCACAAGAAGAAGTGAAGAAAAAGAAAGTATCAGTGTGAGAGAGATTCATATAAGGAATTTGCAGAAGGTTACCTGGAAGAGGATGGAGGGAAAACTGTGAAAGGGTGGGAGTGACATAATTCTATTTTCATTAAATGTATATTTTAAAAACCCAATATGAGTGACTTGATTGAAGGAGAAATGCTTTTTGTACAATTATTTCTGTTATAGAAAATTGGGGCCTCATCATGATTCTCTTCAAATCACTGCTTTTGTTTTCTTTACTTTTTAATATTCCTATATTTTTAAAGGTCATTATCACTAAACTCCCCTTCATTTTCTTCCCTAAAATCCTCTAATATACAACTCCCCACTTCTGTTTTTAAAAATCATAGCCACAGTTTACTAAATTGATATTGCATATCTGTTCCTGAATATGTATATATAGCCCACTCAGTCCATAAATTTGCTTACGTTTATGTTTTCATAGCGGACCATTTGTAACTTAATACTTTATTTTCTTAAAGATGAAGTAAACACTCCTCTGTTGGGGTCTGATTTAGTGACATATTTTGTATATCTACATGTCTTCACTCTGCCATTATATCCTATGATTCTTCTCCAAATCTGATGGATATTCCATTTTATTCCTTTTATTAGTATTTCAAAATGGATTCGTATGACTTGAATTTTCATCAGAACATATTTTTTAAAAAGATATGATTTTTTAAATTTTTATTTTATTTTATTAGTTCAAATTAGGAACAAGCTTGCTTCAGATGTCAATGCCCTCTCCCTCCCCTCCCCCCAACATCCCACCTGCCCCTAGCCATCCCCCCTCCACTCCTCAGGCAGGGTAAGGCCCTCAAAAGGGGCTCCCCAAAGTCTACCACATCATCCTGAGCCAGGCCTAGGCCCTTCCTCATGTGTCCAGGTCAAGAGAGCATCCCTTCATATTAAGACCTTACATATTAAATACAGTGCGTTACCCCTGTGCAAATGGAAAAAAATTAAGTTAAACATTTCTAGAACCATATGGCTGTTAATTTTTGTACAGTGCCAACTGAAAGCGGTAAACTGGGATACTTTTTTCCAAAGTTGACAGCACAGCTAAAGTTTCCAAAAATTCAAATTATATATGTGTATATATTTATATTTATATTTATATTTAATTTGTATTTAATTTATATTTAATTTATATTTATATAAAAAGAGCAATAATGGCAGTATGTTATGCATCAATAGCAGCAACAGCTTTTCCAGGTTCTGCAGTCATTTGAACAAAATTGTAAGATATGATTATTTTGTGTGGGAGACAAACTAGAACATTACAAACACCTGAGAAACCATTCCTGTATCCAGTATTACCATAATACTATACTAAGCTCTGTTAGTAGAAAGTTTAAAATTTCATTTTTCAGACATTTAATTATTTTAGTGGTTTTTTATTTACTTTCTTTTGATAGTGAGAATAAATAAGATGGCTAGAAATTAAATCAAGAAAAAACACAACTGAAGAAACCTGAGGACTCTAGGTCTCAAAGTAGCTAATTGGTCCGTTTTGATGCTAAATTCAATTCCTGTGCCATATGGCCTCAACACTGGTATACAATAAATAACTTCAGTTCATAATTATTGTGATGATTTTAGAACAAATAATGGTGAGCCTATTGCTTTACTCTACTGCAGAGGTACAGAGACCATCAACAATATAATCTATGTATACTTTGTGACTAGTATCCACTGTACAGTCCTGAATACAAACTGTCCACTATGTCAGCTCAAGCATCAATGACTAACATTCTCCTGAAGTACCTCCAATATGATATTCACTGTAGCTTCAAGTTTGATCCATTATTTCTTACACAGTCCTTTCCTTAGCATTGAATTAACTTTCTAATTGCTGTTCTCAGCTGTATAAAGTTATTTTCAGGATGTTTTTTGTTATGGGCCCTGTGTCTGAGACAACAGGGAATGGAATTTACCCAATATTTAGTTCCATGAGGACCTTTCAAGCATACATATTTCTGGACTGAACTAGAGTGCTTTCTTCTGAGTCCTTTATTTTCCTATCTATTGCTCTTTATAATTAAATTTGTTATATTTTATTTTCACAATGGTAATCATAATTTACAAGTTGTGTGTGCATTTGTGTGTGTGTGTGTGTTTGTGTGTCTATATATACACATACAGACACACACAGACACACACACACACACACACACAACACACACACACACACACACACACACACACACACATATATATATATATATATATATAGATATATATGATATGTTTATCTTATGTGAGTGTGGTGATATATTATTTATAGTTTATTAAAGCTTGTCTGAGGATACTGAAAGCAAAGTTAGCCACAAAGCCAAGCAGTAGTGATACACACCTTTAATCCTAGCAGCCATACTAGCAAGCCACAGAGCCAGGCGGTGATGGTACATACTTTTAACCCCAGGACGCAGGAACCAGGGACAGAGGGATCTCTGTTAGTTTAAGCCTTCATTGAGCTACATGAAACTGATCCATTCCTAAAGAGAAACCGCATACACAAAGGTGATCTCAGCACTTGGGATCACACAACTTAATTTGTGTGTATAAAAGGAAGAAAAAAGTCAGTCTCAAACATTTATACACTAGCTACATTGAGGACAGGGAACAGTCTAGGATTGTAGTCTGAGGATTGTAGCGCTAGCCAGATCATCCTCCCAGTCTGAGGTAGATGTAATAGCTAGTGGTTGACTGCTTTGCTTCTCTGATTTTCAGGTTGCAGATTGAACCTCAGTGTCAGTCACTGGTTTTTTATTAATCGTGTACATGTAGGTGATTATTCTATTTGTTCATATATGGTGGAAAAAGACTGTGACATCAGTTCAATCCTTCTACCTTTATGTGGATTCTGATGATTCATATTGTGTACTCAGCTTTACAGGCATAGCACCAGTATCCACTTCGCTAGCCTACATGCTCACATTGAACACTTTATTCTAACTGAAACACTCTTTTCCTATATCTTTGTCTCTGGTTGATTTGAAAAAAATTTCTTTACTGTATTACCTTAATTTGAATAAATTATTTCTTTATTAAAAACTAACAGTAATAAGCACTAAGTATTCCCGATGTGCTGAGCAAGCTGTACCACACGTCACTCCTATATATGCGTCCCTCTTTCCTGACAATATTTATTACTTTTAATTGAATTTATTTTCTACTATGATATGATTATAAATTTTTCCTTACTTATCCCTCCAAACCTTGCCACATACATATCCCCACTCTTTTTAAAATTCATGGCCTATTTTGCATTAGTTATTATTGAATGCATATATATTATGTACATATATATATATCATGTATATACACATATATTCCTAAATACAAACTTCTCAGTCCATACAATATTACTTGTGTGTATATTTTTAGTCTTGTCATTGGTCACTGGAACTTGTTCAGTTTTTGAATGTAAGGACATCTATGCTTCCCATGATCAGGAATCATAAAGGCTAAAATTTTTGCTATTGTTCTTACCCTTGAATTTTCAGAATCCCCAAGTATATGTACTGAGTATAGCATGTTCTCCTTCATGTATGAAGACAAATTTCAGATCAATTCCAATACCATTAACTGGGACTGAAGCTTCACAGGTATGTACGATGATAGGATTTAGGTACCCTGGAAATTTGTCACTTGTGGAGTTAGATGTGGCTGTTTGTCCACATCAACCCTACATATGATGGTGGTTGTTTCTGGGTTACACTGAGGTTCCAGAGAAACCTCCCACACATGGAGGCCAGGAAATCTCCACCCTCCCACTCCTAGAAAAATAAAAAGGCACTATCATTTCCTAGACTTTCCTAATATTTTTATAATAATTCTGCTTATTAATCTAATGCAAACAAATAGTTTTGAAAACTTTACATATCTTTTAAAGATTTATGCTTATTTATTTGCCTATTTCTGCACATAAGTGCAATACCATTTTAAGTAGCCTAGCCATTTTTGACTAACTGTTTTCAGTGTAGGCATCCAACATTTTCCAAATCATGTTATATCCACAGACTGCTTCATGTATTTTTTAAAAGTGTTCTTGTAAAAAGCTCCACAGTAGCACACAGATTCTGATCATGCCACAACTCCAACACTTCTTTTACTCTGTCATTCCAGTTTCCTTTTGTGTGGCAGACATTGTTAATAGAGTATTGGCATGGTTCCCAGGGTTTAGAGGACCCAGGGAAGTCAGGATTGTGTTTCTACATCCATTCACTTTACATGATCCACAGACACAGGCATAAGCACATAATCTGACAATTGGGCTCAAGTTTCACATTTTTGCAACTTCTAAAACTTACTCTTGAAATATAAGATTCAGATACAGCTGTTGAAGCTCAGGTAAAGTCTGATTTCTGTCATAAATCAAGAGGGGCGTATTTTTGGAATTTGGTAGGCTGAAAAGCCAAAAATGATTTCAAGAAAGGTACTACTAAGAAAACAGAGACATGTCAAAAAAAACCAATTTTAATGTGTTATATGTCCATAGAAGTCTGCTTGTATGTCTTGAACCATCTTTGCAAATTTTGAGCTTAGGATTCATATAATGAAATGTTTTTACTACATGAATAATTGAAAGTTGCTTCAGTTATATTCTATTAAAATTCATAATAGAGTACAATTTTAATGGTATATTTTCATTACGTTTTGACAAATGTTCTTGTTTCATAGATTATAAATGTTGTTTGATTTCTAATGAATGAATTATCCATTCCTGCTCACTAATACTAATGACATTTTTTAGTTTATTTGTCTTCTTTAACAATTTTTAAGTGATAACTGAGAGCATTAAAACATTGTGAGTTTATAATGGACATTTCAGGATATGTATTATTTATTATTGACTTTGGTATATTTAGAATGCAGAATCAACTGCTTTGTGATTGATTATATAATATTAGAACAGATAAGAAGAAACAGGAAAGATAGGAAAATGGGTGTAGTTCTTTTGAAGATAGTTTTTTTCTCATATTATTATTATTATTATAATTATTATTATTATTATTAAATCAGTAACAAGCTTGCTTCACATGTCAATCCCAGCTTTCTTTCCCTCCCCTCCTCCCCTGCCCCATCCCTTCCCCCCGCCAAGTATCCACCCCATTCCCCCTCTGCTCCTCAGGGAGGGTGAGGTCCTCCATGGGGGATCTCCAAAGTCTGTCATATCAACCCAGGCAGGGCTAGGCTCTCCCCAATGTGTCCATACTAGTAACTGGGGATATGGACACCAATAAGGCACCTTCTGTAACTAAGTAAGCTTTCTAGAGGAGGGATTGTGGGCAGCAACCCAGTCACAAAATCTTCAACCTGTCCTGCCTGTGATGTTATTGCAGAACTTGTGAGAGTGGCCAGCCAATGACTGATCCAACTTTAGCTCCACCCCACTGATACTGACACATCTCTAACACTGCCTGGTGTTCTAGGAACCACAGGTTGGGCAGCCCAGGGACCCAAGATAGAAACAAACACTAATGGCAAAGAAATAGAAAAATAAAAACAAAAATCCCTGAAATTAAAATAATCACCATTAATTATTTAGGAGCCTCAGTGCTTAACTAATATAAAGTTATTGTAAGGAAAATTATATTCTTCAGTTCAAATTAACAAACAAATTGGTGCCACTGACTAGTTTTATTTTATTTTACCCTAGGTCTCTGGGATATGGTTTTGGTCACCCAAGCAGTGTCAGGCATGAGTTGCATCTCATGGGATAGGTCTTAAGTCAAATCGCACATCTGTTGGTTACTTCTAAAAGGGTTGTGCTGCCATTGCAGTGGCATATTTTTTAATAAAGATAGATTGCAGATCAAAGGTTTTGTTGCTCAGTTTGTGTTTACATCTCTCTTTCGATAGCCTGCAGAGTACCTTTTTGTGTCATGGGCACTAGAACATGGGGGTGAATATTTTGTATGCTCACAAACTTGATGTTTCCATGTTAAATGAGTTGTGTGGGTGTTGCCTACAGCAATGAGGTCTTCTGGTCAGTTTGTGGAGAGCAACCTGTTGTCTTGGAAACATCTTGGTTTGTTTGAAGATTTTAATGGGACTTCTTTGGCCAACATCTCAATTGGATGGAACCCTCGTGTAGTGGACACTTCCTATAAAACATGAAGGCTATCCTAGTGAAGTTTCCAAATAATGAGGAAAACTGAACCCATACTGACCATCTCTCATAACTGATTGATTTTTTTGCCTTCCATAACTACAAAAACACCATTTAATTTTTAAAATAAACTATTACTTGCTTTGATAGTTTCTGTTTTGGGTAGTGGGAATAAGACATAAGCCTTAGCACATGCTAGAAGGAAGTATTCTGTCTCACTTGTTATAAGCATGTTAACTATTTCACTTTAAGTCAGCAGGTCTCAATCCATGGGTTGTGACCTATTTGGGGGTTGCATATCATTACATATTTACATTATGATTCATATCAGTGGCAATGGAATAATCTTATATTTGGGGCTCACCACAACATAAGGAATTACACTAAAGGGTCATAGCATCAGGAAAGCTTAGAAATCTTTAAGTCCTTAGTGGTAAGAATATAGTAAATTCTTATTTATGCAATTTCAATTTATAATTCATTTTCCAATTTAGTAGATTTATAATACTCAACTATTAGAGTTATCCATTGTTTTCTAGACTTACTAAAATCAGACACATACAAAACATATAAAAAGTATACTTCATAAATGTACTTTAGTAAGCATTGTATATCCATTGCTATACATGTATGAATAGCCAGACAGATGCATAGATAACAGATCAATTAAGGATGAAAGAAAAATAGTAAACATATAGCACAAATGTAAACAACAAACAAACATGAAGGAATTCACATTCTCTCTGCAATGTATTTCTTAATTACTTTGTTTTTCAGTATTAAAACATTCATATTCTTGCTTCTTGTAGCACATTTCAATACAGAAATACAGCATATATATAAATACACACACATATGTACATATATATATACATATGTATATATGTCTTCCTTATTCCATTTTTCCTTCCATGGCTAATTTTATTACAACATTTTAGTATATCAGTATGTGAATTTAAAATTGTGTTTCATATTCCAGTGTCCTATCAACCAAAAGCAATATTAACACTCAGAGTTATAAAATGCCCTTATTTTTATTTTTTAAAAACATTATAAGACATTGGGTTCAATATTAGCATATTTTTATAGTCTCTTCTTAAAGGTATGTGAATGCAAGTACTAGCCTGGAGATTCATACTTAAAATCTGCAATATATACAAATGCTGGCACCTCTCCTAATTCCCTTGATACTCATCCAGCTTTTATGGATGAGGTTTTGGAAACTCCTGCTGAAAATTTAGCTGTGATGGCAGGAGAAGTGACTGCATTCATCCACAATGCATGCCACCAAAATTATACCTCACAGAGGCATAGAAAGGCAGTCTTTATCCCTGTAAAACTAAAGGAACACCTGTAAACATAGATGGGGATGAAGGTCAGAAGCACCACAGAGCACCTGGTGTGGCAGTCACTTTAATCATTCCTCTCCTGGAAGAGGAACAATGCTAAATCTCCCTTTCCATTGAGCAAACTTATTATCAGAAAATTTTGCCAGATTTCTGTTGTGGGATTTTTTCTTCAGAAGAGATACACTATTTATCCCAGTGTAAAACACTCTTTCCTGAACAATGTTGTTTTATGTAAACTACAAACACGAGTTCATTGTAAAAACAGAAAGCAGACACCTGTATTAAATTCTATTTATTCCTGAGTACAAATCAGTAGATCTGTTCTTTTCTACTTCTTGTTACACTGATATACCTACTACATCTGTGTGAAATTGAACCCTTTAATCTGGGGTAGTAGAATATAAAGCATTGTAAAGAATTCCAATTAATTATAAATTAACTGAATGCTTGAAAGGAATTAATCTGCCACATATTTTAAACTCTTATTTCTCTACTTCTTACTCCAGAGAATGACAAGATTACATAGACATATTTATGAAAGGAGTAGAATTTACACAATGTTAAGGCATAACACATTTTTAATAGTTTGCAAAGATTTACGAGATAGTCTAGAAATATTAAACAAAGTAAAATGCCTTAAATAATCAGGGCAGTTTTGTGACTATAGATCATTTATATTTGTGGATTTAGTATTAGGAACCATATTAATGGAACAAAAATTGTATTTTTGATAAACTGAATTACTTCTCAGCTTAGAAAACTGTACCTAATTTTTTTGGTTGTTTTTCAATGTTTGCACATTTTTTTCATTTTTATTTAAATTAGAAAAAAGATTGTTTTACATGTCAATCCCAGTTCCCTCTCCCTCCCATGCCCCCTACTAACATCCTACATATCCCATACCTTTTCTGCTCCCCAGGGAGGCTGAGGCCTTCCATGGGGTGTCTTCAGAATCTGTAATATCATTTGGAATAGGGCCTAGACTCTGCCCCATGTGTCTAGATTCAGGGAGTATCCTTATATGTAGAATGGGATCCCAAAGTCCATTCCTATGCTAGGGATAAGTACTGATCTACTCCAAGAGGCCCCATAGATTTCCAAGGCCTCATTACTGACACCCATGTTCATGGGTTCTGGATCAGTTCCATGCTGCTTTCTCAGCTATCATTGTAGGGACTAAGAGCTCCCCCTTTTCCAGGTCAGCTTTTTTTTGTGGGTTTCACTAACCTGGTCTGGACCACTTTGCTCATCACTCCTTCTTCTCTGCAACTGGATTTCAGTTCAGTTCAGTGTTTAGCTATGGGTGTCTGCTTCTACTTTCATCAGCTGTTGGATGAAGGCTCTAGGATAGAATATAAGTTAGTCATCCATCTCCTTATCAGGTGAGGGCATTTAAGGTAGCCTCCCCTCTGTTGTTTAGATTGTTAGTTGGTGTCATCCTTGTAGATCTCTGGACATTTTCCTAGTGCCTCTATAAACCTATATGGCTCCATCTATTATTGTATCTCTTACGTTGCTCTCCTCTATTCTTCCCCTGGCTCAATCTTCCTGCTCCCTCATGTTCTTTTCACCCCTCCTCTTCTCCCATTCTCATTCTCCTAGCTCCCTATCCCCTACTCCCTTGCTCCCAATTTGCTCAGCAGATCTTGTCCCTTTCACTTTCTCAGGGGGATCATGTATGGCTCTTTTAGAATCCCCCTTGTTTCCTAGCTTCTCTTGTGGTGTGGATTGTAATCCCTTGCTCTGTGTCTAAAATCCACATATACTTGAGAATATACCATGTTTGTCATTTTGTGGATTGGTTGCCTCCTTCAGAATGGTTTCTTCTAGTTCCCTCCACTTTTCTGCAAATTTCAATATTCCATTGTTTTTTTTTTTTTTTTCTGCTGAGTAGTACTCCATTGTGTAAATGTACAACATTTTCTCTATCCATTCTTCAGTTGAAGTGCATCTAGGTGGCTTCGAGGTTCTGGCTATTACAAATAATGCTGCTATGAACATAGTTGAACAGTTGTCCTTGTTGTATGTATGTGTTTCTTTTGGGTATATGCCTAAGAGTGGAATTGCTGGATGTTATGGTAGACTGATTCAGATTTTCCTAAGGAACTGCCATACTGATTTCCAAAAATAGCTGTATGATTTTGTACTGCCAGCAGCAGTGGAGGAGTGGTCCCCTTTCTCCACATCCTCTCAAGCATAAACTGCCATTGGTGTTTTTATTTTGGTCATTCTGACAGGAGTAAGATGGTATCTCAGAGTTGTTTTGATTTGCATTTCCCTGATGGCTAAGGGTGTTGAGCACTTATATGTCTTTCATACATTTTAGATTCCTCTATTGAGAATTCTCTATTTAGTTCTGTACCCCACTTTTTTAAAAAATAAGAAAAAACTTGAAAATTAATAAAACTTCAGTGATTTCTCTCAAGCTGAAAAAAAAATATATGAGTGGTAGGTGAAGTTCCCTGTCCTGGCCTGGTCCCTCAGTCACCTTGCCCCATATTACATATGGTAAGTATGAGTTTCTTTGTATGTATGTCTATAAATATATGTATATTTTTGATGATATCTTTATACCAAACATTACATACAATATGCATAAATAAATATATGTGTTTATATATTTTATTTTTACCTTGAAGTCTCATCGTCTACCTTGATTAATAATACTATTATGATTCCTAGTCTCTGAATACCATCAATACCCATTTTGATCCACAAGGTCAATGCTGATGGTATGTGGTATAACCAGATGTTTCCAATAATCTGCCATTAATCATTGAATAAAACAGCAACAAATTATTGGCATTTTTTCCAAACTTAAAATTATTAGATAGGCTTCTTTTTTGTTTTTGTTTTGTTTTGTTTTCCCCCTTTATTTTGGAGATATTAAACCATGGCCTGTGTGAGTTATGCATCCAAAACTGAGCAATATTTCCATTTTGGGAAAGATTTTTAAAGATATCTATTGGACAAGATAGGAGTAATATTTACTATTAAACTAAGTAGATTTATATGCTTTCACTTAAGTTTAGCACTGATCTGGGGAATCCAGGCATATAATATAGGATATTGAATAGGTTTTAACACTTTAATTCATTTTTTTCAAACAAAAATTCTATTTTTTTCCAAATGAAAGTAAGAAGATCTCCAGGTGAAGAATTTCAGGCATGTTGCTAATTCATGTTGTTATATTTAATGTAACTTCCAATCTTTTTTGTTTGGGCAAATAAGCCAGTTTTTGCCATTGTAGAGATCTAAGTATCTATGATATATTATAGAAAAATCAATTGTGGTAGTTAATAACATATCAATTTATAACCATTTTATTTTACATATTTCAAGAAAAATATGTAAATTGTTACTTGAGATACTAGGAGACTTATGGCAACAGCAGAATATCCAAGAAGAATTTTGGTTAGGGTCCAGTAATTATGGTGTGCCAAAGCCAATGACTCATTTCAATGAATGTTGTGTAGGTGGGGCTGACTGGACAAGAGTGTATTCCGCATGGCACACTGCAGCTCCTGATGCTACTAGGATTGTTGGAGAGGTTTTGCAAAGATAAAGGAGTAACGTGAGTTTTTGTGTGTTGTTTTGTTTTTAATTAATTTGGGGGTGGTTCTTTTGGATGTCTATGCTGCAGGGTTGAAGGGTGATATGGAGGGACTGGTAGATGATTGGGATTTGGGTGCATTTCCCAAGGTGTGAAAGAATCAATAAAGAATTATGCTTAAAAATAAAAGACATCAGTGAAAAAGCTCTCACCAAATTTGTTTGCCCCTCTGCTCATCCATGAGAGTGAGATGAAACTCATACAGGGATCCATTTGATTTGCAATGCAAAAACCCCAAAACTGAGTTTGAGCTCCAAAAGCATATTGATTTGGCAAACAATGGAAATGTGGTAGACTCACACTTGCAGATTTATGCTTGAATCCATCAGAGCTGGGAAGTCACAGGTAGAAAGGACACAAAAGCATTAGGGGAGGAAATGAGAAAGGGAGTGGTTGTTTATTCTGAATCATAATATTCTGCTATGATCTCCAGAGCTAAACCTCACATTTATTTTTAAGGTCTAGTGCTTCTGGTTATTGTGACTTGTATATCTGGCTGACTAACAACATTTATGAATCAGAATCAGGGTAACCATGGATCTTATTTAGATCTCAGCTTACAATGATTTAATATATGTAAATGATTCTTGCTTCTGGAAATACATCATTTACAGAAATTTGAGGGACATCCCCAAAGTTCTCAAGAATGCGCTTTTCCTCCCACATCACACATATCTTGGGTTTGGAGCATAGAAGTTTCCCTCTCTATGAGAAATTTTTGAGGTATTGCTAGCCTGAACAGAGCAATTATATTGTGAAATATTCCTGTTGCAGAATATGACATTGATACAGATTACCTTAGGTGGCTTCCATTATCCCACCAGCCATGCCTCATAAACCCATAAGCACTATGCTTCACTTCCAAAAAAAAGCAGATTATCCAGTCAAATCTAGTATCACCTGCTAAAAGCATTTTATATCAGAATTACTGAAGTGTACCCAATTCTCCACTGTTAATACAAACATGGGATCTGATGGGGAAAATGTTTTATAGTATAAATAAAGTGACTGAAATTCTTTCATTTGTTTTGGTCCTCTGATAAAAAAAAATGAAAAAAAAAAGAAAAGCAAAAAGACAGAAGAGTAGTAAGTGGTTCTATTATTGCAGTTGATTCTTTGTTCTGTAACAGAGGAAAGCCTTTATCAATGCTGAATGGCCAGAGGTAAGCCATATTGTCTTACACACTAAGTTTCTTAAAACAACTCAATTATAATGTGTGGATTGAATTCCCTCATTGTTTGGCTTCCTTGTATATTTCATTAAGCTCCTTTAGAAACAGTATCTTTATCCTTGGCTGGTCTGGAACTCACTGTGTAGAGCAGTCTAGTCATGAACTGTGGCATTATTTTAGACTATGTCTTTTCAGTGTTGGTAGTATATGCATGAATCACCATACTCGGCCTGATTTTTCTACTCTTGAAATTACATAATGCACATTAAAATTCATCATCTCTCAAATAGAAGCTTAAGATTTTATGCATAATAATAAAGATGTATATTTAATGCTTCTCCTATACAAAATTATTTATCTGTATAAAGCAAATAGGAAAAGTGTTTTGATTTATTTGACACTGTAGACTATTAATTGTATATAATTTCATGCATGTGGATGTATGCAAACATGAATGAGAACTTTCATTTCTGTAGTGTGTAAAGATATCCCTCTTATTAAATATATAAATAACAAGCATTCATGCAAACAGTGTCAAAATTTTGGAACTCTGACTTTCTTCATAGTATTTCACATAGACACTTATTTGCTTACATTTTACCTCTATTAAAACTCATTAAGGGAGTCAACAAAGATGGCAGCACCCACCAGAACCTGCCAGAAAGGACTTAGGTTATAACTATGCAGGTGGTATGGCTGCCCATTTAGCATCTATGAGCCCTTTGAGCCCTTGATTAGTTTATTCTGTAGTATTTGTTTTTATGTCCTCATACCCTCTGCTTCCTACAATCCTCCCTCTCCTTTTGTGTGATTCCCCTGGTTCCACATATTTGACTGTGAGTCTCTGCATATGCTTCCATCAGTTGTTGGAGGAAGCCTGTCTGGGGACAACTGGGCTAGGCAGTGATCTATGTGTATAGCTGAATATTATTAAGAATATTTTTTTGTCTGTTGTGCTTGGTTCTACTCTAAGTCTTTGAACACTCCAGCCTCTGGTTCCTCTACATCCTACATCCAGACACTATCAGGAATTGGCTCCCTCTCATGACTTGGGCCTCAAGTCAGAACAGTCATTGGTTAAAATCAGGCAGTTTTGTTCTGAGTTGGCTTTGTAAGATGATATTTTCTTGAAAATCATGAAAACTCAAAAAATTTTAAATTTATATTTATCTATACTTAATTTTCCTTTGTTTAGAAATCTGTGAGTAAAGATATTTATAGAAATACCTTATAATAGTCACAAAACTTTCAAACAAATATACATATTTATATATGAAAATATTTTTTATGAAGACAGCATGAATTTGAAAGAGATCAAGGAGTGCTATATATAAGATTTTGGAGGGAAGAAGGATGAGGAGTGAGGAATGACGTAAAGACACTATAACCTAAAAAAAAGGAAAAATAATAAAAACATAATTTGAAGATTATGAATATTATTAATTATGATACTTCATATTACCTATCACTATCCTTTCTTTATATTTATCTACATCAGCGTTTAATGTATATCTTATTGTGGGAACATAAGTAGGTTTTAGTTTTCATCAAAACTGATTTCTCATAGTCTTATTTGACCTTCCAGTTTTCACTGGTTATGTAGAGAAACTAAGTACAAGCTGAAGAAAATAGTAATGGTTTTATTATGAACCAATGTACTTGTATACTCAGGTTAACTTCCCCTAGGCTATAGGTTTCTTTATGTTAGAGTACAGGGCCAGCAATTCTTCACAAAAGGTAAATATAGATGGATCAGAGATTAGAATGGCTACCAGGCAAACTCAAGTTCATTACCATCTGATATCATATTAAGAGATATACAAGTCCAGGCAGTGATGTCACATGCCTTTAATCCCAACACTCGGGAGGCAAATGCTGGCAGATCTCTGGGAGTTTGAGACCAGCCTGGTCTACAAGAGCTAGTTCCAGAACAGCCTCCAAAGTCACAGAGGTTATCAAAACCCTGTCTTGAAAAACTAAAAAAAAGTTGTTATCCAATATCATATGATAAATCAACAGTCACTATTCTAGTTAAAATTCTACCCAGCACACTGGCTCATAACCTAAGCTCATACTCCTAAGTAGCATGTCAATTTTCTTAAGAATTGTTAGCAAATCCAGCTACACACTTGCAAAGAAAACAACTGTGCAAACAGACTGCAGATTGAAGGTTACATCCTCTATTTCCAAAAATTCTTAAATTTAATTGTTGATATTTACATTTATAATACCAACCTGTCAGATAATTTTTAAAAGTTGAAGTGACTCAACTAAGATTTCCATTATTTCATGTTTTGCTATAATCTTGTGATATTTAGTTGCTTTCAGATAACCTTAATTGTAATTAAAAGAAGCCAGCTGAAAACAGTTAAGAGAAATAGGTCCAGCCCATCTGTCAAAGTACCTTGCTAGTTCATTATCAGACTTTTCTAAGGATGGCCCCTGATACCATATCCAGTCAAAAGTGTTCAGCTGTAAACACATATATAGGCTAGCAAAACTAAATGGACTCAGTAGATTGTACTTACATAAGTATATGTTCAATACTAATAAGGAAAGTATAAGAGATCATGTATATAGAGAGTGATTGGGAGCATGGGAAAAGATTGAAAGACTTGGAGTGAGAAAACACATTCTTGATATATGAAATTCTCAAAAAATAATATTTGAAAGCAATAAAGTAGAACACATGCCCATAATCTAGTACTTGGGATTATAGGCAGGATAATTTCAAATCTAATTCTAGCTTAGACTATAGAATGGATCGAGGTAAGCTCCACAGAGAGACTGCATCAAAAAAGAAAGAAAGCATAAGTTTTGACACATAATCTTAATGGATGTATAAAATTCCTAGGATAGAACCAAATACAAAAAAAGTCAGTGAAAGTATCCCATTTTTTTTTTTTCTACTGAGTAGTACCTCATTGTGTAAATGTACCACATTTTTTTCAATCGATTCTTCATTGAGGGGCATCTAGGTTGCTTCCAGGTTCTGGCTATTACAAATAATGCTGCTATGAACATCGTAGAACAGATGTCCTTGTTGTATGAATGTGCATCTTTTGGATATATGCCTAAGAGTGGAATTGCTGGTGGGAGGCAGGGGTGGGGGGAGAGGGAACTGGGAATGACATGTAAAACAAACTTGTTTCTAATTTAAATAAAAAACTATCCCTAAAAATATTCTGTTATACGTATAGATCTTTGCCTAATACAATCACCATCACATGCTTCCTCCAGTATCTGATGAGAGCAGGTGCCACCCCACATCAAAACATTAGGTGAAATTTGGGGAAATCCATAGAAATTGGGGGGCAGATTGTGGGATCCCAAGTGGACAAGGACACCAGAACATGTCCCACAGAAAGAAGTTGATGGGGCTCTTAGGGGCTTCCAGAGACTGAAGTGGCAATCACAGAGCCTGTTTACATCTGAGCCGGGTTCTCTACATACATGCTGTGATTGTTTAGCTTAGGTTCTTTGTGGAACTTCGAATTGAGGGATTGGGGGTGTCTCTGATTCTTTTGCCTTCTTGTGGGACCCTTTTTCTTCTAGTGGGTTGTCTTGTCCAGCCTTGATATGAAGATTTGTGCCTGGTTTCATCGCATCTTCACATGCTGTTTTCAGTTGATACCAATGGGAGGCCTGCTCTTTTCTGATGGGAAATGAAGGACAGTGGATCTGGGAGATAGGAAAAGTGGAGTGGTGGCAGGATTGAGGAAAGGAGGATGGCTGCATTCAGAGTTTTTATTTATTTATTGCCGAGAGAATAATAAAGAAAAAAGAAAAAAAAACATTTCTGGCTTTGATCTTTCAAAGGTCATGTTAGAAAGAGGAAACATCTTAATGCTGAATGAGATTTACCAACTGAAAACACTTCCTCTGAACATTTATGAATGAACCACAAATCTTACTAAAATATAAAACTGAAACTAATGATGTCTTCCTACACAAAAAGCAAAATACACTGTGTTGAAGTTCATCTTCTTCATAATTGTAAACTTACAACTTGGCCAGCAATATTTATGCACTTTATTATAACTCATGTGACTATTCTGTGATTCTATATGATTCCTATTTTGCTTATTGTTAAAGGTGCCATCTAATTTTAAGTTTATTATTATTATTAATATTGATTAATTTTTAGAAGCAGACTCATTATAGACTGTTCTAAACAAAGTTGCTATTTAGTTTAACATGATCTTCAACTCCTAATCTTCTTATCTGGCCCATTGCCCCCTTTGCTGGGAATTCAGGTAACTATCACTCTGTCTGCTTCTGAGTTATTTAATACAGTCTATTATCATTCATTTTAAATAATAAAAGTAGATTTTACTTTGTGCATTTAATTCTCTCTCTCTCTCTCTCTCTCTCTCTCTCTCTCTCTCTGTGTGTGTGTGTGTGTGTGTTAATGACAATAAAATGCTGTCAACAAATTTGTTGTCCCTCTCCCCATCCATAATATTGAGGTGGAATCCCTACAGTGGTTCATTTGACTTTTAAAAGCAAAAACCCCAAATGAAGTTGCAACACTAAAACCAAGCTATTCCTATATATTTTTTCTGAATATGTTGAACCATCACTTAAATTAATACGCCTCATAAGTATATCTGAGAAAATCCCTATTGCATGCATGAACATTCTGTCAATGTTGTCTCAGATAGTATTGGAAATAAAAAAGCATTGGGAGAGAGCAAATAAGCACAAATCCCTGTTCTTTCAGCCCTCCCTACAGTGGAAAACAGAGTCTTGGAGATGTTTTTTAGCTTTCTTTTATTTTAGAGGTATTTTGAAAAATACTTTACAAGAAAGGACCATGTTTCTGGATGCTGATATCATGATCAAAGTAACATATTAAGCCACCTCTTACTTCCAAAATGCTATCATATTTGGAATTAAGTCACCCTTGCTGCAATCGTGAATTACAAGATGAAAGCTTTCTCATGCTAGAGGATTTTTCTGCTGCAGCTGAGACTGGACATGAGACACCAGTTCTTCAGCTTTTGAGTAGGTATTCTACTAGAAACTGTCCAGGACTTTTCAGATTTTAGTGTTCTGGATCAGGCTGCATGTCAGTTTATATCATAGGTTTCTGTCTTTATATGAGAAATCCTACTTTTTGGAATGGAGATATACCAGCTATCCTGTATCTCCAGGCTGTGGATGGCTGGTAGGGTAATTCCTCTTTAAATATGTAAATTAATACTGATGTTTCTTTCCTGCCTGGTCCTACAGCTATTTAGTCCCAAATAGCACACAGAGGCATATATTAATGATAATCTGCTTGGTGTCTTGCTCAGGGTTAATATTAATAAGCTCTTACAACTTAAATTAACCCATAATTCTTATCTATGTTTAGTCACATGACTTGGTACATTATCTCACTATGGCATTCTCATCTTGCTTCCTCTGCCACTGACTGGTGACTATGTCCCTGTCTTTCCTCATCCCAGAATTCTTTTTGTCTTGTCACCCCACCTATACTTCCTGCCTGACTACTGGCCAATCATCATTTTATTAAACAAATATGAGTGATAAATCTTTACAGTGTACAAAAGCATTATCTCACAGCAAGTTAAGCTGATAAAACACTGTTATGGACTTGTATACCCTATTGTTTCTGTGTCTCACCCTAGAACTTTAATACAAGCTCTTACTGCATCTTCTCACATATAATCGTTTTTCATAATTATTGTGCTATTACTTGAAATTCTTGTGAGGTTATGACTATATCTATCTGTAATGATTTGAAAGAAAAGATGCCCCCAAAGTGAGTACCAAAATTAGGAAGTGTGGTCTTGTTGGAGGAAGTTTTCACTGTGGAGGAAAGTGTTGAGTTCTCCTAATGCTCAAACCATTCCACTTGAGACAGACCACTTCCTGTTGCCTGCATAGCAGGATGTAAATCGGTCAGCTCCTTCTCTAGAACCATGTCTGCCTTCCATGCTACCATTTCTCACAATGATGTTAATGGGCTGAACCTCTGAACTGCAAGCCAAACAATTGTTTGTTTTCCTTTATAAAAGTTGATCTTCTCATCATATCTCTTTATAGCAATAGAAAGCCTAAGACACTGAGATGCAATTCATTTATATTACTTTAAGTTAAAACTGAGTGTTTAAATAGTTACATTACCCTGTGATCAATAAGAAACACCAAATATAATGCAATTGAGAAACTTAAAAATTCACTTACCTTCATGTAAAACAAGATTGATGCTATGCAGAGTATAATAAATCAATGCATTTTGTATTGACATGTTTGTTATATATATCCTATTTTTTATTTGAACTATGCTGTGGTACCTTATGTATCTGCCTACCAACCAAAAGGCAGAAAAAAGAGGAAGTAATTATGCTAGTTATAGTATTTCATTGTTTGTTTGAATCACATTATTTTATCCACTCATGTAGTGAAAAAGACTGGACGATTCTGCATCTTAACTCTTCTGAACAAAGCTACAGTGAATAAGAAAGCAAGGATGTCTCATATCCAGATTTATGTGTGAGGAGGGGAAGGATGAGGAGGAGGGAAGGAGAATGCAATACTGTCATTTGAGACAACATGGCTCTACTGAAATGGCAGTGTGTTAAGTAAAATAACCTAACAATATAAAGGCTAAAGTTGTGTGCTCTAATTATATGAGGTTTCTGAGATAGGATTATGGAATCATATAAAGCAATGTAGACTGCCAAGTGATATTTATGGATAAGAGATATTATTCAATAGGTATAAAACATTGGCTATGCTAAGTAAACCAGCCATAAATATCTATTGTAAAACATCATGTCCATAATACTTATTGTTGATAATTCATCATCATTGTCTTCAAAACTCATTGAGTGTTAATCTCATGCTTAGTTTTTTAATATATACATGAATACACATTCTTATAGCAAAAGTGACAACCAAGAGATGGGGTACTAGGGGAACTTCCAATGACTCTTACCTTCACTGTGGCCACAATATCATGAATAAATCTGAAGTCATAATTTTGTTCACAGTACAATTCAATAAAATTCCCAAAAGGCAAACAAAACTGACTCATAAAGATACTAAAAACTGTCTTTGTACTCTCCACTATGTATGACTTAATTATAACTATGATGAAAATGAGTAATTCATTCTCTTTAGATGTTATTAATAGAAAGACACAAGAAAGAGGTAAATTATGTGTTGACTTCCAGAGTATATTCTAAGTTCAGTATCCCTCACTGTGTGGTTAAATATCTTCTCATGTAGTACACAGATGGAAGCATAGTAAGAGCATATGACAATGGATTATACCACAGATGATAAAGACTCCAGATTCAGTTCACGGGATGAGTACCTTTGTAACAATGTCCTCCAGAACACTGATTTTGCCCCATTTGAATGCTCACTTTTTTCTGTTCTTATTATATTCTGTACCCTTGTAAAGGATTTTATTGTTCTTTATGGCTTGTGATTTCTTTTGTTTGATATATATTTTAGAATTCTTAGTTTCTTTGGGTCACAATTTACTGTCTGTTGTGGACATGTTTTTGGAAACAGGGAGATCTATTTAATAACACTAGAAAATTATTTGTTTTTTCCTAGTCAATTTCATAGTTATTTTTCCTTGACAGAAAATCTCTTTAAACCCAGATTTTAAGCATGGTCTTTCATGTGAAAAACTTTATCCATTTCAATTTTGCTAATCCACACTGGTTACCTTGACAATATATCAAGTAGCTTCTTAAGACAGTAAGTACTGGGCTTTGGATAGCCTCTCCAAAGCATGTGTTGAAATTTAATTGTCATAGTAACAGTGTTGGTAGGCACAGTTATTATGAGGTGATGAGGAAATGAGAGCTCTTTCTGATAAACAGATTAATGAAGTGGAGAACGGTGATATTGCAAAAGCAGATTCACTATGAAAGTGTTTTTTTTCTCTGCTTTGATCTCTGCACAAAATAGTGATGTTCTGCAGTTCTGCCATTGGATGACAAAGCAGGAAACATCTTCCCCAAACCCATTGCCCTTCCTTGAAATATATCAATTTCTAGAACCATGGATGAAGTTAATTTCTATCCTTTATAAATGAGGTACTCACCAAGATTTTATTTTAATTGCACAGGATGAAGTAAGGCATGGAAAAGTGATTTTTAAGCAACTGTTTTCAATGATCTTACAGATTTAGTGGGAAATTTTCAGTTACCCCTTTACCAACTTTCAAGCTCCTTCCTATGGTTCAATTTTTGATATAATGTATTTGGCTTTTTCAAAATTTCCATAAAAGAAGTTACAGATTTGTACAGGTTGATATACCTGGCCAAAACAGAAGTGTTTTGTTTTCTAAAATTTTTATAATAGATTTACTAACCCTATAATTATAGAATTATAGTGAGAGTAGTATAATTTCAGGCACTGTGGAGTTTGTTAATTATATGTTCAACAAATATCTTAGTGGCTCAAGCAATATAGGAATCAATTTATTCAGTCAGGGTATACATGTCAGCAGTGTCACAGTAGTTCTTCATGATTTGGACAATAATATGTCTAGAACATTAATTTATCATTCAAGAGATGACATTTTACAGCATAGAATATAATGAAGATATATAAATGTAGAAAACAAAGTGTGTACACACTCTGTGACGAAGGACATCCCTAGACAATTCCATAGCAAATACCTTATATTATATTGGACAGAAGTTAGTCAAAAAGCCATATATAGCTGCAAGGGAGTCTGAAAATGGATTCAATGTTCTGTATGGTGTTAAGCACATACAGAATTCAGAGAATGCAAAGCAGGATAGGTAGAAGGAATAAGCACATATATTTTATTATTATTTTCCTATTCCTAAAGGGCCATATTATTTTCCATAATCAAATATCACATTTTAGGGCAGAGTAAACAGTAAAAATAAATGTTGAAAAATATTCTTTGATTTACCATGTTCTACTTTGCAGAGTTTGTATCCTATTTCCAAAATTTATGAAAAAAGAAAGAAACCTCTAAGTCTCTGTGAGTCATGGTATCAATATTGAATTGATACTGAAAATACTTAAATTATTTCAGATACTACAACTTCAGCAGATAAGAGGCCATGGAAGCATGCTACTTATTGGTTTACTCCTCATGATTTACTCAGCCTCTTAGTAAATCAAGGGCTCAGTCCTCTCCCATCAATAACTAATTAAGAAAATGCCTTACAACTTTTGTAGATATTTTCTCAACTAGTGTACTGTTTTTGTTACACTGGACCTCCCTGTCCTTTCCTTTGATCTGTGTTTTACACATCCAATTCCAAATAGATGTATATTAGGGACATTCTTCTTCTTTTAATGTTGTAAATGTCCAATAGAACACAATCACAGAAAACATGAAAATAAGGTGACCAGGCTATTTCTTTTTCCTTAGACAATTTAGTTTCTTAGAGCACTCTCTACCCAGTGACCTACCCTCCACATATATCTGTTCTGTGCTCTTGAGTTTGAATGAGTAAACATATTAAGTATAATGTAAACAAAAGTAAAGGAATAAAAAGCAAATAACAGAATCATCAGTAGATAGCAAACCTTTTATGTAATGCTCACAACAGCCAACATTGTAATAACCCCAATGAAAGAAAAAACAAAAGGTAACTTCATCAACTTTGGAGATTACAAACACGTAACAGAAATAAACTATTTGTTGAGGTAGCAAAGTAGACTTTCTGATTTAGAAAGTCCCCTAGTGACTCCTATTTGCCTTTCAATGGAGGATTTCCTACTGGTGAATTTCTGGCTTCACTTTTCCAATATAGGATCATCTATACTATAGGAAAAACAGTAGTAACCTTGGCTATGTACAGTTTATATTCTAATGTTTTTCAAGGACATTGTTTTATATTGTGATAATACTTTAAAATGTATTCTTTGAAAATTGTATATACATATGCAATGTATTTTTATCACATTCATGCATATTACCTTCCTCCAACACCTCCAGAATCCACAAACCTTTCTCCTTCCCAACTTCATGTTCCAAAAGTTTTTTGAGACAGGGTTTCTTTGTGGCTTTGGAGGCTGTACTGGAATTAGCTCTTATAGTCCAGGCTGATCTCAAACTCACAGAAATTCTCCTGCTTCTGCCTTCGAGTGCTGGGATTAAAGGAGTGTATAACCACCGCCTGGCCTGTTACAAAAGTTTTAATAACTATCACATGTTGTTGCCTCTACCAGTTACAGAAACAGAGACCAACCTGAGTCAGGACAAGTGCTTCTGGAAGATGCTGGACATAAAGCTCTGAAATATGATGGGCAACCCAGTTCCACAGCCAGTTTCCCAGTGAGTTTTATGAGCATCTAACAGGTTAGCAATTTAATATACATTATAATGTGCAACATACCATCTCTTGCCCTCAGCAACCTCAAGGAGCATGGCTACTCCTCCTGTGGCTTTATACAAAGCAGGACAAATGAGTTTTGGAAGTCTGTAGTCTCAACTAACCCACCTCTTCAGCTGAATGGTATTCCTTGCCTGAACTTTAATTGCTCCAACTCCAAATTTTATGTTAGCATCAGATTATACCCTTAGTTAAATGAAACTAAGAACAAAATTAAATTATAATATAATATATTACTAAGAATATTTAACTGTGTCACGCTGCTTGAATTTATTCTGTGTATTAAAGGGCATATAAAAAGATAAGAGAGAAATTATGTCTCTATTCTGCAACAGGAAGTAAAGCAAGAGAAACACTTATGACCATTAAGAAATCAATCAGTAATATATTGTGGAGTTCTTACTATAAGTGCAATTGAATTGGAGAATTAACTCTGTGGGCCAAAGACCTAAATGTGTCTTAGAAAGATTTTGCCTAAAATCACTATTTTAAGTAGGTTTAAAGAAACAGAATGATAATTTGAAAAGCTGGACAGGAGTTCAAAAGTCTTGGATAGCATAAGCTGAAGAGTGCAAACCATTGGGACAACACACTGTGGCTTTTGTTTGTGTTTGTAAAGCTGAGGCAGGGAGATTGGGATATGGATGCCTCCTGGAAATCACATTACATCTGGTCTCAACAATAACAGCAAAATGAAGTGATTGGAGCAGAGATGATTTGATTTCCAGTTCACAATGATGGAGTGTTTTTAATGTTTTAAATTAATATCATCCTTAAAATGTCTGTATTCTATGACTTGTTTTAAGTAGTCTACACATATTTTTATGAGCTGTTTTCACTGCTGCTTGACTCACATATAGCCCACTCCTTTCCTGTTTTGCATCCCACATTCTTATTGCTTTGTTGAGAAAACTACTTGGAGTTGTCCGACCATCAAGACAAATCTGTTAATTTATTTTCAACCTTTGTTTCCCATTTCTTATTTATTAATATTTTGGGTGGTCTTTTTTCCCTTCCTGCAGACCTGTTCAAGGGGAGGGTCTAGAGGAGACTCAAATCGAGAGTGAAGAGTGGAGACAGGGGGCTTTGCTTCCTTTCCTTTGACCTTCTGGTTTGGTAATTTCTGTCGTTCATCCCTTATTAAACAACTGCCATTGGCAAATTATACTGTGGCTATAGTTTGCTGCAAAGCAATGAATTTCCTGACTGCCACTTCACATCAAACAATTTCACTTGGTTATAATCCTACTCTTTTGAGTCCAAGGTGCTTCACCATTGCTTGTACCTTCTGTTAAAAGCATTGAATGTCCTACCTTTATCCACATGACTGTGTGTACATTTTGATTTCTTATTACTACACTAATTGAAAAAAACATGCTATTTTCAAAGGTTAAATTAATAATCTCTTGCTTACAAATACTTTATAGAAAACTTCAATTGGATAACAATCTTTAAACCAAAGCTGTGATTTATGTCATAAATTAATGATTTATTTTGGTATGAGCTTATCAAGTAATTTTGTATTTTATTTTAATATTCTCTCCTTTGTTGTTACTATTTTTTTCATGTGCTTATTCTGTTTATTATCAGGTTTCTGGGATGAGTTGATGTTCTTATGTAAATATACCTTTATCACATCTCTCTTATAAAAGTAGATTAAATACATTTTTATATAACAAATTTCAACCTGTAAAGTATTACTTCACACAGCTACTTTCTATATAGTTTAGTCAATTCTAAGCAAGTTGAGCATCCCTTCCCCATGATTGATCTAACTTCAAATCTAAATTGCTAATTTTCCTTCATGAATTGACCAAAACTCCTTAGCTTTTGATGTGTTAGTACCCATACATGCAATTTCAAGAAAAAAAATTAATGAAAAGTATAAAAATTGTAGTACACTGTTAGATCTTTGATGTAGGCTTTCTTTTGATAAGTTATAGAAACAGAATTAAATGACATAGATAGATACAGTGAGATGTGCCCAGGCCTGAGGGGCTCTGGTAATTCATGAGTCCAAGGTGGACTAAGCCTGAAAATAATGGGCGGGAAAGAAAAGGGAGACCAAGCAGTTTTTCCTTGTTAAGGTCTGTTTATTGATTATAAACAAGGGGTTTTGAGGAAGCAGAGAAAGAGGAAGTGGGGGAGGAAAGGGTCTTAATTGCTCTCAGGCCAGAACAGGTGTCTGGAACCTAAGGGATGGGGTGGCGGTTACCTGAGCATGGAGGTAGCCAGGCCTCTGAAAAGGAGGACTTTTTTATATCTAACCAGAGCTGGCTCCTGACAGAGATAGATATAGATAGATATACTTGAGTAAGTGTATTTACATGTAATAAAGTATTGGAGGATGGCTTGTTCATAATGAGTGGTGTTCATGAAACCTATAGTAAGACCAAGATTAAGAATGAAAATTCTGAGTTCAGAGTTTCTTTTTTTTCTGGCTGGAAAGAAAAGTGACTGGTAAAACATAGCTGAGGAATTTCAGTTAATTCATGCCATGTTGCTCTTCAGGCAGTTGGGGTGACTACTAGCTTTGACAGTGTTAAGAATCACTAATGCACTCTACTTGCCATAGGCCATATTTTCTTGTTTAAATTTTTATTTTGTTGCAACTAAAATCAAAATACCTTGTGGAAATGTAATTTTGATGTGGCCCAAAAGTGGAAGTTTCACTTTTTTGGAATAAATATATTACCACACACTTAAGAACTCAATAGTACTCAAAAACATATAACAAGTCCATATTTCTGATTTTGTTCATTCATAACCTAAGTAATTTTCACATAGAGACCAATGAAATGATCTATAAATCTAAAGGATTTTTTTGTTTTATATTCATGTTTGTTAATTGTGTTACAATGGGTTACAATTTGACATACACACACACACACACACACACACACACACACACACACACACACACACATATGTCTTTTTATATACCTTATTATAAAAGAAACTTTCAAATACATAAAAACCACACATCGGTCGGGCGTTGTGGCACACGCCTTTAATCTCAGCACTCAGGAGGCAGAGGCAGGTGGATCTCTGTGAGTTCGAGGCCAGTCTGGTCTCCAGAGCGAGTGCCAGGATAGGCTCCAGAGCAACACTGAGAAACCCTGTCTCAAAAAAACAAACAAACAAAAAAGACAAAAAAAAAACATCAAAATTACCAGATGCAATGTTTATACAACTTAATAAATTTCTTTACAGTTAAGACTGGCATTTGAAATGAATTCTGTGAAACTTCACATGGTGTGTGTGTGTGTGTGTGTGTGTGTGTGTGTGTGTGTGTGTGTGTGTTTGCATGCATGTCTTGTGTGCATGTGTGTCTCTCTCTGTGTGATTTTTTTTACAATTCTATGTGCATGTGATCAAACCTGTGTAGACAAGTTAATGGAAGTCAAAGGAAGATTTCTAATGTCCTGCTTTATTATTAAGTACTGAAACACTATCTCTCATTAAAGTTAGTGATGTGGTTTACAAGGCCTTGAGATCTTTCTACCTCTGTGTCCACAGTTTTGTATTATATTGCAAGAAACCACACATGTTTTCTATGTGATGCTTAATATTTCAATTACATTCTCACTCAAGCACATCTATTATCTTACACACTGTACCATCTCTCTAACTTTACTTTTTTTCTACTAAAAATTAAATATTTTGCCACAATTTTCAGTAAAGCTAAATAATCTGTTAGCATTGTCTAAATTGTATGATTAAGAAAACTGGTATTTTTAATGTGATACACTTACATCTATTTTTCTTTTATATCTGAATTATTAAGGAATGAACTAGTTCATTTTAACTCTTCATTTGCAATAACATTTTGATTTTTTGATTTTATTTAACAAATGGTGCAGGGAAATATCGATGTCTACATTTTAATCTTTTTTTTATTTGAATTAGAAACAAGATTGAATTACATGACAATCCCAGTTCCCTTCTCCCTCCCTTCCTCCTCTACCATCCCCCAACTAAAACCCTACCTATCATATATCCTTTCTTCTAATCTACACCTGACTCAACATTTCTGCTCCCTCATTACCTCTGCATCATTCCTCATCTTCCCTTCTCATTCTCGTAGATCCCTACCCCCTCTTCCCATGTTCTCAATTTGCTCAGGGGATGGTGACCCTTTCCCCTTCTCCAGGGGACAATGTTTGTCTCTTTTAGGGTCTTCCTTGTTTACGAGTTTCTCTGGCAGTGTGGATTGTAGACAGTAATCTTTTATGTCGAAAATCCTCGTATGAGTGAGTACATATCATGTTTGTCTTTTTGTGATTGGGTTATCTTGCTCACAATGGTTTCTTCAAGTTCCATCCATTTCCCTGCAAATTTCAAGATTCCATGGTTTTTTTTTTGCTGAGTAGTACTCCATTGTGTAAATGTACCATGTTTTCTCTGTTCATTCTTCAGTTGAGGGGCATCTAGGCTGCTTCCAGTTTCTGGCTATTACAAATAGTGCTGCTATGAACGTCATTGAACAAATGTCCTTGTTGTATGAATGTACTTCTTTTGGGTATATGCCGAGGAGTGGAATTGCTGGATCTTGTGTTTGACTCATACTTATTTTCTTGAGGAATTACCATACTGATTTCCAAAGTGGCTGTGCAAGTTGGCACCCCACCAGCAGTGGAGAAATGTTTCCCTTTCCCCACATCCTTTCCAGCATCATTAGTGTTTTTGGTTTTAGCCATTCTGACAGGAGTAAGATGGTATCTCAGAGTTGTTTTGATTTGCATTTCCCTGATGGCTAAGGATATTGAACATTTTCTTATGTGTCTTTCATCCATTTTAGATTCCTCTATTGAGAATTGTCTATTTTGTTCTATACCCCACTTTTAATTGGATTGTTTGGCGTTTTGGAGACTAGCTTGAGTTCTTTGTATATTTTGAAGATCAGCCCTCTGTCAGATGTGGGGTTGGTGAATATCTTTTCCCAGTCTGTGGGCTGCTGTTTTGTCTTGCTGACATGACCATGTCCTTTGCCTTACAGAAGCTTCTTAGTAACAGGAGGTCCAATAAGAATGTAAATAGATGCATATTTATTACTCTGCACAAAACTCAAGTCCAAGAGAATAAACAACCTCAACATAAATCCAGATACATTGACCCTAAGAGAAAAGAAAGTGGGTAATAACCTTGAGTGCATTGGCACTGGAGATAACTTTCTGGACAGAAAACTGATAGCCAGGCACTAAGGTCAACAATTAATAAATGGGACCTCATCAAACTGAAAATCTTTTGTAAGACCAAGGCACCATCAATTGGATAAAGCAACTGCATACAGAATAGCAAAAGATTTTTTGCCAAATCAATATCTAATAGAGTAAAAATATCCAAAATAATGAAGAACTCAATAAACTAGACATAAAAAACCAAACAAATAAATCACCGAACACTAGAGTGCAGATCTAAATAATTTTCAATAGACAAAGCTCAACTGCCTCAGAAACATTCAAGGAAATGTTCAATATCCTTAGACATCAGGGAAATGCAAAGCAAAACTGCATTGAGATTGCATCTTGTACCTGTCAGAATGGCTGAGAACAAAACACAAGTGACAGCTCATACTGGTGAGTACATGGAGCAAGGGAAACACTCCTGTACTGCTTCTGGTGGGAGTGTAATCTTGTACAACCACTGTGGAAATAAATATGGGAAAAAGTTGGGAATTTATCTACCTCAGTACCCAGATATACCAGTCTTTGGGCACATGTCTAAAGGAAACTCCATCTTACTACATGGAGACTTGCTCAACTCTATTCATTGTGGCTTTATTTATAATAGCCAGAAACTGGAAACAACTTGGATGTCCCTCAAGAGAAGAATGAATAAACAATATATGGTAAATTTACACAATGGGATATTACCCAGCTGTTAAAAAATTACATCATGTTATTTGAAAATAGATGCAACTAGAAAAAAATCATCCCAAGTTAAGTAACCAGACCCATACCATCAAATACTTTATGTATTCACTCATAAGTGGATATTAGCTGTTAAGTAAATGACAACCAACCTACAATGCATATACCTAGAGAGGTCAGGTAAAGAAGAAGGGTTTAGGGAGGAAATAGAACAGATTTTGCTGTGGGACTGGGTGCAGGGAAGGTTGGGAGCTGGGGTTGAGGGAGGTAGGAGGAGAGGGAGAGACTGCTGGGAGAGATAACAAGTGGTGGGCATTTGGAGGTTGTTTTCAAAACCTAGAGCAGTGGAAATATCTTGTAATCTATGATGGTGATCCTAGTGAGGACTCCTAATGATGAAAAATAAGGACACTCATGTGTCCATCTGTTGTGGCAGCCAAGGCTCCAGTGATAGGATTTGGTTGGATTCAATTGAGTTGTTGAACAGGCTGGTCCTCTAGAAATCTTCAGATAACCTAAGCTGTCCCCAAGACAGAGGATTATCTTCTGTAAAATGACAGTCCATATTGCTGAGGAAAGAAAATCACACAGCGCATTGAACATGGAGAAGTTGAGCTGGTGCCTACACAGGTCCTCACTCTTATATTCTAGTCATTTTTTAATAGGAAGGCACTCTGCAGGCTACTGAAATAGAACCATAAGCTACAACCCAGCCAAAAAACTTTTGACATGTAATATGTCCTGCCTATTAAAGTTGCTACCGCAATGGTGATACAGAACTGGTAGGAGTAGCCAACCAACATCTGATTTGACTTAAGGCCCACTATATGAGAAGGAATGCATACCCAACACTGCTAGGATAACAGTAAGCCAGAGACTAGATATCCAAGAGATCTCATGTTTCAGTCCCTTGTCTACTTATCATCAGAGAGATTTCCTCAAGCACCTGGTGGGAACAGATGAAAGATCCACAGTCAGGCATTCTGAGAGACAGTCTATTGCAAGACTCTATCAAATCCCTGCCCTCAGAACTCAGGATCCTGAGGAAGAGGAGACAGAAAGATTGCAAAAGCCAGAAGGGATAGAGGACACCAAGAAAGCAAGACACAAGACCCTCTCAATATAGTAAGATATATAGTAAGATATATAGTAAGATATATAGTAAGATATATAGTAAGATATATATATATATATAGTAAGATATATAGTAAGATATATAGTAAGATATATAGTAAGATATATATATATATATAGTAAGATATATATATATATATATATATATATATATATGCTCTGAGGAAGCACAGGGCCTACCAGGGCCAATATGGGTCTGCATTAGGTACTCTGCATATATATTACCGCTATTAACTTAGTATTTATATGGGACTCCTGACTGTGAGAATGAGTTTGTCTCTGACTCTTGTGCCTCCTCTTCCTCTTGGGTTGCCATAGCCAGATTTGAGATAACAGTTTTTGTCTCATCTTTCTATATTGTTATCTCTGAGAATCCTATTCATTTGTCCTGATGTAAAAGGAAGTGGATCCAGAGGGAAGAGGGGGTGGAAAGGAGCTGGCTGTAGTATAGGGAGTGGGAACTATTGTCAGGATATATTGTATGGGAAAATAATCTACTTTCACTAAAAATAGTGATATAGTTAATGTGATTCATTTGCATATATTTTCCTTTACTTCTGGGTTATTTAGGAGTGAATTTCTTAATTGTATTAGATTAACATTTTTATTATTCGAATTTAATCTCTCTGGAAGCAAAAAAGGGTGTTATATAATGCTAATAGTTTTTAAATTAGTAATGATATATCTGAAACCTAATATATTATCCACATTCATTTTGCTGTTGAGCCTTCGAAGGATATGTCTCTGTCAAGAAAATGCAGGAGTTTATATGTATAAATTTCTTATTGCTTTAGGTTAATTATGCTAATATTTTTAGTACTAAACATTTTTCCCTTTATCCATTAATTTCTAAAATATAAATTTTAAGTTTTCCTGAATTGCTTATGGATTTACCAATTTCTTTTTGTATTTAAAATTATTTTTAGCTTAGCCTCATCTAGCTATTTAAGTTGATATGTACAAATTCAGACTTAGGTCCCTGGAGTATTGTAAAGCTTACAATTATGAATTATTTTTTCAAGGTCTGATCATTTCAGGAATTAAGAGAAAAATGTAAAAGGATCTCAGGATGACTTTGAACAACTCCTGACCTTCTAAATTAACCTGCAATGTTACAGTCTTATAAAGTGGGGTTGTCTTTAATCGTGTTTTGCTACTTAGGGGAAATAAAGGTTATGCATATCCATTCATTGCCATTGATAAACTATTAAAGATAGTGCTATATATTTTCAGGGCAATTTGTGGTTTCCATTCTCAGGCTGTGGATTACCTATATTTGCCAAATCACCAATTACATACTCATTTTTAGTTTTTGATGTTTTTTTTAAAACAACACTTTGAGTATATAGTGTGTGTGTGTGTGTGTGTGTGTGTGTGTGTGTGTGTGTAGAAATGTTTGCATATGGGTGGCCTCTTTTATGAATGTGAGGCTATGAACATGTGTACAAACATTGGACTCTCAAATTATTTACCTATTTATATACAGCAATTACTGTATTTTCGTGTGTGTGTGTGTGTGTGTGTGTGTGTGTGTGTGTGTGTGTGAATGTGTGTAAGTGGATGCAGATATAAACTGGCCCAAAAGCTGGAATTATGTATGGCTGTATATTGTTTGACAGGGGTTCTCTGTAAGAGTATCATGTTTCCTTTATCTACTAGGTCATCTCTCTACCTGTCCTTGCCACATTATTTTTTGAGACATGCTTTCTCAATAAATCACAATTAATTGATGCCCATTTGTCAATCTAATACTCAAAGGTGAAATAGTTGTTTTTGGAGATCTGAGAACATGGCTGAGGTTCTGAGCCTGGATTCTAGCTCCTACAGAAGCCAAGCATGCCCCATTCCCAAACTCTGGGGAAGGGAAGTACAAGAGAATTGTAGGAGTTTGCAAATCACTATTTTGGAGGGAGAAGGAACAAAAATGAGCTCCATGTGCAGTGAGGGGACCTGTTACAAGGGAAATGAAATAGCAACTAGAGAAACACAACTCACTCAACTTCCACTGGTTTCTACTCATAGAGATACACACATACACACACACACACACTCACACATTGATATTGTCACACATGACCCTTATGGGAGAAAATCTCCATGCAATTCTACCATAGTAGTACGTACCTGAAATCTCAGTACCTGGGAAGGAGATCGAGGCCAGAGGTTCAGGATCTTAAGACCACTGTCTGATACTGAAATTTGATCTGTCTCTGTGTAGTATTTGAAGTCAGTGTAGGACACCTGAGACCATATAAACATGTAAAGGGCATGCAATAGAAAGGGAAGAGGAAAGAAGACAGACAGGCAAGAGGGTGGAAAATGACAGGCCTGGAAAAAGGTCTAAAATCAGAGACTTATATGGAAATGCTGCAGAAGGCAAAATTAATCATTTTAGTATCAAACAGGGATGGGTGGTAGATACTTACAAAGACCCTATCAAAATAATCTCAGGTAGTCCAGTCATGTTAATGGGGAACCCTGGGAATACATGTTAAATGGCAGAGCACCCCATTTCTGTTTATTTGCTCAATAGAGTTTTTCTATTGACTAAGAGGATCCCAGAACTCACAGGAACATTAGTTGAATTCTGAATGTTCCTACAAGGCACAGCAACAAGGAAGAAAGAAATGACTATTTTTTTAACAGGTTATTTTTCTAAAACACAGAGGAAGGCAAAGTCTCATGAATACCAAATTCTGGGGTAATGTTGTTAAGCCAGACTGGAAAAGTGATTTTTAGTAAGGAAATTTAATCTGTGGTTAGCATGACAATTTGAGACGATAATCAGGAAATCATGAAGCCTATAGAATATATCTAGGCCAAGTGCAGAAAATCAGGCAGCCACTTTTCAAAGATAAAAAAGAGATTCACCCATAAAACAGAAAATTATTCCTATGTTTGATATTGTCTAATCCCATTTTCTAAAAGAATTACACTGTGACTACATTACAATGTAATCCAAGAGGAGTTTGACAGTGTGTAATATATATTTTCCTTGCTTTATGAGTCATTTCTCTGCACTTGCTTAGTTGTTCTTAGTTCTTTGAATCATTCCAGTGCAGGAAATGCAAGTATATCTTTATCTTCCTCCAGGCTAAGGTCTAAAAGGCAAAACCTGCTCAATTGAACTCTAGTAAATGTCATTGAATTACTCAAGTTATATGTGAAAGCAGAAATAACAAAAAAGTTTCTTATTTTCCACTTAGGGCACAATATAGACAACTTCACTGTAGAATCATGATCTACTTTTTAGCACTGCCAGATATAAAAAATAAACACATATTTGGGTCTTTAGTTTAAAAGGTTTTCCATTCCATCTTCTGAAAGATCTCAGTAAGAGTACCTGCTCACTTAGAGCATTCTTTTTTCTGACCTAAGAATCTAATATACTGAAATTGAAGCCAGTGTAATCAGACCTATTCTATCATTTACTGTTCACAAATTTTACGGAGTTGGAGGGGGAGGTAAAAAAGTAGCAATCGGACAATTTCCTGAATGAAAGGAAGAATATTCTAAGACTCAAGGATTGTGTTTGTAATATTGTACACGGGATTATTTTCTTCAGAATTGAGTAAATGTGCTGTTTTTATTTAAAACCAATACAAGCACATGATGGTTTCTAGATAAACACATACAGTTATCAAGAGTCTTTCCATTGTTATATTTGAAAGGTGGCCACCTCCTATGTATTTAATAATCACTTCTTCTGGCTGTACTAGAACCTATGTAGGCAACTATATTGATTTCTATCTCCTGAGCAAATACTTGGGAGAAATAATTTAATTGGTGATACTTTTATTTACATCATGGTGTCACAAGGATCCTTCCATGGTTATTTGTGCCAATGAACTAGATAAATGTATTGTGAACTTGGATAAATATGGAGAAGAATGTACCCACTCAAACAGTGCAGTGGGGTAAACAAACAGAAAAAGAAGAAGGTACTTGGTTAGTACTGTATAACTCATAAAACTTTGTGAGCATTTATAAATGCAGAGTCAAAATAAGAAAATCACTATCTGTTATAAGCAGAGTGTGTAAAACCTATGCAATGCTTAAAGGAGGATAAACAATGTAACTGTTTATACTTATACATTTAAATATGCAATGACATACTTTCATATTCAAATCCAACATTGTGTAGAAATTTAAAATATAAATCCAAGATGCAAATATCTAAAGAATTAAATGGTAAATGAAAAAGATAAAAAAGCAAACTATTGTATGTTACAAATGGGCATGGTCAGTGCTACAGGTGATGCTGGGTGGATCACTCACTACACATGAGTCCTGGGATTAAAGGTGTGTACCACCACTTCCTACCTTCTATAGCTAACTATTTGGCTACTTTGCTATTTTCATCTCCAGTGGCTTTAACACATCATAAACAATATATATCTCCATATTTATAGGGCCTCCTTTGGTATCAAATGCTGCTGTAGCAAGGGCCTGAGACATACACTTACCATCCAGTGGCTGAAGGCTGAGGTGCAGCCAGAGGGCCTAAAACTTACCCTATTCAGTAATGACATATTTCTGAGGGATTTCCAGGTCACTGCACATCTCCCTGTCATTGGTGCCAACAGATGGTATTCTAATCAGTCATCACCAGTGCCCATAGCATGCTGGCTGAGAAGTAGCAAGAAAGGGTTTAGAAGTTATTCTCCACCACAAGCAGTTCTGTTCTGCCATCTTCCATTCCAATTTTGTTAGTTTACTGTTTAAAAGCATCTTCCCATAAGACTTGCCTTTTATTTTTTATTTTGTTTATTTTAATGTTTTCTGTAGAGACCATGGGACCTGTAGACTCCTTTTCTGCCACCATGTTACCCTTCTGATATTCCATAGGCTGCAAAGACTCATTGGAGCTCTGCCATTGGAGCTCCTGGCTACTCCCATCTTTGTATCTCCCTTAGTTACTTTTGATAGAGGCAAAATGTAATCAAAGATTTGCCCACGTGAAATACTATGAAGAAACTCATAGTTCCAATAGTTTGACACTGATCATATAAAATCCTTGTTATTTATATATTTCATAAGAGTTACATCTGTATACACTACAGAAACCAAAGTTTTAAGTCATGTATAAGCACATTCATATTCATGAAATTACATACAATTAAAAGTTTACTGTGTCAAATAAATCAAAACAATTTTCCTATTTTCATTTTACAGACAAATAATTTTGTGTACAAGAGAAGTATTAAATATACATCTTTAATATTATGCATAAAATCTTAACCTTCTGTTTGAGAGATGATGAGTTTTAATGTGGATTATGTATTTTTGAGAGTAGAAAAATCAGGTAAAGTATGGTATTCGCGCATATAATACCAGAACTGAAAAGACAGATGCTAAATTAATTCCACTAGATCATGACTAGACTGCTCTACACAGTGAGTTCCCGACCAGGCAAGAATAGATATAAAGATATTGATTCTAAAACAGCTTAATGAAGTATACAAGAAAGCAAGAAAAATGAGACAATTCAAGTCATGGGTTATAATTTAGTTATTTTAAGAAACTTAGGGTGTATGAATGGACTTTGGGAGCCCATTCCCCATAGAGGGATACTCTTTCAACCTAGACACAGAGGGGAGGTCCTAAGCCCTGCCCCAAATAATATGACAGACCTTGATGATCCCCAATGGAAGACCTCACCTTCCCTGGGGAGTGAATGATGGGTGGGATGGGGAGTCAATGGGGGGTATGGGAGGATGAGAGGGAGAAGGAACTGGGATTGACATGTAAAATAAGATTGTTTCTAATTTAAATAAAAAAAAAACTTAGGGTACAAGACAATCCTGTTTACCTCTCGGCCATTCAGCATTGATAAAGGCTTTTCTCTGTTATATAAAAAAAGAATTAACTGCAGTAACAAAACATCTTACTCTCCCCCCTTTTTTTCTTTTTCTCTTCTCTTTTCATTGAAGCACTATAACAAGTGAAATAATTTTAGTAACTCTACTTATACTAATAAACATTTCCCCTCTGATTTTTGCCATCAGATCCTAAATGGAGGTAATGTTATTAGTGGAGAAGTAGCTGTTTCAGTAATTCTGCTATAAAATGCTTTTAGCAGGTGATACTCGACATGACTTGATAATGTGGAGTTTTTGTAAATGAAGCATGGTATTTATGAGTTTATGAGCCACAGCTGGTAGGATACTGGAGGCCACTTAAGGTAATCTGCATCAATATCACTGTCTGTAACAGGAATATCTCACAATGTAATTGCTCTGTTCTGCTAGCTATACCACAGTTAATTTCTCATAGAGAAGGAAACTTCTAAGTTCCAAACCCATATACGTGTGATGTGAGAAGAAAAAAGCAGTCTTGATGACCCCCAAATTTCTATAAATGATGCGTTTCCAGAAACAAGGATCATTTACATGTATTAAATCACTGTAAACTTAGATCTGAATAAGATCCATGGTTGCCCTGATTCTGATTTATAAATATTGTTATCCAATATCATATGAGAAATACATACTCACTATTCTAGTTAAAATTCTACCCAGAACACTGGGTTGTAACCTAAGCTCTCATTCCTACATAACATGTCAATTTTCATAAGAATTGTTAGCAAATCCAACTGCAGACTTGCTAAGAAAACAAACTGTGCAACCAGACTCCAGATTGAAAGATATATTCTCCATTTCTAAAAATTCTTAAGTATAATTGCTGGCATTTTCATTTATAATATTAACTTGGTTTGAGATAATTTTAAAAACTTGGAAGTACCTCTATCAAGATATGGCTATCATCTTGTGATATTTAGTTGTTTTCTGAAAACCTTAATTATAGATTAATGGAAGTCATTTTAAAGAAGTTAAGTATAACACATACCCATAATCCCATTGTTTGGGAGTTGAGATAGGAGAATTTCAAATATTAGGCTAGCTTAAGCTATAGAATGAGTCTAGGTAAGTTCCATAGAGAAACTGTATCCAAAAAGAAAGGTATAAGTTTTGACATAGCATCTTATGTATGGATCAAAGGTCTATGATATAAGCAAACACAAGTGACAAAAAATTCAATATTATTCTTAGTAGTATTCTCTTGTTCTCATAGATTCATGCATAACCCAATAGTTTCAGAGAGGCTCCCTCTAGAAACTGATATTGGCAGATGCAGAGACCTATAGCCAAACAATAGGTGAAGTTTTGGGAATCCCACAGAAGTGGGGGAGAAAGGATTGTAGGAGTCAGAGGGGTGGAGAACATGAGAAGAAGGCCCACAAAATGAACTAAACATGGCTCATAGGGGCTCACAGAGACTGAAGTGTCAATCACAGAGCCTGCATGGGTGTGTTCTAGGTCCTCTGCATATGTGCTGTGATTGTTTAGCTTAGGGATTTTGTTTGAGTCCTAATAGTGGAAGTCAGGTTGTCTCTGACTCTTTTGCCTACTGGTGCAATCTTTTCATTCACCTGGGTTGCTTTGTCCAGCCTTGATGTGAGGCTTTATGCCTAGTGTTATTGTATATTATCATGCCTTGTTCAGTTGAGATCACTGGTAGACCTGCCCTTTTTTGAAGATAAACAGAAGAGCAATGGCTCCGGGAGAGAGAAGCCGTGAAAGGAAGGACTGAGAAGAGGGTGACAGGGGATGTATTTTCTGGAAGAAGAACAAAGACAAAGAAAAAATAATTTTCAAAAGAAAACCTTTAAATCTATTTAATAATTAACAAAGTAATTAATTTTTCCCAATCTGATCACAGTTTCCTCCCCCTCCTCTCCTCTAAGTCCTTCATCCTAAACCCCCCATCATACATTCCGTCTCCCTTTCCTTCACAAATTTGACATCTTCCATATATATCTGCCAGCCATGGGATATAAAGTTGCAGCAAGACTAGGCACATCCTCTCCTTTTAAGGCTGGACAAGGCAATGCAGCTGTAGAAAAGGGTTCTAAATGCAGGCAACAGAGTCAGAGACAGCTCCTGCTCCCTCTTCAAAGAATCCCAAAAGATGACCAAGCCAAACAACTATAACACATGTGCAGAAGGACCAAATCAGTCTTACACATTTTCTCTGGTTGGGAGTTCAGTACCTTTGAGCTCATATGAGCCCAGTTCAGTTGACAATGTGATTTCCCATAGTGTCCTTGGTTCCTCTGGCTCCCATAATCTTTGCTCCCCTTCTTCCACAAGATTTCCTGTGGTACACCTAATGTTTGGCTATGGGTCACTACATCTGTTTCCATCACTTGCTGAGTGAAGCTTTTCTGATGACAACTAAGTTAGACAATGATCTATGAGAGTCTTATCAGTAGGTAAACTTTATACATGAGAACAATACACACAAAATTAAATTTTTACTTTTTATTTATTTTTTATTGAATTTTGGGAGATTGATTCCTTGTTTGTTGGTTTTGAGTTTTTAAAAGAGGGTCTTTCTCTTAAGCCCATGCCTTTTTACTCCCTCTGTACTCAAGCTGACTGGGAACTTGTGACAAGCTCTTATTTCAGTCTTTCAAGAAGAAATATTCATTATGAGTCATTACTATTGCTGCTGTCTCTAAGTGAAAATGCAATCTTCCGGACTTTGGAGTTACTTCTGTTAAAAATAAATAAAGAATCTTCACTAAATGGTTTTGTGATCCAGTAAGAGTGATAATAATGAAATGATGAATAACAAGAGGAAAGAAAAGAAAAGAAAAGGAAAGGAAAGAAAAACGACAGGAATGAGAGAAAAGTACATAATGATGTGTCAGGTGCTAGAGAAGAGCAAAAAAACAAAAAACAGGAAAGAATTTTAAAATACAGACTATATCTTCTTTAACAATTTCAAGGAAAATCTTGGAGAATGAATATTTTACTTTAGATTTGAAGTGTGAAGAGAAACCACATTTATTTTATAAATAATTGAGTTGCATTTTCTGCATATGAAAGTTAATAAGATGGCAGCTAAAAAAGTTCAGAAAATATATCCAAAGGATTTCAATGAGATATATGTATTAGAATCCCAAAATAGATTTCAATTACTATTTAATTTTTGCTTGTTTGGCAGCTTCAAGGGATATTGAACTGCAAGTCCATCAAGGGTATGCTCATTATTAATTTTGCTTCTCTGCTAGTAGCTTGGAGCTAATTCACAGTACTGAAGCATGGGGGTCACTTCTAACAATTGAACTCATCAGCAATTCCTCATTAGTAACCAGTTTTAATGAAATTTATCCCTAGTATTTTAAATATAGATGATATTTTTCTGCTTCTCACCAGAATGCTCCTCTAAGTGGCTTAAGATATTTGGCTGCATGAGAAATCTAAGCACATTTTAAAATCATATCAATACTTTTGAATATGCTATTTTAGTAAACTATTCTTTAATTCTGTCATACACATCCCAAAAGCAGTCAAATGTGTTAAACACCAAAGCCTCTACTGCTTAGCAGAAAATTGTTTAAATGACAGTTTGCTCTTCCCTAGAAACTGTAATATAGGGAATTTTAAATAAAATGGGTCTACCCTCATTTCAGAATCACTTTTAGAAAGAAGAGTTGATTCAGTGTCTATGCAGGAATTTTAGATATTTTCAGTTATTTAACATAAAGGTAGACAACTAAAAACAATGATAACATAATTGCCTAATATTAATCTAAAACTATATTTTACTATGATATAGTGAAGAAAGCATTTGATAGGAAATGAAGTCTGATAATTTATTTTCATGCTGAGCTGACATTTTTACCTCTAAATATGTACATATACATATAAATAGTTGGCTCTTCTAAAAGGTAGTAACTGCAAAGTGACATAGTGTACTGGGAAATTTCAAGAATCTGTTCTTATATTTCTGTCCATATAGGATACAACAGTTCAAGTCTGTCACATGCCAAAGGAAGTCATGGACAGAGTAATGTCCTCACTAAGTAATGTCCTCACTAACACAGGAAGCAGAGGCATAGGTGCAAACAATTTATACTGCAGTTAGTGCTTCAAGCCTGCTGGAGGGCTCAAATCAGTTCTGCAAAGTACTCCACATATTTGCATGTTTTATAGGTAATTAAAAATCAGATCTGGGGTTAGATTGATGGCTCAGATGGTAACACTCTTACCCTGCAAGTCTGCCAGTCTGAATTCAATCTCCAAAACTTACGTAAAAGCTGGAAGTGATGGTTCTCATTTGCAATGTCAGCATTCCTACAATGTGATGGAAAATGAGGCAAGAGGGAAAGCTAAAGTGTGCTTATTCAGGTAGAAACATGAGAGAACCTCCCCCCCCCCAAATGGCTTGTGTGGCTGAGGAATCATGGTGGACAAGGTGATGGAAGAATTTTAAGAGCCAGAACACAGAAGGCAGATGTGAAGCAGTCTCTCTTAGCAATCCCCCCAAAAAGAACAAAATAATTACAATATCAAGGGGTATGCTAAAGTGGTAGGGAAACATTTCATAGGGTTCTGCCTCTAGACAAAGACCTATAGGAAGCTAATGACTGCTGAAGAAGGAAAATTTCCCCCTCCCAGCAATGAGCACTTTTATTGGCTGTTCAGTGTAGAGAAGTCAGCACTGAAGTCAAGCATGGACGAACAAAAATGTGCTTTGCAAGTTGAATACACACTGTGTGTACATGCACACACACACACACACACACACACACACACACACAAATCAAGGGGAAAGAGACTAACAACTTGAGAGGTGGCGCGGTTTAAGAAAGGGTAGCTAGGAAGAGCTAGAGGGAGCTTAAGTCCTGTTGTTGATCATCCTGGTTATTTCCTTTCTTCCTTCTGATACCACATCCCTGATGAACAGTAAATTAAGGGACTGAGGTATATTCACTTTACTTTCTTTGCTTCCTTTACCGCATTTCATTGCATTAAGGAAGTGATACAATCTATTGCAGCATTGCATCTTCAGTCAGGAAATATAAAGAGAACTAGTGGCAGGAACTAGTAATGAAACATCAAGACAGACTCTCAGAGACTCATTTGCTCTGCCAAGGCCAGGAATTACATCTTCCAATACATGATGGTCATTTTATGACTGTATGCAAAGACAGAGGAGAAACTTGGAGGGACAATTAGATGACAGCCAGTTTACTGTAATTGAATTTATTATGGTTGTTTAGGAAGAACATTGATATACTGATATGCTTATTGGGATTTTGAAGACAAATTCAGAAAAATACAAAATTCTATAACTGTTAAACTGATGTATTCATGTTTTCCATTAAGTAAATAAAAATTTTCTCTAGATAAGAAACCTAACAAGAAAACTGACACAATGGAGAAAAGAAGGCAGAAGATTAGTGCCTCAAGATATATGAGAAGTTACATCTGTGAGTTCTCAAATCCATGATGCTTATCATTATTATTACTATTAATCATATACTTTCTTTATATGATCTAGAGGGTGTGCTAGAGAAAGCTAGTAACCTGGATGCTAGTGGTGCTGTCATAAAAATTCACAGGAAAAGCCTGCTCACTCCAACAAAAGGACTAGTAAAGAGCAATCCTATAAGATATAAAATTTTAAACATCAAATAATTTACAGCCCAATTCCAAAGAAAATCATAGCCCTATCCTTTCAGTAGTGGGATTCTAGACTTCTATTTCAGCTTGAACACAAGAGGCACCCAAAGCATCTGGTGTTGTCAGATGCTCATCTCAGCTGGGAACTGCATACCTGTCAACCTTTGTCATGGGAGACAAGTGGGCTCCTTCCATGAGCTTCCATCCCAAAGACACACCTTGTCTCTGGTTCTGTAAAGGAAACACCAGAGAGAGCAGTAAACAGGTGCCACTGCCATCCCAAGCCTGCCAGTATCAAGTATCTCATTTGGGAAGTCTCACCTCCCACAGCAACCGTTAGTGCTGAGGGTTGTCTCACATGAGTCATATGAACTTGCAGCTGTTGTGATGCAGCTGACAGATGTCTGAGCCTACATCGCCTGCCTGCTATGTTCACAGGCATTTGAGAAATTCACAGTGCCCTGTAGGTGATTGCAATAGCGTTGCATCAGAAAGCATCAGAAAACCTAAGAAACAATTTGTAGATGACAAAACATGTAATGTTGAAGTTTAGTAGTGTTCAATGTTCTAGAAATCACAAAGCTCATGACTTTTTAATAATGAGAGAAAGAACCCTGATCTGACATTCAGTCTGCCCTGGCAATGGATTAAAAAACTAAAGGAGTTTTTATGGAGACTTGCTTTTTGTGGTAACATATCTCCCTTAGACATTACTTCACTGACAACTGGCTGATGAGAAAAGCAAGTCCCAATATGCATTTCTGCTTGAATTTGTGAGACTAGTCTACATCTGAATTGATAATGTTTGAAGGAAAAATTGTAACAACATGTATAAACTCAGACTGGATTAAGGTTCTGAAGCCATTAGAAAAATAATAGTATGGTATTTAACAATATATCTGAAAAATCATAAATATAAAGGATAATTTTAGTTTGATGAAAAGAACGTAAATCAGATAAATCTTTCATATGTAAAAGTTTATTCTGATACAATCACTAGCAGGATGGGCTTTTTCAGTGCTTTCTGTGTTACTCAGCGCACACACACTTGCTTGCAGTGTGGCGCAGTCAGACATGAACTTTTAGGACTGGAGTCAAGGAGACTAATCTGGCCTGATTCAAATAAATCCTAACAAGCTTGCTAAGAGATAGCAGGTTTATGCACCTTTGCACTAGCAGACAGACTGAGTATTTAAGATCTTAATATATTTAAGTATTTAAGTATATTAGAGCAGTTTAAAGGCAATTATTTCCCAACAGTGCTCAAATAAATAATTTAAATATATAACGTAAAACAGTTAATTAGCAAACTCTCAGACATCTGACATACAAAGAACTATTTATATTCGGGGTATTTGATGACTTTCTGGGTAAGCATAGACCTAGGAAACCATCTTTATCATCAAGGTGACACAAATATAAATCAAATCATATCATCTCCATCACCATTGTCATTCTCATCATCAAAATTAATGTTTATATTAACACTCTATGTTTCTAGAAAATTTTAAGATTTTAAAGCAAAAATTTTGGTCTTCAGCTCTCCTTGCACCTTAGAATTGGGATGTACCTAGAATAACTAACATATCATATATTGGCCATCATCTACTCACTTCCTTCTACTCAGTTCTGTAATTTATTGACATTTCCACTCTATTATATGATTTTTCCTATGAATTTGGCTATATTAAGCATCTACATTTAAGTGAGTTCAGAAATTACTAGTCTTTTCTTCTGACTTCTTTCACTTAGCAATGGTGTTCTCCAGATCCATTCATGTCACAAAGTATAATATTTGTATTTTAGAATAAAATAATGTCCATTTTTTTTAGACAGGCTTTCTCTGTATTGTTTTGGAACCTGTCCTGGAACTCTCTCTGTAGACCATGCTGGCCTTGAACTCACAGAGATCCAATTGTTTTATTATACCAGTTTTTTGTTATCTATTCATCATTTTATGGATAATAATCTGATTTTTATATACTAATTTTGAATATGCAGAGATCATAGGGGACTAGGCATTACTTCAATATACTAATTAAAATTCATTTATCTAAACCCTTAGAAGGGAGATTCCTGAATTATTTGTTTGTGTTGTTGTTTTGTTTATAGATGTAGATCTTTGTGGCATAGATCTATGAATGACCATAAATTCTATTTTTCTTTCCACCTCCTAAGTTTTGGGATTGTGGGGGGCTATGTGACCACCATGGCCAGCAGAGTGTCCCTGCACAAGAGCCAAGAGAGAAGTCCAATACTCAGTAGTTGATGTGGGTTCAAACTTCAAGAACATTTTATGTCAGATATAATTAAACACAGCCCAATTTGAAAAAAAATAGTTTCCTGGTGATAATTAATTCAATCCTATATGGACAACAAAGCTTAAGACATGACTATTAAAACCTACATATCATGGGTCAATATTGATCACATATGTACAGAACCATGTACTCTTTGTTTCATATCATCATAATAAAAACCACAATGGGAATATGGTTACAGGAAGGCTGGAGAGACGGCTCAGCCATTAAAGGCTAGGCTTACAACCAAAATTTAGCTGAGATTCAAGGATTAAAGAAAAGTCTGAAAAGCTAGGCAGTGGTGGCACACACCTTTAATCCTAGCACTCACGAGGCAGAGGCAGGCAAATCTCTTTGAGTTCAATACCATCCTGGTCTACAAGAGCTAGTTCCAGGACAGACTCCAAAACTACACAGAGAAACTCTGCCTTGACAAAAATGTCTGAAAATATATTATAGATGAAAATATAAAGATTATAGTTCTTTCAATTATGTTTGATGGAACTTTTGAATCATTAAAAACCTGCAAATCTTATGTCTCCCACCCATGATGTTTAATAACAGCTTGTCTGTTGAAATAACGTGTGAAGTGAACAAATCTGAAAGGTGACAATTATGCAAAAGGAATATAGAATATACTGGGATGTTTTTGTAAACAAGCACCTACTGTGAGCAAATTTTTCAATTATTATTTTTGATGTTTCAGAGGCAATCAGCCTCCAACACTTAGTCTTTTGAGGTTATGTTTTTCATGGCTTCATTGCCCATATTGTACTCATTGACTTCTCTGATAGTCACTTGGGAACTGTGTATGTCATGGAGCTTTTCTTAATTGTAACTAAAATTCCCAAACACACAAGGCAGTGTCTTTTCACACTTATAGTAAATTACTTCAGACATTGAATTCTATAGACCTTGCCAGATAAATGAGTGTGCCAGGTAGAACAGTGAATGCACAGACAACCATGAGGTATAATTTGAGCTCAAATGTGTCACAGTGCACACAATGCTTCAGTGAGTCAGAGTTGAGTGGCATAGTGTCTCCTCTTCACATTGCTAGAATCCATCACTCTCGTCAATGACACATGGGCATCAGAGGCAAGACAAACAGAGAAGGAAGGGGAAGCTTTATAAGGGCCTCTGGTGACTGTAGGGAACACTTATATGGGCATATATTTTAGGGGCCTTAATGTCAATCATATCATTAGCTATAGATTTAGATGTTTTCAAAGAGAAAACTATAGGACACTGAATTCCATGTGTTTCTAACCATGCTCATATATACGTATGGGAAGATTAAATTCTGTATGCTTAAAAGAAAGACGAGCAGATACACAGTTTTGCACATAGTTTTGTGAGGATAAAGAACCAGTTAGACACTATGTAATAAGTTAGAGATTTTTAAATTAAATCAACATAGAGGTCTGCAACATCGAAATTATATTAAAAGAATTCTTTAGAACCATGTAAGGTTTTACCGGATGAACTGAAACCTTTAAAGTGATAAAAACCAATTTGGCATGATGTACTCTTCCTTCCAGAGAGCAGTCAAATACTATGCAAGAGAAGCTAAAATTGCTGACATTTATTTCAGGTTAATTTTATATGTACATTAGAAACAACCCTGAAAATATTTCATTACCTGTATGATGAACTCAATGTTCCAAATGTATCACTGCTTAGAATATCCTTGAATCAAGCCAGTAGTGTTGAAAAGGCAGTTGCATTATTTACAGAATCATGATGACACAGAATAATCTCTGTTTTCTGGTAGCCAGATAATTTTCAACAGGTCTTTAGCTAACATAGTGTTCATGATGGGGTAATATGAAATGGAAACTTTAACACCAATGTTGTTTCAATTCTTAAGATGTTTCAGATATGTTGTTCAGTTCCTAAAGAAACTATAGCACATGTATATACTTGCTTGCACACACACACACACATACACACACACACACACACACACACACACAGAGAGAGAGAGAGAGAGAGAGAGAGAGAGAGAGAGAGAGAGAGAGAGAGAGAACTCAGAGATATGCTTAATACTCAGAGATATGCTTAATAGTATAACCACCTTTTGATGCCACTTGGTGATGTACAAATCGATACATTGTACATGCAATTAGTTAAAATTTTCTATAGTGCATATTGTATATTGAGAGGGTGACATTTTAATAGTCTTTATTGTAATCTCTCTTTAAAAATAATCTTACCTAGTAATAATAAAATCTTAATACACGAACTAAAAACAATGTTTGCTCATTCAAATCACAAACCTGGAACAGAATGCTCTTGCTGATTTAACCAGAGCTTTTAGCCAGAAGAGGCATAGAAGGCAACTCATCTTCACACAAAGAGCCATATATCCTTTTAGAGATAGTATGGAGGAAACAATATTTCTTGGTTTTCAATGAATTACTAAGTGGTCTTCTCTGATTAGGCTCTAAACCGAGGACAGGGATCACAGTAAGTTGATATAAAGAAGAAAGGCAATGGTCAGATAGTATGTTCCAATTGAGATGAATTCTTTAACACTTGTCAACATAGTTAAGAGACAGTTGACATGTTCCTTCATACCACATTAACATCTGTTGGCACAGTCCCCAGGAAAATAAAAGTCAGTGTGTGGAACTAAGTGATTATATGTGACAATGTAGCAAACATGTCAGTTTCAGTCATTGTCCTGGAAATTCTTTTTCATTGGGTTTAGCTGAAGCAGATTATATATTTTGGTGGGAAAGGTATTTCCAACTGAAGTCTGACTTGAATTACTAAAAAAATAATGACCAAAATCAGATAGACAAATCATACATCACCTGAGTCAACAGAAGCAGCAGGCTGTATTTTGAGTGACCCATTCCTATTTTCACACACAATAGGGGTGTATGGCACTGCACAGTTTCAGCCCCTCTGATCATTTGTATTTCATTCTCAAAGCTGGAGTGAGATAATTTTTCATGTTTTTCTGACAGTTATGTCAGAGAAATTGGTCAATGGATTATGCTCCAGGCACCAGTCAACTAAAATATCTTTTTTTCAATTTTTTTAAATTTGAATTAGAAACAGGATTGTTTCACATGAGAACCCCAGTTCTGTTATACCACCAGTCCTCCCATACCCACCACACGCAACTAAAACCTTATCTGTCACATATCTTTTCTGCCCCCCCGGATGGTGAGGCCTTCCAAAGGGTGCCATCAGTGTCAATTGTATCCTTTGGGATAGGGCCTAGGCCCACCCCCATGTGTCTTGGCTCAGGGAGTATTCCTCTATGTGAAATGGGCTCCCAAAGTTCACACCTACCTATGCTAGGGATAAATACTGGACTTCTACAGGAGGTCCCATAGATTTCTGAGATTTCCTCAGAGAAACCCATGTTCCTGGGGTCTGGGTCAGTCCCATGCTGGTATTCCAGCTATCAGACTGAGGACCAAGAGTTCCCGGATGTTCAGGTCAGCTGTTTCTGTGTGTTTCACCAGCCTGGTCTGGACCATTGTGCTCTTCACTGGTCCTTCTCTGCATCTGGGTTCCAGTTCAGTCTGGTGATTAGTTATGGGTGTCTGCTTCTACTTCCACCAGCTGCTGGATGAAGGCATATAAGTCAGTCATCAATCTCATAATCAGGGGAAGGCATTTAAGGTAGCCTCTCCTCCGTTGCTGAGATAGTTAGCTGGTGTCATCTTTGTAGCTCTCCAGAAGTTTCCCTAGTACCTGATTTCTCTGAAAACCAAAAATGTCTCCCTCTATTATGATATCTCCATTTTTGTTGTCATGTATTCTTCCCCTGACTCAAACTTTCTGCTCCCTCATGTCCTTGGAATCCCTCTTCTTCTCCCCTTCTCATTCTCCTAGCTCCCTCCCCCCTCTTCCCATGCTCCCAGTATGCTCAGCAGATCTTGAATGTCTCGCCTTCTCCAAGGGACCATGTATGTCTCACTTAGGGAACTTCTTCTTTGTCAGTGTGGGGTGTAGGCTGGTAATTCTTACTCCATGTCTAAAATCTGCATATGAGTGAGTACATACCATGTATGTCTTTTTGCGATTGGGTTACCTCACTCAGAATGGTTTCTTCTAGATCCAACCATTTTCCTGCAAATTTCAAGATTCCATTTTTTTCCCCCACTGAGTAGTACTCCATTGTGTAAATGTACTACATTTTCTCTATCCATTCTTCAGTTGAGGGGCGTCTAGACTGCTTCCAGTTTCTGGCTATTACAAATAGTGCTCCTATGAACATGGTTGAACATATGTCCATGTTATATGAATGTGCTTCTTTTGGATATATGCCTAAGAGTGGAATTGCGGTATCTTGTCTTAGACTGATTCCCATTTTTTTTTAATTTTTCCAAATTATAATTTTACATGTCAATCCCTTCTCCCTCTCCCCCTCCCCCAAAACCCCTACCTTCCCCTTCCCCCTTCCACTCCCCACAGAGGGTAGAGCCCAGGGGCTCCCCAAATTCCACAACATCATCCTGGGCCAGGCCTAGACCCTCCCCCATGTGTCCCGGATAAGAGTATCCCTTCACATGGGATGGGCTCTCAAAGTCCCTTCTTTTTTTTCATTCATTTATTTAGCTCATAAATAAAGTCATGCACAGTTATGATGCACAATACAGTATGTTCACAATGGCATGGCTAAATTAAGCCAATTAACATGTTATATCACACATATTCATCATTTTTTGAGAATACTTAAAGTATACTATCTCACAACTTTTAAAATATAGCATATTATTATCAACCATAATTATCATGCTCTCAGTAAACCTCAAGACTTCACAAAGTACATGCCTCTTGTCCAACTGCAGTTTTATATCCTTAAACGAATCATTTACCCATTGTTAAAAGACCCACATGGTGCTGGCACAACTGTTTGCAGACATGTAGAAGACTGCAGTTAGACCCAAGCCTATTGCCTTGCACAAAACTTAAGTCAAAATGGATCAAAGATCTCAACAAAAATCCAACTACACTGAAGCTATTAGAAGATGAAGTGGGAAATACCCTTCAATTAATCAGTACAGGAGACCACTTCCTGAACATTACACCAGTAGCACAGACACTGAGGTCAACAATTGATAAATGGGACCTCCTGAAACTGAGAAGCTTCTGTAAGGCAAAGGAGACAGCAAGACAAAACAACAGCCCATAGACTGGGAAAAGATATTCACCAACCCCACATCTGACAGGGCTGATCTCCAAAATATACAAACAACTCAAGAAGTTAGTCCCCCAAACACCAAACAATCCAATTAAAAAGTGGGGTACAGAACTAAATAGACAATTCTCAATAGAGGAATCTAAAATGGATGAAAGTCACATGAGAAAGTGTTCAACATCCTTAGTCATCAGGGAAATGCAAATCAAAACAACTCTGAGATACCATCTTACTCCTGTCAGAATGGCTAAAATCAAAAATGCCAATGACAGTTTATGCTGGAGAGGAAAGAGGAACACTCCTCCACTGCTGGTGGGAGTTCCAACTTGTACAGCCACTGTGGAAATCAGTATGGCAACTCCTCAAGAAAATGGGAATGAGTCTACCACAAGATCCAGCAATTCCACTCCTAAGCATATACCCAAAAGAAGCACATTCATATAACAAGCTCATATGTTCAACCATGTTCATAGCAGCATTATTTGTAATAGCCAGAAACTGGAAGCAGCCTAGATGTCCCTCAACTGAAGAATGGATAGAGAAAATGTGGTACATTTACACAATGGAGTACTACTCAGCAGAAAAAAACAATGGGATCTTGAAATTTGCAGAAAAATGGATGGAACTCGAAGAAACCATTCTGAGCGAGGTAACCCAATCACAAAAAGACAAATATGATATGTACTCATCATATGTGGACCTGCTTTATGATACATAGTAGTGACCGTGCTTTATCAGAGCTGTTTTTAATGATGTTGCTCAGAATTGTTTCCTCCCAGATGATGACTGAGAGCTAATTTAAAAAAAAATGGTGTCAAGTACCAGATGAGTAACAGAACTGTGCTGTTTTCTGGGATTTTGTTTTTTACTTTTTTGTTGTTTTTGTTTTTTTTTTTTTGTTTTTGCTTTTTTTGTTTTTGCTTTTTTTGTTTTTGTTTTTTAAATAGAGTGTCCTGGATGTCTCTACAATTTTGTTCAAATGACTGCAGAACCTGGAAAAGCTGTTGCTGCTATTGATGCATAACATATTGCCATTATTGATATATATATATATATGTATATATATATATATATATATATATATATGCTAATTGAAACTAAAATATGTGATGAATCAGAGGAGTTTCAGAGAGTGCTCACCTGTGCATGCAAATGTGAATTCATCTTTAGTGAGTAGTAAAGTTATATGCTTGCCAAAAAAAAAATAAGTGACACACTGGAAGACAAATGTCACACCATGTCAATGTTTTGTGTAACCTAGAAATGGTGAAATTATAGGAACTGATTCCCATTTTTTTGAGGAGTGGCCATACTGATTTCCAAAGTGGTTGTACAAGTTGGCTCTTCTACCAGCAGTGGAGAAGTGTTCCCCTTTCTCCACATCCTCTCCAACATGAACTGTCATTGTTTTTTTTTTTTTTTTTTTTTTTGGCCATTCTGTCAGGAGTAAGGTAGTATCTCAGAGTTGTTTTGATTTGCATTTCCCTGATGGCTAAGGATTTTGAACACATTCTTATGTGTCTTTCAGCCATTTTAGATTCCTCTGTTGAGAATTGTCTATTTAGTTCTGTACCCCACTTTTTAATTGGGTTATTTGGTGTTTTGGAGACTGGCTTCTTGAGTTGTTTGTATATTTTGGAGATCAGCCCTCTGTCAGATGTGGGGTTGGTGAATATCTTTTCTCAGTCTTTCGGCTCCCACTTTGTCTTCCTGACTATCTCCTTTGCTTTACAGGAGCTTCTCAATTTCAGGAGGTCCCATTTGTTGACCTCAGTGACCTCAGTGTCTGTGCTTCTGGTGTAATGTTCAGGAAGCAGTCTCCTGTACCGATTAATTCAAGGGTATTTCTGCCTTTGTCTTCTAAATGGTTCAGTGTAGCTGGATTTATGTTGAGATCTTTGATCGATTTTGACTTAAGTTTTGTGCAAGGTGATAGGCTTGGGTCTAACTGCAGTCTTCTACATGTTTGCAGCCAGTTATCCCAGCACCATTTGTTGAAGAGGTTCTCTTTGTTCAATCGTATAAATTTGGATTGTTTGTCAAAAATCAGGTGTTCATAGGTGTGTGGGTTAATATCAGGGTCTTCAATTCTATTCCATTGGTCTACCTGTCTATTTTTCTGCCAATACCAAGCTTTTTTCAGGACTATAGCTCTGTAATAGAGTTTGAAGTAAGGGATGGTGATGACTCCAGAAGTTACTTTATTGTACAGGAATTTTTGGCTATCCTGGGTCTTTTGTTTCGCCATATAAAATTGAGAATTTTTTTTCTAAGTCTGTGAAGAATTATGTTGGGATTTTGATGGGGATTGCATTGAATCTGTAGATTGTTTTTAGCAAGATTGACATTTTTACTACGTTGATCCTACATATCCAAGAGCATGAGAGATCTTTCCATTTTCTGGTATCTTCTTTAATTTGTTTCTTTAGAGACACAATATTCTTATGGTACAGGTCTTTCACTTTTTTGGTTTGTGTTACCCCAAGGTATTTTATGTTGTTTGTAGCAATTGTAAAAGGTGATGTTTCTCTGATTTCTTTCTCCACCAAAGTGTCATCGTTATATAATAGGGCTATGGGTTTTTTTGAGTTAATCTTGTATCCTGCCACTTTGCTGAAAGTGTTTATCAGCTATAGGAGTTCCCTGGTGGAGTTTTTTGGGTCAATAATGTAGACTATCATATTGTCTGTAAATAGTGAGAGTTTGACTTCTTCCTTTCCGATTTGTATTCCCTTGATCTCCTTTTGTTGTCTTATTTCTCTAGCTAGGACTTCAAGGACAATATAGAAGAGGTATGGAGAGAGTGGACAGCCTTGTCTTATCCCAATTTTAGAGGAATTGGATAGAGTTTCTCTCCATTTAATTTGGTGTTGTTTGTTGGCTTGCTATATATTGCTTTTATTATGTTGATTTATGTCCTGTTATCCATGATTTCTCCAAGACCTTTATCATGAAGGGGTATTGGATTTTTGTCAAGTCTTTTTCGGGATCTAGTGAGATGATTGTGTGGTTTTTTTTTCCTCCATCTGTTTATATGGTGGATTACATTGATGAATTTTCATATGTTGAACCATACTTGCATCCCTGGATAAAGCCTACTTGATCATGTTGGATGATTTCTCTGATATGATGTTGTATTCGACTTGCCAGGATTTTATTGAGAATTATTGCATCTATGTTCATGAGGGATATTGGCCTGTATTTCTCTTTCTTAGTTGTGCCATTGTGTGGCTTGTGTATCAAGGTTATTGTATCCTCATAAAAAGAGTTTGGCAATGTCCCTTCTGCTTCTACTTTGTGGAACAATTTGAGGAGTATTGGTATTAACACTTGTTTGAATTTCTGGTAGAATTGTGCAGTGAATCCATCTGGCCCTGGGCTTTTTTTGGTTGGGAGACTTTTGATGATTTCTTCTATTTCCTTACAGGTTATAGGTTTGTTTAAGTTGCTTATCTGTTCTTGATTCAATTTTGGTAAGTGATAACTGTCCAGAAAATTGTCCACTTCCTTTATATTTTCAAATTTTGTGGAGTACAGGTTTTCAAAGTATGACCTGAAGATTCTCTGGATGGCCTCAGTGTCTGTTATGTCCCCCTTTTCATTTCTGATTTCTTTAATTTGCATGATCTCTCTCTGCCTTTTGGTTAGTTTGGATAACTGTTTGTCTATCTTGTTGATATTCTGGAAGAATCAACTCTTGTTATATTGATTCTTTGAATTGTTTTCTTTGTTTCGACTCTAATTAATTTCTGCCCTCAGTTTGATTATTTCCTGGCATCTGTTCCTCTGGAGTGAATTTGCTTCCATTTTTTCTAGCACTTTCAGCTGTGATGTAAAATCTCTGATGTGGCTATTCTCTAGTTTCTTCATGTGAGCACTTGAGCTATGAACTTTCCTCTTAGTACTGTTTTCAAAGTGTCCCATAAGTTTGGGTATGTTGTGTCAACATTTTCATTGAATTCTAGGAAGTCTTTAATTTCTTTCTTTATTTCTTCCTTGACCCACTAATGTTGCAATTGCATGTTGTTCAATTTCCATGAGTTGGTAGGTTTTTCTGCACTTCGATTTGTTTTTTGATTTCTAACATTAAGGCATGGTGGTCTGATAAGATACAGGAGATTTTTCCATTTTTTTATACCTGTTGAGGTTTGCTATGTTGCTGAGAATGTGGTCGATTTTTGAGAAGGTTCCATGTGATGCTGAAAAGAAGGTATATTCTTTTGTGTTTGGATAGAAAGTTCTACAAATGTCTGTTAATCCCAATTAGTTTACAACTTCTGTTAGTTTCCTTTGTCTCTTTGTTAATTTTCTGTCTGGTGGTCCTGTCTAGTGGTGAGAGTGGGGTGTTGAAGTCTCCCACTATAACTCTCTGAGGCCTTATTTGTGATTTGAGTTTTAATAATGTTTCTTTTACAAATGTTGGTGCCTTTGTATTTCGGGCATAGATGTTTAGTATTGAGACTTCTTCCTGATGAATTTTTCCTGTGATGAATATGAAATGACCTTCTTCTTCTCTTTTTATTGATTTTAGTATGAAGTCTATCTTATTGGACACTAGTATAGCTACCCCAGCTCATTTCTTGGGACCATTTGATTTGAGAATCTTATCCCAACCCTTTACTCTGAGGTAATATCTGTCTTTGAATTCGAGGTCTGTTTCTTGTATGCAGCAGAAGGATGGATTCTGTCTTCTTATCTAATCTGTTACCCCTGTGTCTTTTTATAGGCGAGTTAAGACCATTAATATTGAGGGAAATTAAGGTACTTTGAGTGTTTATTCTTGTTTGTTTTTGGTTTGTTGTTGGTACTGGTATTGTATGTGGATTTACCCTGCCTTTTAATTTGTGTTTTTGTAGAATGGGATTATCTATTGCCTATGTTTATGTGAGTGTAGTTAATTTCCTTATGTTGGAGTTTTACTTCCAGTACTTTCTGTAGGTCTGGATTAGTGGTTACATATTGTTTAAATATGGTTTTGTCGTGGAATATCTTGTTTTCTCCATTTATAGTGATTGAAATCTCTGCTGGGTATAGTAGTCTGTGCTGGCATCCATGTTCTCTCAGAGTTGGTAGAATATCTATCCAGGTCCTTCTAGCTTTCAGAGTTTCCATGGAGAAGTGTGGTGAAATTCTGATAGGTTTGCCTTTATATGTTATTTGGCCTTTTTCCCTTGCTGCTCTTAATATTTTTTCTTTATTCTGTACGTTTGGTGTTTTAATTATTATGTGATGAGGGTACTTTCTTTTGTGGTCCCCTCTATTTGGTGATCTATAGGCTTATTGTACTTTCATTGACATGTCTTTCTTTAGGTTGGAAAGTTTTCTTCTATGATTTTGTTGAATATGTTTTCTGCACCTTTGAGATGTGTTTCTTCACCTTCTTCTACACCTTTTATCCTTAGGTTTGGTCTTTTCACGGTGTCCCAGATTTCCTGAATATTTTGTGTTATGGGTTTGTTAGACTTCAGATTTTCTTTGCTTGATGAGTTTATTTCCTCTAGTTTGTCTTCAGCATCTGAGATTCTGTCTTCCATCTCTTGTATTCTATTGGTTATGCTTGCATCTGTGGTTCCTGATTGTTTACTCAGCTTTTCCACTTCCAGCATTCCCTCAGTTTGTGTTTTCTTTATTGTCTCTAATTCAGTTTTCAGGTCCTGAACTGTTTCCTTCAGCTGTTTAATTGTATTTTCTTGGCTTCTTTGGCTTTCCTTGATTTCTTGCATCTTTTAGTTTGTCTTTTCTTCTATTTCTCTGAAGGATTTTCTGATTTCTTCTCTTTCATTCTCAATCATCTGCATGAAGTTGTTTTTAAGGTTGCTCTCTTCTGCTTCTTCTGTGTTGGGATGTTCATGTCTTGCTGGTGTAGAGTCCCTAGTCTCTGGTGCTGTCATATTGTTTTTCCTGTTTGTGGATGTGTTCTTATATTGTCATCTTCCCATTGCTTCTTCCAGTGGGTACAGTTGGTGTCACTTCCTTTCAGGAAAGGAAGTGTTTGGGTCCAGTAGTTTCTTCAGGTGTGTGCAATTGACTTTGATTCTCTGATGGATTTCAAGTTGGGTGCAGGCAGGTCTGCTAGCTCTCCAGGTGGGTGAGAGCAGCACTGGTGCAGTGATGTCAGCAGACTCTGGGTTGCTTGGTCCTCAGGGGTTGTGTCAACCTGTCGAAGATCCCTTGGCAGTGTTTGCCAGGGTGGGCAGATGGAAGTTGGGCCCAAGGCAGGGGCTGAAGCAGCGCACCTCTGCACTCTCTGCACTCTGTCTAAAATATCTTTATACATGATGATGTTTTGGCGACAAAGAATTTCAATGTTAGTGGCATAGTGAGGGATCCAGAGTGGTATTGTTATTTGTAGAGTTATTTGGTTTCAATTGCTTGTTTGGATTCACAAAGATTTATTAGTCTCAGAAGTTCTCATAAAAGAATATTGGTACACAGATATGTTCATATACATATTCAGTCATTTCCTTAGAATATTGCAGAGCTACAAAAAATGGACCTGACTGAACAGTGTTGGAATGACTGACTTTACCTGACATGTACTGATAAATACAGATAGAATTTTGCATGTAAAATTTGTTATGGTTGATTAGAAAATATTTACACATTAACTCATGGCTACTGGAGTCTACTAATCAAGGAAACTGGGAATTACTTAACAAGCAATAGGGGAAATGATGCAAATAGACAATGATACACATTGATTTTTCAAGTACAAATTGTGTAAGACTAAATGCCAATATAATACACTGCAAATATTTTTTTTCAATTTTCTGATGTTGAGGAATTAAAATAAAGTATTATATTTTTTCTTATACATGGAAAAATTTACCTTTTAAGGTATGGGTTCACATTGCTAAACTCTCATGGATTGCATCAACATGAATTAAAGGAACTAAAATTTAAGTTTGCAAGCCAGTAGCCTGTGTTAGCATGAAAGATCTGTTTTTAATTTATTGTACTAAATAACTAGGTGCATGCATCCACATGAAATCAGTTACTGCCTGGTTGTTGTTGCTGCATTTGAGGTCTTACTAGGTAAACATTTTATGAATATAATAGTGGAATTGCTATCACTATTTTATTTCAAAAACTGCAGTTTTCTGTGGGCTTCAGACTTCCTTCCTGGCAGAAATTGTTATTCATAATTTCTGGAATAACCAATAATTTTGCTGTAAAAATATTATAAAAACACCATTTAAAATGGTTATTATCAAGGAAATAGATGATAACAAGCATTGAGGAGAATGTGGGAAAATGGGAACATTTTTCACTGCTGGTATGAGTGAAAAATAGTTTGGCAACTATAGATTTCAGTGTGGAGATTCCTACAAATTATAAAATAAAATAGCCATGTATGACCAAACCACAGCACTCCAGAATATACATCTGAAGCACTCTAAGCTAATATATCTTACAGATAGTTGCATATTCATGCTTTTTGAGGCACTATTTGCAATAGCTAAGAAATGTAAGCAGCCTAGATGCCCATTAGCAAATGCATGAATAAGGAATTCATGGTAGAAATACACAATAAATTTATATCAAACACTTAAGAAAAATTAAATTGAAAATTTAAAGAATGTTTATGAGTGATCTGTAAGTCTGTTACCCTGAGATTGATCCCCAGAAATAATATAAAGAAGACTGAGGAAGAATATTCCAGAATAATGTCATCTGGTCTCAACAATCTGCAATTGTCTACATATCCTACATCCCATGAACATGCACACACACACACACACACACACACACACACACACACACACACACACACACACACCACATAAATATTTGGTTAAAAAAATCTGACAGAGGGCTGATCACCAAAATATACAATGAACTCAAGAAGCTAGCCACCAAAACACCAAGCAATGCAATTAAAAAATGGAGTGCAGAACTAAATAGAGATTTCTCAACAGGGGGATTTAAAATGGCTGAAAGACACTTGAGAAAGTGGTCAACATCCTTAGCCATCAGGGAAATGCAGCTCAAAACCACTCTGAGATACCATCTTACTCCTATCAGAATTGCTAAAATAATAGACACCAATGACAGTCTATGCTGGAGAGGATGTAGAGGAAGAGGAACACTCCTCCATTGCTGGTGGGAGTGCAAACTTGTACAACCACTTTGGAAATCAGTATGGTGGTTTCTCAGGAAAATGGGAATCAGCCTACCTCAAGATCCAGCCATTCCTCTCTTGGGCATTTACCAAAGAATGCACACTCATAAAGACATATGTTCAACTATGTCCAAAGCAGCATTATTTGTAATAGCCAGAACATTTAAGCAACCTAGATGCCCCTCAACTGAAGAATAGATAGAGAAAATGTGGTACATTTACAAAATGGAGAAAGTGGAGAAAATTTACACTCAGCAGAAAAAAAATGAAATCTTGAAATTTGCAGGCAAATGGATGGAACTAGAGGAAACCATCCTGAGTGTGGTAACCCAGTCACAAAAAGACAAACATGGTATGTATTCACTCATACCATTTTTAGACATAGAGCAAAGGATTACTAGTCTGCAATCCACACTGCCAGATGAGATAGGCAACAAGGAGTATCCCAATAGAAGATTGTATAGTCCCTCGAAGAAGGGGAGAGGGACAAGAAACCCTGAACAAAGTGGGAGCACGGGGCATGATGGAGAGGAAGGAGGTGGAAAGGGAAGAAAAGAAGGGGGGAGGAGATCAAGAGGACTGAGCCAGGAAAGGAGGCCAAGAAAGGAGATGCCTTGAGAGAGGGAGACAGTACAGGTATGGAGAGAGGTCTGGCACAGGGGAAATGTTAGGGGATCCACAGGGATGACCCCAACTAAGAATCCAAGCAGTGGTGGAGAAAATGCCATTGATGCCCTTCCCTTAAAATGAAATTGGCATCTAACTTGGTTCCCATTCCTAGAGCTTTCATTAAGTTGCTGTTCTAAGCAGAAACAGGGACTCACAGCTAAGCAATGAACCATACCCCTGGAATCCAATTATGGAGAGGGAGGAGGTTGAACAGAGAAGCTAAGATGGTTCTGTAGAATCCTGCAGAAACAATTGACCTGACCTACTGATAGCATGGAGACCCCAGTAATAAAGCTGGGGAAACAGCATATGACCGACCTTAAGTCCTCTGAATGTGGGTGCCAGCTAGGAGTCCAAGACAGTCTATGGGACCTCTAACAGTGTAGCCAATCTTTAACCCTAGAGCACAAATAGGCTTTCGGAGCCCATTCCCTATAGAGCGATACTCTCTAAGCCTAGACACATGGGGGAGGGCCAAGGCCCTACCCCAAATGATGTGACAGACTTTTATGACCACCCATGGAAGGCTTAACCACCCTGGGGAGCAGAAAGGGGATGGGATGGGGGTATTGGTGGAGGGCATGGGAGGACGGGAGAGAGAGGGAACTGGGATTGATAGATAAAATAAGATTGTTTATAATCTAAATTTTAAAAAAAGTTTAAAAATCTCATTAGTCTTTTTTTTTCTGAATCTCTGACTAATTCACTTAGGGAGCAGTATTCCAATATGTAGCACCCAAATGAATAGTGTATAGATACTAATAGCACATCATTCATTGTAATTATATGTACACACAATGATGAATATCGTACTCCATTACACATTTACTGTGTCAGTAAAAATGGTGTTTTAGATACATACATTATAATTTAATGTTACTTATATTATATGCAATTAAGGATTTTAATATTTAGAATTGCTAAAATGTGTTGTGCGAACACCATGCATTGGGAATATATCTTCTATTGAAGTATTTAAAAACTGACACAAAAGGATCATAAATTCAAATGTAACCATGCCTATGTAGTGATATCCAAGCAAGTCTATCTCAAGGGAATTTGTGAAAATACTAAAAAAAGGAAATAATTGCTTGGATAGAGTGCTCACACACTGCCCAGTATTTTCACCAACAATGGACCTTATTCATGATGGTCATTCCGTTCTACAAATTCTAGCAGAAAAATACAGATCAGCAAATAATAGCACAATAGAAGAGGGAAAAAAAAACAAGGAAAGAATATAAGAACCTCCAAATAAACTTCAACAAGGAGATTTGCCTCACAAAATGCTCACTTATACAGCTATTCCAAAATTCCCAAATACACACTACAATGCAGTGATATGCACCATGGGACTTTAATGAACATGAGAAATTAAATATTTGTTTCAAGGTTATGCTGAAACAAAGATGAAGCAAGAATTTTTCCTGAAACTAAAGACAATTGTGTCTTCCCAAAATTCTTTACAGGAAGAGGGATTTTATGGTGTTTGGTTTTGTTCATATTTCCTGACATCAAGATAATATATAAAGGCTTGAAATATTATTTAGAAATCTAGAGAAAGAGAGAGAGAGAGCCAAGCAGTTAAACAAGTTCATTCCAAGGATGCAATTCAGGTGGCTTACAACTTCTGTAATTCCTGCTATGGTAAGAACTTACACCACTGAACTCCTTTTGGAGCCAAACCAAGTATTCACTTACCCATGTTCAGACACATTGACAGCACATATTTTGAAAAAATCTAATCTTTAAATGAAACATAATAAACTTACGATGAACTTTCCTGTAAGAGTTCAGTCCTGTAACCTACATTCTGTAGCATCTAAATTTAGATTCTCAGAGCTTACCTCCAGAGTTTTGTTACATCATGGATTTGTTCATGTAATTGAGGGCAGATATTTTGGCCACAGGTTTTTATACATCATTTACATTCATAGAGCTTCTCTCTAAGACTCATGTGATCTAAGACTCATAGTAACATGGGATCACATTTCCACTCTTAAATTCTGTTGAAGCTTTTTTGAAAATTTTCCTCCACATTATCAGGCATTTGAACACTTGCTCCCCAGTTGGAGGTAGTATTTCAGAATACTTCAGAAATGCTGCCTATCTGGAAGAAATATGTCACTGTGGGTGTGCTTTAAGGGTTTAAATCCTCACACATTTCCGGGTCGCACTCTCAGCTGTACCATTGTACTTGATGAGGTAACCTTTCGCCTTTCTGTTTTAACTGCCATGCCATATACTTGAGGTCATGCCTTCTAATCATGATGAACTCTTGTAGCTCTGGAACCAAAAGCCAAAACATACTTTTTTATGAGTTTCCATAGACACTGTGTTTTATCACAGCAACAGAAAACGTACTGACACACATCCATGAAGTTTTTCTGCTGAATGAGATATTATAATTGAAGGGAAGTTGGACATAAAAAAAAATGCTTGACTCAAATGCTTAAAGTCATAGGACTTTGCTCCATGTAAGTTTGGGGATATTGAAAGGCTTGAAGAGATTATTCATGTCATCAGATTTTCCCCTTAATAATAAATAATTTTGTATAAGTTAAGGGAAATGTGTGGCCCAAGAACTTACCATGTCCTTTATCGTCATAGATTTCCTTTAGTATACAAACTTATTTCTCTAAGATTATTGTGAAATCTAAAATCTTTCCCACATTGATTACACAGTAGGGGTTTTACTACTATATGAATATTTTAATTTAATTATAAATAAGTTTCAAATGTAAAGGCATAACCACATTGTTAACATCCATAGAGTTTTTCATGACATCAAAGAAGATACTGGTGTATAAAGGTTTTATCACATTATTTTTTCTCACAGGATTTCCTTCTTTTTCAAGCCTTGAATATTACTAGCACATGTACATGTTTTTCTGCAATGATATGTCTTTTCTTCTGTATAAAATCTTTCATACAATCAAGTTCTTAATGTTAAACAAATTAAAACAGATGTCAAGAAATACTGAATATTTTCTAACGTGTTGTCTTTGGGTTTAAATTTATATATACACATACAAATATATGATATATGCATATGGTACAATTTGATTTATATGTATTTTATATGCAAATCGCATCCTATTGTAGATACTATATATTTGCAGTATTTTTTAAAATTATTTTTTTGGCAGTATATTTTGTAGTCATGCACTTTAATGCCGCTGGCTTTTCACTTTTTGTTCAAGGTAACTGTTTTTTTTTTTTAACTTTTTGTGGTGTTCCATGCTCATATTTGGATGGTTTTTATTCATACTCTGTGGAAAATATCACGGGAGCCACTAATCAGGTTTTGGAAATATCTCCAAATGAAAGAGATTCAGTATGTCAAAATATCATTGTGGACTCTATTGAGGTGTACATCACAGACGATATTTTTATAAAACTATGCTTGATTAAAATGCAACAATATGATGATATTGTAGCTCATTGTAATTATTATAATTTTGAAATAACATATAATAGAAATAAAACTAAAACGATAGATTTTCTTTATTAAGGCAATGAGCTGTGAGGAAGATATTTCAATAAAGTCAAAGAAGTAGAAATATTTAGTTTTATCAATTTACTTTGGATAAAATTTTAAGGTGTACTTAATTGAGCATCACAAATTTCTCAATTCTTGTTTTTTGGTTAATATTTACACTTTATATTGCAGATTTGAATTTCTACATTTGGAGTGGCCAGTTTCATGATCATGTAGCCCTTGCTTTGATCAATTTTAATCTTGGATTACAGTTATATTAAATCAAAGAAATAATCTTTGCTGTGTTTAAATTTTCCTTTAAATCTATCTTTTAGAATTATTTATCATGAATGATTTGCCTGCATATATTTACTTGTACAATGTTGTACCTAGGATTTTAAGAATTCAAATAGGACATAAATTCTGCAAGACTGAGTAGGAATAGTTGAGAGCCACCATATGGATGATGGAAAACAAATCCATTTCAAATGCAATAACAACTTTTCTTAGTTAGCAAGCCATCTCTAATGCCCCTTGTCAGAATTATGTTAATTAAAATTTATAGCTTATACTTTAAATGTTAAAAATATACACATATAAATTATCAAATTCATTTGAACTTAATCCCAAAGATGTCCATACAAACACAAAGTGAACACTCTGGAGAGGAAGAATGAGAGGAGAGAGAGTGAGAGCAGAGAGCAGAGAGCAGAAAAGGAGAATAGAGACACAGAGACAGAAACAGAGAGATGGAGATCCCAGAGATTGTGAGAGAGACAGAGACTTTTAGTTGGGAGGGAAACTGCTGGGGCACAGGAATATTTGGAGGGAAGACAATGGTGATTCATGTAATCAAATTACATTATTCAAATGTATGAACACTAAAACAGAAAGTGTAAAATAATAAACAAAATAAATCTTCTGATTTTAGTCATGAAATAATGTGGAAGAATTTGAAAAGCAAAACATCAGTTAAAGTATGTATATAGTTTTTCAGTAAGTATTGCCTGTGAACAAATGAAGGCCTTCTGTTTTACAAACTGTACCTGCCACTTACTTGACCAATATGTGTTCTGTGGTGTCTATGTGAATATGTTCTAAGTCTAAATGCTGTTCAGCTTGTCCTTTCCCCTGTCTTCCAAAAGGCTGGATAGTGCCAACATGGAGTATTTATTTACACCTAACTTTTATTCTATTCTCTCCATCCCATCTCCATACACGCCTCAGAGAGGGTGAGGCCTCCCATAGGGGATCATCAAAGTCTTTCATATCATTTGAGGAATGACATTGGCCCTTCCCCCCTGTATTTAGGCTGAGAGAATATCCCTCCATAGGGATATTCAGTTCATGCATTAGGGATAAACACTGGTTCCAATGCCAGCAGCCCATAGACCCCAACTGAAGGCCCCCAACTGACCCTCACATTCAGGGAAACTAGTTCAGGCTTGTGCACGTTCCCCATCTGTCAGTCTGGAGTCCATGAGCTCCCACTAGTTCAGGTCAGCTGTTCCTGTGGGTTTCCCCAACATGGTCTTGACCACTTTGCTCATTACTCCTCTTTCTCTACAACTGGACTCCAGAAGATTGGCTCAGTGCTTAGGTGTGAATCTCTGCTTCTGATTCCATCAGCTACTGGATGAAGGGTCTATGTTGGCTTTTAAGGTAGTCATTAATCTCATTATAGGGGCAGGGAATTTAAGGTAGCCTCTACACTGTTGCTTAGTTTCTTATTTGGAGTCATCCTTGTGGACTCCTAGGAATTTCCCTAGTACTAGGTTTCTCCTTTATTCCAAAGGGTTCCCTCTATCGAGGTATCTCTTTGTTTCGTTTTTTTTTTTTTATAATTTGTAATAAAGTTAGAAATTTTTATTTTTCTAGGAAAATGGCACACACTTTCCATTTTTTGTGTTATGGTCACTTTTTTGTTTTTCAAGACAGGGTTTCTCTGTGTAGCTTTGGAGCCTATCCTGGCACTCGCTCTGGAAACCAGGCTGGCCTTGAACTCACAGAGATCCACTTGCCTCTGCCTCCTGAGTGTTGGGATTAAAGCAGTAAGCCACCAACTCCCTGTGAAACAATCTTATTTTACAAATCAATCCCACTTCCCTCTGCTGGCATCCTCCCCTGCCCTCCAACTACTCCCCCTTTCCAGCTCCATCACACTCCAGGGAGGGTGAGGCCTTCCATGAGGGATCATCAAAAATCTGTTAAGTCACTTGAGGCAGGGCCTAGGCACTTCCCTGTGTATCTAGGCCACTCAAGTCCATTCATTCACTAGGGATACATCCTGGTTCCACTGCCAGAAGCCCAATTGACTACCCAGTGCGGCTAGCTGACACCCACGTTCGGGGGGACTGGTTTGGTCCAATGTTGGCTCCCCAGATGTCAGACTGGGATCCATGAGTTCCCACTTGCTCAGGTCAGCTGTTTCTGTGGGTTTTCCCAGCGTGGTCTTTACCCCTGTGTTCATTATTCCTTCCTGAAACTGCATTCCAAGAGTTTTGCTCAGGGCTTCCTTGTGGATCTCTGCTTCTGCTTCCATCAGAAAAATGATGAAGGCTCTAAGATGGTGTTTAAGGTAGTCATCATTTTCATTATAGGGGAAGGGCTTTTAAGGTAGCCTCTCCACTATTGAATAGGGTTCTAGTTGGGGTCATCCTTGTGGATTTCTGTACAATTCCCTAGTGCCAGATTTCTCTTTAAACCTATAGTGGCTCCCTCTATTGATGTGTCTCTTTTCTTGCTCTCCTCTATTCCTCTTGCCACTCAGTCTTCCTCATCCTTCCTGTTGTCCTCCCCCCTCCTCTTCTCCCATCCTCTTTCTCCTTCATACTCCCCCATGCTCCGCATTTGTTCAGGGGCTCTTGTTATTTCCACATTTAAACGGTTACATAAATTTCTCAATATATGCAAAGAAATGTTTGCAATGCTTTAGGAACAATAATAAACACACCCAGATCCAGACATCACTCACATATGCAAGTTTAAACACAAAATTTGAATGCAAGAATGTAGTAAGATACTCTAAGAAAAAGTATTCTTATTCTGATGAGTAGAAAATAAAGCTCTTTATAATTTCAGTTTTATGCACTAAATGTCATAGTGACAAAATTTTATGATTCATGAAAAGAATTTAATCTGGGGAGATTACATTGATAATAAAATCCTTTTCCTTCTATTTTTGTGAAGTAAATGTCATTGGAAATAAGTTCAACGTAACCTTTACTTGAAGTTGCAGTGATTGCACTGCATTAAAATTCCCAGAAAAATAGCTGGTTGCAGAGGAATTTGTGTGGCTGTGGAATCACCATCAGTCTAAGGGAAGCGCCACACCACTGGGGGGTATTTGTGTTTCATTTTCCATGCATCTGCTAGCTCATCCCTTTGTTTTAATGAATGTTTTTTCATTTGTGTGCAATAAATATTTTGCCAACCTTTGGATAGCACCACCGATAATTCTCATAGACTCAGTGAGGCCACCTCTTCTCTTCAACTGCTATCAAGCCAATGGCAACAACTTTTAGCATACCATGAACTCTTTGACATTCCAGTCAGCCATTTCATCTGAGAATTTTAGGTAAGTTCTGGTAACAATAAACAAGAAAACAAATATAAAAACAACTAATGATTTATATCCATTCACTTAACAGTATGAAACTAAGAAGAAACAAAAAGTATGAAATTCTCCCAAAGCTTATCAGAATTTGAAGGTAACATCTTTAATTTTCTTTTCTGCCTCACAGGGATGTATTAGGTGATTGATCATTAGAACCTGGATGTTTTCTTTTACAGTGAGTTACAGCCAGCACCATTATCTCCTGCATTTGGCAACATAAACAGGAACATCTTTAGTGGAAAGCATCTCCTTACATCATTTTGGAAACACTGCATATTGGTGTTCACAAAGACTTCATTATATAAAATCCTGTCCAGCATTTTAGAGTGTATAAAGTGAGATTAACACTAAACATGAAATATTATTTTGATGTGATATGAGTATATAGGTTGATTAAATCTGATCTAAATTGGAGCTTATATTTTTCATGTGGAAAACACTATGATTTTGTGTCAACCAACATAAAGCAGTTATAGATTTTTAGCTAAAATATAATAGACTCTTTCTACATGTATACATTGATATATGTACATACATACATACATACATACATAATACTTATATGGATAGATAGATAGGCAGGCAGACAGACAGACAGACAGACAGACAGACAGACAGACAGATAGATAGATAGATAGATAGATAGATAGATAGATGATAGACAGATGTGATCAAGTCAGGGTAATAGTCTCAATTCTTTGGTGTTAGCATTAAAAGGTTTCACTTCTAGACATGTTGATACATACGGTCAAATAATTGTTAATGATGTTGGTTTCACTATTCTAATGCAGAGCATAAGTATTTAGCTCATGTATATTCCTTTTTAAAAATATAATTTTCTCTGTAGACTAAGCTAAACTGAAACTCCCTGTATTGTAGCTCAGTCTGACCTAAAACACATAATGCCCTATCTTAAACTCCAGAGATATATGACCTATGTGTGTAGATTATCTGTAATGCAAACCAAGTAAATCTCTGTCTACTCTGCCCCCATCCTCTAGTTTTTGATGGTCATGGCATTGTTGATCTCCTACAGCATCTACTTTTTGATAGCTGTCTAAGACATACCCTATCAGAAAGTAAATTGAAATTATAAAGAGTTAAGAGAAGAAAAAATAACATATGTTGTAAAACTAAAACCTATTTTTTGGAAGGGGGCTTTGTGTTTAGAGAACTAATTAAACATAGTTCACTATAGAATGAAGCTAACTTGTATTTAATACACAGGGGAGGAAAATCAGTTGATCCAGTTTGCCTAGAGTATTTTTCATAATCCACAAGGAAAATCTGAATTGACATAAATATTTGTGAAAGTACATTAAATATTATTTAATAATTTGGAATTAATTCCATGGCAAATTGGGAGGTAATGGGAGAGTTTTATTCAGAGTGTGGAAAATACAGCTTGTTTCTTTGTTTTACAATAAAGAGTGATATCATGTTAGGGCAAAGAAAACATTACAAATTAAACGTGGAAGAAACTGGAGAAAGACTGAACACATGTAAGTACTTAAAATTTGACAGAGGAGATTAGTATTCAAAAATTTAAAAAATGATTATGGAAGGACAACAAACCTATGATTAGACTGCATGAATTCCCACAAGGATAACATAACAAGAAGTTCTCTGTAAAGTGAAAATTGAACCCTCAGGTGATGAAGGAAGCACTTGTCAGATGATGGACCCCATGTTGGTCATAACCAAAGTGGATGTTGGTTCTGCTGGGAAAGCTCTCATCCTCATTCCAAGCTTATTTGTTCATGATAAATGTATTATTTCACATAAAATTTTCATATAATTTCACATGAAATGTTATTTTCACACACCCATATATAAGAAGTCAATATTGGATCCTTCATATTTCATCTCTCATGTTCTCCCTTTTCTCTTCTTCCCTCCTCCCTCCCTTTCCCTCCCCCATGCTCCCAATTTGTCCAGGAGCTCTTGTCAATTTCCCCTTCGCTGGGGGACCATGTATGTCTGTTAGGGTCCCCCTTGTTTCCTAGCTTCTCTGGAGGTGTGGATTGTAGGCTGGTAATCCTTTCCTCTATGTCTAATATCCATATATGAATGAGTACATACCATGTTTGCATTTCTGGGCCTGGAATACCTCACTCATGATGCTTTCTGCACAAATGGACTTTGGGAGCCCATTCCCCATGGAGTGGTACTCTCTCAGCATAGATACATGGGGGAGGACCTAGGTCCTGCCCCAAATGGTGTGTCAGATGTGATGATCCCCATGGAATGCCTCAATTCCCCTGGGCAGTGCATGGGGGGTGGAACAGCTTGGTTGGTGGGGGGGCACATGGGAGGGAGACTGAACTAGGATTGATATATAAAATAAAATTGTTTCTAATTTAAATAAAAATATTTAATAAATGATTCCACATTTGGTTAAACCAAGATATGTGAAAATTGTAATTATTCAGATTGTTAGATATCTGTCTGATAGTGAATCAGATTTTGAAGTAAGCCTTATGAATAATCCACATTTAGTGAATGTGTATGCATACTATTATGGTGGGCCTTTTTTGAACTCTCATTATCTCTTTTAAAAGGGCAGGTCAGGATAGGTCTCCTGCTAACACTACATATTTAGATTTGTTGAGTAACATTAGAATGGTAAACAATTCATAAACAAAATGCATCCTTGTATGTGAAAACTTGTAGTCAACTTTTTTGTATGATGTAAGTCTAAATTCTGTAGTTCCAAAGGAGAGCCAACACTTACACTGATGCATTCATTTTCCACTTAATTATTGAATAAATGTGGGGTCATATTCATAATGAAATACAAATATTTTACCTAGAGATTTCCCTTTAGCAATAAAGAAAGTTAACTAATAATCTATTATATAATAAATGAATGAAACCACTTCATTTTAAAATGCAACTTAAGCTCCAGGATACACTTTATGTAACTAAGTGGTAAAGAATTGAAATGGATGCCAGAAACTTAATACACAATGACATGATTTTATCAGTGTCTGGAGCATAGATATAAAACTCCTTGGCCATTATCTATAATAAACAGTTACTTTTTTCATGTCATCTATATTCAGTGACACTACCTTAACAATTATCATTTTACTGACAATCTTTTCTCAAATTAATTCTTCTATATGGTAAGTATTATAGTTAATCATTATATTGTGATGAAAACAGTATTTTTAGGGTATAATCCTTTTTAATGATAGTCAGTCTTATCTTCAAGGAGGTAAGAATGTTGCCTGAATCATTTGGAATACTTAAAGCCTGCCCACTCTGGCAAATAAAACTCAGGGTCTTGTCATGTCTCTATTATAACTACTTCATTATTCCATTTTTGGAGTCACTGCCATCTCAGTTAAAAGTCTCTTCAAATCTTCCCAGTCTGATTCAGCTCTCTACCACATATAATACCAACACTTGGAAAGTATGATCCAGGAGGATTACCATGAGTTTGTAGTCAGTTGATCTGTATATTTAGTTCCAACCAATCCTGAATGACGCAGATAAATCTTATTGTAAAAAAATAAAATAACCACAGAAGCAACAACAAGAAAACTCTCAAGACTAAAACAAAATGTTAACAGCAGCAATAACCAGAGCTTATCCTTTCTGCCCTATCTGTCCCAGAGCAATCAAGACTGCTTTACATTGTTACTCCATTGCTCCTACACAGGAGTCACCAGTGTATGTTTGCTTCCAATTATAAGTGAGAAAAGACACTGTGGGGTCAAGATTTCAGTTGTTGTATGTTTTCAAATGACATGGAAGTGGAAAAAGAGCTGCAGTAGATGAAATTCTCTTCCCAATATTAACCTGCGATTATTTGAAGTGTGAACTTCCAAAACCCATGCTGTGACAATCCCAATTGCCGTTTCCCACATTAAACCCAGTGCTAACTATTACATGGTCCTCAGGCAATAATATTTTACACTTTATTAAGGACATTATTTCTAAACAGTCATTTTCTCTCTAGAGAATTAAAGAAACAAATCCATAAAACAAACCTTTCGTAGCAAACCTAACACAGTGAAAGTGTCCAAAAGATGTGTGTTATATCTGAGAAGACTGGACATTTTTAGACAAATAAGGTGAAAAAATTAGGAAAACTGTAAGTCTGACACAGTAATTGTCTGAAGTGTAAAACCCTGTTCAATTAATTTGAGTTATATACAGTAGCAATAGTCAAAGAGTAATTATGTATAACTACATTGGCTTTCCTGAGAAATCAGAAAGGTTTATAATGTGGAAAAAGTTTCATGATTGAAAACTATTGATAAATTCTCTCTTTGATGTTGCAGTTTTCATTTATGCCACGTTAAATCCATTTGAAAGCTGGTGCTGGAAACATACCTAAACACAATGGTTCCTGACTTAAGTTAAAGTGAAAACAAAGATAGATGGAAGTGTAAGCAAAATAGGCAAAGAGCATGAGGCATTATTTATAGTGCAGTACCCTTCTTGAAGAGTTGATATGGTGGAATAGAATCTGTGGAACCAATATTGATATTAGGATTCTATTAACAAACATGCACAGCTTTGAGCAGTGAGTTCATGAACATGATCATTTTAGAATTATAATTTGAGATGAAAAAGCAGTAAACACATTTTGTACTTACTTTATATGCCAGAGCACATTTTTACGAGGCTACCATTATGGACAGAAATGCCTCTGGGCATGTTCAGATTGTATCATAAACATTTAGCTGAAAATAAAGGAGAGGGAGGGCATTTTGAAGGCATTCAATATAGAAGTCTGCCCCTCCATGTATCTGCCTTGCTTAGTAGCTAATAGCAAGACAGTATCTGTGAATCAAGGTAGTCAGAATGGATAAACTTGGAGCCCAATATATGTGATTTAGAACACTAAGCTGTGAAGGGGACATTTTATTTTTAAGTGACTTCAGGGTTATAAGCAAAGACATATTAAGGAAAGATGTATGCATTCATGTGATTTTAACAATGACTGGCAAAATGTGCTAAACTTGCTTAGAAATGCAAGAATTACCTTATAAGGCAACATTTCAAAGTAGGACATATAAAAACAAAACAAAAGAAAAAAACCAATGTATGACATATACCAGCTATGGTAAATTTTTCCCTTTGTTTATCAGATTCTATTTGTTCCACCTATTTATAATGGCTGTATTGCCTCTGTTTTATTATTTTAAAAATTGTAAGGTGGCTATTTGGAGAAATATGACCCTTAGCTCTGTTTTTCACATCTGTTGTGAAACAAAGGCCTCTAGATAGAGACTAATTATTCATGTGTGACAAGTTATATGTGATATATGCCTACCTATAATTAGTGACATTAATCTTAAGAATATCCTCTGTTATTTCCTGATTCAACTTATGCTACCTGTACATCAATTACGGACAAGCATATTTTCTTAGACTGATTAGAACCCACCTCATTGTAAGGAAAATACATGGTCTTTAGCATTCTGAACTGACTCTGAAGGGGAAGAGTTGTCAACTAAATGAAATCTGTGTTCTTTTAAAAAGAAATAACAAATATCATGAAGCGATTTCAGAATAAATCTATTTCTTTACACCAAAAATGAGCTTAAAATGGTGCAGGTGAAAATAACCAGCTTTATGGAGCTTTCAAGGAGTTATACACAATTAGTAATTCCCTTTGTCAATATAAATGGGGAGCATGCATAGAAACGGACTATATGAAGATCACTAGACTGTTGTAGCCTTCAATACACATAGTTAAGTATGGAGCCAAAAATGTTAATCACATAGCTATAGTATAGGTATGTATATACAGAGCAACACCTATGATTCAAGTTGTTTTTGTTTGTTTGATTTTATTTTGTCAACCCACTACAGACCTCAGTCTGCATGTTTTGTCTGCAAAATTTTCACCTGACCCTGCTTAGCAGAACCTTCACTGAATAATCAATTTTTATAAAATTCATCACTTTAATCTATCTTCTAATAGCATGGCCTAAGATAGACTAAAGAAGTTGGATTGAGAAAAGTGCCAAGAAAGAATGGATGAAAGAGTCTACTTATGTTTAACATAGTTTTTTTTATGAATTCATTCATGTGGTTGGTCATGATCACAACAGCAACAACAAATCTTGTATGCTAGTGGAAAATCCAAAGAGCAAGAGACACATTAGCTCAGCTAATGATGACGTTAGCCTACTCGCTGCACATTCTCCATACTCAAGTCATCATGCTTGTTAACTAGAAGGAATAGTGGCATTTCCCTATTTAAACCCCTTTCCTTCAGCTATCTTAAGTTCTGTTCCTGTAAATTACTATGAGTTGCTTTCCAAGCCACACACAGATGGTAAGATAGTGGGATGACATTTTATAGACCGACAGTCATGGGGGCATCTGTGCATTATTTAGATATTCCTTCTCCAGGAGATTTTAGTTACGAATGAATTCAAAAGTTCATGCTTGGGAAAATGACCTCTTCATCTCTGTGGGCCAAGTACCCTGATTAAGTTAAAAGGAAAATAAGAATGAATTTCAAAATGCACATGGCTCTTACTGTGATATTAAATGTGAACCTATATTTAAAAGGATAGAACTTTTCCTAAGTTCCTGTCATTTTATGGAACAGAAATATAATAAATAATTCCTTGTAAATAGCCACAAGGTGGTATTTTATTTCCTTGGTCCACATACCTGAATGCATATTAATAGGGTTTGATTATGATATGACAGGGTGCATAATTCTGAACTAGCACTCTGCCCCAGACAACAACACACTTTGGAGAAAAGGTGCTCCCAGTGTGTGTTCCTGAGAGCACCCAATGAACTCAGTTTGTGGATAAAACACTGGCATTATATAAGTTTACCCTTTATTTGACTATGAATATCTATTGAACATGAATCTGTAATTTACCACACCACAACACACGTATTATTCAATTTATAAACACAGTTTCTACGTACAGATGTCCTGTCACATGCAATTACCAATTCAGATACACGATTGCCATTGAAAATTAGATCTGAAACTTTCACCATATAGCCATTTATGTTTTGAAGATCATTAATCCATGCAGATAATTTTTATTTGTGTATTTAACTCTTATAATGGTCTCTCTATGAATGAAAGAGCACTCTGAAATGATCACTCATCTAAGACTGGTATAGTAATACAGAAAACAAGCCCAAATGATAAACCAAGTTGAATAAACCAAGAAAATTTATCTTCTGTCTGAATGTAAGTATTTTAATCCTTCTTCTGAAGAGATGGGACAGGAGAATATTTTTACCAATAAACAGTTGGGAATTTTAAATTTCCATACCTAATAAATTACAAATTGTGAGAGTTGAAATTGGAGGGTTTTCTTGTAAAATTTGTCATATGAATATATACATATTTACATAAATATATTTATGTTTATACATGCACTCTGAAATGATTTAATGCAGCAACAACAAAACTGTGCTACTCATCACTTTTTAATAGTGGTGACTTGAAAGATACATGCATAATATTATGTCTAACCATGCTTAGAACACTATATTTCTCCAACTTTCATGTTCTCAGATGAGAAAACCAACCTACTGTGACCTTTTCAATATTCTGTAATTTGATTTGCTTACCATGCAATCTCTCCCAATTTACCATGCCTGAACCTGTGATTGGAGCAAACAACCAGTCAAGATGGAGAACATTGCAAAGGTCAGTATCATCATGTGCAAATTTCCAAAAGAAGACATGATATATCCATGATGATATATGCTTTTCATCAAACAGTGGCATGAGAAATATAAGCAAGAATGTATTCATCTTATATTAGCAAATGAATGGATAGTGTTATAGTGAGTAGCATTATGTGTATGAATTACTTTGATTATTAGAGAAACACTGCTTATGAAAATAGTTCAAAAACAACAGTGAAACTTGAGATGAGGTCAAGGTTGAAGAGGAAATTGTCTTAATTTTTTCCAAAGCTCAAAGCCTCTGGCATGCATCTCTAGCAAAGCTTCACCTCCTGCTATTCTTCACACAAGCTGTGGACTAGGTATACAAATGTCCAAGGCTTATGGGAGACTACACCAAATACCCCAAAATATTTATCTAAATCTTATGGCAAAATAAGGAAGTGACATGCCATTCTCTGATAGTTTGCAACCATCAAGAAACTAAAAATAATATCCAATACACAACAAAAAAAATTTTAGCTAATAGAAGTGCATGAAATTTGTTTTTAGATTTTGGTCTATTTTTCAATGAAAATATTCTCCATTAACATTTTTCTTTAGTTGATAATAGTAGTAATAGAATGGTAGACCCTGTGTTGGTGAAGATCACCAGAAAGAGACAGGAAAAATTAAGTTTTCTTAATTTGTTTATTAATTTCTTGTGTTTCTCCTCAGAAGGAAAACCAGGTTGAGAAGCAGCATCATTATGGGACTTGTAAAATACTCTCTTGATTCTGTCTTTATAGTATTAGAATTATAGAGTAACTATGTCAGGTCCTCCACTTATTTGTTACATTAGCTATGCCTTCTTGTGATCATAATACATGTTGGTATATAGTAGCCTAAGAGAAATTTCCAACAGAAGTTGCTTGTCTATAAGGCTAAGCTGCACTAGGAGCTCAAGACTTCATATTAAGAACTGTTGCAAAAAAATAAAGACAAGCAGATAAGCAAACAAACATTACTGAGTATTCTTCACATGCAATAAAAATACTCTATGAAATCTTGTAAACTTCTTATTGCATTTCTGGAGTCCCATTTAGCTACAGATAGTATGAGCTTCCAGAATAGACCCATAATTATAATATTTAAAAGCATGTTTATGTTTAAAAATAAAACATATCAAATGTGCATGAGTGTATTTATGATGAGAAATTAAAATTACATTTAGTTGTATTTTACTAAAATACAAATGAATAATTTCAATATATTGTAGAAAATTTCCCTCAGTAAATGAGGATCGTCAATTTATCCCTGGATAAAAGAACATGAATAAATTCAAGTTAACAGAAGTTTGAGGTCTTTGCTTAAACTAATTTCAAAATCTGTACAATATATAAAGAGCCAGGAAAGAAAAAGCCCTTGATACAGAAGAATGAACTAAAGTCCTACACATGAATCCCAGAGTATGGTATGGTAAGTCACCAATGGAACAGAATATTTGATGGGGAATGTTCTTTTGTGTATATGTTTGTCTTATTGGTTGATAAATACAACTCTGATTGGCCAGGCAGGATGATAGATAAGACTAGGAGACAAGGAGGATTCCGGGAAGTGTAGGCAAAGAGGAGTAGTCATGTGATCCAAGGAAGTGACTCATAGCTGGGCAGAAACTGCCAGTAGCCAACCATAGAGGTCTGGAGGTCTGTATAGACAGGCAGTAAGTGACATAGCTGGGCAGAGTCAGGATATTAAGAGGGACAAACAAGAAATTGCTCTCTACTCTGCAGAGATTTTGAGCAGTCATGATGTAGAAGGCAAAGGAGTTGCAGGTGTGCCATTCCCTGGTAAGCCAAGGCAATGTAGAAATACATAGACTACAAGTCATGGGTCAACAATTAATACAGAGCAAGCCAATAAGAAATATTAGTCACAAGCCAGCAACATTATAATTAATATAACATTTGTGTGTTTATTTGGGACACAAGGGCTACAGGACATGCCAGGCCAGAAAACTCATACTTACAAATATTCTGTGTAGAGAAACTGGCATAGGGGCCATATTATGAAAGTGTATTTGGATCAGAAAGCTAAATGAAAACAAAAGAATTTTATTGAGAATTTTTGCATCAAGAGGGATATTGGTCTATAGTTCTCTTTCTTAGTTGTGTCTTTGTGTGGCTTAGGTATCAAGGTTATTGTAGCCCCATAAAAGAGTTTGGCAGTGTCCCTTCTGCTTCTATTGTATGGAACAATTTGAGGAGTGTTGGTATTAGCTTTTCTTTGAATTTCCAGTAGAATTCTGCACTGAAGACATCTGGCCCCAGGAATTTTTTGGTTGGGAGACTTTTGATAAATGCTTCTATTTCCTTAGAGGTTATAGGTCTGTTTAAGTTGCTAATCTGTTCTTGATTCAGTTTTGGAAAGTGATATCTGTAAGGAAATTGTCCATTTCCTTAAAAATTTTCAAATTTTGTGGAATACAGGTATTCAACATATGACCTGAAGATTCTCTGGATTTCCTTAGTGTCTGTTGTTATGTCCCCCTTTTCAATTCTGATTTTGTTGATTTGCATATTCTCTCTCTGCCTTTTGGTTAGTTTGGATAAAGGTTTGTCTATCTTGTTAATTTTCTCCAAGAACCAACTCTTTGTTATATTGATTATTTGAGTTGTTTTCTTTGTTTCAACTTCATTAACTTCTGTGCTCAGTTTATTTCCTGGCATCTACTCCTCCAGGGTGAATTTGCTTCCATTTGTTCTAGAGCTTTCAGCTGTGATGTCAACTCTCTGCTGTGACTATTCTCTAGTTTCCTCATGTGAGCACTTAGAGCTATATGTTTAGGTTTCATCACTGGATGCAAGGGTGGTTCAACATATGAAAATCCATCAATGTAATCCACCTTATAAACAGACTAAGGAAAAAACACCACATGATCATCTCATTAGATGCAAAAAAATGCCTTTGACAAAATCTAACACCCCTTCATGATAAAGGTCTTGGAGAAATCAGGGATAACAAGAACATACCTCAACATAATAAAAGTAATATAGAGCAAACCAACAGCCAACATCAAATTAAATGGAGAGAAACTCAATGCAATTTCTCTAAAATTGGGGACAAGACAAGGTTGTCCACTCTCTCCACACCTCTTCAATGTTGTCCTTGAAGTTCTAGCTAAAGAAATAAGACAACAAAAGGAGATCAAGAGAATACAAATGGGAAAGGAAGAAGTCAAACTCTCACTATTTCCAGATGATAGATTGTCTACATAAGTGACCTGAAAAACTCTACCAGGGAACACCTACATCTGATAAACACCTTCAGTAAAGTGGCAGGATATAAGAATACCTCCAAACAAATCTGTAGCCCTACTATATACAGATGACACATTGGTGGAGAAAGAAATCAAAGAAACATCACTCTTTCAATTGCTACAAACAACATAAAATACCTGGGGGTAACACTAACCACAAACATGAAAGACCTGTACCATAGGAATTTTAAGTATCTAAAGAAATTAAAGAAGATACCAGAAAATGGAAAGATCTCCCATGCTCTTGGATAGGTAGGATCAACAGTAAAAATTGCAATCTTGCCAAAAGCAATCTACAAATTCAATGCAATCCACCATTTTTTGGAGGTAATCTATGTTAGAAATTGCATTGAGTTTCTCTCCATTTAATTTGATGTTGGCTGTTGGTTTGCTCTATATTACTTTTATTATGTTGAGGTATGTTCTTGTTATCCCTGATTTCTCCAAGACCTTTATCATGAAGGGGTGTTAGATTTTGTCAAAGGCATTTTTTGCATCTAATGAGATGATCATGTGGTGTTTTTTCCTTAGTCTGTTTATAAGGTGGATTACATTGATGGATTTTCATATGTTGAACCATCATTGCATCCCTGGGATGAAGCCTACTTGACATTGAAAGAACAATTCTAAACTTTATTTGGAGAAACAAAAGACCCAGGATAGCCAAAACACCCCTGTACAATAGAGGAACTTCTGGAGGCATCACCATCCCTTACTTCAAGCTCTATTACAGAGCTATAGTCCCAAAAACAGCTTGGTATTGGCACAAAAATACACAGGTAGACAAATGGAATAGCATTGAAAACACTGAAATTAACCCACACATCTAGACATAGAGTATGGAATTACCAGACTACAATCCACACTGCCAGATAAACTAATAAACAAGGAGGAGACTAAAAGAGACAAACCTTGTCCCCTGGAGAAAGGGAAAGGGTCATGAACCCTTGAGAAAATTGAGAGCATGGGAAGAGGGGGGAGGGAGCTACGAGAATGAGAAGGGAAGAAGAGGAAGGATGCAGAGGTCATGAGGGAGGAGAAAGATTGAGTCAGGTGAAGAGTAGAAGAAAGGATTTGTGATATGTAGGGTTTTAGTTGTGGGGTGTGGTGGGGAAGGAAGAGAGGGAGAATGGAGCTGGGATTGTCATGTAATTAAATCTTGTTTGTAATTCAATGGAATTTTAAAAATTCAATTTATGTCATCATCTCTTGGTCAGTCACATCTACAATTTTCAGTGAATAAAAGTCAGCACCTCAGTACAACCTGTGATTAAATGACTGGAATCACATCTCACATTTTGAATAGGAAAAGTAGAGAACATAGATATATCTTACCATAGCAGCAAAATATTAAGCCCAACTGAGGAGGTTATTTATGGACTTAAAATATTTTAAAGTCAATCATGTCTTACAAAAAGGAGTGGTTTCTCAGTATGATTACAGACATCGGTCAAATTTGCAATATAAAGGTTCAAACACAAGGCATGTCCATGATTATTTCATATTATACTTCTACTGAACGGCAAACTCGGTTTGAAGATAAAAATATTTTTACCTATTAGACTTGTTAGGATAAAGCTTTGCCTTAAATTATACACAGAGAATGCCAGATTGTCTAAAAGAGTGAGTAACTTTGTTTATTAGACACATATGTTCTTAAATATTTTAAAATATGGTAGACATGTCATAAAAATGACTGCTGTGCTGGGCATTGGTGGCACATGCCTTTAATTCCAGCACTAGGGAGGCAGAGGCAAGCAGATCTCTGTTAGTTCGAGGCCAGCCTGGTCTCCAGAGTGAGTGCCAAGATAGGCTCCAAAGCTACACAGAGAAACCCTGTCTCAAAAAAAAAATCACTGTTGCAAATTCTTGTGGTTGTGAGATTACTTGGTGTATAACATATGTGCTCAGTGTTCATGAGTGCTTTAAGTTGTACTATTAAAGAAAAGAATATAGGTATTCTATTAAGTGTTATTAACATCCAGGGATGCATGACTTTTGATATTTTTTGCACAGAATAAAACTGATTCATGAGTAAGAATGAAAGAATGTTCATCTTTTATTCTCAGATATTCTGTTTCTAACAAAATATCAATTTAATTGTCTGGTAAGCTAGCATAGTATCACTTGCATACATGTCAGAAAAATCTGTTGGCAAAGAATTTGAAGGTTTACATTTAGAAAGCATCAAAAACATTTTCAAAGGTTTAAATTTGAGATTTAACATGTAACTTGTAGTTACATGTCCTCCAGTGCTTCTTTCATTAATAATGAACCTCTTTAAAGTTAATTTGTTAATAATTTTAATTTGATGTTTGATACTCCTTGAGAATTACAAAAGAACGAATATTGTTAGAGTGGGAACAGGGAAATTCACAACCAGTAATTATTAATTTTGTGAAAATAAATCTGCAGTATTTCAATAGAAGTCACTATTTCCTATTTCAGGGAATTATATACCAGTCCATTGCATGTTATCTTAGTTTTAGTAGTGTATTGTGTCATTTAAATATTGTGTTCACAAAAAATTTGTAATCTCAAGATAATTAGAGACATACTTGACCCTGGCATGATTGCCCTCACCTTTCATTCTGGCAATTGGAATACTGAGGCAGATGAATCTATATGAGTTGGAGACCAGCCTGTGCAAGAAAAAATGAAAGGAAAAAAGAAAGGAAGAAAGAGAGAAAGAAAGAAAAAGGAAGGAAGGAGAATAAAAGAAAGGAAGGAAGGAAAAAAGATAAGAAGAAGAATGGAAGCCTCAAATACCCCATTAATTGGAAAAATCTACTAGTCAATTTGTCTATTGATCCACATTTTTCATGTTTTAGAAATGTCCAGCACTGACATCTATCTGTATGTCAGATCAATTTCTTTTTAAAATTAATTTTATTTAAATTAAAAACAATTTTATTTTACATCCTAATCCCATTTTTTCTCTCCCTCTCCTCTTCCCCCTCCACCCACCATCTTCCCATCCCATGCCCCATACACTCCTCAGGGAGGGTCAGGCCTCCCATGGGGATTTTCAAAGTCTGTCACATCTCCCCCACAAATCTAGGCTGAGAGAATATCCCTCTATGTGGAATGGGCTCCCAAAATCCAGTTGTGCACTAGGGATAAATACTGGTTACACTTCTAGAGGCCCCATAGAGAACCCCCAACTGACACCCACATTCAGAAGGCCTGGTTTTGTATGATGCAGGTTCCCTAACCGTCCCTGGAGTCCATAAACTCCCACTTGCTCAGGTCACCAGTTTCTGTGGGTTTCCCCAGCATGGTCTTCACCATTTCCTCATCACTGATCATTCTTTACAACTGGTGTTATTAACAAGTGTGTTGCAATGTGTGTTATAATATCTATACTTGAGGTTTTGATTCCCCAATGGGCAAAGATTTTTATTTTAAAACTCTCTTTGGGGAGCCTTGGAACATGGCTCAGTAGATAGACTTCTTGTACACAGAGTAAATTAGCAAATACAAATCAATCTTTTGAAAATTATATTAACATTACTATGCTTTAAAACATATTTCACTTTAGTACTCACAATTGTGTATGGTAAGATTCAATTCTTTTAGTCACAGTTAAGATTGAAACTTGCAGGTCATCAAATGAAGAGGAAACATGATTGTTTGAAGGGACACAAGGGAAGTCAGACATACATTATGAAAACAAAATACCTGGATTGAAATTATATAACTATAAATAATGACACAATCTTACAAATTCTTCTCATTCTGTAGGAAAATAAAAACAGGTACACTGTCTTCTAGAATTTATTATCTGTGCATAAATAGATGTTTATAAGGAAGCATGAAAATTAAATGGTTTCTTATTAGTAATATTTGGCTGTGTTAATCCAAAAGCAAATGGCTTATGAAAGCTGTTTAATGCTTTGACACCCACCTGTTTCCTTACAAGATTTCTTATTGACTGACAAAATACCCTGGCATCTTGACAAAAGAAACTTAAGGAAGAAAGAAATAATTTACTTTGATTGATAGTCCCCAGAGGAGAAAGGCCAGGAAAGGAAAGGCAAGAGATAGTTGAAAAGTCATTGAAATTATATTGGTTAGTTTTGTTCAACTTGATATACATCTAGACATACACAGGAAGAGGGGACTCAAATCAGGAATTGCTTTCAAAGACTGACCTATGCATATATCTGTGGGACTTTTATTTGTTAACAATCAGTGTTGGAGTGTCCATCCCACTGTAGGCAGTTCCTCCACTGAACAGATGACTGTGGTTAGTATAAGAAATCAGGTTGAAAAAGCCATTATAAGCAAGTCAGTTAGCAGCATTCCTCGATGGTGTTTGCTTTTGTTCCTGCCTTAAGGTTTTACTATCTTGGATTTCATCGGTGACAGACTCTAACATGCAAGATTTAATAAATCCTTTGCTTTCCTAAGTTGTTTTTGGTCACTGTTTTATCATCAGTGATATGATAAAACTCAGAAATTGGAACTACAGAATAGAGTTTTGCTAAGATGAACTTCACAAGGTTGGCATTTTTGGATAGGTGTGTGGAAGGACTGTGGAATTTGTAGTTAGAAAAGGCCATTGATTGCTCAGAGATTAATGAGATGTTATGAGAGCTGGGAAGAAAAAATTCTGACATGACCAGTTGTGTGGTATTTTGAATACAGAGAATATAGAAGGGGATCCTTTGCATTACAGGGAGAATTTTCAGGTTAACTGGATTGGAGTGTCAGGTGTGATTGATAAGATACTAACATCATTGAGTTATACTCTTCAAGGAAGTATTTCCTCAGGGTATGCTCACAGAGGCTGTGTTCTGCAGGGCACCAGGCTACAATGCAAATAACAGCAGAACTTGGTAAGATGTAGCAATCTTCCATCTGGTTTTGTTGCATGAAAGTTGCAAGTTTAAAGACATAGTATAAAGAAGCTGAGAGTTCATGCCATTTCCCATTCCTGGGGTCCATTTATCCCTTAGAGTCATTCATGATTTCTAGTTTCCTTGGGGTAGAGGATTATAGGCTGGTAAACCTTTGCTCTATGTCTAAAAATCATATATGAGTGAGTACATACCATGTTTGTCTTTTTGTGATTGGGTTACCTCACTCAGGATGGTTTCTTCTAGTTCCATCCATTTGCCTGCGAATTTCAAGATTCCATTGCTTTTTTCTGCTGAGTAGTACTCCATTGTATAAATGTACCACATTTTCTCTTTCCATTCTTCAGTTGAGGGGCATCTAGGTTGTTTCCAGGTTCTGGCTATTACAAACAATGCTGCTATGAACATGGTTGAACATATGTCCTTGTTGTATGGACAAGCAGTATTTGGGTATATACCCAAGAGAGGAATGGCTGGATCTTGAGGTAGATTGATTCCCATTTTTCTGAGCAACCGCCATACTGATTTCCAAAGTGGTCTTACAAGTTCACACTCCCACCAGCAATGGAGGAGTGTTCCTTCTTCTCCACAACCTCTCCAGCATAGGTTGTCATTGGTATTTTTGATTTTAGCCATTCTGACAGGTGTGAGGTGGTATCTCAGAGTTGTTTTGAGTTGCATTTCTCTGATGGCCAAGGATTTTGAACACTTTCTTAAGTGTCTTTCAGCCATTTCAGATTCCTCTGTTGAAAAATCTCTGTTTAGTTCTGCACCCCACTTTTTAATTTCATTGTATGGTGTTTTGGTGGCTAGCTTCTTGAGCTCCTTGTATATTTTGGAAATCAGACCTCTGTCAGATGTGGGGCTGGTGAAGATTTTTTCCCATTCTGTGGGTGGTCGTTTTGTCTTACTGACTGTGTCCTTTGCCTTACAGAAGCTTCTCAGTTTCAAGAGGTCCCATTTATTAATTGCAGACCTCAGTGTCTGTGCTTCTGGCATGATGTTCAGGAATCGTTCTCCTGTGCCAATTTGTTCAAGGGTTGTTCCCACTTTCTCTTGGCATGAACTCCCTAGCTAATTGAGAGCATGAGGGTAGGGAAGTGGGTGCTGCCACAATAAGAGCACAAGATGAAGAGTAGAGGAGAAGAAATGGAGGAGCAGATATATTGAGTTGGGGGAAGAATAGAGGAGAGAGAGCAGGATGAGAGATACTGTATCAGAGGGAGCCACTATAGGTCCGAGAAGAGATCTGGAACTAGGAAGATCTCCAGAGACCTATAAGGATGACACGATCTGACAGTCTGGGCAGTGGAGGAGAAGTTGGCCTAGAAACCCTTCCCCTAGAATGAGATTGATGAATACTCTCTATGCTATTCTAGAGTCCTCATCCAGTGGCTGATGAGAGCAGAGACAGACATCCACAGAAATACACTGAGCTGAAATCTGGAACTCAGTTGAAGAGAGGGAGGAATGAAGAACGAAGGGGTCTGTACCTGGTTGGAGAAACCCACAGAAACAGTTGGCCTGAAAAAGGGAAAGCATATCGACCCCAGATGCTCTTTGGGAGGACAGTACAGGACTAATCCAGCCCCCTGATCATGGATGCCAATGGGGAGGCCCCTGCACTCCTGGGATTTTTAGACATAGAGCAAAGGTTTACCAGCCTATAATCCTCTACCCCAAGGAAACTAGAAATCATGAATGACTCCAGAGGGAGGTGGACTGGCGTTTTGCCCTGGTGGGTGGGAGGGACTTCGAGAGCCCATCCCACTTGAAGGGATTCGCTCTGTCTCTGAACACATGGGGAGGGGCCTAGGCCCAGCACAGGAAGATTTGGTGGACTTGGTGGAACCCTGGTTGGGGGCCCTACCCTGCCTGGGGAGTGGCGGGTGGATGGGGTGGGGGGTAGGTTGGAGGTGGGGGAGAAGGAATGGGGGTGGGGGGAGGGAGAGGGAGAGGGAAAGTATATGTGAAAATATTAATAATTTAATAAAAAAAGAAAAAAAGAAAAAAAAAAAAAAGAAGCTGAGACTTGGTTACATGAGAGGCCAGGAGAAGATATTGGTGAGAATGCTTCCAACTACCTTGCCTCAAACCCCAAACCCCTCCCATGTTACTCCCACTTTCAAGTAAATAGCCTCTTTTATATTTGATACACACATATTGTATATAATACATATATTGTATGAATTATGAATAATATACAATATGTGTGAGAATATGAATGTATGTCTATGTGTATGCATGTGTATGCAGAAATATATATGACCTGCTGAGTTGTTTTTCTTTGTTTGTATGTACATTGTTTCAAGGTTAACCACTCTATATTGGACAATAAACAGGGATCTTTTATACCTGGGACAATCTTACTTGCCTTGTACCAGCAGTGAACAGTTGCCTGCAGTTTTTAGGCTGAGGGTGGATCCCCAAAATATGTCCCTTTCTATGTTAACATGTGCTTTGATATTGGTTTTGTTCTGGGTTTTATTATGTGCCATTTCTAGATAAGAGTGCTTCACATCAGATTACTTAGTAATTCAGCTGCTATGTTCTTTCTGCCCTCTTCTGTGATGTTCTCTGAAACAAAGATGTGGGAGCTGTGATATAGATAGACTCATTGGCTAGGCTCCTCACACTGTTGATCTTAGCATTTTTCCAGGTGTGGTTTTCTGTGATTTACAGAGATTGTCTTTGATGAGCAGATATAGCTGCATTTACAACTGAAGATTTAGAAACTGCAGATGGTGAAATACATTTGTCTTTCTGGATCTGGGTTACTTTACTCAATATAATCTTTTCTAGGTCCACACATTTACCTGAAAAATTCATGACTTCCTTTTTCTTTATAGTTGAATAGTATTCCTTTGTGTATTTGCGCCACATTTTCATTATTTATTCATTCCTTGAAGGACATTTAGGTCATTTCCATGTGAATGGGGGAGCTATGAGCATTGGTGAGCAAGGATCTGTGATATATGCTGTTGAGTCCTTTAGGAATATGCATAGAAGTGGTTTATATGGCTTGTAAGGTAGAATTATTTTTTCTGTTGAGGTTTCTCCATAGTAATTTCCAACGTGTCTGTACAACTTTGCATTTCCACCAACAGTCAGTGTGGGTTCCTCTTTCTGTACAGCCTTACCAGCATGTGTTTACAGTTGTTTTTGATCTTGGCCATTTTGACTATGGTGAGATGAAATGTCAGCATCTTTTATATTTGCTTTCCCCTGATGTTAAGAAAGATTAATATTTTTAGCTATTTTTATTTCTTTTATTTAGCATATTCTCTTTATACCACTAGTCCATTTATTAATTGAGGGGTCTATTTCCATGACTCTTTATTTTTAGAGTTCTTTCTACATTCTGGATATTAATTTTCTGTGAGATATGTAGCTGGCAAACATTCTCTCATGCTCTATGGGTTGCTTATTCACATAATAGATTATTTTCTTATCAATTTAATTTTATTAATTTATTTTCTTAGCAATTTAATTTTATGTTGCCATAGTTGTTGATTATTGGCCTTTATACTTGTCAAATGGATTCCTCTTCAGCAAGTCCTTTCTTATACCAGTATCTTGTAGAACAACCAATAATTTCAGTATAGTGTCCAGGTAAAATAAAATAACACCTTTTTAATGTACAAATGACAAATACACTATGAATGATATTATGGACATATTCTCATTTAGAATATCATTAAAGACAATAATATCTTTGAATATACCTAATCATGGTGTGAAACGCCTCTACATTGAGAAATTTGAATCTCTGAAAATGAGATTTAAAAGGAAAAAGAATGGAAGGACTTTTTGTGTTCATAGATAGATAGAATAAATATATGGAAGTGACCATTGTTCCAAAATCTATTTGCAGATTCAGTTAAGTGCCAATCAACAATCCCATTCCATTCTTCAAAGAAATAGAAAAAATTTCTAAAATTCATGTCAGCTAGAAAAGACACTGTATAGTCAAAGCAATGTTGAGTGAAAAGAATGCTGAAAGGGTTGCTATCCCATGCCTTGAGATATAGTACACACAGAGAGTATTCTTCTGTTTCTGTATTCTCTTTTCATCTTTGTTAAATTCATCTTTCAGTCTTGCCTTACAGAAGCACACAGGGGACATACACTTTATAGCACCAACCCCAAACAGTCATGTGCATGTGATGACATTATGTCAGAGTAAATCTGATGGAATGTTTCTAGAATAACCCCATCCTACTTCAGTAGGGAGTGCACTCATCCATGTGAGATGGCAAGGATTGGTCAGTAACCCTCCTGATTTTTGTAACTGTATGCTCCACCTAAGGTGTTTCTCTTGGTTATAACTCTACAAGGGTCTCAAGAATTTGATCACACAAAAGGATGTTTCTAGGGATTTGATGGCTTTGATGACATCTTTACTCAGACTTACTATTTCACTTGTTGTTTATCCATCTTTTCTTGCTTTTGAATGCCACTATGCTAACTCATTTCCCATTCTCTTACTATAAGAGAATGGGAAGCTGTAACTCCATCTGGGCTTCATAACTGAAGATGTGTTCAGATTTTTGCCTATTGTTAATCCTATATCCTTTTTGGCTATCTTAAATTGTGAACTTGAAATGATCTGAAATCTCATGCAATTTCTTTGGGACACTACTCATTACCCCTTTTTAGTTTAGCACTCATTATGTGGACCAATATTAATGAAGGCATGTATGACACATTATGTGTTTCATACTGTATGTAGGGCATGTTTGTGGCACAGTATTAATTTTCTTTATAATTGACTTTCCAAATGAATACATTATATATATTTGCAAATCATAAGTGATTTATGCTTCTAATCTCTAGAAATTTCTACCAGGTTTTCTATCTGTTATGGAGTTAACTGGTATGAGCAGAGCAATGCTTTGTTTTACTGTTTCAGTGTTGTAGCAATGGAAACATCTTTGATTCTATGCTTTATGGTAATGGGATTTCATTTGCTCTCCAGCTTGAGGTTTCAAAACCCCAAATTAGCAATACTTCACTACTTGATGACACCAGCTACATTTATTGCACTATTCAGTGTAAAATATTACTGCTGGGGCAGGTTTATTAATACAGAGCACATTACCTAAAGCTCAGGTAATTTGGGCTGTTCTTTGTCATTTTTACAGTCTACTGTTGCCGCCACTGAAATAACACATTAAATGTGTATGTTCTTAAGCACCTGGAATACTTGAAATCCATGGGAGTGATAGTCATGTAACTTATATGGATAATAAATTATGAACAATCAAGTTCTATGAAATGTGTCATAGGTATGTCTACAGGGAGTCAAGGCAGGAATAGGGAATGCTTCTTAGATGATAATCTCAGTGTACATTTAAAATTTAATTTCCAATGCTAAGCTATGGATTGACAGTACATGCAGCCTAGCTTTTTAATTCTCAGTAGCATTACTCTATTTTCATTATGTATCAAAGAAAATCTTGAGGAAGCTAAAGAAAACTCTAAATAGTAGCCCACTAAAAACATAGCTTTATTTTTATCGGTGCAAGATATATTCTGATTGAAAGTCAAGAAAACACAGGGACAAAATTAAGCCTAAATTTAGGGCTCATGTATCACAAGCATTTATTAACACAAACAAAACTTTGCATTCTTTCTTATCTGTTCTGACAATGACATAAAAAGCAAAAGTAAAATGATTCAGGAAGTATATTCATAATTTAAGTACCAGAATTCACTTAGTGAAAGCACATCCCCTGCAGAAGATTTCCTGGATGACTGAAGCAGCAATAAAACAACCCCCAACATTCTGACCAGTGTAGTATCTAGTATAAAACTCAATATCTTTAGTGTTTCCCATTTTATTGTATACTTTTGGATTTGTTACTCCATTTTATCTTTTTTCTTTTTTTTTTTCTTTTTTTTTGTTTTTCGAGGCAGGGTTTCTCTGTGTAGCTTTGGAGCCTATCCTGGCACTTTGCTCTGGAAACAAGGCTGGTCTTGAACTCAGAGAGATCCGCCTGCCTTTGCCTCCTGAGTGCTGGGAATAAAGGCGTGTGCCACCAATGCCTGGCTTTTTATCTTTTTTCGAACACAAAACATTGTCTATGATTATGTTGTGTCTCTTCTTTCATAATAAACATTATTTCATAAAAACAAATTTCATTCAAAATACTTTGAATTTTGTTATATGATATTTTATTATTGTTTTCTAGAATTTTATAATCACCTCATAGTATTTTTGTTTGACACATTAAATAAAATGAATGATTTAACTTCCAAAATATAGTTAATAATAATGTTTTACTTTTATTGTATCTTAATTCATGGTCTACATAATCCTCGATGATTATAACCATATCACAATTAGTTAAATAATTTTATGGCTGAACCTACTCTAGAAAAGTTTTTGTGTGTTTCTATAACAAACACAAATTTTAATTTTAATTTATGTCTTTTATTTCCTTTATCTCTATGTATTACTTTTGTTGAGAATTAAAATCTTGTTATACTCATGTGTTGGACATTATTTTATTGGAATCATACATATTTAAAGTTGTCTTTATGTTATTTGTGGACATTCTTTCAACATAAAACTGTGCTAGTTTTTATGGTCACTTTGCATTTATGCTGTAAAATCTACTTAGAAAAATGTCAGTAAATTGTCACTGCCAATGTGTTGGTTATTTGTTCACTATTTCTGTTGTATCATATTCCACTTTCAGCCATGCTTCTATCCAGCCATAATTCTTGTATGAAATATATAGGATTTTATTTCAATCAAGTTTAAAAGTTTTTCATCATTTGTCACAGAAACAATTTCAGAAATATTTTTTTAAAGATAGTTTTCATTATTTTTGTTTTTCCTGTGGCATTTTTCAAATTTTAATTTTTAAGATATTATATAACAAATAATAACTGCACAAATTTAAGTTATGAGGTAACAGTGGTATTAATACACTTTTCCAGTAACTTGTAAGTTCATGACTCAACTATTATGTTAAAACTGATAGGCATTACAGTAAATAACCCTTTTGATTGTACCAATACTATTTGCTGTACTTGATTTAATACAGATCTGTTTTTGAGGGGATTTTTTTTTTATACTTTACTCTTTGGGCTGCTCACCAACCTGTTCTCAAGTAAATCACATGGAGACGTGTTCTTTTTATGAATGCCAGGCCAGCTTTACTTAACTTAAATTATCCCATCTATCTTTTGCCTCTGGGCTTTTACCTTTCTCTATTTCTGTATACATTTCTTTATTTGTTACTCTGTGACTGACTGTGTAACTGGGAGCCTGGCCCCTTGTTTTCTCTTCTCCTTGGACTTTCTTCTCACTTTTTCTCATTCTATTTATTCCCTCTACCTGCCAGCCCTGCCTATCCTTTTTGCTGCCTTGCTATTGTCCACTCAGCTCTTTATTAGACCAATCAGGTATTTTAAACAGGAAAAGTAGCACAGGTTCCCAGAGTCAAACAAATGCAGCATAAAATAATGCAACACATTTTTGCATCATTTAATAAATGTTCTGCAGCATAAACAAATGTAATACATCTTAAAATAATATTCTATAACACATATCCCTTTGTTTTCTCCTTCAATCATCTGTCTATTCAATTATACATTTAGTGTAGATTTTTGGTCCTTCCAAGATTCAGTTTCTGCATGTGTGTTACTTGTTGAGTATATTTTAGAATGATAGTTAGGAATGAAGGATCAGCCACACCAAGCCATTAGCTTCAGGTTACTAAAACAGTAACAGTGGCAAAGCAGTAACCTAGAATCTAAGAATCATAGTCATAGTAATGCATATTATTTTCTCTCACTGAAAATCATCAGTACAAGAATTGAACTGATGTGTCATGGAACATGTCAGGATATTAAACTGAAATATGCAAATATTGTTGAGCACTGAAAGAGGAAGAGCTGGGAGCTACTCAGAGAAGCAGATGCAGAGTATTGGCTGACTTTGCTAGTAGGCCAATAAGAAAGGACAATGGGTCTGTCTCCATTACATTTTTATCTTTACAAAAGTAGTTGCACATTTCAAATTTCTACATTCTGGTTCATATTTCTAGAAAATTGTTGGCTGTTAATACAACAGAATTGTTCCTATGAGGAGACACTGTGTTTAGAGAGTATCTGGAACACACATTGGCTATTGTGCCTCAAAAAAGTTGAAGTGTTAGAATTCTTTAGGATACTAACAACCATTAAAACTGTACCTGAGATTTAAAATGAAATGAGTGTTTAAAATTAAAACAAAAAATTAATAAATATTCTTATAATGAATAAAGTATTGAATTAACATGGTAGTAATTTCACCAAAGTGAAACATGGGTAGTCTTTGATGAGAATTCTTTTGTTTTGTTTTGTTTTGTTTTGCTTTGTTTTTCGAGACAGGGTTTCTCTGTGTAGCTTTGGAGTCTATCCTGGCAATCTCTCTGTAGACCAGGCTGGCCTCGAACCCACAGAGAACCACCTGCCTCTGCCTCCTGAGTGCTGTGATTAATTATCCCGTATTTGTCTATCTTTTTATTTAATATTTGGAGGTTTATACTTTCTTGTCATAAACCATATATCAAGTTTGTAAATTCTAAATATCCTTTGGTCTATGATATGTTAATGTTCTGTTTCTCCAAATTAGAAGATCTTTGGAAAAACACACTTTATTGATTTTATATATATTCCAAAGCTCCAGAATTCAATTTGTGTAATTCTATCTTGAATATGTTGTGATACATGTAGTTCTGTTTCTGAATAATTTAAAATTTCTTCATACTTTTTTGTTAGTTATGTCTATATTTTACAGACTAAATACATGTTTTTGCATGGTATGTGTGTATGGTGTGTTGTTCAGTTTGCTTTTATGATAGAAATCTGTGTCAGTGAATTGTTGATCTACAGTAGAGAAAAAGAGGTGTTTATCCTATTTCAGTTTATATGAGACTTTATGCACTTCACCTGATCAGCTTGTTTAAGAGTGTCCTTCAGACATTCCATTTATTACTGAATTCCCAAGTTGGTAGCTCTTATGGAGAACAGATGACAAATAGTTTCTGCTTATTACTTGTTTTATATGTCTTGTGTTTTCATCCATACTATGAGTCAGAAAAGATTTTGCTCCTGTTTTGCCTTTGGTTTGTAAACCTCAGACAGTGTTTTCTATTTTACCAGCAAAGTTATTTTCATTCAATGTCTCATGTTATGAAAATTTCCAAAAATTAGTTCAGTGTGCTTGAGAAAAGTATACAAAATATTTTATAGATATCCTGTTTGGCAAATCCTAGTTTTACAATAACTGTGATCCATAAATGCATGTTAGGTAGATCAAAGAGAGATAATCAAACATTTTAGACCAAAACCTTTTAATAAATATAAAAAAATAAACTTTAGTGTAAGCTACTACTTAAAAATATTAATAACCAGAGTAATCTTAAACCATCTCTGCCCTTATGATACTGTGAACTATCCATGCTTTCATCTAAACGTTGATTTTGAAGGAAAAATCTAATATCTAATTTTCTATAATTATACTGCCTGAAACTCTTGTCAGATTGCCCAGACACATTTCATAATGCATACTGATCATTGGATCTACACTAATGAATGTAATGAGATGCTGAGTGGAAATCAGGCACCCAATATGGAACAGGAGCATGGGTTGCATATAGTCCTCTGTCCTATCCCCAATCTGGTTGCTCTTACAGAAAAAATTCATGATGTTTAAATCCACATTTTAGCAGTGTAAAGTTAATTAAAACATTAGGAATGGGTCAGCCAGTAAATGTCCAATTTAATTATAGCTTTGGGATTTTGTTCTGTTGTTTCAGACATAAAGACACAACCAAGTATACATTTGATAATATCTGAATCAGATGCTAGTCTTTAATCACAACTCTCACAAAACATTCAAATTGTTTCCTTGCATATTAATATAGGTCAAATTGACTGATAAGATTTTGTGTAATTTTATTCTTTACAGTGAGCTCATTATCAGAAAGGTCTCCTTCTAATTCTCTCAATAGTTTAGTTTTGTAGTAGGATGGTCTTTGTTTCAGGGTGTTTATTCTTCCTCCTTCTGCATGCACTAAGATCTAAAAACCTCAAGGTGTGATGACAATGGTCAGCATTATTCTACTCATACATGGATCTTGGGGAGAATATTGTAGAGCATGGACAAAGTACAAGGTAGATTTAATTTAAATCAAATAATGTCTTAAAATAAAATTCATCAAAGATACAAATACAGGAACAAGATTCAACTAACAGTATTTAAAGAATTGATTCATTGCTAACAAATCAAGTCATTGACCCTAAGAAAAGAAGTATGACAATGACAATGTCTCCCTCAACAGGAATGTGTCCTGTTAAAACATTGCCATTATGTATTCAAGATAAGCTTACAAAATACATGTTAAGGCCATTGTTTTTGTTGTTCTATGTGGTATAATTTGTAAGCTTGAGAGTTTTCTGGATTTAAGTTCCTTAGATGAAGTCACAAGTATTAGTTATCTTTTGAGTGTTTGAAAAAAAAAGTACAATGTGAATTTTATTAGACTAAATAATAGACACCACTGAAACAAGTGTTTGTTTGTGTGTCTGTAGCAGTGAGCACTTCCAAATAGAAGTGACCGAGGAGAAAACACTTGACTGTATTTAAGTGTCCATTATCAGTTCACAACCTTATAGAACACAATGAATGAAGTTCTAAGATGTAAGTTCATTGTGTTAATATCCTACAATAAATAAACAAAGCAAAACAAAAGAACTAGAGAGATCCAATGCTAGGAATTTAATAAAACACTTAGAAGCTCTAGAACAAAAAGAAGTAAAAAGAAGACTCAAGAGGAGTATACAGCAAGAAATAATCAAACTCATGGATAAAATAGATAAAATAGAAACAAAGAGTAATACTAAGAATCAATGAAGCAAAGAGTGGTTAATTGATATTTAAGAAAATCAACAAGATAGACAAACCCTCATCCAAACTAATTAAATCTTGTCAATAGATGATCTAAATTAGGGAAATCAGAAATGGAAATTTGGTTATTTGTGGAAATCAAGAAGACTGATAAACCTTTAGCAAAATTATCCAAAATGTAAAGGGAAAAGTATGAATTAAGGGGAAAATTGGGATATAAAAACATATAACTAGGAAATACAGAGAATCATAAAGACACAATTTAAAAATTCATACTCAACTAAGAAACAAGTAGGACTCTAAGACAGACAACTACATGGTCCTCTGGAGAAGGGGAAAAGGAGAGGATTTCCTAAGCTAATTGGGATCATGAGAGAGGGGAGGGAGGAGAGGTAGTTAGAAGAAAGAGAAGGGGAGAAGAGGTAGGGAGAGGAGGACATGAGGGAAAAGGAAAATCTAATCAGGAAGAATGGAGGAGAACAAGAAAGGAAATAACATAATAGAGGGAGCCTTTATAGGTTTAAGAGAATTCTGGCATTAGGGAAATGTCCAGAGATCTACAAGGTTTACCCCAACTAATAATCTAAGCAATAAGTGAGAGGCTACCTTAAATGTGCTTCTCTGATAATGAGATTGATGATTACCTTATATGCCATCCTTGAGCCTTCATCCAGTAGTTGATGGAAGCAGAAGCAGACACCCACAGCTAAACACTGAGCTGAACTCTAGAATCCTGTTGAAAAGAAGGAAGAATGATGAGCAAAGAGGTCAAGACCAGGCTCGAGAAATCTACAGAAAGAGCTGACCTGAACAAGGTGTTTCTCATGGACCCCAGACTGATAGCTGGGAAACTAACATAGGATTGTTCCAGTCTCCCTGAAAGAGTATGTCAGTTTGGAGGTCTGGTTAATCTATGGGGCCTCTGATAGTGGACCAATATTTATTCCTAGTACATGAATGGACTTTGGGAGCCCCCTCCACATACAGGGATACTCTCCCAGCCTAGATACACAGGGGAGGGTGTAGGCCCTGCTCCAAATGATATGACAAACTTTGAAGATCCCCAATGGAAGGCCTCACCCTCCCTAGGAGCAGGAAGGTGATGGGATAGGGGTCCAGTGGGGGTGAAGGGAGGAGGGGAGGGAGAGGGAACTGGGGTTGACATGTAAACCAAGCTTGTTTCTAGTTAAATAATAAAGAAAAGCCTACTGATTATATTCTTTTTATTAATTTTTAAAAGTTCATTCTTCTCTCATATATTACATCCTAACCAGATTCTTCTCCTTCCTCCCCTTCCAGAGCCTCCCCCGCTTCCCAGCCTCACTCCCATCTACTCCACCATTTCTCTTCATAAAAGGTCAGGCATCCCATGAATAATCAACCAAGCATGGCATATCAGGGTTCAGAAAGATTAAGCACCTCCGCTGGTCTCAAGAATTGACTAGATATCACAGTAAAATGAGTCAGAGTCAGTACACGCTCTCACTGTTAGGAGTTCCACAAGAAAATGAAGCCGCACAACTGTTACATATATGAACAGGACCTAGGTCAGTCCCATGTAGGATCCCTGGTGGTTGGTTCAGTCTCTGTGATTCCCTTTTGAGCACAGGTTAGTTGGTTCTGTGGGCTTTCTTGTAGTATCCTTGACCCCTAAGCTCCTATTGCTCTTCAAGCCCCTTTTGCACAGGATTCCCCTCATGTTTAGCTGTGGGTGTCTGCATCTGTTCTGGTCAGTTGCTGGAAAAAGCCTCTCTGATGACAATTGTTCTAGGCACCAACCTATGAGTATAGCTGTGGTGATATATTATTTATGATTTAATAAGTATTTCCTGAAGTATCAGAATGCAAAGCCAGCCACACTAGTTAGTTACAAAGGTAGTGATGGTATACACCTTTAATCCTAGAACTCAGGAAACAAACTTAGACAGCTCTCTTTTTTTGTTCAAAGCCACACTGACTTTAAGTGCAATGTATCATAAAGCCTTTATATCGGGCTATGAGAGAAATGTTTCTTCAAAGCCTGTGCTATGTTTGGATTAATCAGTAGAGCCTGAGAAAACATTCTGAGACTGTTTGAATCTTGAAGAGTTGTTTCTTTGGAGAGTCTGCACTTAGAGCTATGTGAGAGCTTGCAGCTGCATCAATCTTATTCCTAAGACACTCCTGGCAGAAGTGTGAACCAGACACAGAGAGGAGATAGGAGGTGCAAGATAGAAGAAAAGTAATACCATGGGGCTGAATGTAGATTTGAAAAATATTGGTTAATTTAAGTAATAAGAGCTAGTTGAGACAGCGTATGATAAAGGACAATTTTCATAATTAATAATAATACTCTGGATCATTATTTGTGAGCTGGAGATCCAAAGATAGTCTGGCAAGAAAACTATGACTACACAGAGAGAATGGGAAAGGAAATACCTGCCAGAACCATGCCCACCAAACTCAAGCTATCCAGAGTCCCTTCAAATTCGACAACATATTTTCTGTTTATATTTTGTGGGATAATTTGAAGAATAATGGCATTAGCTCTTCTTTGGATGTCTGGTAGAATTATGTGGTAAATCTATTTGACACCAGATTTCTTTGGAGGAGGGGATTTTATGACTTTCTATTTCAGTGGGGTTATAGGTATATTTATATTGTTTACCTTACCTGGTTTAAATTTGGTAAGTGGTAGCTACCAAGGAAATTATCCATTTCTTTTAGAATTTCAAATTTTGCAGATTATGAATTTTTATTTTTATTTCTTTTATTTAATTAGAAACAAGCTTGTTTTACATGTCAATTCCAGTTCTCTCTCCCTCCCCTCCTCTCCTTCCCTACACCGACCCCCTATCCTATGCCATTTGTGCTCCCTAGGGATGTTGAGGCCTTCCATGGGGGAATCTTCAAAGACTGTCATATCATTTGGAGCAGGACCAAGAACCTCCCCTATGTGTCTAGGCTGAGATAGTATCCCTCTATGTGGAGTGGACTCCCAAAGTCCATTTGTGCTCTGGGAATAAATACTGATTCACTACCAGAGGCCCCATAGATTAATCAGACCTCATACTGATACCCATGATCAGGAGGTCTGGATCAGTCCTATGCTGGTTTCCCATCTATCAGTCTGAGGTCCATGAGAAACCCATTGTTCAGGTCAGCTTTTTCTGTAGGTTTCGCTAGCCTGGTAATGACTCCTTTGCTCATCACTCCTCCCTCTCTGCAACTGAATTCCAAGAGTTCAGCTCAGTGTTTAGCTTTGGGTGTCTGCTTCTGCTTCCATCAGTAAATTGATAAAGGCTCTAGACTTCAAAATACATGGGAAAGTTCCTGAGGCTTTGAACATATACAAAAAATTACAGGCAACTGAAGAATGCGGAGAGTGGGAGAACTAGATTTTTCCAGGGACGACCACACCAATATGTTATCCAATACCAAATCATTAGCCTTGAAAACATAAAAACATAATACAGACAGAACAGGTTGTATTTAGGAATATCAATGTGTATAGATATATAGATATGGATGATATGATATAGGTAAACATGTATTAATAATGAAAAAAGACTTTATGATTTTTAAAGATAGAAAAGAGGGACATATGCTAGTATTTGGAAGGAGGAATGTTGTAATTATATTATACTCTCAAATTAAAATAAGATTTAAATATGTCAGACTCTTCTCTGTATTTAAGTCTCTGTTTCTTTCTTCCTATTAACCTTGTAAATATCTCATTCTCCTACAAACATGCTTGTGTTTATATTTCAAAATACATTATTTGTGTTGACAATTCACGAAGGTTGGTAAGACACTAAGGAAACAAGCTTGTTTATTTTTGTGTGTAAAATTATTAGTCTGTTATTGCATAATTAAATATTATGTGTGACAGGAAATGTCTTTGTTAAATAGAAAATACCTTGTTTGGCATTTTGTGAAAGTTTTTACTAAGAAAATAATTATTTTTTACCAATATAGAAAGAATTTATTATAAATTGATGACTCAGAATTCTTAGCATATATAGTTATGACACTTAGAGTAAAATGATTGTATATTTTACTTTTATTTTCATATTTAACATGTTAATAAATACAACATAGATGAGCAAACTCTGGAATTATGTGTTAGCTTTAGTTGACCCATAGCTCAGAATATATCCATTATATTTCATATTTCTGGCTTTCAAAACTGACATTTCTATTGATAGAACTGCCATTTTTAAATAATTTTCACAGTTTCTTCTTTATTTTCAGTTTTCTTAATCTTTTAAAATATAGGAAAAGTATGTTCAGTAGGGTAAAGTGATCATATAGTTGCAGAAAGGGTAATCTTAATTTCCTTATGGCTGTAGATGCATAATGACCACATCTACATAGAAATCTTTATGATTATTTTCGGCAGTGGATATTTCTGGTTTTGGAGGGATTATATTTTGCAGAGCAGAAAAACTATTATCTCTTAAGCTACACATACAATGCATTCCATCTAAAATATTAATTAAATATGCTGTCTGAGTAAATAAATATAGTTGAGAGAGAGAGAAAACTTAAAAGATAATTGTCTTCCTACAATAGAATTATTGCTACAATACTAACTTTTGCTCATGTAGACCTGCTGTAGCTAGCTAATCTGTTTCAACCTGGGTGATTCAAGGCTTTCTCAGAAACTCCAGTGCAAGGACAAGGGAACATTAGTTCTGTGTCCTTGTCCAGGGCTAAACTTGGTAATGTCTGGGGACAGGGTCGCAAAGGAGTTTAGGGTTTTAGTATACAGGAACTTGACACTTTCCCCTGGGCTCTTGTTAACAGTCCTAAGGTAGTTGTGTTCTTTCCCAACATTTTAAAATTACCTTTCTGCTACCTATGTCCCATTTTTCTCCCTCAAATAGTAGTTCTTAAACTTCCTCAGCATAAACCCTTAATTCATGCAAGATTTCCTGATAGAAGCTTTTCTATCTTTATTTTCTCATCCTCTGCCTTCCCTTTCTCCACACCTCACCATTCAGGTCCCTTATTCCTGTGCATTTGGGTCTATCTCCCCTACACAGAACACTAAATTTTGACTTGTTTCAAATCTGGTGCAAGAGCTAAAATGGAGAGGTCCCTCCTCTGTCTGTGTCAGCTTATTTACTTGCTTATTTTTGAGACCCTGTCTCAGATGACCACTGGCAGCTTCAATCTATGTGTGGATGAGGATGACCTTGAACCTCTGCTACTGTTGATGCTTTTGTATATTCTGGAGTTCACTTCTGTGCTTACTCAGGGAAACTGAAGACATCGGGATTAGGAAATATTTTCAGTCAAACTGCACTGACCACTTTTATCCCCACACTGCAGAAACTCCCCAAACTTATTTCAGTGTTTCTGCCAAGCTTGGCTTATTCCTCTCTATAAAATAGCTACTAAATCAGAGATGACAATTTATGAACAAATATAGTAGTGCTGAATAAGCTTTTGTTTTTAGAAAGAGGATCCTTACTGGTAGGCATTTTACTTGATCCCAAACTTTAAAAATCCTTTAATGTATGCACCAAGGGATGTGATTCTTGTTGACACAAGTTGTTCTTTTTTTAGGAAATGTTACATTTTATAAGTGCTGTCTCTTGACACTTGCACACTTTCACAGTCCTTAGCTGGCAATTGGCTTTGGGGAAGAGGGAAAATCTTTCATACAATTCTTCAAGCAGCAAAGTACACTTCAGAAAGGCCTAGCCATGTCTACCACAGTGAAGAAACAGGTGACATTTGGTGTCATGTTTAAAAAAATATGAAAGAATAAACAATAAAGAAGAGAAGGGAAGATTCCTTTTGTACCTCCCACAGCTAAATTTGGACTTATGACAGTCATATATGTCAGCCTTATTATCTGAGTCCTATCTCACCTCACAGACAATGAAATAAAGGCAGATAGGGAAGAAAGCATCAGTAAATACGTCACAGTGCACAAAGATTGACCTGAAAGAGGTGGTCTTTTCTTTTTTTCACCCCATTCATCACATCTTGGTTGGAGGACGACATTTCAGTAAGGTTTCTAAAGGATGGAGTGTAATTAGGAGAAAATGACCTTGAGGTTTGCAACACTTTTAAAACAGCCACTTGGCAAATTGTTGCTAGTAGGGGTGTCAATTTAAGATGGATGTTTATGAGAAACCCTGAAATGCAATATATGAATGGAGAATTCGTCTTCCCACCAGGAGCAACATTTTTCAGCACTGAAAGTCGCTCTTCATCTCCTCTGCTGACAAGGCATAGAAAAGAGTTTATATGAATTAATAGCAGTCTATTGAATAACTAGTCTACCGTTTCATTTTAAGGGATTTTTCAATTTTAGGAAAATTTATATCTTTAAATATATATTTTGTATCATATCTTGACTTCTATATGCATTTCATGCTTTATGTGTGTAGGTATTTTATACATCCCTTGAATCACAATCTTTCTAGTGTATCAATTTTAGAGCATAATATTGCCACTTTAGGGCAATATTTTTTAAACTGAGAATAGTAATTCATGTCTAAACAGCCACACATTCTTGAATATCATAGTGCTTACCTCACATCACCAACCTAACATTTATATTATAGAGGGAGATGTGACAAGTGTTTCTCTTATTAAATAACTTTCCAAATACAATTTAAGTGTTAAGACAAAATATCCATGGCAACTGACATCCTCACATATCTGATAATTAAAATAGTACTATTTTGTCTATAAAGAATATAAAATGAATTGTGATGTCAGTAAGTTACCTTGTGACAGACATTGTACTTGAAGTCTTATATGAAATGTGTCATTAGACCCTGACAGGGTAGTCATGAATTTACAGTATAAGAGTCAAAAGCAATCCACTGATGGTTATGAAACACAGTATGCTCAAATGATAGTCTGAAAACATGACAAACATTAATTTTTCAGAAAAAATATAGCATTGGAGTCAGACATTTTCAATTTCAGGCTTAAAAAATCAAATACTAGTTGTAAAATCCACAGTGTTACCTCCTTTCTACAGCTTTGCTGAGACCAGTGTGTATGAAGAGAGTATGAAAGTCCTTTGTAAATGAAGGCACCAGGCAATTCAAAATGTCTTAGATATTTGGCAAATACTAATGGAAGCCCAGCTGCATAGCTGGTTCTTGAGGTAGATCAATTGACAATTTTCTGAGAAACCACCATATTGATTTCAAAAGTAGATGTAGATGTTTGCATTACCACCTGTATTGGAGGAACGATCTTTTGTAGAATTTTTCTCACTGTTACTCTGCTGTGCCAATAAAGTTTTCCTTGAATCAAATGATAGAGCTAGCTACTAGCTGATTGAAATAGGCCATTGAGCTTTTAGATTACTGAGGACATATAGAACGGCACAGGAAGTAGTAGGGAGAGTTTAAGAAAAAGACTCAGGTTTGGATCAAGGAAGGAGAGATAAGTCACTGGGTGCTTCTCATATCAATTATGTTTTTACCCTGATATCTGATTTAGGAGTTTTCATGATAAGAGAATAATTAGATAAATGATAAATATGGAGGCCAACACAGGACACATGGCTATGAGGCAGCTGTTCACTGCCAGCTTTGCAGCTGCATAGTACATCCAGCATTTAGCTTTCCCTCTATTTCCCCAGTCCCTCTGTGGTACTCTAGGGATTTCACATTGCAGACAATCCACATCATCCATTAGCTGTCACCTGTGTCTGGAGCCAAACAACACAGGTTGCTGGGCTCCAAATATTGCTGGAATTATCTGGCCACCATTGGCTAGCCAGATCATTCTGGAGGCACCCATGCCCTTACTTTCTGCCACACATGTTTCTTCCACATGTCCTCTGGTGTTCTTATTTCCAGCAGCTTGCTCACTCTTCCCATGGGTTGGGACTGTCCTCTGGAACCCCTCCACAGGCCCCTGCCACACCAAGTCATCTACCTCAACACTCATTTGGACCTTTACTGCTGCTGCCACCTTCAATCATTCTCAGCCCCTTATTACACATAAGCAGTTGCAGCTGCCTTCAGCCAGATCATGTACTTCTCTAGTTCTCTGCCAAGCTGTGTGGTGTAGTGACAGCCCGCCTTAAACTTCATTGTCATCATCATATCTTGTGGGATACCTGGGAATGCATAGGGGGGAATTAGGTTTTGTTTTAAGTTTTTATCTATGTAAAGAATGAGGAACAATATTATGATGCAAGTAATTAGGTCTCTGTTTGGTTCCACATTAGATTAAAAATATTTAAATTAAAAATCTTATTTTACATACCAATCCCAGTTCCCTCTCCCCTCCCATCCCCCCATTTCCTCCACCATCCCCCATCCCTCCCTCATCAACTCCCCATGGAGGATGAGGTGTCCCATGGGGATCATCAAAGTCTGTCATATCATTTGGAGTAGGACACAGACACAGATATAAAAATTACTCCACCAATCAATACAGATGAAGAAAACAAGATATTTCATGACAAAACCAGATTCAACAATATATATCTACCAACCCAGCATAACACAAAGTTCTGGAAGGAAAACTGCAACCCAAGGAAGTTAACAACAACCAGAAAAATATAGGCAATAGATAATCCCACTTTACCAACAGCCAAAAGAAAAAAAGGGGTGGAAACCCACACATAATTTCACCACCACCACCAAATCCAAAACAAACAAGAATGAACAATCAATGGTCATTAATATCCCTCAATATTAATGGTCTTAGCTTGCCCATAAAAAGACATAGGTTAGCAGAATGGATAAGAAGACAGAATCCATCCTTCTTCTGCATAAAAGAAACACACCTCAACTTCAAAGACCGATGGTACCTAAGAATTAAAGGTTGGGGAAAGATTTTCCAATCAAATGGACCCAAGAACCAAATGGGGTTATCAATCCTAATATCCAACAGATTGGACTTTAAACTAAAGTTAATCAAATGATATAAAGGAGGGCACTTTCTACTCATCACAGGAGAAATCCATCAGGATGAAGTCTCAATTCTGAACATTTATGCCCCAAATACAATGGCATCCATGTTCACAAAAGAAGCATTACTAAAACTCAAAGCACACATAAAACTACACACACTTATAGTGCGAGACTTCAACACCCTCCACTCACCACTGGACAGGAACTCCAGACATAAACTTAACAAAGAAACAAGTGAACTAATAGAAGTTATGGCACAATTGGGCTTAAAAGACATCTATAGAACATTCCATCCAAATACAAAAGAATATAGCTTCTTCTCAGCATCACATGAAATCTTCTCTAAATTCGACCACATACGTGGCAACATAGCAAACCTCAACAGGTAGAAGAAAATTAAAATAACACCCTGTATCTTATCAAACAGCATGCTTAAATGTTAGAATTCAACAACAACATAAATTGCAGAAAACCTACAAATTCATGAAAATTAAATAACGCCCAATTGCACAATTCCTGGGTCAAAAAAGAAATAAACAAAGAAATTAAAGATTTCCTAGAATTCAATGAGTATATGGTCACAACATACCCAAATTTATGTGACACTTTGAAAGCAGTGCTAAGAGGAAAGTTCATAGAACTAAGTGCCCATATGAAGAAACAGGAGAATAATCACAATAGAGAATTAACAGCAAAACTGAAAGCTCTAGAACACAAAGAAGACAATAAACACCTGAGGAGCAGACACCAGGAAATAATCAAATTGAGGGCTGAAATCAATAAAATGGAAACTAGGAGAACAATACAAAGAATCAATATAACTAAGAGTTGGTTCTTCGAGAAAATCAACAAGATAGACAAACCTTTATCCAAACTTACCAAGCTGCAGAAAGTGAAGAGGCAAATTAATAAAATCAGAAATGAAAAGAGGGACATAACAACAGACACAGAGGAAATCCAGAAAATCATCAGGACATACTTTGAAAACCTGTATTCCTCCAAATTCGAAAATCTAAAGGGAATGGACAATTTTCTAGATAGATTTCACTTACCAAAAGTAAATCAAGAACAGATAAACAACTTGAATAGACCTATAACCCCTAATGAAATAGAATCAGTTATCAAAACTCTCCCAACAAAAAAAAAAAAGCCCAGTGCCAGATGGCTTCAGTGCAGAATTCTACCAGAAATTCAAGGAGCAGCTAATACCAATTCTCCTCAAAGTATTGCACACAATAGAAGGAGAATGGTCATTGCCAAACTGTATGTATGAGGCTTCAATAACCTTGATATCCAAGCCACACAAAGACACAACTAAGAAAGAGAACTACAGAACAATATCCCTCATGAACATTGGTGCAAAAATACTCAACAAAATACTGTCAAATTGAATCCAAGAACACATCAGAGAAATCATCCACAATGATCAAGTAGGCTTCATCCCAGGGATGCAAGTATGGTTCAACATATGAAAATCCATCAATGTTATCCACCATATAAACAGACTGAGGAAAAAAAGCATGATCATCTCACTAGATGCCAAAAAACCCTTTGACAAAATCCGACACCCCTACATGATGAAGGTCTTGGAGAGATCAGGGATAACAGAACATAATATAATAAAAGCAATATACAGCAAGCCAACAGCCAACATCAAATTAAATGGAGAGAAACTCAATGCAATTCCTCTAAAATCAGGGACAAGGAAAGACAAGTCTGTCGACTCTCTCAATACCTCTTCAATATTGTCCTTGAAATTCTAGCTAGAGCAATAAGACAACAAAAGGAGATCAAGGGAATACAAATTGGAATGGAGGAATTCAAACTTTAACTATTTGCAGATAGTATGATAGTCTACATAAGTGAATCAAAACCTCTATCAGGGAACTCCTACACTGATAAACACCTTCAGCAAAGTGGCAGGATACAAATTAATTAAAACAAATCTGTAGCCCTACTATATACAGATGATACATTGTTGGAGAAAGAAAACAGAGAAACATCATCCCTTACAATTGCCACAAACAACATAAAATACCTTGGAGTAACACTAACCAAAAAATGGAAGACCTTTACCTTCAGAATTTTGAGTCTCTAAGGAAATAAATTAAATAAGATACTAGAAAATGGAATGATCTCACATGGTTCTGTATAAATCAGATCAAGATAGTAAAAATGGCAATTTTGCCAAAAGCATCCTACAGATTCAATGCAATCCCCATCAAAATCCCAGCCCAATTCTTCACAGACCTTGAAAGAATAATTCTCAGCTTTACAAAGAAAAACAAAAGACCCATGATAGCTAAAACAACCCTGTACAATAAAGGAACTTCTGGAGGCATTACCATCCCTGACTTCAAGCTCTATTACAGAATTATAGTCCTGGAAACAGCTTGGTATTGGCACAAAAATAGACAGTTGGACCAATGGAATAGTGTTGTAAACACTGAGATTACCCCACACACCTACCAACATCTTATTTTTGACAAAGAAGCTAAATATATACATTGGAATAACAAAAGCATCTTCAACAAATGGTGCTGGTTTAACTGGATGCTGGCATGTAGAAGACTGCAGATAGATTCATGTCTATCACCATGCACAAAGCATAAATCAAAATGGATCAAAGACCTCAACATAAATCCAGCAATTCAGCCACACTGAACCTACTAGAACACAAAGTTGGAAATACCCTTGAAATAATTGGTACATGAGACAGCTTCCTGATTATTATTATTTTTTTTTTTTTTGGTTTTTTGAGACAAGATTTCTCTGTGGCTTTGGATGCTGTCCTGGAACTAGCTCTTGTAGACCAGGGTAAACTCAAACTTACAGAGATCTGCCTGTTTTTGCTTGCAGCATAGACTCAAAAGTATTTATAGGCTTTGTGGGAAAACTCAAGGTGTGTAGCAGGATACTAACAATAGGGATCTTAAGAAAACACATCCTTCATTTGAGGAATGTTGATGGTGAGTTGTTATAGTAGTGAGAAATACATCTTTGAGCTTGGCTCACATCTTCTGCTAGAGATCTTGCTTAGATGACCACATAAGCAGGACCAGTGTCATGAGTGGAGTGGCAAGATGACTAAGTGGAGTACCTAATATGTTAATGGCAGGCAGCTATATCTGAGAAGAGAAGAGATCTGATAATGTAATAAAATGTGGGCTCAAACATGTCTGGTTGAGCAATGTATCTGAAAATTTCACTGGGAGTTAAATCAGAAAAAAGAAAAACTTGACTGTCTAGAGGTTAGGACATTTTAATTTGGTTACTCTTCTAAGAGAGTGATTCTCAACCTCCCTAACGCTGTAAGCCCTTAATACAGTTCCTCATGTGTTGTTTACACCTAAACATAAAATTAATTTTGTTAATCCTTTATAACTGTAATTTCACTATTGCTATTATTTTTAATGTAAATTTCTGATATTCAGGATATCTGAAATGTAACCCTTGTGGAAGGGTAGTTCCCCCCCCAAAAGATGTTGAGAGCCACAGGTTGAGAACAACTGCTTAAGCTACTGTAGTAATTTCTCATAATTCTGAGAGTTCATTGTGAGTTTGAAACTTGTCCCCTGAAAATTACAGCTTGGGTGACAGGACAGAATATACATCAGTACAGTTCAGTAAATCCCAAAGTGTTCCAGTTTGGTGTTAGTCAACTGTCTCTGAAATGGACTCAAAAACTGCAACTATTTATAGTGGCTTAGCTTCTTTGTATTAAAAAATATGTGTATTTATTTAATAGTCACTAACATTACAAAGTCACCTGCATTATTCTGCATACTGATAAAGGAAGTTTCAAAGACTTTTGGACTTGACAAAGCAATTACTATATTTTAAAGAATTCTTGTTTTAGGGAAGTTTTAAATTTCTCTTTTAATTTTCTGTTTTCTTATCTTATATTTGATATTCTTTTTTTCAAATAGTATTGGAGATAAGCATACCCAATTTCCTCGCTCAAGTTATTCCCACCACATATAGTGGCTGTTGACAAAACTCAGTGATTTTAAAGTTGCAAGGGTTAAATTTGAGCTGATTCTTTAAGAGTGAGAGGCTGGTAATCAACTTTCTGATCCAGTGCATTTTCAAGTGTTATGTTCTCTGAAAAGAAGAGAACCAAAGAAAACTCTATACTATTCACAAAGTGTAGTTGCTTTTGTAAATGCCATCTGCTTCATCTGTTCAGAAAAAAATCACTTTCATTATATTTCAAGTCCAAAGTCTCTTTCCTTTGTCTGTGACATATTTTTCCCTTACCCTGTGAAAGAATCCACACCAATTTTATGGGGTTTTTTTCTGCTCTTTACTCTTATAGAATTTTTTCATTTTGCCCTGTGGAAAGTAGCACAAGAATTACTGGTCAATTGACAATTCATTCAATTTTATAAGGCACATTTCACTTCGCCTTTTGTGACTTGAAAGAATTTTCTGGAAGGGGGAGACTACTTCTATTCACAATCAGTATGACTTTGTTTGAATTAAGTTTCTGCCTTATAAAATGCTTTCGTTGAAAGGTAATGAATAACATTAGTAATTTGTTATGTAGCAGCTAGAAAATTACTGAAATTTCCAATAATTAATAGGAAAAAATGTTTTTAACTGAATGGCTATTCCTCAATATGCAGTTCCATTTATTATCATTAGCAAAAAATTAATTGTGAATGCATTGTTCATCTACTTCAGCTATACATATAGTGGTCTACATATGGATAATTATGAATAATACTAAAGATAGAGAAGGTAGTACTGTTGCTGAGATGTTTGTGTAGCTAATACTGTATGACATTTTGGAGCAGGTATGCATGAAGAGGCCTCTATGCATACATACACACATGCACACATTAAGAGTAACACTTTAACATGTAGCACAGAAGAACAGAAAAACATAACTTGAATGCCAAGGCATTCAATTCCCACTTCTTTTGGTCTCTTCTTCGTCCACTGACAAATCAAGAGTCTTGTATTTTGTGCTGCAGAGATAGCTCAGTAATTAAGAGCACTTGTTGCTCTTGTAGAGAAGCTGTTTATCTGCACCCAAATTGCAGATTATTTCAACAAACTATAAACTCAACTTTCATATGGATCTGATACCTTTCTCTGGTCTCAGTGGGCATGAGCCACACACATGGGTCATGTACATACATGCAGGCACTCACATGTATGTTTAAAATATACATGTTTTTAAAAATGTGTGAGCTGTTTATCAGTCTGACAGTTGTGTTTATAACTTTTTGTTTGTTTGCTTGTTTTATTGGATTTTTTTACACTGAAACCAATCTTGCCATTACAACATAAGTGTAGCACTCATCAACATTTGGTGGGTTCACATCAATATTGTCACTATGGTGAGTTTTCAGAGGTTGTTTTCTCAAGTCATACAAGCAGTATGTACTCCTCTTGCATAAACAAGAGGAAAATGCATTATAACTCATTGGGCAGGGCATGGAATTGCATGTGAAATACTCAGCTAACAGATAAATACCTTAATACAATAGAAATAAAAATGAAAGTACATAAAAAGGCTCACTGTTTTTTCTATATCCCTCTTGAATAGGTTTCTAGGAACATCTCTTCTAAAATTAAATTTTAAATTTCTTAATTGACATATAGACAAACAGAGCAAGACTTTCAAAGCAATCATTTTATTAACTTCTTTCCAGGGTGGTTTTAGCTATTTTGCAAAAAGCATCCACCATTCTCTACAATTAATTTGTATCCAACATTGTCCAATAATGGGAGGTTATAAATAGGCAGTTTATTCATCACTTATTTTTATATTAATTCATTTTTGTATGTGTGTTAGGTGTGTTGTTGGTGGTAGTGTTGTTGTTGGTGGTGGTGGTTTGTGTGTGTGTGATTTTTTGAAGCCCTGAGTATAGGGAAGGTATGCCATGTTCAAGATGATGAAGTCAAAAGGCAACTTCAGGTATTAATTGTCTTGCCTCTCACCTAATTTGAGAGAGGATCCTCTTGTCTGCTCATTTGTACATCAGGTTCTCTGGTCCATTGTCATTTGAAGAGTCTGATGTCTCCACTTGTCATCTTGTTATATTGGTGTTAAGATATTTGACCTTGTGTGACTATGTGGATCTGAATCACCATGTGGATTGTAACCACCATGCTACTTTCTCACTCCAAAAAAAGTGATTTAGAAGATCAAATCAGTGTTTTATTATTCTTTTGGGAAGCCAATTTGATCTCCAATCAAAATTTAATTGTTTAACAAAGATATTACCCCCAAAATTATGTTTATCGTAAAAATATCTGTATTGAATGAGACAATGAGTGCTAAAGAAACAACATATAATATTTTAAATAACATATATTATATTATTTAATTTCATTTAGAAAGAACAATGTCAAAAAATTAATGTCTGAAATTCAGAGAACGTGATGGCTATTGTGAAGCAGAGACATTTTGAATGTCAGAATAAGCTAGCAACATTATTTTCCCCGTAAAGCTTTTTAATTCTATAAACATCACAAATGCAAGAGTGATATTCTTTAAGCAGCATTGTAACTTTCATGCATAGGCATTCTAGCTTAGTAATAATACAAGAAATAGGAAAGTGACACACATCAATTAAAATTAATATTTATAATTTATTACCTATTTATAATGTGACCAAGAATCAACAAATACATATTAAATTTCAATTATTAAATATCTTTGACTTACATAAGAAAAAAGACACAGTTATGTCTAAGAAAGAAAAGATAGCAATAGCCCTAAAGTCATCATCATTAACTTTTCCTAAACTGCAGTTAATACGATTAAATGTTTATGAGTGAAATAAGGGATAAAAATTGGAGGCAGTTTTCTGACTTAATGTTTAAAAATTCCCACAAAAATGGTTTTCCAATCTTATAAATTTTCAAACAAAAATTTCATGATGATCAATGTGGCTATGAAAATAAGGAATAGGAGACATTGCAAGAATTCTGTGAGGAATTCAAACTTGTGCAGAATCACAGAAAAAATCTCAAAAATGATCAGAAAATCTGAATATGTAGCAGGAGAATGAGGCACATTTTAATAAAATCGTAGGGTAGTTCAGTTTTCAGAATAAATTTCAAGTTCAATGGGAATTTGTTAATAGTGCTCAATAGTTATGTCTTCAAGCAAAAGATCTGATACATAGCATCCACCCAGCATCCATCAAATTGTGCCAACACCATCAAAAGAAAAATTTATTTAACACGTCACTCTACAAGTATCAATGCTTTATTTCCCACATAACCCAGCCTTGCAAATGATTATACAATATAGAAACCCAAATATTCTGGGGGTTGGTTGGTGAGAATGTTCAAACTGCTTTTCTTTGCTTCTTCTTGAATTCCATATTCTTCTTACATGAATTTGTTGGAGTTCTCAAAATTAAAAGAAAATTCTTCATTTTCTCCAAATAAATTTATCTGTCAGGTTTATTTTGCAACTTTTAGGAAAGGAGAAAAACAAATTTCATGTTCTAAGCTGGGAAATTATTTCCATGGTATTGGTAGAGGAGTGAATTTTCATTCTCATGATTAACCAACCAAGTATCTGACTTAAAGCAAATCAAAAGCATATGTTTCCCCATGAGCCTGAAAAAATATACAGTAACAAATATTGAGATTGAGCTCAACATGTACTACATTTTTCTAGTCTCCATGAAGGGAAACTGTTTATGTACCTATTCAAAAATATGATAAGGTTTGGATGCAATATTCCGAAGTGAGATTGCAAAATTTAATTTAATATTTCTCAAAGTGTGAAAGTGTTTACTTACCACTGTGAATTTGATTGAGAAAGGAGAGGTCTGGACTATAAGCTTCAAAATTTAACAATAGATAATAATCTACTGTTTAAACATGGTTCTTAAATGCTATTGCACTTAAAACTTCATGATTACTGGTGCAAAGGTTAAGTGAGTATGTAATTCTTTTTTATTATGCTGCTTTGTATTAGAGTTTGAAATATATCACAAAAATGCCAACCTACTTATGTACTCCTACTTAAGAAATCCATTACTCAAAAATATTAGTGGAATGTATTTTAATGTCGTTTTATTAGTTTGTGATAACCTTGTCACATAATATGACTTCCCTAATAATTTTTTCAGTTATCTATGACTAATAATTGTGAGTTAAGATTTTTAATTCATATATGTTTGTAGAAAAAGAAATATCTCCTGTAACACCCCACAGTATCTGAGGTAAAATAGCATAGAGATATGAAAAACTAAACCCTTTGGTTTTGGGGTGTGAGATTTAAAATGGGTAGTTAGAGTAGATTAATTTTGATCATTACAGTTTACCTTAAAAAGGCTCACAATGTAGGCTTGATCTAGGTACTTCACTGGCTAGGGTCTTTTTCTTAGACTTTGCTAATATTTCTATGGTTCTGCTTATGGTTCTGCTTAGCAGAACTCTATACCTTCATATCCTAGGCTTTGATTGTGTTCTTAAATTATTAGATATTTTAATACTTAAATAAGTGTAAATGGCATTATCTTTTTATGTTAAAGTTTTAGAGATAATATTTCTTATTTCCATCCAGCTTTGGGTAAGCTTCTACTGAGACAACCCTAACCAGATGGTGCTAAAAGTGTAATCAAGATTTGAGTCTGGGAACTTGCTCATAAGAATAATGCACACCTAAAATAAACATCAAATGGATATCATAACACCCTGTTCTTTTGCAGCACTAACAAGCGAGTGGAGAACCTAAAAAAGGAAATGATCCTACATTTGTTTCAGTGTCCTGATTAAAGTGTTGTCAGATGTGTGAAGCCTTAGTTTCTGCAAAGACCAAAATAATCTTGCACCTTTTCTCTCTGGACAGATCTGGAATCTCACATATCAGGATGTTAGTTAAGCAGTGGAATAATCAGTATCAGAAACCTTAGCAATTAATTAAGTGATTGGTTTCTAACGCACTTGCCCTGATATGCCATATCTTCATTTGCAAACATGCTAGTCTATTATTTGTACCTACAAGTTATTTAGTCAATTTTTGAAATAACTTCACCTAATGAAACCATGGATAATTAAAATAAACACACAAACTTTCCCTTTGAAAGATTATATTGGTGAATTTCTACTTTCTTTTTTTATTAGTTTTGAATAATATATTGGAGATAATTCAGGAGCCAACAAAACTTACTTGAAGTGTATTATTTCCTTGAGATAAATGAATGATGAAAATTCTGAACACTGAACATTTTTTTTGCTTCCATCAGAGTCTCTTGTCTTATTTCTCCTTCTCATTTGTTTGTCTGTGTTCTCATTTGTTTGTCTGTGTTCTAAACTCTGACATGTTTGTTTACTGAATTGTTAGCCATGTTCTGAAAGAAAACCAATCAAAGAAGTTAGTCAAGAAAACTCCCCATTTGGAATACCCTGTTTTTTAATTCAAAGGTTGACTGTTTTATTCCCTTCAAAGTTGCTTGCCAGCAGTCCTTCTGAAACTATTTCTGCCTTCATCAGCTTCAATGAACCCAATCTTATTTCTTACATGGTGAATATACACAATAGGGGAATTTAACTTCCTTTTGGAATGCTTGTTCAATATGAAATGCTTGATAAGAGCTTAAAACTATTTAGCATTGTTAGGACACTTTTGGGTATGCTGGATGTGTCATAAACTCAATCAACAAATCCCATTAGAAGTGGATGATCTCATTATTGCCACTTGACCTGTAGGTCACCTCCCCAGTTGCAGAACAAGTTTTCAAAACAATGTAAACACTTCCTTGCTTTGTGCATCTGACTCAGTTTTTCTTTAGAACTATGGCTTTCTTACTACTATAAACCCTAAAAGAAAATGGATATTTAAACAAAGGCAACCAAAACTGAGGAGATGTATTTAGAATAAGGAAGACTGTAAAATATGAGCAAAATATTTTAGATCATATTCACTCAGCTTTGGCCTTCAGTGGTTGTCTTTCTCAGTGTAGTGTAGATGTGCTCTTTTTTGCTGCTTTTGTCTTATTTTTTTTGTGATGTTATGTGTTTTATGATACAATTATATAGGCATTCAGTGACATGAATAACATACAGTCTTAGTATTGTCACATCATGAATGTTCTTGAACTTAGAAACAACTGTTCTAACATTCACATACTCACATACACACATACATCAGTGTATAATTAAAAATAAAATTAAAACTACTTCTGTGTTCAAAGTAGGCTCATAAGTGTAACTTGAAAGTTAGCATTAGAATTAAATCATTATTGAAAATTTAATTTAACTTCTCATGTAAACTTTATAAAACATAAATTTAAAAATTCTGAATTGTTATTCTTCTGAGAAAAGTATTTGTTACCTTCTTAGGTTATTCCCAGAAGTATCCATACAGCCCCAATATATGTGTACTCAAAATAATAAGTATTCTAAAATAGAAATGAACATTAGAATTCATGCCATAATTGAACCTAATAATATTCATGGTGCCTCATTTTGGCATAGTTGAATCCTAACACCTTGAAAAATTGATGGGAAAGCAAAACAAATCTAAATGTGGCCAGCATTTGCCTGTTTTAAATACAACCAATATAACATCTTCCCAATATATTCGGGTATACAATTGAAAAAGTTGAGACTTTACCTATCTATATATAATACGTGCCACCACAATAAAGATACTATACAAATATAAAAAATTCTAAGTATATATAAATTGATAATCACAATCTACATTTATATGAAATTATTAGCTTAGAGATGAATCAGATTTTTGCAAAACTTGGGTATATTTTTATTATCTTAGCTCTACTAAGCTGTATTTTATTATTGGTTTACTTACTATCTGGCCTCTATTTTCTCATAAAACACTTTGTCTCTGTTCTAGGAACAAACTCTTGCTGCTTGCATTTTTAAAAGACTGACATGATGAAACTATCCCTTCTCAGATAAATATGCAATTATGAGTCTGATGAGTATAAGTATTGATAACATGAACAGGCAACCAAATTTGTCTAGAATATTGCTCATGAATTTTAATGATGCTAATATTGTGTGACTATCACTTTTAATATTGGAAAATTAAAACTGCCATTATTTTAATGAGTAGTCCAATGTGAAAAACTCATTTTAGAGTGATGCAAGTATAGGTAAATCTGATTAATTAAATGTATTAAGTGCATGTTTGACTATATATCTTACTGTATTATATGAGTATAAATATAAATAATTCTCTGTATCATATATTTATTTAGTTTCAGCATTACATATACTATTTCTGATATACAATTGATTGTTATAATGCCTAATGGGTGATGTCCTTCTGAATGCTGTGAATATATGGATCTTTCATTAGTGGGTGAATAACACTATTTTTGGCAGATTGTAACCAGGCAGGAAGTATAGGTGGGGCTGGCAAATGAGAAGAAGACTGCCAAAGAAGATAGGTGAACAGGCATCAGCAGTAAGGCCAAAACAATGTGGAAATAAATAGATTAATAGATGTGGGTTAATGATTAAGAGGGAGCTAGCCAATAAGAAGCCTGAGCTATCAGCAAAACAGTTTATAACTAATATATGCCTTTGTGTGTTTATTTGGGACTAAAGGGCTTCAGGACCAGGCTGGTAAGAAACTCAGTCTACAAATAGATAGATTCTTAATACATAGAAGATAGTTGATAAATTCATAGCTAATTTAAGGTATTTTCCATATAATTATGAGTGACTGAAAATCCCAATCTGAAAGATGGGCTTGCATAATAGAAACTCAAAATATAGTTGGCATTATGTTCTTTAATTCAAAATACCAGAGGTACACCTGATCATTGAAATCCCTGACCAGGTACTTATGATTCAAATATAAAACAGGATGTCTACCCTTTATGAAATCTCATTCTTTAGTCAAGAATTTTTATGAGTGAAGCCCCTCTGAATTATACTGTATCATCTGCTTAATTTAAGCTACCTAGTCAACAATAATGTTCATATCTGAAACTGACTTCATAGGAGAATTAGAGGAAAGAATTTGGTTTACAAACTGTAGTCAAATTGACACAAGAAATTAGGCATGATAAATCATCTCATAAAAGCCTTCACACATTTATTCCATTATGTTTTTAGGCTTTCTTCCCTCATTTTCAATCTGAGGCATGTGGAATTAATTATTTGTCATGCTTAAAATCATTATTTTATCTGAAAATTAAATACAAAGAATCTGAAAAAAATGAAAAAGTGATTTATAATTTAAAATGACTAAACAATCTATGTGTAAACCAGGCTTCTGAATCATAGTCTTAAGAAATGTTATTTATCATAGCAGTAATCTATCTGGATTTTACTATACACATGCATTTATGTTTGACCTCATATTAGGGCTCATATGACATAATTTTACTAAATTAGATTTAAGTGAAGTGCATTTGCTCTCTTCTACAAAAGGGGTTTCCCATGTATTTATGAACTACTTTCTTTCTTTTTTTTTTGGTTTTTCAAGACAGGGTTTCTCTCTATAGCTTTGGAGCCTATCCTGGCACTCACTCTGGAGACCAGCCTGGCCTTGAACACACAGAGATCCTCCTGCCTCTGCCTCCCGAGTACTGGGATTAAAGGCGTGTACCACCAATGCCCAGCTATAAACTACTTTTTAAAAATTATTTTCTATGTATTGAAACTACCATATATCTCTCTTCTTTCTATCTATCATCTTTCCATCATCTATGTATCTACACATTTATCTTTAATCTATTTAACATCTGCTCATCTATTGTCTATTTGTTTACATGCTATGGTCTCTACGCCTGTATCTGCCCCATACTCATATGTTAAAATCACACCTGACAAGATGATAGAATTGGAAGTGGAGAATTGGGGAGTGTTATTTCATAGGGTCAGAGCTCTCTTGAGTGGTCTACTGTGCTTGTGAAAGAAACTCTTGAGCACTTGTTCACCTTCTCTACATAGCCATTCTTGAAGTACAAGTGCATAGCAGACATCAAACATGGCATGTACTGGTTTGGGGCTTTGCAGCATCCAGAAACTCAACAAATATTTGTTATTATATTCTTGACTCAATATGTGGGTTTAGCAAAATGAGTAAAACTTGAAAGGAGGAATGAATGTCTGTTGTTGATAAGCTACTCAGTTTATGGTATTTTGCCATAGCATCCAAAAAAGCTCTATTGATTACACTTATCAAGACAGTATAAATGGTAATAATGTAATTAAAATTCCAAGAAAATAATTTCATTGTAAAAACTCTCAACTTTGAAGTACATATCCATCTCAAACAAATTAAACAGTAATTTATCTTAATTTAAAAAAACATTATGAAGGGAAGTTTGCTGATTAAAGTTTTTACATATTTAAAGTATAAATTTATATTTTCATTGAACATTTTAAAAGATAAATTAATAAAATACAGCTTGTGAAAGAAGCTGTATACTCCAGTAATAGCCTATAAAATTGCACCAGTATTAATAAAATGAATATTGTGTGTGTTGGGCAGTAGCATCATGAGGAATTCAATGAGGCTGCATGAGATAATAGCACCTAGCCATGAATAATTTGCTTGGTTCCAGCCTGTCTGTTCAGCTCTACCTACAGAAACAATATACCCTGGTATCAAAAATAACCCACTCTACCTCCAGTAAAACAATAAAAATAGCAGTAACTTCCTGATAGCTACCCATGTGTGTATGTGTATGGGGAATACATATGCCTACCAGCCCCTCCAACAATGCTCAACCTTAATCCTATGGAAAGGTTGAGGCTCCTCACTATGCCAATAAGGCAGTCTCAGCCTGTTGAGATAGGTCTGTTTGCCTCTCTGCCTCATTTTTTTCTTGCAGGGTATAAATAAAATACATATTAGATATTCATCAGTAGAGCTTAAGAAGTGAGAATTTGTGCTAATGTTTGCCCACATGCATAATTCATTGTCAGGGTGTTAATGTTATTTTACATTAAGAATTATATATTAGGGGCCAGAGAAATGGCATAGCAGATAAAGGAACTTGCTACCACACTTGAAGGGAAAAATTTACATATCCTGAGATATGATTGTGTACTTGCCTCTACATCACACACAATGCTTATCAACATTTCCTCACATGCACTCATGCTCACACAAAATAAAAATATAAGGGAAAAGAAGTTGTATTTGCTAAATGATTGTTCTTTATTACAAAAGATGATGAATATAATTCTTACATAGTACGTTTTATATAGTTTATTCAGAAAACCCTTTGGAAATCCTATTGGATTATTCATTTTGAATTTATACTTCATATATTACTTATTTAAAGGACAATGCTTAATGTATTTTTTCCTTTCACTTATAAGCAGAAAATATACACTTACTAATTAGATTTATAATTCTTTTAAGGGATATCTGAAGGCTCGGGAGATTTTTGATAGGAGTTCAAATTGGTTCTATAACTTCAATAAACATATTTTAAAATCTTGGTTTCATTTATATGTAAAATAGAGAAGCCTTTCTCCTGTCTTTTGCCAATCAGTGTTTTTTCCGTTCAAACAACCCTGTATTTACTCTGTAAGAAAATAGCCATTCATCTGAAAAAAATCTTGTTCTTCCAATTTTCATTTAATTTGCATTGTTGTGTTGGAGTTAATCTGAAATCTATTTTGCTTCCTCACTAAAAAATACCATTTTTTTTCATTCTGCTTGAGTAAAAAGTCATATTGGAAGTGTGGTGAACACATAGTAAGCTGAAAAAATATTTCTTTTGTCTATTAACTTAAGTTCAGAAGCAAAAGTATATATCAGCAAGACTAAAGGATAAAATTAACCAGAAAACAACAAATGGAAAGAGAGGGGAGGGAAGACATTTCTACTTGCTGTATTAGAAAAGAAACTAAGGTTCATGTGAATCCCAGAAGGCTTATCTAGGTTCAAAATTCTTCAAGCACTTCTCATTTAGAATTTGCAGTATGAGAAACAAGCTTTGTATTAACAACTTCATTCTGAAAGTGACAATATACAATATTCTTTTGAAATCATTTTATAGCAACACATTGAAGAGAAAAAGCTGGTACAACTTTGTTTTAACAAAAATGGCATGGGGGGTAATAAATCAAACTTACCTTCATTCATTTACATTTAAGACAACCTAAAAGTCTTGTCTCTTTTGGAAATTATTGTTACCACACAGAAATCCAGAATTTTTCCAGTTTATAAGTGGGCTTCTGTTCACATTCATGTTTTATTTATATGATATAGGTATGAGGTTCAAATGACATCAGGTAACAGGTTGATATTACAAGAATTTAGATTCTAGAGTGACAAAATTATAGTGAGGAAGAGAAAAGAAATAGCAAGAGGAATACAGGAAAAAGAATGGAGCAGGAGAAAGAATGACAAATTATGTAATCAATAAATCACTATGCACCTGACATTATGCAAGACACTATTATTAACAGACATAATAGTTAGCAAGTATTTATTGGAGCTTACAAATTAAAATTCATGAAAGAAGTTATTTGCTGTTCTTTACCCATATATTTGGCTCTTACCTAGTTAATAGATTCATAAACCACTCAAAAAATCTTGTCAGAGTCACTATTGGCTTATGTAAATCTCTGAGGGAGATGGACACAATGTCAAAGTAGTTGTCTAATTGTTTGAAGACACTACATGGATAATACTATTCACTGGTAACTGACCAACTAAATGAACTAACACAATATTTTGCAAATTTGGGAATTTTTCTAGAGCATTAATATGTCTACATATATTTTGGACATATATACTATTTATATATTTATTATATATAAATTTATATATTTATAAGCATTATATATAAATATAATTTATATATAAATTTATATATTTGTTATATATATAATTTTGGATATAAATATATATTATATATGTATATAATCACATAATTTTCTAGTTGAATCATACTAAGATCATAGTTCAGTAGCATTAAAAGTGAGTTGTTTGGCAATACTTCTCCAGAGTACGTTAAACTTAAAATTCCCTATCATTTAAGCAATAAAATCTACCCATTTCAGTTATCATTAAATCCAATGAATCCATCCATCCATATTACATGTCTCTGCCTGATTCTGGGTGATAATCACTCTCATTTCTATCCTTATTAACTCATGTATTTTAGGAACACCATATAACCACATTCATACATTACTTAAAATTAGGGTATTTTTACTTAGTATAAAATTGTTAAGGTTAATTTATGCTAAAATCTGTGAGAAGTCAATTTAATTTTTGTTTTGTTTTGTTTTTTAAGACAGGATTTCTTGTTGTAGTTTTGGAACCTATCCTGGCACTTGCTCTGTAGACCAAGATAGTCTCAAACCCACAGAGATCTGCCTGTCTTTGCCTTGCTGGGATTAAAGGCATGTGAATCCACCACCTCAAAAGTCCGTTTGATTTTTAAGACTGAATGGTATTCCCTTGTTTACACATGTATCTTCCACACTTTATTCAATATTGCTAACCTGACTTTCTCTTTTTGGCTGTGAACATTTATAAAGATTATAAAATACCTGTTCAATGACTACCCAAATTCATGTGACATGGTTTCATTTTCCATTTTATGTTTGTTTCAAAGTATTGGCAATTTCTTTTTTTTTTTCTTTTCTTTTTTTCTCTTCTTTTTTAATTAGCAAGAAAATTATTTTACATGTCAATCCCAGGTTCCTCTCCTTCCCCTCCTCCCCGCTCCCCCAACTAATGGCCTACTCATGTACCCATACCCTTTCTGCTCCCCAGGAAGGGTGAGGCCTTCCATAGGGGGTCTTCAAAGTCTGTCATATTCTTTGGGATAGGGCCTAGGCCAAGCCCCTTGTGTCTAGGTTCAGGGAGTATCCCTCCATGTGGGATAGGCTCCTAAAGTCAATTTCTATTGTAGCGATAAGTACTGATCCACTACAAGAAGCCCCTTAGATTTCCAAGGTCTCCTCTCTGACACCCACATTCAGGGAGTCTGGACCCATTTGCTCATCAGTCCACCTTCTCTGCAACTGGATTTCAGTTCAGTTCAAGGTTTAGCTGTGTGTGTCTGCTTCTACTTCTACCAGCTGCTGGATGTGGTCTATTCTATGACAATTTCTTAAATATTAATTAGATATTCATTTACTTCATTTGAAAAATAGGTGTTGAATGCACCTTTGCCTTTTAAAAATCAGATTGCCTTATTATTATTGTCACTGATAATTTTGAGATTACTAATTTCCAATTTATTACTTTGCTACTTACTATATTTATTATGTATCTATTGCTATTTAAGTTGATATAGCTATTGTGTTAATGTTGCTATTTCTTCTCTTTTTGATTACTACTGATCCACTCAACAGGGGTCATGTATTGTTAGAAACCCTTACCAAATATTAGCCTTATAGATATTTCATTTAAATATATACTGCTTTTTAATCCTATTTTTTGTCCCATGTAGTAATAATGAGAGGTATAATAGGGAGGTAGGAGGGAAGACTGTTTAGATATAATTATATTTCATTATATACTTATCTGACATTCTCAAAATAAATAAAACAAAGGAATCATTTCTACCTCATAAGTAGGTACATATGATTTTATGTGAGGAGACCTCTGAAATATATGGGCCCTTGTAGTGGATCAGTACTTATCCCTAGCATAGGAATGGACTTTGGAAGCACATCCCACATGGAGGGATATTCCCTGAGCCTAGACACAAGGGGGTTGGACTTCGCCCCATCCCAAAGGATATGACAGACACAGAAGACCTCCTAAGGAAGGCCTCACCCTCCCTGGGGAGCAGAAAGGTTGTGGGATAGGTAGGGTGTTAGTTGCAGGGGCCGGGGAGGAGGGGAGGGAGAGGGTCCTGGGATTGACATGTAAAATAATCTTCTTTCTAATTACAATAAAAAATTTAAAAACAGTTAGTTCCAGGACAGGCTCCAAAGCTACACAGAGAAACTCTGTATCAGGAAACAAGAAAGAGAGAGAGAGAGAGAGAGAGAGAGAGAGAGAGAGAGAGAGAGAGAGGTCAAATTATTTTAAAATAAATGTGGATATATTTGTGAATACTTGTGTATGTAAATACACATTTATGCTTGTAATATCAATGTAAAGGGCGGGCATGGGATGGGGAATGTTCTTCTGTGTATGTGTTTATCTTGTTGGTAGATGAATTAAACACTGCTGGCCAATAGGGCAGCAAGATAGATGGGACTATTAGGAGGATACAGGGAATTATAGGCAGAGAGTCATCATGTGATCCCAGGAAGTAAAGTAGATGGTCAGGCACTGCCAATAGCTAATCATAGAGGTCTGGAGGGCTGTACAGAAAGTCAGGAAGTGATGTACCTGGGTAGAATCAGAATATAAGCAGGGACAAACAGGAAATTGCCCTATTCTCTGCAGAGATGTTTAACAGTCATCCTGTAGCAGGCAAAGGAATTGCAGATCCAGCATTCTCCAGTAAGATAAGATCAAGTAGAAATACATAAAGTAGTAATTAAAGGTTAATACTTAAAGCAAAGATGGCTAAAAAGAAAACCTAGCCAATGGCCAACAGTAATATATAGAGTTTGTGTTCTTCTTTCAGGCAGAGAAGGGTAGTGGGACCTGCTGGGCCAAAAAAGCTCATGTTACAAAATAGTACCCTCAATATGCATTAGGAATTTCCATGTAGAAAGACAAAAGCTTAGAAAGCGATTTTAGAAACAAAAGAACAGAGACAAGCATGGCTTCTTGGTAGCAGCATTTTCTTGGGTGGGCTCTGTTTTGAGAGAGACTAGCAGAGACTCATTTGGCTTCTTTAAAGGATGTTTTGTGATTCAGCATCAGCAGCAAAAAAACACAAGGCACTTTTAAGAAGTCCCACAACCAAGCAAGAATGGAGGGTATGAGCAGCTAGTTCCAGCAGTGACCACATTTCCAAGTAGACAGCATTCTGCTTGATAGCAGCATAGACCAAGGCACAGCTCTCAGATCTGGCAGTAAATGTTCCCATGCCATCTTGGAAAGACAGTGGCTAAAACAGCAGTGGCTTTAATTTTAGCAACATTGTTTAGCAGATAAAAGACTTGTGGCTAAAAAAAAAAAAAGATTTACAGTAAAGACAGATTCAGATAAAGTAAAATCTCTAAAAGTTTTACAGCATGTTTAAAAAATGTACATTGGCTTGGAAGATACAAAGGAAACAAAAAGAAATAGAGTAGCTGAGTGTGGTAGCACATGGCTTTAATCCCAGAACTTAGGAGGCAGAGGCAAGCATATCTCTATGATTTCAAGGCCAGCCTGATGTACAGAGTGAGTTGAAGGGCAGCCGAAGTTACACAGAGAAACCCTGTCTCAAAAGAAGGAAAAAATAAAAGTTAAAAAAGAGTAATAAAAAAGCCACATAACGATGGAAAATATACAGAGAGTCTGGATATTCTATGCTATTGTGTTGTCCTTGAACTGTTTGCTGAAGAAGTAGCAACAACTGCTAAAAGACATTTGATTATAAAGCTGCTAGATTAATCCAACTTATATAATTTAAAAATTGACTACAAAATTTAAGTATAAGGATATGTTACTTTGGAAAGGAGATGTTGTTTTTGTTTCCACAAAAAAGGCAAAGCTGTGGAGTCCTTCTGGACTAATAGGGTTGACAAAGCAAGACCCCCTAACAGCAGGGAGTAGTTTGGAGATAATGCCACCTAAAATCCCAAATATTGTTTAAAAAGGTTTGTTTTCATTTAAATGGGGTTGTTTATAAATGTTTAAGGATCACAACTAATCTCTTTTTAAATGAAAAAGGGGGATTATGATTGGAGTGGATTTTCATTTACTTATACAAATTTAAGTTCAATTTTGTGATATTATATTTCTCCACTTCTTTAGGTATTGTGTTTATATAACTCATTTTAAAATGTAATGTATAATTAAATACACATTATACATAGTCACCTATAATAGTCAAAACTTAGAGTTAGGTTTTCTAGACATATAGAGATATATTTGAGATGGATAGAGTGTCTTCAAATCTTTCAAAGACCTACAGAATATTGCATTTAAAATGGTTTAGAATTTTTCATGACAGTGGGAAACAAGTGCTTCTGACAACACCAATTATGTCAGAAAGGAGGATGGACATCAAAGAAATTCAATAAGGAATTTGCCTTCATCTTGGCAAGATTAGCCATTTGGAAAAGAAACTGTTCTTGCCTGGACTATTTGATAAAATTAACATGAAGATCCCACAGGAAAGTGACTGCTGAACTTACTGGGAATGTCCCAAAGGGTTCCTGCGTCATGGAAGAGTCTGTCAGACATTCTGTAGAACACAAAGAAAAATGACTGAAAAACTGCCAATACAGGTAAGAGAGTTTCACTTTTCCTGCTTTGCTGAGAAGTCTGCCAAATACACTGTAACCTATGGGCTGAAGATGGATGCTCCAACGGTATAGAGGAACTTTGAGTGACTGTCCAGCCAGTGAGATGTCTCTGTCAATTCTGCAGTTCATATGTTATCCTTCTGTGGTATTTGATGGATTTGAAGACAGATAGTTATGGTTATGGTTCCATTAGTCACCATAATAGATAAGTTACATACAACACTTTAGATTCACAAAGGTAGGATAGATGATAGAATATTTTCTTTAAATCTTGTTAAATGTTAATGGACTAAATATTGTAACTACAATTCTTAGTTGATAAATGTTTTGTTATATATAACTTTACCACGTTAACATTAAAACCCTTCTTTTTATTTAGACAGAAAAGAGATGATGGGGAGTGTTCGTCTATGGATATGTTTACTTTATTGGTTGATGAATAAAACACTCTTGGCCAATAGGGCAGCAAGATACGTGGAACTATGATATGAGGAAGATTCTGGGGTTGTAGGCAGAGAGGAGTCATCACATGGTACCCGGGGGTGAAGTAGCTGTACAGAAACTGTCACTAGCTAACCATAGAGGTCTAGAGGTCTGTCTGTACAGACAGGAAGTGATTTAGCTGAGCAGAATCAGAATATAATCAGAAACAAATGGGAAATTGTTCTCTTATTTGTGGAGACACTGAGCAGTCATCATGTCAGAGGCAAAGGAGTTGTAGGTTCAGCATTGCCCAGTAAGATAAGACCACCTGAAAATTCATATATTAGTAGTTATAGGTTAATACTTAAGATAGAGTTAAATATAAGAAACCCAAGCCAATGGCCAACAGTATTATAAATAATATAGTGTTTGAATGCTTCTTTGGGGCAGAGAAGGGTGGCAGGAACAGCTGGGACAAAGAACTACACATTACAGGTGGAACCCATAGAAGGGTTTGGGGGGATAAATGGGAAGGGACAAGTTATATTATTACACTATAAACTCAAAAAATACAAAAAGATATATAAAATTTAAAATTTGATACAGGTTTCATGACATGTTTATTTCAGGTCTTATCAATCTAGATGTTTATGAGAACTAAGGATCTGTAATTTTTTCCTAATGAAACTCTATAAGAATGGGTATTTTCATTCTTTAAGGTGTAGCATGTACCAATAATTCTCGGTTAATTTCTGACTTGTCAAATCACAGTGGATGTTGGTATGAATGAGATGCTCATATATTTGAATCCCCAATCCCCTTGACAAACTGTTTAGCAGGGATTAGGAGGTGTGGTCTTGTGGACAAGGCATGCCACTGGGCAAGGTCTGTGAGGTTTAAAGAGCCTAAGCCACACCCAATTTCTGTACTGTCTATAGGTCATGATGTAAAGTTCTGAGCTACTGACCCCATGCCATGCATGATTGTTTCCCAGCTTGATAATAAGGGATCAACCCTCTGAACAATCAGCAAGCTCACAGTTGTTTCTTTTTTGTGTCACCTTGGTCATAGAGTCTCTTCACAGTAGAAGAATAGTAACTAAGAAAATCAGAATCTTTGCAAAGCAGGATGCTTACATCATTTTTGGTGGGCAGGAGAGAACTCCAGAACCATCACTGTGATCTTTCCTAGGAAAAAGTCACCCGGCTTTATGGTGGAGAGCAATAATAGCATAACAACTCAAACTCTGAAATTTGGAAACAAGGTAAATTTAGTAGACATTAAAAATACCTTGTACTTAATGATACATTTAAATTTTTTACCTACACTGCTGACTATTAAATTGACCCAATAGTTTTAAAGTTCCTTATACAAAATTGAACAGGTAATTTCAGCCATGATTAAATTAAAAGAAATATATGCAAAGCAGAAAACACGTTACCAATATGATAATAATAACAATAATTTGTCTCTCCTTTTTCTACTAACTCATTTGTAACCAAACTAGCTCTTCTGGCATTTAAAAGGTTAGATATTTTTGTAATAAAATTGATGCTAAAAATTTGCCTTTGAAAAAGAAAAGAAATATATCCAGCCCAATTTGCTCAAGATGCTTTCTTTTTTCCATTGTATAATTTTAGCTTCTTTATCAAAAATCAGGTTTTCGTAGGTGTGTGGGTTAATCTCTGGATCTTCAATTTGATTACATAACTGGATGCTGACATGTAGAAGATTGCAGATAGATCCTTATCTATCACCATGCACAAAGCTTAAGTCCAAAAGGATCAAAAACTCAACATAAATCCAAGAACACTGAATCTCTTAGATGAGAAAGTGGGAGGTACCCTTGAACAAATTGGTATAGGAGATTACTTAATGAACATAACTCCAGTAGCAGAGACACTGAGATCAACAATTAATAAATGGGACCTCATGAAACTGAGAAGCATCTGTAAGGCAAAGTCAATAAGACAAAACAGCAGCCCAAAGAAAAGGAACATATCTTCACCAGGCCAATATCTGACAAAGGGCTGATTTCTAAAATATACAAAGAACTCAAGAAGCTATTCAATAAAACAACAAATAATCCAATTAAATATTGGTGTACAGAACTAAATAAAGAATTCTCAAGAGAGGAATCTAAAAGTTCTGAAAGAAACTGCTCAACATCCTTAGCCATCAGGGAAATGCAAATGAAAACAACTCTGACATACCATCTTATACCAGCCAGAATGACTAAATTTGAAAACACCAATGACAGTCTATGATGGAGAGGATTTGGAGAAGGGGGATACTCCTCCATTGCTGGTGGGAGTGTAAACTTGTATGGCCACTTTGAAAATCTGTATGGTGGTTTCTCAGGAAAATGGGATTCAGTGTATAACATGATCCCACAGTTCCACTCTTAGGCATATACCCAAAGCAAGCTCATTCATACAGCAAGGGCATCTGTTCAACTATATTCATAGCAGCATTTGTAAAGGCCAGAACCTGGAAACAACCTACATGCCCCTCAACTAAAGAATGGATGGAGAAAATGTGGTCCACTTACACAATGAAATACTACTCAGCAGAATGGAATCTTGAAATTTGCGGGCAAATGGATGTAACTAGAAGAAACAATCTTAAGGTAGGTAACCCAGTCACAGAAAGACAAAAATGGTATGTAATAACTCATATATGGATATTACTCATAGAGCAAAGAACTACCAGCCTACAATTCACATTGCCAGAGAAGATAGGAAAACAAGGAAGACCCTAAGAGAAAAATACGTGGTCACTCAAAGAAGGGGAAAGGGAGAAGAACTCCTTGGCAATTGGGAGGATGGGGGAGAAGGGAGGGAAGTAGGTACAAGAGGAGAAGAGGAGGGAAGGAGAACAAGAGGAATCAGGAAGACTGAATCTGGGGAGGAATAGAGGAGAGCAAGAAAAGAGATACCCTAATAGAGGGAGTCAGTATAGGTTTAAAGATAAATCTGGCACTAGAAAAATGTTCAGAGATCCACAAGGATAAACCCAACTAAGAATCTAGGCAGTAGTGAAGAGGCAATCTTTGATGCCCTTCCCATATCATGAGATTGTTGACTACCATAATTGCCATCCTACAGCCTTCAGCCACTAGTTGTCGGAAGCAGAAACAGGCACTCACAGCTAAGCACTGAGCCATACTCCTGGAATCCAGTTGTAGAGGAGGAGGTTGGATGACCAAAGGATTCAAGACCTTGCTGCAGAAACCTATAGAAACAGCTGACCTGACCTAGTGAGAGCACAAGGACTTCAGTTGTAAAGCTGGGGAACCAGAATTGAACAGTGGGTGCCAGTTAGGAGTCCTGTATAGTCTATGGGACCTCTAACAGAGGAACCAGTATTTATCCCTAGTGCACCAGTGGACTTTGGGAGCCCATTCCTTATGGAAGGATACTTTTTCAGTCCAGATACACAGAGGAGGGCCTAGGACTGCCCCCAAATGATGTTCCAGACTTTGATGATCTCCCTTGGAAGGCCTCACTATCCTTGAGGAGTGGGTAGGAGGTGGGTTGGGGGGGTGTTGGCGGACATGGGAGGATGGGAGAGAGAGGTAACAGGGTGATTTATAGGTAAAATAAGATTGTTTCTAAATAAAAAATCAAAATCCCCAAAACTAATTTTAGAAATAATTAAAACAATTCTTACTTTTATTTTTATTTTATTTTTTAATGAGCTATAGTTTAGATCAGTATGACTGTCAGTGTCTTCTACAGTAAGGCATAATCCTTGTTTTGGCTTTGCTCACTTGGAGAGGATTTGGGGGCACTTACCTTTTCCTTTTTAAAATTTTTATCTTTCAATACCCTGTGAGTTGAGCATTCTAGTAGGTCATGTGTTCCCACTATGATGACACACTGCTTCTTCTACACTCCCCCCAAGTGGACTAATCCTTCACACTGTGAGCTAAAATATATAAAATAAGAATCCCAAATAATACTTTTCTTTTATAGTTGTCTATGATATATATTTATAGTAATGTTAAACTGAATCACAAAATGTACCTTTGTGTCTAAGTATGTATATGAGTGAACATTTACTTCCCTTATTTTAATGGTATTTTATGATTCCTGCTTTTATATAAATTAATCATGATAAATCTTTTATGTATTTTGCCTTATATAACACAAGACCGAGAAAGGAATCAGAAGATGATTTCTATTTTTTTATAGTTCTGGAAGATTTAATGCAAACAATGATAGGAGTAAATGAATGAATATCCAACTCAGAACTCAACAAGTTACAATAATGACTGACTTCCGAAGAAATGCCCACAGTGAAATTAGTGACATGGATATCATGGCAATACCAGTAACTTTCTGATTGGAGTTAGGGCCTTTTTCAGAAGATGAAACCCACACTTGACACAAGTGTCATATAAACTCTATTGGAGAAGCCACTACTACTACTTCTACTACTGTATTGTTGAATTAACATAGCATTAGACCAACTCCTAGTGCAACTCCTTGTACACATATTGATCCCTCTTCTTTTCTAAGTATCTTCTTTGCAGGAGATGGTGATCAACATAGTAACATAATCTGCCTAAATGCAGATTATAAGATACTGCAGAATGCTCAGGCCTAGCGGTAACATATATACTGCACTCTTCCCCCTCTAAAACAGACTTAGAAATACTTGTTTAAGAGGGTGTAGAAGAGGTGTAGGATCCAGAGTCAGTGGATAACTTTAGGGAAACATTTTCTTCTGTATATAGCTTGTCAGCTTCACATATGAATTCACTGAAATTCTGACAGCATGTAAAATGAATGGATCACTGTAGTTTTCAACAAGGCTCCTACATTGTATATAATGGAAGATTTTCTATAATTGTTTAAACATTAGGAATAAAACCTCTATATTGTGTATAAAATGCTGTGTATATACATATAGTCTTATATACATATTATTCATATGCACACATATATGTAGCATATTGTATAACACAATTATAGTAACAGAAAGTTTTTCAAATACATAGATTTTAAAGTGTGTAGCTCTTTACATAACAGCCTTGCAATACAATGTATTAGGTAGACAAATAGTAAACCATCAAATAATAAAATATCAAAGGTACTCATAAATTATTAGAAAAATGCTAGACAGTGGACAGCTATGGTTGATATTATGGATTTTTCTTACATTTAATTTGTAATACATTTCATTGTATATTTTCCTTATTGAATATACAGTGTTTTTTCCATAAAAATTAACTACTAGATGCATTGTGTTCAAGACAAATATTGGTAATAAGATGCTGACATGATTGCATATAGTAGTATCAACATGTGTCAGATACCTTAAAAAGTCTTTCCACAACATAGACTGTGGTTTAATATATACATATTTAGAACAAATATTTTGCTCAGATTCATTTAGTATTTATTACTTCTTTTTTATCTAACACATCAACATGCAATAGGTATTGTGTTTTTAAGCTTCTCTTAACTCTAATCATTACTTATAATTTCTTAGTTTATGATAAGCTCAGTAATTTTTAAAACTACTAGAAAAATATTTGTGGTGTTGGATATCTAGAAAAATATGTCTGCTGGTTGTTTTTGACATGAATTAGTGAGATATCACAAAGAATGCTGTATTTACTATATAACATTAAGTTACATATTTTACATTTTGCATGACTGGTAACTGTTTAGGTTAATTGTGATTGTCTGAATGAGGCAAATTCCCAAATTAGCTTATTAAAAATTACTTTTCTCCCATCCTCCTACACTGTGTTATTGGGAAGTAAGTCACGGAGAATACTGTACACTGAAGGAATGCTAATGAACATTGCATCTCTTGAGGACAAATTGTCTCCATAACATATGTGTAATTCTTTATCTAGTGGATAGTATTTATGGCCAATTATTTTCCAGTGCTATATTTTTCGGTTTTCCTCTTTTTATTTCACCTCTAGTTACTGAGAACTTTTTCAATTGTTTTCTTTTAACTGTATAGACTTTGTGAAAATTTCAGAAACAGACTTATTTTTCTGTAATTATGACATATTTCAGATTGTATATTTTCTCCCAGGGTCCTCAAATCAAGTATTTCTCCAGGGAACACTAGTTTCTTTTGCTAGGGAGGGCGATCAAAAGCCAATAACTGAACATCAGGTGTACTCCTTGCTATTTTGTTGTTGCTTCAATGGTCCTCTTTGTTGAAAATAAGCAAAAGAATGAAGGAAAATCTATTTAGCAATACATATGAATGCAACTACAAAATTTCTATATGCAAATATCTGCATCAGGGTGAACCTGATATAGCAGTTGTTATTGAATAATTCTAGCCTCTGTAACCTCTCCTTTTATGAGGAAACATCCAATATGTCATTTGGTTTTTTTTATTTTTTTATATTTCAGGCTTAATGGACAGCAGGATCAAAAAATGTGAACCCTTAAACTCCAAGTTCAGCAACTATAGTATATGATAACATAGAGTTTTGGCTTTGATTTTGTCAGACACATCAAAAAATACTGAGGTCATCACATTTCCTCCCACTCCTTCACAAAATGATTCCACTCATTTAGATTGCAATTAGATTCTATTTTCACATATTGCATTCCATCATGAGACTTCACTGTCAAAACAGTTTTTGTAAAAATATGCACAGTCTCCGTTATTCTTTGTGTTGACAGTGAATTTTTGTCAAATGTAACACAGTATTCCCACTTGAAGTATACTACAATTTCACAGTCCTAAAATATTTTTGCATTCAGTTATTAATACATAATACTCTAACGCCCAAACTACTGACAGCTACTCTTCTGTTTACTTTTCTGTTTTATTTCATTAGGAGAGTCTTCCCTTTCAATGTTACCACTTTAGAAGGAGTGGCTGCCTACACTTCATTCTCAAGGTAAGATGGAAATTTTGGCATAATTATGGACAGTGTAAGTTGTTGGTTTTTCATGCAAAGTTTTCAAGACACTTACTGTATATTCCTACTGTGTATTCCTTTTTGGGATATTTAATGCCAAGAATGCATGCTTGATTTTACATATATATATATATATATATAATATATATATATATATATATATAATTCTTTTTTCAATTTTCAAAAGCTTAGATTACCTCCTCCTCTTTTGTCAGTTTTTATATTCATATTCCTCAATTCTTTGTTGAATGTTGAATCACCAGCTTTATATCTGGAATCACTTTTTCCAGTTTATTTATTATTTTTTTAGACATTACTAGGTCTGATTTCTTAAAGAATTTGGGAGCATGGGGAGAGGGAACAGGGAATTTGGAGAATGAGAAGGGGAAAAGAAGACATGATGGTGTAAGGAGGTTGAGTTGGGGGAAGAACAGAAGAGAGAGCATATCATAATAGAGGGAGACATTATAGGTTTAAAGAGAAATCAGGCAGTAGAGAAATGTCGGAGAGCTACAAAAATGACACCAACTAACAATCTAAGCAACAGTGAGGCTACCTTAAATGCCCTCTCCTGATAATGAGATTCATGACTAATTTATATGCCATTGTATAGCCTTCATCCAGCAGCTGGTGGAAGTAGAAGCAGCTAAACACTGAACTGAACTGAAATCCTGTTGCAGAGGAGGAGGACAGATGAGCATAAGGGTCCACACCAGGCTGATGAAACCCACAGAAACAGCTGAGCTGAACAAGGGCGAGCTCCTGGTCCCCAGACTGGTAGCTGGGAAACCAACATGGGAATGATCCAGACCCCCTGAATGTGGGTGTTGGTGAGGAGACCTTGGAAATCTATGGGGCCCCTTCTAGTGGATCAGTACTTATCCCTAACTAGGAATGGACTCTGGGAGCCCATCCCACATGGAGGGATACTCCCTAAGCTTATGCACAAGCTGGTTGGCCTAGGCCCTATCCCAAAGTGTATGACAGACATTGAAAACCCCCCATGGAAGGCCTCACCCAACCTGGGGAGCAGATAGGGTATTGTATAGGTAGGGTTCTAGTTGGGGGCGGAGGGATGAAGGGAGGAAGAGGGACCTAGGATTAACATGTAAAATAATAAAATAATCTTCTTTCTTTCTTTTTTCTTTTCTTTTTTGGTTTTTCCGAGACAGGGTTTCTCTGTGTAGATTTGGAGCATATCCTGGCACTCGCTCTGGAGACCAGGCTGGCCTCGAAATCACAAAGATCCTCTTGCCTCTACCTCCCAAGTGCTGGGATAATCTTCTTTCTAATTAAAATAAAAAATTGAAAAAAAGCAAACTTACTATTTTTGACAAGTGGTATCCCAAAATCATTCATAAATTTATTAATTTTAAATGTTACTAATTGTTATTCATTGATTTTTTAAATCACAGGTATTATTTTATAGGATCAAATTATGAGAAACATTATAAGTATTTCTTAAAATATAGACATATATTACAACTTTTACAACAGTAATTGCAATTGTTTAAACTTTTGCTCTAGTAATTTAAACAGCCTCACCATATCACAGTCTGATTCTTGTGAATTTTTTTAAGTCTAGTATTTTTGTTGTTTTTTGTTTGATTGAATTGTTAGAATTTTCAGACTCAGTTAAGTCTTCTAAACAGTTTTTTTTTTTTTGAAATCTGCCTAGGGGGTAACATAAGCTGATAAGACTAGACATTAATTATAAGATTTTTATTTTTTTGTATTTGTTGTTTTGGAGTATGGCTGTGTTTCCAGTGTTCTGTGTCTCTCAGTTATGAAATATTCAAACTTCGAATTTCTCTATTTTTTATAATTTTCTCTTTGTTTCCATGAGCTTCCTAGGAAATATTTCTCAGACCAAATCCACTACTTGGCAGCAATTAGACTGCGACTCTGTTTATTCTGTTGACAGCAGGAAGGGGGTAGGTGTTCAGAAAGTTTTTTTTTAATGTTTATTGATCCTTTTTGGATTTTATATCATGCAACCCAATCCTACCATCACCCTATCTCCCTTATTCTGCCCTATGTCATTGCAATCTCCCATGAAAAAAAATAAGGTAAATAACAAAATAAAAACAAAGTATACAAAATCAAACCCAAACCACAAACCTACCAAAAAAACCCAAACAAACAACTACAACAACAACAACAACAACAACAACAAAAAAAAAAAACAGGAAAACAAATCTCATAGAGTCCATATATCTTTACTTCCAAGTGTTCTTTGTAATGCCATTCTTCCCATTAAATGTCTCTGGCTTCTGTTATAATATTGATACTGGGATGTCTCTGAAGCTTCTCTTGGATATCCTGTTGTTGCATTGTGTCGTGGAGATTCTGTAGCTTTTGATCTGCAGTCCTGGCCCCTTCACATACCCCAACAGTTCATGGACGAGGTGGGTGTTGAGGTGGACCAACCCATATCCCTGGTTTAGGATCTGGGTGGTAGCTACATTGGTCATCTTGCAAGCATTCTCTCATCATCACCATCCATGCAGGCTTTCCATCCCTGCCTTAGCTAGCTCACCCAATGTAGCAGGCAGCTAGTATTGCAAAAGTCAGATCTGCTGTAACACCCTTCTCACCTGCATTCATACCAGCAGGATCAGCTCTATTGATTGGCTGGTGAGTTACTGGGACCGTTCTTGCCTTTGTTGCAGTTTGGGAGGGGGTGGACCAGCTTCCAGTCTCATGTCCCCTGAGGCTGGCTCTCCTGTCCTGCTACAGGTGACAAGGGGTAACAGAGATGGCACATTTCTCTCACACATGCCAATACATGACCAACAAAGGGGAGCAGGGTCAACTCTCCTGCTGTCATACCCTCCAAGCCTACTCACCAGCTACTGTATCAGCTCTATATTGCTGCCTCAGTCAGGTACTGGGTATGCTTTCCCTAGTGTTGTTGCCAGTGAGGGGCAGTGACAATTCTCTCACTCTCATGCCCTCAGGATCATCTGTTCTTCCCACCATAGATAGCTAAAAGCAATGGAGGGGTAAGGTCAACTTTCCCTCACCATATGATATAGGGTATATGAGCAACAAAGATGGAGCTGAGAGGAAGTAAGATGGGCTAGTCCTGAGGTGTTTACAAGAAAAGGTAGTTGGCTACCAAGATCTAACCAGATGAGGTCACTGCATGGACAGTTTATGATTGCTAGATTAATCATAGGGCACATCAGGACATGATAGGTTGACCTTTAAAACCATTGACTGGCTGTTTTCTTGCTTCCTCATAACTCTGTTGTTTTTTGCTTTAAAAGATGCTTGCTATGTGGCAATAAATGAGTTCCTGCTTGACTAGACTCCCTGCTGCTTCTGATTGTCTCTAGGATCCTGGGAGGTTAGAGAATGGGCAAGTCACACACTTACCTGTCCTTGGACCCCAGCCTCTTTGGTTGGGCTAATACCTTACAATTTGACAGATGAGGGGTGGTGCAAGATCTGCCACATAATCATGGTACTGGATTACCTGCACCAAGTCAACAGGATCAGTTCCAGAGCAAGGAGCAAGAGGCCAGGGGACATCCCTCCCTCACCCACTACACTGTGTGACAGGCAATGGGTCTATCTCTCCCACACTTACCTGTACCTCTGCCAACAGGGACAACTCTACTGTGTCCCAGGAGAGGTCCAGGGACCACCTCCTGAGTGCTGCAGTTGGTGAGGGTCAGGAACAGTTCTCCTTAGTGCTGTAGCCAATAAAGGGCATGGGAAACTCTGTGCAGCCTTATGTCCCACTGATTTAGTGGTAACAGAAAACCATGAACATAAACACAGAACACAGCTGTGGTAGGGTCAGAGACCCCAACATGGCCCTTGGTAGAAGGTTAGTCCCAGACAATTCTGTGGCCCTGGGCGGCAGTGCAGGCCACTCACTTCTGTTTGGTTCCAGGAGAAGCATAGCTATATCAGGACCACTGATCAAGACATTTACCTTGGCTTCAGCCAAAACCAATATCACCCCAGGAGTCAAGCTAGCCAGCTATGTCAGCTAGTTCTTCACCACCCTCACCTCTTCAGATGTGCTTCCTTTCCCAGCACATGATTGTTCTGCCTTTCTCTTTTTCTCTCTTCCTGATTCTGTATGTGTTCACCATAATGGTGCCCAAGCTATGTATGCCCTCCAAGTTCCCATGGGGGGCCTAGAAGTGCAGAGTGACTAGTGGCTGATTTCTGAGAAATTTTGCATTCTATACATAGGACTGTTACTAGCATGATTTTGGTTTATGACTTTCAGTAATGTCTCTTTTCCTTCATATGAGAAAGATGAATGTAGATGTATTGATACTTGTACAGTAAACTGAAGTTAATTTTTTTCTTCCCTAAAGATCTGTTCCTAGCCCTGGAGATTATTCCTTTAGCATACACAATGATCCCTCCCCTCTGCCTTTGGCTAGTGTTGCAGTAGGAGCTTTCTTCCATCTCACCCATGGGCGACAGCTCCATTTCTAGGGAGCACACATTTAGAAGGAAGGAGGCAACATTGATGGTTTTTGTTAAGTTGACACAAATTTAAAATATCTGAGAAGAGGAAATCCAGTTGAGGAATTGCCTTCATCTTAATTGCCTGTAGTCAGGACTCTAGGTTGTTTGGCTGATTTATGGTTGATGGGGTACATCCCTGCCCAGTGTGAGAGATGCCCTGTGATCTTCAAATATATTTAAAAACAAGTTGAGCAAGTCATAGGAAGAAAGCCAGCAAGTTGCATTCCTCCATGATCTCAGCATCAGTGTCTGCCACTAGATTCCTTCCTTGATTACTTGCCCTGACCTCCCTCAATGCTAACCTATGGTCAAAACAATTCAGAAAAAAAATGGTTAATGATGTTTATCAAATCAATATAAAGCAAACAGGACAGATTGACCAATAAAGAAAGAATGAGTCTCCTTGTAAGCAACACTGGCTCATTAAGAAACACCTCTTATAGTGTCTATGTGAATCTATGGTTAAAGAAATTTCTGGTCCAGTCTGGCAGCTTTCTTTGTGATTCTATGGATTTGCTATCCTGAAATTTTGTCTACCAGGTCAGTTTTCTGATAATCCCTCAATAATTTACTGATTTTCTATTTGTTCATCACTCTAATTGTGAATATTATACTGAGTCTACAAGTCTTCAGTCATCGTGATGTTTCAACTGGAAAAGAAATTATGGGCCCTGTTACTACATGTGGGTAGTCTTGTGAAATAGGACTTGTTTGTTGTCAAGTACTATATAGAAAATTTTCCAGGTAATAATTCTAAGTACTTCAAGTGCCTAAATGTCTATACTTCAAGTGTAAATGTCTATAAGTTTGGAAGCATAGAAAGAAAGTATTGTAACTTAAATATTAGAAAATTCTTGCATTCTTTTCAAGATCCTTTCACATGAATTTTATCATAAAATTGCCCAAACTAATTATTAAATGAAACAAAATTAAATTAAAGTAAAAAGGATTTTTGGCTACTACTATTAACCTTATGAGAAAATGAATCTTAGTTTTAAAGTTTCCTTTGTCTTTCTTGCTGTTTATTTCTTCCTTTCATTTTTCATTTTTGTAGTACAATTCCAAACACCAAGCTGAGTGATCAAGATATTTCTAAAGAACTGAGGAAGTTGCTAAATGTATGTAATTTAATTTTTGGAGCAGTAAGGTAGAAAATAGCTCTTATGAAGGGTCATTATGGGAACATTAGGTTCTGATTAGTTAACAGCTTTGATATTTTTCTAGATTAGAACAAATTTAGGCAATTGAACATTTTGTGCAATACAAGAGAATTGCAGTAAGTTTAAGTCAGGGAAATTTCCTAGGAATTTAATCAATTTATGTGTCACCAACTATATTCTAAAGCATCTCATCCATTTTCTCCTTCCTGACTGACTTGTAGGTTCTCCTGTTCATACTCCATCCTGATTTTCCATGCCATTCATTTACAGTTTGGTGTACCCAATCCCTCATACATATGTCATAAATTTATTTATTATTAGGCATTTCATTTATTCTGTCTTCATTCTTTGTTTTCATTACTGTTCTTGCTAAGAAATAAAATTAATTTACTTAGTGATATATATTCTTAGTGATATATATATATATATATAATATATATATATATATATATATATATATAAAATTTCTTTCGAGACAGGGTTTCTCTGTGGCTTTGGAGGCTCTCCTGAAACTAGCTCTTGTAGACCAGGCTAGTCTTGAACTCACACTCTGCCTCCCTAGTGCTGGGATTAAAGGCGTGCACCACCAATGCCCGGCTGAGAAAATATTTAATAGTGGTTTTCTTTAAAGTGTAAGAAAAAGGAAAGACAATTTTAACATTAATGTTTAGTACTTCTTGTGTTTTCATACTTAAAATCTGTAATTTAATTAACTAAGAAGATAACTAATTTTATGATACTACAGGTTAAACACAGGGCCAAGCATAGGAAAAAAAGCAATCTCTTGCTGAGATATTCACCTATTCCAGCAGTCATGACTTGATATATTTCAAATTTTGAAAAAAAAATACAAGTGATATATAGGAAGTTAAATATTTGTATCTAAAATAATTGTTTTAATTTTGCATAGTGCATATGTATTGATCTTTTTGATACTGGCTATCCTAATTAAAGTTAGTAGACCACAAAAATAAATATATTGCATTTCTTTTAAAATATTTTAACATAATGTTTCAAGAAGAGAAAATTTTATTTAAGACATAACTCAAAACAAATCAAGTACATCCACTGTTTCACACAAAATTGATTTTCTTTGTTTTCAGTTGTAGAATTTGTTATTTGTACCTAACAAATGGCTCAAATTGAAGAAATTTTCACTGAAAGAAAAGGTATCTTACAAGCATTAAATGTCTGACCTAGCCAAATCCAATTGGAATGCAATAAACAGTCTTATAGTCAGTCTGTTATTCTTTACTATACAGTACAAATAAAGAAGGGTATGAGATAGATGATTCTTTCAAACACATCGTATTTCTGTTATGTAAAAAATAACTGAGATATGAAGAAATTTAATAGATTATCCATATATATATGTTTATCTTATATTTTTGTGATACAATTGTAAACAAGTGGAGAGAATCAAGTTACATCTAACAAACTTAGAAAGTTGCTGAATATATTGTTATTTAATATATAAATATTAAAAATATATTATGTTAGCATATATGATAGCATATATTGTATGTTTAGCATATATTAGCATATATCATATTCATGTGGGATTGAAAAAGTGTAATATATTAGCCATATGCTGATATTTCACTGGGTTTGCATATCTCTCTACATGGAGGAATAGCCAACTTATTGCTTTTGTTACTCAAAATGTATATTTCCCTAAATTAAAATAAAATATTTCTAATAATAAAGTCATTAGGATCAGAAGATCTTTCTTATCTCTTTGCTCCAGATAATACTCTATGAAGTAAGCATGTAATAAAAGACAATATTAAAGAAATATGACAAAATATAATTATTGATTATGTGCATTTGTATTGCATTAATGCCAGAATGATTTTTATAGATATTAAGTGTGCTTTTGCAACCATACCTCATTCATATTATGGATATGTTTCCTTTTCCATTTTTCTCTCTGTTATCATTTAATGGGTCAATTAAGTCTTTAGATGTTGCAATGTGAGAATTTGAAAGAATAAAATAAATTGAAGTTTGTCTCCTGATTTGTGCTCAAATCTATATTTGAATGGGGGAAAAGGCAAAGATACAAAGTCATATAATGTATATAAGATCAGGGGAGATGCATCAAGACACAAGTTTTGGTCATTTGCTTGACACTGATACACAAGCAGAATTATGTTTCATAGGACGTGCCTCAGACAAGACCAAGATAATTCCTACCCTGCTTATATTTGAATCAGATAGGAATTTTTCTTCACATATTCATTAGTGGACAATGTCCCCATGTCCATTTACCCTTCTTGGAGACACATAAAACTCTGGTTTAGCCATGAATTTAAGAGTATTATACATAAAGAAGAATATAAATATATATATATTAAATTATATTAAATTAAATATATTAAATATATTTAATGAAAGACTGATACATCATGTTCCATTGTGATAGGAAATAATACTGCATTGCTTATACATCTTTAGAAAAGAGGTTACTAGAACCCCCTCACACATTAATACACATACACATAAACATATGCATTCACCCCACACACACACATATGCATACACAGGCACACATGCATACATATATGTGCACACACCACACACACACACACACACACACACACACACACACACACACAACACATACACATAAAATTGGGTATTAGTTAAAGGTTTGTATATCAAAAATGGTAAATCTATGCTAGAGTAAAATAATCTAAAAATCAAAATATTTTCACTGATTTTATTGAATGCTGATTCTTCATTTTTCTTACAAATGATCAATTGGTATTCACTTCATTATACAAAATATACTTTATTCACTTACTTAGACAATGGGTATTCTATTTATTTATGTATTCCAATGAAATCAGTGTGGTCTGAATTGCATTTATTCTATTTACAAGTTCTGATATATAGAAACCAAGTTTATTTTTTCACTTACACATTGGGTACTCAAGGACATACAAAATCTATCAGTCAACATAAATTTTGAGAATGTGAAAAAAATTAAAATATCATGTTGGGCTTCTACTGAGCCAGCTAAGTGAGTGAGATTCTGCTTGGTGAGGAAGCAGAGAGGAGAGCTATAAAACATCTGTTCTCCTGGATGTATTCGGCATAAAAGAGGCTCCAGGATGTCACTGAATAATGAGACAAAGTGTATGAATGCCACAGCTCACAAGTGACACTGTGAAGAAAGGGTAAACCATCTGCATATGGTTTGTTTTAGATAGTTAAATATGTAACTAAAGCTTACATACAGTATGTGCCAAATATTGTCCACAATGCTAAAAAATTATAGCCTATCTATAAGTGATTTTATTTTTTGACTATCAGTCACTGTATTTTCAATCAAAGTTGTCTTAAATTATCAAATGTTATGTTACATTTAGTTTGGAATTTTTTAGTATTAATTACTTGTTTGTTTTTCTCTCTCTCTCTCTCTCTCTCTCTGTGTGTGTGTGTGTGTGTGTGTGTGTGTGTGTGTGCGTGCGTGTGCCTGTGTGTGTGTGTGTGCATGTGCACACATGCAAGCACACATGCACTAGCCACAGAATGCATGTGTAATTTTAAGAATATCTTGTAAATCCCATTTTTTTTCTGTCTGTCTTCAAGGAGACCTGAAATTTGAACTCAGATTATCAGATGTGACAGCAAACACATTTACCTGATGATCCATCTAACATGTATCAGTTTGCTTTTAGATATCCTCACACAGAATGTACTATATCTGTAATCCATTCACTCAGCATCTATTCAGTAAACATTTTAAAACATGATAGAAAAATTAAGCAAACTTATTGTGATTTTGTTGAGTTATAGCAAGACATTTTCATCTTTAAATATCAAATATTCAATACCTAACAAGTACTAGAATTTATTATTTATCAAAGTTTCAAAGTTGTATGTTTATTCACTTGTAAGTCTCACTAAGAAATATATTATTCATAATGAACTAAAGTATATAGATATTGAACCTTTAGCTATTCACATACTTTACCATATTTATGAATCATATTTATTTTAACTTATAATTATTTGATATGTATTCTATTCTTTTTCAGTTTGGAAGGTGTTTTGTTATATTTAATTTTGGTTTTTTTGAGCCAACCAATTAGTGTGCAATATGTTTTTATACAGCATGCAATAATATAACATATATTATATAATCACATATATAACTTTATGCATGTTTATATTTAGTATATTGTTAGCATTGATAAATGTAGCAATTATAATAGTAATGGACATTTAGGTTGGAACACCAAAGAACAGATCGCTATAATGGACAACTTGAAGAGCTGCTGTCCCCAAGTACTGCCTTCCACACCTTGGGACATGTTTATCCATAATACTTGTAATGGGCTGAACAATTGCTGTGTGGCTAGGAATGTCCACCAAGTTGTTTGTGATGTTTGATGTTGAGAACTCTACAACTGGCTTGGTACCCTTTGCCTAGGTGTTGCTTATACAGTGACTTAATTTCTGTCTCATCTTCCTCACTATCCAAATGAAGATCAAAACAGTGCTTCTCAACAGGATACTTGCTGGGCTGATTGAGCAGCCCTGAGTAATTTTTAATTGGCTGGTAGAATCACAACCACACAGTGAAAGCTGAGTTGGAATTTGCTGATCACATCATGTGGAAATCTTAGATGCCACATTGCCTTTTTTTGTCATCAGTCTCATTTACATTGCACCTTGCAAATTCTTTCAGCAATCACATTTAATTGCTTGTTCTATTTTCAACCTCATTAAATACATTATTCTGTAAACTAGTCTCTTGTGTCTTGATGTAATGTTTCCTAGTTTATCTATATGTTTATATATTCTTCTTTGTCAGACAGGTTATGATATAACTGGCCTCAAACTCCTTATGTAGCTGGGAAAGCTCTTGAACATTGAATCATCCTGTTTTTATCTCTTGGGTTCTGGGAATTCAAGTCTGTGTCAGCTAGCCTTCCTCTAATTTTCTTACTATTTATTTTTTTAGAAGAACAAAGAATTCTTGGTGATCCTTATTATTTAGTTAGTAGTATAATTTTGGGGGAAATTAAAGATATTATTAAACCCTATTTCAGCACTGAGGTTCTTGGCATATTACACAAGTGTTACTCATAGGTGGTGATATATTGTTATGATTTAATAAAGCCACTAGTGATCAAACTGTAAAGCTAGCCATAGTCATAGATGCAGGCAATATTAATACACACCTTTGCTTCCACAAGCCACACTAGTTAGTTATAGCAGTTTCCAGTGGTGACACATACCTTTAGTCCCAGGACTCACCAGCAAAGGCAGATGAATCTCTGTGAGTTCAAGGCCACACAGGGTTATACTAAAATGAATTAGTCTAAATGAGAAACAGCTCACCCACAGGAGATCTCAGCACTTGGGATCCCACACTTTTAATCCCAGTTCTAGAGAGGTATAAATGATAGGAGCAGGACATTCAGTATTCAGTCTGAGAGATTTATTCTCCAACCTTGCTGAGGACAGTGCAGCCCTTTCAGCCTGAGGTAGAGGTAAGAGATAGTGGCCAGATGCTTTGCTTTTCTGATCTTCAGCTTGAACAGAAGTATCTGTCTTTGAGTTTATATTATTTATGTTATACTCATATGATTTATTAAACAGGACAACAATAAACCACACATGTGAACTGAAAATAAGCTAAATATCTTTACAAATATGGTGAGGAAAATTTTATGTTAAAAGTTACTTACCCTAGTGAATTTATGTTGTATTAGCACTAACTTAGTGATATATTGAAATTAGTTTTTACTGTTCTATTTTTCAACGTTAGGTCTATTTTCCTAAATTGATTTTCAATGATTTGCATTTGTATAGTCCGAGAAGCAATAATGGAATAGTTCTCAGGAATGTTAGTTTCAATAATGACATCTTTGTTGTTCATTCTAACTGATTTAAAATTCATAATCAGAGTTCATTTCACTACCTTTGTTTTGAAATGCTCAAGTTTCTTAATGAAAGTAGATAAGAACATAAGAACTTTAAAATCAAAAATAAAATTCAATGAAAGGAAATAATCATTTTGACAAATTCTACTTTAACAACAATGACCTGGTCCTCTGACCTTACTGTCTTATTCCTCTTCTTTCTTCTTAATTGCAGTTTTCTACTCAGAATCTATGTAAAATCACTTGGTTCCCTTATATATTACTTTTTCCTGTATTTGAAGAGTGTTTCATTTGTAAAAATGTGCATTGAAATAAATATTTTTCACTATGAAGAAAGTAAAATAATGCATATGGACACATGAAATTTGATTTGTATGTTTTTATATATAGCATTGTTAAAGAGAAGTAAGAAGAGATAAATATGTTTTTGTTTAAAAAATATTAAAGAAACAACATATGATGGTGGTTTTCTAGATGCTGAAGTGAAAGGGATAATCCAGAGGTGGTAGTAATAGTTATAAATTTTCACTCACATGAAATAAATAAATCTGGATACAACATAGAATGGGTATGGTGAACAGAGTTGATGAAAATGAGGTGAGCAGTAAATATTTGACAGTGGTGGTATCTTATAATAATAACAAAATTTCAAAATTAAACTACAATACAAAAGCAATTCATAGATTTGATTATAGTGACAGCTTTGCTGGTATTATCCACATACTCAGTTACCTTTGTGGTTTACAATGTGATATGGATTAATAATATATCAATGCAGGAGTTTCAATATTTTATTCTTTAAAAATATTTGTCAATATATCAGAGTATTTAATAAAAACTAACTCAAACCACTTCAACTGTCAGAGGAGATATTAATGGTACAAATAATTAGGGGAAATAAAAGTGTGTCCTTTGTCAGGACTTTTAAACTATATTTGAAATGTTTCAGTATTATTTGAAAGTAGATGATAACATATCAAATATATGAGTATTCGCAGGCAAATGGATGGAACTAGAAGAACAATATAACCCAGTCACAAAAAGAAAACATGGTATGCGCTCATTTATATATGGATTTTAAACATAGATAAAAGGATTACCAGGCTAAAACCCACAACACCAGAGAAGCTAGGACACAAGAAAGACCCTAAGAAAGACATACAGGGTCCCCCAGAAAAGGGGAAAGGGACAAGATCTCCTGAGAAAATTGGGAGCATGGAGGGAGGGAAGGGGGAGCTAGGAGATTGAGAAGGGGGGAAGAGGAGGGTTGAAGAAGACTTAAGGGAGCAGGAAGTTTGAGTCAGGGTGGGGGAAGAATAGAGGAGAGCCAAATAAGAGATACCATATGAGAGGGAGCCATTATAGGTTTAAAGAGAAATCAGGAACTAGAGAAATGTCCAGAGATCTACAAGTATGACACCAACTAACCATCTAAGCAACAGTGGAGAGACTACCTTAAATTCCCTTCCCTGATAATGAGATTGATGACTGACTTATATGCCATCCTAGAGCCTTCATCCAGCAGCTGATGGGAGTAGAAGCAGATATGCACAGCTAAACACTGAACTGAACTGGAATCCAGTTGCAGAGATGGAGGAGTGATGAGCAAAGTGGTCAAGATGAGGCTGGTGAAACCGACATAAACAGCTGACCTGAATAAGGGGGTGCTCTTGGTCCCCAGACTAATCACTGGGAAACCAGCATGGAACTGATCCAGCCCTCATGATTGTAGGTGTCAGTGAGGAGGCCTGGGAAATCTATGGGGACTCTTGTAGTATATCAGTACTTATCCATAGCATAGGAATGGACTTTGGGAGCCCATTTCACATAAAGGGATACTCCCTTAGCCTAGACACAAAGGAGAAGGCCTATGCCCTATCACAGATGATATGACAGGCTCTGATGACACCCCTGTGGAAGTACTCACCCTCTATGGGAAACAGAAATGGAATGGGATAGGTAGAAGGTTAGTGATGGGCAGGGGAGGAGGGAAGGGAGAGGGAACTGGGATTTACATGTAAAACAATATTGTTTCGAATTTAAATAAATAAAAGGATAAAATAAAAGAAATATCCAGAGCAACCTGTAACCATACAGCTAAGCATATAATGGAGGAAAACATGAGAAAAGGAAACCAGTTTATTTAAATGTACACAAACAAGTTTTAAAGTATCATTCTATAAATGGAAAGAATTAACAGTTTAAGTCAAGCATTTATACTTTTGATGATAGTGTCATCCTCATTAAAAGGCAGCACATGAGATGTTGTCAGGTGTATGCTTTCACAAAGGGATACATAGTAAATATACAAATATAGGATAAAAGTAACCAGTTTGAAACTGATGTATCATACAAAACTAAAACTTCATGCAGAAAAAAAAGCTAAAATAATTATCTTGATCCAAAATTCATTAGTTGCAAAACTGGCAAAGGGCAAATAAAATTAGCTAAGACTATTATATCAATGTTAATTTCCTGCTCTTTGGAATTAAACTATAATTATGTAGTATATGTTAATTAGGAGATTGAATAAAAAGGTAGTGAAATATATATCCTATTTTTGCCAATGCCTATCAGTCTAGAATAATTTCAAAATAAAAACATTAAAAGAAAATAGATATTTAAAAAACACACATTCTTAGGTTAATCAAGAAAATGTAACTAGGGCTCACTCCTTGGCACTGAACAACCAATTGGTATGCCCTTTCCTGGAGAAGACTACCTCCCCACCAACAACTTCCCTTGGTTGCCTATACTTCTTTTGTAGGGTTGAGGACTTGTGGACTTTTACTGTATACTTTGGTATGTGCATTGTAGTCATTGCTCAGGTGGTATTTATGCAGCATGTAGGTGAAACTTTATGAAAGTATTTGTTGACTTTACTAGGAGACAAAATTACACACATCCCCAATTCGCCTGGTTCTTACAATCTTTCTCCACTCACTCACTCTTCTATAATGCTGCCTGTACCTTGTGCAGAAGTGTTTTGTAGATATATCCATTGGCACTGAGTTCTATAATTCTGCATTTTTATTGATTGTGGCTTTCTGTAATAGTCTTCATCTCTCCTGGAAACATATATAACATTATCTGGACTAAATGGAATATATATTCCTTCATAATTATATTAACAAATAAAGAGACCACAAATTTAAGAGAAAACAATGAGAGGAATATGGCAGTATTTGAAGGGAGGTAATGAAATGGAAAATGCTATACTTTATTCTAAATAAAAGAAATAAAAATCAAAAATTGGACAGTGGCAGCACATACCTTTAATCCCAAAACAGTCTTGGGAGACAGGGGTAGGCAGATCTCCATGAATTTGATGCCAGTATGGTCTGCAGAGTGACTTTCAGCAAAGCTAGTACCGTTACACAGAGAAATTCCATCTGAACAACAACAAACAAAAATAAAATGAAAGAAAGCATACCTAAATAAATGACCAAGAGTAAACTTTAATTTTAAGAATTGCTTAAAATAGCATTTTTTATAAAAGTAAATAAAGAAGACTGGTGTGAGACAAAGGTGATATTTGAATTCTTTTGCTATAAAGGTTATCTTAGAAAATCAATGTGCAAAGGAGAAGATTCATTTTTGATTGGCAAATTTAAAAATTGCTGATCTTGATATAATGCTGTTTTTTCTTTGAGCTTTGTGGTAAGGAAATACATCACAGCAGAAGCCCATAGCAAAAATAAATGACTCACCTTGAGACCAGAAAATAAATGAGAAGAAGGAGAGGTCTGAAGTTAATCATATCCTTTTGTAGAAGGTGCCCAGTACCCTAATATTTTCTGTAGATCCCAACTTGAAAGTTTCTACCATACCATACCATAGTGAAAAAATATTATTATGCTGAGAGCCTTTCATGGACACCCAAGTTCTAATCATAGCACCTGTTTAATACTCTAAATTTTTTAAGTTGGAAATGCTTACAACCATGTAAAAATAAATGTACATGAAATAGTCTTTTTTGAAGGTCTAACCCTTTATCATGTAATTGTATATAACATATCTGACAGTAAATGATGTTGAACAAATTTTAATATCTTTAGTTTACTTTTGCAATTCTTCATTTTAAATTTGACTTCATTTTCTTTTTATCCATTTTTATTTAAATTAGAAAAAAAGATTGTTTTACATGTCAATTACAGTTACTTCTACCTCCCCTCCTCCCCTGCCCTCCACTAACAACCTACCTATTCCATACACTTTCTGCTCCACAGGGAGGGTGAGGCCTTCCATGAGGGTTGGTCTTTGGACTCTGTTGTATCCTTTGGGATAGGGCCTAGCCCCCCCCCCCATGTTTCTATGCTGAGGGAATATCCCTCTATGTGGAATGGGATCCAAAAATCCATTCCTATGCTAGGGATAAGTACTAATCTTCTACAAAAGGCCCCATAGATTTCCAAGGCCTCCTCACTGACACCCACAATCATGAGGTCTGGATCAGTCCTATGTTGATTTCCCAGCTATCAGTCTGGGGACCAAGAGCTCTCCCTTTTTCAGGTCTGCTGTTTCTCTGGGTTTCACCAGCCTGGTCTTGTCTCCTTTGCTCATCACTCCTCCTTCTCTGCAACCAGTTGAATCAGGGGACAAATAGAGGAGAGCAAGATAAGAGATACCATAATAGAGGAAGCCATTATAGGTTTAAATAAATATCTGAGACTAGGGAAATGTCATGAGATCTACAAGATGACACCAACTAACAATCTAAAAGACAAACGAGAGACTACCTTGCATGCCCTCTCCTGATAATGAGACTGATGACTAACTTTATGCCATCCTAGAGCTTTCATCCAGCAGCTGATGGAAGTAAAAGCAGTCACACACAGCCAAATATTGACTTCATTTTCTCACCTATTTATTGATTGAATTATTTGCTCTTTGATATGTAATTGTTTTATTTTTTGTGTACTCTAGGAATTAATTACCTATTTGGGAAACATTTTATCCAACATTTCAGGCATCCTCTTTGCTAGTTTGCTCATTCCCTGACTCTTCAGAAGCTTTTAAATTTAATACATTCTCATTTGTGAATTATTTCTCTAATATTTTGAACTATTGGAGTTATATTGAGAATCATTGTGTATGCTTAGATCTTAAAAGTGTCTACTGTTTTTCTCCAGTAGACCACCATTTGAAATATAAAGTGATTAAAATATCAAAACAAGGTAGAAAACATAGACTTTTATATTTTTCATTTAGTTTAGAAACAATCTTATTTTACATATCAATCCCAGTTCACTCTCTCTCCCATTCTCTCATGCCCCCGACTGACCCCTACCCCCACCTCCATCACCCCCTGGGACGGTGAGTCATTCCAGAGGGGATCATCAAAGTCTGTCAAATCATTTGGGGTAGGGCTTAGGCCCTTCCCTGTGCATCTAAGCTGAGACAGTAGATCTCCATGGGGAATGGGTTACCAAAGTCAATTTGTGGACTATGGATAGATACTGGCTCCACTGTCAGAGGTCTCATAGACTTCTCAGTCCACCTAACCAACATCCACTTTAAGATGGCTTGGTTTGGTCTAATCCTGGTTCCTCAGCTTTACAACTGAGGTTCATGAGCTCCCAATTGTTCAGGTCAGCTGTTTCTGTGGGATTCCCCAGCATTGTCTTGACCCCTTGCCCATCCCTACTCCCTCTCTACAACTGGATTTCAGGAGTTTGGCTCAGTGCTTAGCTCTGGATACCTGCTTTGTCTTCCATCAGCTATTGGATGGAGGCTATAGGAAGACATTTAAGGTAGTCATCAATCTCACTATAGGGGAAGGGCATTTAAGTCAGCCTCTCCACTATTGCTTAGATTCTTAGTTTGGGTCATCATTGTGGATCCCTGAACATTTTCTTATTGCCAATTTATCTTTAAACCTATAATGGCTCCCTCTATTAAGGTCTCTCTCTCTCTCTCTCTCTCTCTCTCTCTCTCTCTCTCTCTCTCTCTCTCTCTCTCATGGTGGCATATGCCTATAGTCCCAGGTACTCAGGAGGCTGATAGAGGAGGATTTCTTGAGTCGATTAGCTCTAGGCTGTAATGTGCTATGCCTGAGGTTGGGTTTCTGCACTAAGTTTGGCATCAATATGGTCATATACCAGCAGAGGGGGACCACCACACTGCATAAGGTGGGATGAACTGGCCTATGTCAGAAACAGAGCAAGTCAAAACTCCCATGTTTATCATATTTAGTCTTTTTGAATGTGAATGTAAATTTATTTATTTAAAAATTTAACTTACCAAATAAAAATATCAACAGTGCAACACAGACAAAGTTAAAGATATGTAATAAAAAGTGAATGAGTTATGCTGAAAAACAAACATAAAATTTTGAACAAACCAGATATAGAAACAGGAAGAAAAATGACAAAGGATGGAAGAGAAGGAGGAGGAGGAAAATAAGAATAAGAGGAAGAGGAGGAGAAGGAGGAGGAGGAGGAGGAGGAGGAGGAGGAGGAGGAGTCTACAGGTTACTTTAGCTTACTTGAGTCAAACTATAATCATCTGGGTAGGAGGGACCTCAAATGAATAACTACCTACATCAGATTACCTGTAGACAAATCTATGGATCATTTTCTTGGTTAAAGACTGTGTGTGAGGAAGCAACTCATACTGGGCATTATGGCCTTGCTTTGTATAAGAAAACAGGCTGAGCAAGCCAGTAAGTATCATTCTTCTTCATTCTCTGCTAAAGTCCAGGGCACCAGTTCCTTGTTTTGTTCATAACTTGACTTTTCTCCATGACTGAGTATAATCAACAAGCCAAATAAATACTTTTGTTCCACAACTTGATGTTAGTCAATGTTCCTCCCCAGCACAAAAAGCAAACTAAGACAGACTACTCAAGTGTTGGTGTAATGAGAATCCCATTGAAAGTAGTCTACCAAGGTCTACAATGTGCAGTGTATTATGGAAGCTAAGGTAAATGAAAATGTTCAGTATATTATAAATATAACCGAAATTAAGATAGAAAAAAAGTTACTGATTTGTCCTAATATCACTTTAAGTGTTGAAATATAAGGAACGTTTTCTCCTATATAGTGAGATTTTTCCATAATTATATCCTTCTTAGCATAATTATTTACCTTGTGTACATTGTAAAATGTTGCTCCATGAGTCTCTGACATGAGAGCAGCCTTCTCACAGCACTGCCTTTCACAGCATGTCTAATCCATACAGATGTCTGACAAAGCAATGTTAATACCTGGATATGTATAAATGCAACATCATTTATACAGTTAGGAACTGTGATGGATTCTTCAATGGAAAAAAATTTTTTAATTACAGCAGAATATTTTTCCAGATTTCTACAACCACTTTATCCATATTAAGCACTGTGTTAACAATATCAAATAGGATATTGAGTAAGAAAGAAACAGTTTCCAGATGTTGCATATCATTAGGTAAGAATTCTTTACCATTGTATGCCTGGATAATAAGTCATGATCCAGGTGGGAAGATCTGTATGAAATTCTTAAATTCTTTACAATTTTCCCCTAGGTAAATTCATAGGTGTTGTGAAAAATATGAACGCAAGTTTTTGTATTTGTATTTTAGGCTTTGCCATTACTGTGCTAAAACATGATGCTAAAACATGAATAAATTATCTGTAGAGTTGAAGGCTTTCTTATCCTTCCTGAATGCTAGACATAGAATAGAGAACAGAGCTTGTAAGTGTGTGGCTCAGTGGTGGTAAATTCAAGGATCTATCTGTTCTATGATCTATTTTTAAGTGGATGCTCTAATTCATAATTCTTCCTTATATTTTTCTATTTTCTCTCCATTCTAAATTTGTTTGCTCCTGTTGAGTCTATAAATCGTGAAACATGATCTCTTGGTACACTTCCTTGATTTTTTTATTGTCAGTGCAGATTTCTATGTCAGTTTTCTGTCATTCATCAGACTTCCTTACATACTCCAATAAAGAAATTAGTGAGAAATAAGAAATATAAACAAACACCCAGATAGTATTAAAATTATATTTCATTTTACATATGAAGCCCAGTTCCCCCTCCTTCCCTTCACCTGCCCACTCTTGCCTCCCCACTTCCAACCCTCATCCAATCCTCAGAGGGGGTAAGGCCTTCCTTTGGGAGTCTACAAAGCCTGGCATACCAAGTTAAGGCAGGGCAAAGTCTCTCCCTCCTGTATCAAGGCAGAAAAAGGTATGCCAGCACAGGGAGCGGACTCCAAAAAGCCAGTTCATTCTTCTGGGTTATGTCCTGGAGCCACTGCCAGCGTCTTCACCAAGAGATCAAGTCACACAACTGTTATCCATATTCAAAGCGTCTAGTTTGGTCCCATGCAGGTTCCCCAGCTGTTGTTCCTTAGTCCATGAGTTCCCACTAACTTGGGTCAGCCTCTGTGATTTCCCACATCTTGCTCTTTTCCCCCAGTGTTCATATGATTCCCTCCTCTCTTTCTTCAACCAAACTCCTGGAGCTCAACCCAGTGTTTCGCTGTGGGTCACTGCATCTGCTTTCTTCAGTTAGTGGATGTAGGAACTATGATGGCAATTAGGTCAGGCATTACTCTGATTAAATGGGTAGGCCCATTCAGAAAGCATCTCCATTATTGATAGGAATCTTAGCTAGGGTCATCCTTGTGGATTCTTGAGAATTTCTCTAATTATGGAGTTCTCCCTAACCCCATAATGGCTCCCTCTATCAAAATATCACATTCATTCGTCTCCCCTTCCTTTCCTCTCCCAACTCAGTCTTCTTGATTCCTCATGTTCCCATCGACCATCCCTTCCCTACCATCCCCCTCCCAGTTTACTCAGGAGATCTCAACTATTTTTTCATCCTGGTGCCCTCAATGTGTGTCACTCTTAGGTTGCCTTTTTTTTTCCCTAGCTTTTCTAGGGTTGTGAATTGTAGCCTGGTTATCATTTGCTTTACATCTAATTTCCACTTATGTGTGAATACATGCCATGTTTGTCTTTCTGGGTCTGGGTTATCTCATTCAGATTTTTTTTAATTCCATCCATTTACCTTCAAATTTCATGATGTCATTTTTTTAAACATTGAGTAGTATTCTATTCTTCAAAAGTACCACATTTTCTTTACCTATTCTTTCATTGATGGGCACGTAGGGTATTTCCACGTTGTGACTACAAATAAAAATTCTGTAAACATAGTTGAGCAAATGTCCCTGTGGTATAATTATCCATCCTTTAGGTATATGTCCAAGAGCAGTATTTCTGGGTATTGTGGTAGATTGTTTTCCAGTTTTATGAGAAACCACCATACTTATTTCCAAAGTGGTTTTACAAATTTGTACTCCCACTATCAGTGGAGGAGTGTTCATTCCCCTTAGTCCAGGTCCTCTCCAGCATAAGCTGTCATCAATGGTTTTCATCTTACCCATTCTGATAGATGAAGATGGTATTTCAGTGTCATTTTGATTTGAATTTCCCTAATGACTAAGGATGTTGAGCAATTCCTTAAATGTCTTTTGGGCATTTGAGCTTCTTCTGTTGAGAATTCTCTGTTTAGATCTGTACCTCAGTTTTTAATGGTTTATTTGGTATTTCTGTGGCTAGTTTCTTGAGTTCTTTATATATTTTGGAGATAAGTCTTCTGTCAGATGTGGGGTTGGTAAGATTTTTTTCTCCTTCCTGCCACTTTGTGTTATTGACTTACTTATTTGCTTTACAGAAGCTTCTCAGTTTTAGGAGGTCCTATTTATTAATTGTTGCTCTCAGAGTCTGTGCTACTTGTGTTATACTTAGGAACTGGTTTCCTGGGCCACTGTGTTCAAGACTACTTGTTACATTCTCTTCTTGAGGCTCAGTGAACCTGGATTAATATTGAGGTCTTTAATCAATTTGGACTTAAGTTTTATGCATGGTGATAGATATGGATCTATTTGTATTCTCCTACATGGTGACATTCAGTTATTCTGGCATCATTTGTTGAAGATGCTTTCTCTTTTCCACTGTAAAATTTTGCCTTCTTTATCAAAAATAGGGTGTTCATAGTTTTGTGCAGTATTATCAGGGTCTTCTATTTGATTCCATTGATTCATGTGTCTTTTTTATGGCAAGATCATGCTGTTTTTATTACTGTAGATCTGTAGTATAGCTTGAGGTCATGGTTGGAGATGACTGTGAAAGTTCTGTTATTGTACAGGATTGTTTTGTCTATCCTGGGCCTTTTGTTTTTCCATACGCAGTTGAATATCATTCTTTTGAGGTCTCTGAAAAATTAAGTTGGGATTTTTATGGGGATTGCATCAAATCTGTAGATTGCTTTTGGTAAGATTGCCATTTTTACTCTGTAGATTCTATCTATCCATGAGCATGGAAGATCTTTCCAATTTTTCTGTTATCTTCTTCAGTTTCTTTCTTGAAAGACTTGAAGTTCCTGTTATATAGGCATTTTACTTGATAAACAACAAATATAATAAATTTCTGCACTAGGGCCCTCATTACTCCAATTTTTCACTTAGTTAAGTTTGTTTATGCCATACAGTTTATGCTATTCTTCATATATTCTGGTAATTTTATACAAGTGTGGGATAATCAGTTTCTATCCCATTCTCTCTCCTTTTTAACATTATTTCATTTTTTGGATTGTAGTGTAATTCCATCATCCCTCCCTGTTCTTTCCTCCCTACCCTAATCTCTCACATATTAGCAGTCCTTCCTTCCTTCCAAATTCATGTCCCATATTGGACAAATATATTTACAAACAGGAACATATTGTACTTTATATGACATAAAGATCTTGTACCTTGCTTATATTTTCTTTTTATTTAAGATCAAGAACAGCTGGTTGGTTAGCTAAATTTATTTTTAAAATGTTGTTGGTAAAACAGGTAAGAAATTCATGCTATGAGTTCACTCATATAATCCCAGAAAAGATTTCCATTCCAAAATTTAATGAAATACTTCACACAATAGATCTTGCCAAATTTGGTTCAGATTTTGAGGGTGATTAATAATAGCTAACTAAATGTCAGGTTTTTTTTCTTTTTAACATATCATTACATGCTTTATATGTATTATTCTATGTTGTATTTTTGTCTGCTTGGTTTCAATGGTAATTAGTAAAATGAATGTTATTGTTAGCACAGTAATGGTAGAAAAATAAAGATTTGTATAATTTTAAGGTCACATAAGACATGCAGTAATAATCGCTTCCACATTAGAAATTAATTTTGATTACTTAGGAATAATTAAATTTGCTTTAAAAATGTAGCATATATTAACTGAAACCATTACTAGACATGGTTAAGGATGATCATTATGTTGTATAATTGTATATTGCAGTTTCACAGTCCCCACAGAGCTTCAAATTCTCTTATCCTCCTTTTGTTAGATTGTTTGGGCAACAGAAGATTTACCTCTCAGTCATTTCTTGCAAACTAACTAATTTGTGAATCTACAACTTGAAAGTATACATTAAAAATGTGCTATCACTTGTGAGGGAGGCTACCAATCCTGCATACATGGTTAAAGCAGAATTAGCTATATCAACAGTTCTAAGTGAACTGAAATAAGATAATTGTTGTAGAATATTATTTTACCAGGCAAAGATGTGTTATATTTGTTTATACTGCTTTTGTTTAATGATGTGAAGATATGTTACTTTGTTTGCTTAAAACACCTGATTGGTCTAATAAAAAATGAATGGCCAATAGCTAGGCAGTGGATCAATAGGCAGGGCTTTTTATCAGAGAGAATAAGTAGGAGGAGAATCCAGGTTCTAGAGGAGAGAACAGAGGAGAATGAAGGAGAAAGAGAGGTAGCTGCCCAGCATCAATCAGCCAGCAAACCACCAGCCAGCCAGACATGGAGTAGGACACACAGGGTAAAAAAAGGTAAAAATCCTGAGTCAAACATAGATGAAGAGAAAAAGGTTAATTTAAATTATAAGTGGTAATGGGACAAGCATATATAAGGCAGAGCATTCATAACAAATAAGAAGTTCTCTTGTCATGATTTAGGAACTGGTTGGTGGCACAAAATAAAAAGCCTGATACATAGAAAATCTTTTAGAAGATTAATAACTAACAACTCAATGTAATTAAAATAATTACATAATAAAAATAAAACTTAAAATAATCCCCAAGTAAAATTTGTGAAAAATAGGTAGTTGCTGTATCCAAGGCTATGAAAATACACCTTAAATTTTCAGTGTCTTCTTGTGGATCAAACATTTCCAGAAATGTAACATTTTAATAAATAGAACCCTCATCAAATTTTTTTCTCTTAAATAGAATTTTTAATGAATTCATCCTTTCTGACATTTGCATGTATCCTTAAATGCCACAAGATAACAGAGTTTTAATCATTCCAAATAGCTTTTTAATTATAGTTCTAATTACTTTTTGCAGAAGGTTAAGCTTCACAAACAGAAATAAAACTGTTTGCTTGCACTTTGTTGGAAGACTGATGTTCTGTTCTTGATTTAAATAGTAAATTTTTTTGGTCTGTGTTAGCTGAATTTTTAGTAATATTAGATAAGTTTACTTTAAGAGAATTTGAAGTTATGCAGCACAGAACAACTTATATCATCTTAATTAATTACCAAGACACATTAGGAGGTTCTCTGAATAGAAATGACAGATTAGTGGTTACCCATGCCAGAACACAAGATATCACAAGAGATTCAGGAAATATAAGGCTACAGTCTTTAAAGACCATGGAAAAATGGACTGCTGGAGAGACATTGGTTCAAACTAGATAGACAGATGGGTAGATAGATAGATAGATAGATAGATAGATAGATAGATAGATAGATAGATAAATAGATACATGATAGCTAAAACTTAAAAGACTTGCTTTAATGTTTCAGTTTATCATCCAATTCAATGATGAAATATCAATTTCAGACAGTGGGGGGGAAATGCATCAGTTGTTTTACACAGCCCAGGACACTACAAGCTCCAATATCACCTGTCAGGTAAGATGTAACCATTGGTAGAGTAGTTGTGATGAAGATTAGGTATGCAACCAAGTACTATCCAGTAAGGAAACCCATCTTTGGTACTAAAAACCCAGTTAATACTTCATGGCTGAAAAGGTCTAATGCCTTGTTGGGAAGGTCCCATGCCTCAGAAGCTCTGGCTTCTAATGAGAAACATACTGTTATTTTTAGCTACATTGATTCAGGTACAAGCTGTTTTCTTAATATTTATGATATTTACTTTTAAATTGTCAAAATAGTTTATATATTCCTAATAATTCCAGATGAAAATAGTCAGAAGTTGTGGCAATCTTTCCTCATTCTTTGCATTGTTTTGGGATAGATTTGCATATTTCTCACACTCATTATAACTTTTGTGACACATAGAAACAATATCATGCTGAGAATGAAATTCACTGAAAACATCAGGAATCTCTTAGGGCAACTTCTTAACAAATAGTATGTTTGTGTATATGTGGTCACTCTTCTTCCATTACAGCAAAGCAGAAACAATTTGTTGAATATAATATGTGTGTTCTGTAGTGATATAGGAACATGGTAACTTGTAAGTGTTATGAAGCTAACCATGTTCACATTGCTGGTAATTGCTGAGGATCACAATTAACATTAATATAATTAGAGTATTTACAGTGACCTTAAATTGAAGAAGTGTTTGTACACAGTGTGGTTGTAGATTTTCTTAAGGAAAAAATGTATGCCTTTTACTATATATATTTGTTTCTTAGCTCACTGGCTTGGATTATAGAGTGCTTAGAATGTCAGAATCTGCATGAATTTCAGCATATATTAGGAATATGTATCATTTCTGTCCCAGTTTTCTCATTGTCTGTTCTCCAGGGAAGGCAACAATAACAAGCAAACAGAACAGAAACTGCAACTGTTAAGACAGACAGATACATAAACAAAGATTAAAGAAGTAATTCAACGTGAAGATTCACATCAGGCTTTTTGGAAGTGTTGATACTAGATCTTAGATGAATGCTAACCACAAGCCATTGAATGATCAATATTTCACTCAAGAATTTGGGCATTGCTCAAGAATGAAACATCTAGTGGTTAGAGAATGACTTAGGAGTTATGAGCACTTGGAAATCTTACAGATTTGAAAGTTCATTTCCCAGCACCCACATATAGGCTCACAAATGTCTGTAAATCTATTTCCTGGGAATCAAATCTGGTCTCCCAGGGTACCAGGTACATGTGAACATACATACATGTAGGCAAAACACCCATCCATATGAAATAAATATAAATACATTTTAAATAAGTAAAAAGCTTTATCAGAATTTCTTCTCTAGGTCAGAGAAAGCAACACAGAATTCTAGCAGATCAAGTCATGTGCTTGTCACAATTCAGGATGTTGCTTCATAAAGGAGGATTTCTAAGCCATGGTAGTGGTGTTACTGTTTTTCTTGAGTAGTTGGAGAATAACTGAATAACAGTCAGTAGGGAGAATAAAAACGGTACAAAATATTTTGTTTTAAGTATGTCATCATGTTTGTAAAATGAACTAGTTTGGATCTATGCATGTTGAAGTATCATAATGTAAATTGTCCAAATAACCTAATTAATGTCAATTTAGCTTAGGCAAAGTAATTAACTTATCAAAAAAGTTTACTTATTTGCAAATTAAAGAACATTGGATACAAGAGATAAAATATTTCCTATTGCTCCATTCCTGAGAGTTGGTTATAAAATAAAGTTACTATCTGATATGGAAGTCCTTATATTAAAATTTTAAAAAATAGTGGACAATATAATAAATGTGTGTGATAATGTTTATATCATGAAATTATAATAAAATATAAAGGAAATTGGATAATTCTGAGCAAAGACAATAAACTTCAAAAAGATAGGATAAAATAATAAAAAAAAACACATGAAGAAAATCTAATTGGCTGATAAATGAAGTAATGCATATGTTTTAGCAAACATGGATGCCAATGGAGCTGCTATATTGTTCATGATATGAAGAAAGTAAACATTAGATTAGGTTTGATGGGATGATCTACACACAATCACCTGTTGATGGAGTTTATATTTGGGAGGAGCTAATGTGAACATCACATTTGCTGTGCTAATAGTGTATGCAGAAACTTTTCCAAGTGGATATACAGATATGTCAGCATAAAGATTCAAGAAATATGCATAAGAACTTTTGTTGTTAGAAAAGGTTTCTTGTGGTCGGGTATATGTTGAGGTCTTTGATCCATTTTGACTTAAGTTTTGTACAGGGCAAAAGGCTTGGGTCTATCTGTAGTCTTCTACATGTTTGCATCCAGTTATGCCAGCATCATTTGTTGAAGATGTTCTCTTTGTTCCAGCATATATATTTGGATTGTTTATCAAAAATCAGGTGTTCATAAGTGTGGGTTAATACCAGGGTTTTCAACTCTATTCCATTGGTCTACCTGTCTATTTTTGTGCCAATACCAAGCTGTTTTCAGGACTATGGCTCTGTAATAGAGCTTGAAGTCAGGGATGGTGATGCCTCCAGAAGTTCCTCTATTGTGCAGGGTTGTTTTGGATATCCAGCCACACTGAACCTATTAGAAGATAAAGTGGGAAATACCCTTGAATTACTTGGTACATGAGACTGCTTCCTGAACATAATACCAGTAGCACAAACACTGAGATCAACAAATAATAAACGGACCTCCTGAAACTGTGAAGCTCCTGTAAGGCAAAGGACACAGTCAGCAAGACAAAATGACAGTCCACAGACTGGGAAAAGATATTCACCAACCCCACATCTGAAAGAGGGCTGATCTTCAAAATATACAAAGAACTCAAGAAGCTAGTCTCCAAAACACCAAATAATGCAATTAAAAAGTGGGGTACAGAACTAAATAGAGAATTCTTAACAGAGGAATCTAAAAGGGCTGAAAAACACATAAGAAAGTGTTCAACATACTTAGCCATCAGGGAAATCCAAATCAAAACAATTCTAAGGTACCATCTTACTCCTGTCAGAATGGCTAAAATCAAAACACCATTTATAATTTATGCTGGAGAGGATGTGGAGAAAGAGGAATACTCCTACACTGCTGGTGGGAGTGCCAACTTGTACAGTCACTTTGAAATCAGTATGGCATCTCCTTAAGAAAATGGGAATGAGTCTACCACAAGATCCAGCAATTCCACTCCTAGGCATATACCCAAAAGAAGCACATTCATACAACAAGGACATTTGTTCAACGATGTTCATAGCGACACTATCTGTAATAGCCAGAAAGTGGAAGCAGCCTGGATGCCCCTCAACTGAAGAATGGATGGAGAAAATGTGGTACGTTTATACAATGGAGTACTACTCAGCAGAAAAATCAATGGAATCTTGAAATTTTCAGAGAAATGGATGGAACTCTAAGAAACCATTCTGAGCATGGTAACCCAATCATAAAAAGACAAACATGATATGTACTCACTCATATGTGGAATTTAGACATAGAGTAAGGGATTACCATCCTACAATCCACACTGCCAGAGAAACTAATAAACAAGGAGAACCTAAAAGAGACAAACTTTGTCCCCTGGAGAATGGGAAAGGGTCACCATTACCTGAGAATATTGAGAACATGGGAAGATGAGGCAGGAAGCTATGAGAGTGGGAAGAGAAGAAAAGGAAGGATGTAGTGGTCATGAGGAAGCAGAAAGTTTGAATCAGGTGTAGATTATAAGAAAGTATATATGATAAGTAGGATTTTAGTTGGGGGTGGTAGGGAGGAAGGGAGGGAGAAGGGAACTGGGATTGTCATGTAATTCAATCTTGTTTGTAATTCAAATATATAAAAAAATAAAAAAACAAAAAAAGAAAAGGTTTCTTAGGAAATTCATAAAAAGCACACAAAATTGCATGAAATATAAGTAAATAAAATTATCTACAAACTATAAACATTATGTAGCAGTTTTAAAGAAAGGACTCAATAACATGGGGTGACACTGAGTCTTTTAAGGCAATGCTAGGCCCTGATGAAATGTAGGCAAGAGATTAACATCTAAGCAGATGTTCTTACAGTAGAGGGAAATGAAACCAAGAATATTGGAAAAGAAAATAAATAAAAATGAAGGATAGAAAGGAGATGAGAGAAGAATGTAGCATTGTGGGAGTGTATCACTAACATAGCTTTTACAATATGGGTATGAAATGCATTTCCAAATGAATGTGCGATTTATAAAATTAATAATTGCCATTGAATACACTTTAAATACACATGTAAATAGTCAGGATGAATAGGAAAATAATTTGGGAACACACAAATACTTTCTCTCTCAATAGTAATAGTTTCAAAGAATTAAGAAAGAAGAATCAAAGAGATTATTCATTTAAAACCTAGAAAAATAAAAACACAATTCATGTACATAGTCAGGAAAAGTGAAACAAAGAACATCTCAGGTTAATGAATGACAAGAGGAATTCCTGGTGCCACAAATGCTGAGATATTAATTTAGTAACCCTTAGTAACAACTTCTTTGTAGTTACTGCAAGTAGAACAAAAATGTTCCATGTGAAATTTCTCTAGATAGTAATGAACAAATTTGAACACTCCCTAGAGATAAGTGAATTTATGTGCTTGTAAGTGGTGATTCTAAATAGTAGGTGATTGTGTGTGTATGTGTGTGTGTGTGTGTGTGTGTGTGTGTGTGTGTGTGTTGTAGGTACATGTGCATATGATCATGTGCCTCCATATATGCCTGTTCCTATGTGGAATATGGAGGTCAATCAATCTTAAGTAACTGACTCCGTCAGTGATGCATCTTATATTTTGAAACAGAATATCTTGCTGAACCTGGAGTTTACTGAGTCTAGTATGCTAGCTAGCTAGTGAGCTTCAGGAATATTCCTGTATCTCTCATCCTAGCCCTGATGTTGCAGATGTGAGTTGCAGTACCAGGAATCCTATATGAGTAAGGCAAACTGAAGTATGAACTTCATGTTTGTGCAGCAGCAACTTTACTTAGTGTGCCTATACCCAGCCCCATTTTGAAGTTTTTAGTGTATCTACTTTGTGCTTATAAAAATAATTCATGCAAAACTGTCATCAGTGGAGTAATAACTTGTTAGATTATTAATAATGATTTTTGTGAAGTACTAAACTATCAAAAAGGCTTGGCAATAGTGCAGGTAATATGGTGGGAATAAAAAATGGTTCAAATCAAGGTAATCAACCTTTATAGAGAGGAGATATAGACAGGAGGAAGAAAGGTGGTTTACTATCATCATATGCCAAACATATCATGCTGGGCTCATGGCTTATATTGAGAGTGGCAATGAGAAGAATCCATTTTTATATATTGTAAAATAACTCATTCCAAAACAGTGGGCAGATACAAGCAAATGTATGCAAATGTTTTATCAATATGTTACATTTGATAGACTAGGCATATAGTATTTTAACTACCATTAAGGGCAACAAGATAAAGGAAAACTTGTGTTAATTGACAGATATTAGAATACTTGCTAAATAATAAATGGTTTTAAACCAACATGGACATATGGGCACATTAAATTATAGCCCTGTGAGGAAAAATTAAAAAGAGCATCAATGATAGTCCATTTAGAGTTTCTGCACAGTTTGTGGACAAATATTATAGAGGAAGAATAGATAAACTCTGTAATCTTCTGGGTTTTTTAGGGTCTGTTTAATAAAAATATCACCTTAAATTTGAAGCATTTTGGCACTCTGCCTGCTGCCTGAGGTGAGTCTGAACTCTGTTCTGCCCCAAACCTCCCCCATCACACACTCCTTGTACTTCCTGAGCCTCCCTTTGAGTAAAGTGGACCCGCCCAAACCAGAAAGCCCACACTGAGTCCAGACACACCTCACACTTGGTTCTCCCTTGGCTCTCTGCCCTTTGCTTGAGGAAACTAGAAGAGAGGGAGAGACCCCACCTGCAAACATTGGAGGAAGGAATGGGAAGACAACATAATAAGAACACACTCAAAAACAAAAAGACCAATATGACACCACCAGAATCTAGGGACTTTACACCGGCAAGAACTGAAAAGCCCAATGCAGGGGCTGTTGAAGAGATGGACCTTAAACATTATCTTATGAAGAGGATAGAGACCATTAAAGAGAAAACCACAAAATCCTTTAAAGAAATAGAAGAAAAACCAAGCAAAAATTACATGAAATGGAGGAAAATACAAACCCACAAATTCAAGAAATAAATAAAGCTCTTAAAGAATCTAAAGAACCCCAAGAAAAAACAAGCAAACATGTGAAGGAAACAATTCAAAAAGTTCACGGTTTGAAAGAAGAATTAGAAACAATAAATAAAATACAGAATGAGGGGATGCTGGAAATAGAAAAGCTGGGTAAATGATCAGAAACAACTAATGTAAATATAACCAATAGAATACAAGAGATGAAAGAGAGAGAATCTCAGGTGTTGAAGACTCATTGGATGATATACAGTCATCAACAAAGAAAATCTCAAGTCCAACAAATCTCTAACACAAAATATCCAGGAAGTATGGGATAACGTGAAAAGACCAAACCTAAGAATAATAGGTATAGAAGGTGAAGAAATTCAGCTCAAAAGTACAGAAAACATATTCAACAAAAACATAGATGAAAACTTCCTCAACCTAAAGAAGGATATGGCTATGAAAATACAAGAACCTTACAGAACACCAAATAGATTGGACCACAAAAACAAGTCCTGTTACCACAAAATAATCAAAACACCAAAGTTACAGAATAAAGAAAAATATTAGGAGCAGCAAAAGAAAAAGGCCAAGTAACATATAAAGGCAGACCTATCAGAATTACATCAGACTTCTCCATGAAAAGTCTAAAACTCAGAATGACCTGGATAGATATCCTATCAACTCTGAGAGAACACAAATGCCATCCTGACTACTATACCCAAAAAAACTATCAATTACTATAGATGGAGAAAACAAGATACTCCACGACAACACCAGATTTAAACAATCTGTAACCACTGATTCAGCCCTACAGAAAATACTGGAAGGAAAACCCCAGCCTAAGGAAATTAACTATACTCACAACAACATAGGAAATGGATAATCCCACTTACCAAATTGTCCTAGAATTTAATGAGAAATAAGACAAAATATACCCAAACTTATGGGACACTTTGAAAGTAGTGCTAAGACGAAAATTCCTAGCAATACATGCCCACATGAAGAAACTGGGAAATAGCCACACTAGAGAATTAACAGCAAAACTAAAAGCTCTAGAAAGAAAGGAAGCAAACTCACCATGGAGGAGTAGACACCAGGAAATAATCAAACAGATGATTGAAATCAGTAAAGTAGAAACTAGGAAAACATTACAAAGACTAAATGAAACAAATCATTGGTCAACAAGATAGACAAAACTTTATCCTAACTAACCAAAAGGCAGAGAGAGAGAGAGACAAACACAGAGAGAGACACACACACAGAGAGAGCATGTTAATTAACAAAATCAGAAATGAAAGGGAGACATAAAAATGGACTCTGATGAAATCCAGAGAATCATCAGTTCATGCTTTGAAGATTTGTACTCCACAAAGTTCAAAAATATAAAGGAAATGGACAATTTTCTGGATAGATTTCACTTACCAAAATTAGCTCATGAACAAATTAGCAAATTAAACAGACATACAACCCCAATGAAATAGAAGCCATCATCAAAAGCATACCAACCCAAAAGATCCCAGGGCCAAATGGTTTCAGTGCATAAATTCAAAGAAGAGCAAATACCAGTACTCCTCATATTGTTCCACAAAGTAACAGTGGAAGGGACATTGCTAAGCTCTATTTTGAGGCTACAAATACATTGGTACCCAAGCCACACATAAACACAACTAAAAGAGAGAATTACAGACCAATATCCATCATGAACATCCATGCAAAAATATTCAACAAAACCAAGAACATGTCAGAGAAATCACCCAGGAATACAAAGTTGATTCAACATATGAAAATCCATCAACGTAGTCCACTGTATAAACAAACTGAAATAGAAAAACAACAGATCATCTCACTAGATGCTGAAAAAGCATTTGACAAAATCCTACATTCATTCGTGATAAAGGTCTTGGAGAGGTCAGAAATAACAAGAACATACATAAACATGAAAAAAGCAATAGGCAGCAAAGTAAGAGCCAACATCAAACTAAATGGAGAGAAACTCAATGAGATTCCTCTAAAATTAGGAATAAGACAAGGCTGCACACGCTCTCAATATCTCTTCTACTTAAAGATCTAGATAGAGCAACAAGACAAAAGTAAATCAAGGAGATAAAATTGGAAAGGAAGAATTCAACCTTTCACTATTTGCAGGTGATATGATATTTTACATAAATGACCTGAAGAACTCTACCAGGAATCTCCTACAGCTGATAAACACCTTCAACAAAGTGGCATGATACAAACATAAGTAAAAAAAAAAAAATCAGTAGCCTTGCTATACACAGATGATAAATGCACTGAGAAAGAAGTCAGAGAAACATCACCCAACAGTAGCAACCAACAATATAAAAATATCTTGGGGTAACACTAACCAAAAACATGAAAGACCTGTATAGTAAGAACTTTAAGTCTTTAAAGAAAGAAAATAAAAAAAGATACCAGAAAATGGAAATATCTCCTATGCTCTTGGATAGGTAGTATCAACATAGTAAAAATGGCAATCATACCAAAAAAAACTCAGATTTAATGTAATTCCCATCAGTATCCCAACACAATTCTTCACAGACCATGAAAGAAGAGTACTCAACTTCATATGGAAAAACAAAATACCCAGGATAGCCAAAACAACCCTGTACAATAAAGGAACTTCCAGAAGTATCACCACCCATGACTTCAAGCTCTGTTATAGAGCCATAGTCCTGAAAACAGCTTGGTATTGGCACAAAAATATACAGGCTGACCAATGGAATTAAATTGAAAACCCTGATATTAATCCACACACTTACAAACACTTGATTTTTGACAAAGAATCTAAAGCTATACAATGGGTAAAAGAAAGCATCTTCAACAAATGGTGTTGGCATAACTGGATTTGGACATGTAGAAAATCACAGATAGATCCATATGAATCGCCATGTACAAAACTTAAGTCCAAATGGATCAAAGACCTCAGCATAAATTTAGCCACACTGAATCTCCTAGAAGAGAAGGTAGGTGGTACCCTGGAACAAACTGGTACAGGAGACCACTTCCTGAACATAACACCAGGAGCACAAACATTGAAATTGAAAATTAATTGAAATTTGCCATACAGAAGTGAATGTATGTATGGCAAAGGACACAGTCAGCAAGACAAAACACTAGCCTGCAGAATGGGAAAAGATATTCACCAATGCCACATCCGACAGAGGGCTGATCACCAAAATATACAATGAACTCATAAAGCTAGCCACCAAAACATCAAACAAGGCAATTAAAAGAGGATTGCAGAACTAAATAGAGATTTCTCAACAGAGTAATCTAAAATGGCTGAAAGACACTTAAGTGCTCAACATCCTTAGCCATCATGGAAATGGCAGCTCAAAACAACTCTGAGATACCATCTTACACCTGTCAGAATGGCTAAAATCAAAAACACCAATGAGTGTATGCTGGAGAGGATTTGGAGAAATAAGAACACTCCTCCATTGCTGGTGTGAGTGTGTTGGGGGCCAAATCTCAGGGTTTGGCATGAGATCCTAGGCCATACTTGGCAGGCCACATAGTTAACCTTTACATAGCAGCTCCTTAGAACTTCAGCTGAAGAAAAGAAATAACTTAACCCAGTCCTCCATCCACAGGCTCAGTCACCTAGGCAACCCCTTCCTGGACCTCTTACCATGAACTTTTTACCCTACCAAACATCCTCTTTGTGGCTTCCTAATATCCTGCCTATACCAACACCTGGTGTACAAACAACTAATTTTGCCTCTCCCCATATCTTGACTATATAAGCTAGCCTGAGAAAAGTAAAGTTTGCCACTTGATCAGAATCCTGTCTTGTGGTCGTTTTTTCTGCGTCTCTTGTCTCCATTCCGTATCCTTGACTCTCTTGCCCCAGGTTGACATCCTGCAGGTTGGGACAACTGGTGCCCAACATGCGCCTGGATAGAGTTGGGGATCTGGGAACTTCATTGCTCATTAGAGGGAATGGGCCCGTCCATGCAGTGAGGTGTCCACGACAAGGTTGATGTGAGCCTCAGTTGGAGGAAGACCCAGCAGCCTGCCCAGCGCTTGGGACTTTCGGTTCATGAGCACCACCTAAGTGGAAAAGGTGAGTAATGACACAAGCATTTAGCAAGGAAGATTTATTTCTTTCTGGGATCTCAGAATCCCTCAAGATGCAGGGATCTTGGGTTAAGAAAAACAATTGATAAAATTAGCAAGGAAGATTTACATCTTTCTGGGATCAAAGAATCCCTCAAGGCTCGAGAAACTCAGGTTAAAAAGAAAGTAACAAACAAAAACATTCTTCCTCTTTATCAGGGGTCTTTGTCCATGGTTCCCTGGAAAGGAACCATTAATAAAAAGAAATGGGCTAGAGTAGGCAACTGCCTCTAAGAGTTGATCATGTGACAACATGAAGTGCAGCCGTACAGTATGGGATGGGGCCAGGTTAGGGAAGGGTCACTAGTGAGAAGCCCATGTCAGGTTGCTTTAAAAAGTAAAAGAAAAAAGATTCACATAATCTTTTTAATGATATTGTGTTTGAAACAGGCAGTGCTTCTTTGTTTCTGCACCTGGCTTGTGGATCCATGGTGAGTTTTTCCACTATTACAGTGGTCAATGGTGGGGGAGAGTTCAACATTCTCCTTGTCAATTCCTGGGAAATGCTGGGAAGTTGCAAGTGAGGTCATGGAGTTAGAGAGATTAAGGTTGACAGTGATACTAAGCTGGCTCTGCAGTGCAGGAGGTGAAGGAGATGTGGATGTCAGGAGGGATTCCTATTATGAGACTTTTGGGCCTGAAAAAAATCCCTGTCCAAATTGCTGCTCTTGGTGTTTCCATTTTCGATTTTTGCATGAGCCAGAAATGTTTTCAGTAGTTTCTTTTCTTCTCTTTTTCCAAAAAGAATGGTGATGTAAATCTAATATAATGCTTAGGAATAGAGTATAAAATGGGGGCTGTAAGTGAGGCCTGGCAAAGAATTGAGCTGCATAGCTAACACCTCTGCATCTGTAGTTATACTCAGAGGCCTTTCTGAAAGCTGTCTGAAAGCTGTCCTTTCTTCTCATTCTTCTCATTTAAGCATTCATTGACCAAGTGCTTCTTTGTTTTGGGGTACTTTCTGGGACATTTATTAAGTGCTGGAATTTCTAATTCAGTAATTATTTCTGCTGCTGCAGTTTCTGGTTTTACAGCAAGCACAGTGTTTTCAATATCGTTATGTTGTGATGTAACTTCAATATCAGGAGAAGATGGCTGTATGTCTGAACACATGCTGATGGTCCTGTGTCTCTGACACTGCTGTCCAATACCCTGATCAACCCATTCTACATGGCCCCCTGAAAATGACCTCAATGACATCAACTCAACAATTGGCTTGGCTGGCTTCCCTCGTATGAGAAAATACCTATTCCTACTACTTCCCCATGGTTAACCACCCTCCTCCCTTCCTTCCTTGAACCTTTGATAGGGCCTCTCTTGCTAATCCCCTTTGGCCTTGGGCCTTTAATTGACTTGTGGCCTTTGTCAAGCAACAAGTGGACTCTGCCACTAAGCCTGTCCTGGTACAATACTAACCCACTTCCCCACGGCCAGCTTCAGAGGTGCAGACCTGGATGGTACTGCAAGGAGACCTCATCTTCTGAGGAATATGCCTGCATGCAATGGGGTTGATGTCTTAAAGCTTCCCCACCCCCACAAAAGGAATCCAGACAGTCCTGCCTTTCAGATGACTCCAAGAAGCTGTCCCTAAGGTCAGAGAAAAATGTCCTTTATAAAATCATCATAGATTCTCCAAGTGGGGGCCAGGCTTCTATTCCCCCTCTGCTGAAAAATTTGGCCACTTCTTTTTATACAAGGAAGGGCGAATATGTTGGGGGCCAAATCTCAGGGTTTGGCATGAGATCCTAGGCCATACTTGGCAGGCCACATAGTTAACCTTTACATAGCAGCTCCTTAGAACCTCAACTCAAGAAAAGAAACAAAACCCAGTCCTCCACCCACAGGCTCAGTCACATAGGCAACCCCTTCCTTGACCTCTTACTCATGAATTCTTTACCCTGCCAAACATCCTCTTTGTGGCTTCCTAATATCCTGCCTATACCAACACCTGGTGTACAAACAACTAATTTTGCCTCTCCCCATATCTTGACTATATAAGCTAGCCTGAGAAAAGTAAAGTTTGCCACTTGATCAGAATCCTGTCTTGTGGTCATTCTTTCTGCATCTCTTGTCTCCATTCCCTATCCTTGACTCTCTTGCCCCAGGTTGACATCCTGCAGGTCGGGACAGGAGTGCAAACTTGTAAAACCACTTTGGAAATCAGTAGGGTGTTTTCTCAGAAAAATGTGAATCAGTTTACCCCAAGATCCAGCAATTCCTCTCTTGGGCACATAGCCATATAATGCACATTCATACATCAAGGACTTGTGTTCAATTATGTTCATAGCAGCATTATTTGTAGTAGCCAGAATCTAGAAGCAACCTAGCTGCCTGTCAACTGAAGAATGGCTATACACAATGGAGTACTCTTCAGTGGAAAAAAATGCAGTCTTGAAATTGGCAGGCAAATGGCTGGAACTAAAAGAAACCATTCTGACTGAGGTAACCCAGTCACACAAAAGACAAACATAGTATGTACTCATTCATATATGATTTTTAGACATAGAGCAAAGGATTGCCAGAGTACAATCCACACTGCAGGTGGAGCTAGGAAACAAGGAGGACCCTAAGAGAAGTTTTCATTGCCCCTCAAAGAAGGGCAGGTGGACAAGAAACCCTGAGCAAAGTGGTAGGAAGGAGTTGAGCGGGGTAGGAGAATAAGAGGACTGAGACAGGGGAGGAATATAGGAGGTCAAGAAAGGAGCTACCTTGATAGCAGGAGACAGTATAGGTTTGGAGAGAGGTCTGGTACAGGGGAAATATTAGAGGATCCACAGGGATAACCCTAACTAAGGATCTAGACAGTGATGGAGAGGATGCCATTGATGTCCTTCCCCTACAATGAGATTGATGTCTACCTTGATTACCATTCCTAGAACCTTCATCCAGTAGCTGTTCCAAGCAGAAACAGGTACCACAGCTAAGCACTGAATCATACTCCTGGATCCTAGTTATGGAAAGAGAGGAAGGATGAGCAAAAGAGCCAAGACAGCACTGAATAAACCCACAGACAGTTGACCTGACCTACTGAGAGCATGAATACCCTAGTCATAAAGCTGGGGAAACATCGTTGGACCTACTATGCCCTCTGAATGTGGGTGTAAGCTAGAAGGGCAAGGCAGTATATGGGACCTCTAAAAGTGGAGCTACTCTTTATCTATAGAGTACAAATGGATGATGGAAGCCCATTCCCTATGGTGGGATACTATTGCAGCCCAGACACAGCAAGAATGACCTAGGGCCTCCCCCAAATAATACGATGGACATTGAAGGTCCCCAGTGGAAGGCCTCATTGTCCCTGGGGAGAAGTTGGAGTATGGCTTGTGGGGATTGGTGGGGAACATGGGAGGAAGGGATGGCAAGAGAATGGGGGAATGCATACATAAATATCAGTGCCTCTAAAATAATAACAATAAGAATTATAATAATAATAAAAAGCAAAAAATTGAAGCATTTAGGAGTAATATGGCATTGCATTCAATGATGGATTCTAGAAAGCACTCATTATTTAGCACAGTTTTTGTGTTTTCTCCTTTTGTGTGTGCATTCTTGTAAATTTTTGTATACATTTTTATTAATGCTAAGTCATCATAATTTAAAGAAATATTCAGAGCACTTAAATCTATCTGTGTGCTTGACATTGGTGGCACTTGCCTTTACTGCCATCTCTTGGGAGGCAGATGCAGGCAGATCTGTTTGTTCGAGGCCAGCCTGGTCTACAGACTGAGTTCCAGGACAACCTCCAAAGCAATACAGAGAAATCCTGTCTCGAAAAACAAAACAAAACAAAACTAAACAAAATCTATCTGTGCATAGACATAGATGGTATAGAAATGAATGTTATAGATAAATGACCTAGACATAGATATATGAATATAGATAAATCTGACTTTGACTTTGGATCATGATATAAAAGATGAAATTTATAAATTATATGAAACATGGGTCAAGGGTTGTGTATAAAATATCATTTTAGGGAGTTTCTTAGCAGATATTTGGAAATAAACCAATACATTTGTTAGAATCTCACTATGTGAGAATCCCCAAGAATAAGAACCTGTAAGATTTATGGCTTATGTTGAGATATCTTACTTAAGTGATGAGTCAAACTAAATGAATGTTTATACCAGTATACACATGATTGTCATATGTCTAGTCATTATTTCCTGAATAATTGGTAAACATGGAATAATATGAAATAATTTATGGAAAATCAATTATAGATGCATAGATTCTCCCTTTCCTAGACATGAGCTTCATGTTTTTCTTATCTTCAGGTGTGTGCACAAAGGCCAAAATGTGCAAATGGTCATCCATAGCTTCAAAACTCAGTTGAATGTTCCCAACTTGGATAGTGGCATCTTATATTCAGGCTTCCTGTTACATTTGCTAGCCCACATTTAGAAATTTTGGGGAACAAAAGAAGGAAGAGACTACGAAAATGAGCTTCTGCACCCGAAGAAATATATTATTTCCAGGGTTCATAGTTATAATGTTAAATCAATGCATAACTATTCTTCACGTTATATTTACGTGAAACATTCTGTTTGACTAGCTTTATGCTTCCTTTGTAAAAACATGGAATGATTCAGTATTCGTTAACAAATGATTCTCCATTCAGATCATTAACATAGAAAAGGAGCAGGCCTTGTCACTCTCTTGATAAGGTATAGTATATACAACAAAACTTCAGAAAACTCAATCATTTCTCATAAACACTCAAAGAAAATATATATGCGTATGTCCTTGCACCACCATTGATCTATTGATGAGGATAAAGTTCCAGCCAAAGAATTTAAATAATAAACCTACATTCTAACAGAGATCAGTACAAAGATCATATTCAAGGATCATTGTGAAAAAATGCATTGAAATTTAAGCATTTGTTGATATACTAAAGTTCTAAGAGAACAGTTCTAGATTTAAATTATATATTTTGGCTACAAATAAAGAAAAATGGTTGCTGGAACAAAACTAAACAAGTAAACATTGGAGTATGGAGTGGTAAGGGGTTCATGAACTCTGTCACCTAAATGAGCTACAAGCAGCTAATGACTTCTAAGGAATCAAGGGTCAATTATCTCTAACACCATGGCCCCTGATAGGTAGACCACTTTTGCATGGATTGCCTGACATCTGGATATATATTGTGAGCACAAATTGGAGTCACTCAGTTATCAAATTTAAATATGTAGTTGAATGGTAAGGTGTAGAATATATAACTAAGAGGTGTTATGTCATTGGAAGTCAATGAAATCCAAATGCATGTTATGAAGTTTTAAAAAACAATTATTTTAAATGCTGCATTTAAAAGTTAGCAAATATTACTTATCTGGATTTATTGTTTTGTAGTTTGGTAATCAGAGACAACCTGATAGAATAGTTTATCTCTTGTCAAAAAGAGAGTAAAAATCAGAAAATCCAAAATAGACCAGAAAAGAACAAAACAAAAATGAAGACAGCTGATCCACAATCCATTGAGACTCTTGGGAATGTTTACAGTGTGTCCCTGGGCTTCAGAATTGGACTGTAATATTTTGTTTGGAAGGAATGGGATGTTCATGGAAAAAAATCTCTCTGTGAAAATAGAAACTAAAATCTGCAACTTTGCAGAATGAAATGCTGCCAGTGTATGAAGTGTGAGGAGAAGGATGTGCTGGCCTGCTGATTATCTGGTACAGAAAACCAGCTATACATTCACAGCTTCAGCACCCAAGGGGCAGCATAAAAAAGAAAAAATTGTCTATTTGAGTTGGTTAATACCTGGCATTGTTAGAAGTAGAAAGCTTATTTATTTTACCAGTATATTTAGTTGTGTCAGACAACGAATTGTGTTTCCATTTCAATACTGTAGATAGGATTCATTATATTTTCTTTTCTTTCTTGTATCTATGAAGTGTTTACTTCCTATGCCAATGGTAAAAATGCATTCTTAGATATATAGAGATATTTAGGTAAGTGCAAAGGTAATAACTGTATGTAAATTGTTACTATAATCATGTACATTATAACAGTTTATGCACACGTTTCATTTTCTAATAAAATGAATATAAAATTGACAATATTAAAATATTTAAATATACCATTTATTTTCTTGTTGTAGTATAAATAGAAAAAATCTTTGTCTAGAATCATTAGGTTCGTTTTATGCATTCCTCCCTAAAGGCTTGGAAGGAGGTAAGAAAAAGCATAAATATGTTCACACTTATGTTTTTAGAATATCAGAAGTACTCATTTTCCCTTTTATATCACTTTTTTCTTTCCACTCTACACTGAAAGCCCCCACCTCAATGTGCCTTTTCTAACTTCCTTCACTTATGGTTACCTTAGGTTGTAAGCAACTGGAGAATTTTAACATACTCATTTTATTCTTATTTCAATTGCTCTTGTCATAAAATTCATATATCTCCAAATGACAAAATGTTCAAGTTAACTGTCTTGGAAAGTAGTAACTCTCTTGTTGGAATCAGAACTGTGCATGTTTGGATGTTTCCTGTCTGTCAGCCAGATAAGATTGTTTCTAAAAATGAAATCAAGAGCTAGGTGTGCTCAGTTGTTAACCTTAAAGAGTTGCAAAAGTCTTGTAACACATTTATGTTTAACATTTACTAAGGGTGTCATGGAGTCAACAATGATTGCAAAACTCTAAACAATTTATAATCCCTACCGGATATGGAAAGGCTATTTCCTCCAATTAAGACAACAAAAAAGCCACCCATGTTTTTGTCAGTAAGTCTCCATTCTTACAATGTTTCTGGCAATATTACATGACCTATTCACAGCTTCAGGATAACTCTGGTAATATATGGCTAACAGTCTAGAAGCAAGTCATACTTTTCTGAACATGTCAAAAATGAGTAGAGTTTATTACCTTGATTACCTATTACTTCTATTTGATAAAAATATGTGTTTATGTCTCCATTATTTCTAATGAACTTTCATGTCTTATGTGTGGATGAGGGGGATTATACAAATGTGTACTGTTTGCATACATACATATACAGGTGTCTATGCTCTTGAGAGGCCAGGGACGGCACAGATTGCCCTCATCAATCATTCTCCATCATGATACCTTTGAGTCAGGGTCTCCCTGTGTCAAGTGCAGAATTCATAACCTCAAATATTGGAATTATGAGCAAGCAAAAACATACCTCAACTAAATTGTTCACTGTATTAGGAAAAGTTTGATCCATATTTGTATATAATCCCAGGTGAACAGTTACATAAATGCTTTATTTTCCTATTATTTATAACAATACTTTAATTATAAATTAGGATACTATCATAAAATATGCCTTATATTAATAAAATCATCTACTACTAACACTTTTCAGAGTTAATTAGTAAACCCTACATGCCATACTAGATTGGCAAACAACAGGCCCCAGAAATCTTTCTCTCAAGATCCCTCTTGTGTCGAGATTTTAAGCATGTGTAGCACAGCATGCAGATTCTTTTATGGTTTCGGGCGCCTGAGATCAAATCGCTGTATATTTCAATGGCAACATCTCTTTTTTATTAATTTTTATTTAAATTAAAAACAATCTTATTTTATATACAAAACCCAGGTTCCTCTCCCTCCTGTCTTCAGATATCCCAACCATCAACTAAGAATCTAAATAAAAGTAGAGAGGCTACCTCAAATGACCTTCACCAATAAAGAGATTGATGACTACCTTAAATTCCATCTTAAACCCTTCATCCAGTAGTTTATGGAAGCAGAAGCAGAGATTCACAGCCAAGACCTAAGCCAAACTCCTGGAATCCAGTTGTTGACAGGGAGGAGTTTTCAGCAAAGGAATCAAGACCATGCTGGGGAAACACACAGAAACAGATGTCCTGAGCAAATGGGAGCTCAAGGCAACTCTGGTCTCTTAGAGTCAATAGCACAATTGTTCAAGACCTTCTGACTTTCATAATCTCACTTGAAAAGACAAGTATGATATTTATGGGTCCACCTTTTTATGTTACTTGGTTTTTTTCCCTTGCAGGTTTAATATTCTTTCTTTTTTGTGTATATTTAGTGTTTTGATTATTATGTACTGAGGAGATTTTCTTTGAAGGTCAAATCTATTTTGATGTTCTGTATGCTTCTTATAACTTTATAGGCATTTCCTTCTTTAGGTAAGGAAATTTTTTCTTCTATAAATTTGTTGAAAATATTGTCTGGGCCTCCATGCTGCTATTCTTCTCCTTTCTGTATTCCTATTATCCTTAGGTTTGATCTTTTCATAGTGTCCCAGATTTCCTGAATTTCTTATGTCAGGTATGTTTTAGATTTAACTTTTTTCTTTGGCTGATGTATCTTTCCATTTATTCTATTGTAACTTAAATATCTGAGATTCTCTCTTCCATATCTGTATTTTGTTAGAGAATCTTTCATCTGTAATTCCCATTCTCATCTTAAATTTTTCATTTCAAGGATTCTCTCATTTGTGTTTCCTTTCCCTGTTTCTGTTTCCATCTTTAGGTTGTGAACAGTTTTTTCTTTTTTCTTTTTTTTTCAACTTTTTTATTTGAATTAGAAACAGGATTGATTTACATGACAATCCCAGTTCCCTTCTCCCTCCTTTCCTCCCCTACCACCACCACCCCAACTAAAACCCTATCTATCACATATCGTTTCTGCTCCTCCTGGATGATGAGGCCTTCCATAGGGTGCTATCGGTGTCTATTGTATCCTTTGGGATAGGGCCTAGGCCCAACCCCATGTGTGTTGGCTCAGGCAGTATTCCTCTATATGGAATGGGCTCCCAAAGTCCACACCTATGCTAGGGATAAGTACTGAACTTCTACAGGAGGTCTCGTAGATTTCCGAGGTTTCCTCAGTGAAACCCATGTTCCTGGGGACTGGATCAGTCCCATGCTGGTATTCCATCTATAAGTCTGGGGAGCAAGAGTTCCCGGATGTTCAGTCCAGCTGTTTCTGTGGGTTTCAACAGCCTGGTCTCAACTCCTGTGCTCTTCACTTGTCCTTCTCTGAATCTGGGTTTCAGTTCAGTTCAGTGATTAGTTGTGGGTGTCTGCTTCTACTTCCACCAGCTGCTGGATGAAGGCTATAGGATGGCATATAACTTAGTCATCAATCTCATTATCATGGGAGGGCATTTAAGGTAGCCTCTCCTCTGTTGCTTAGATTGCTAGTTGGTGCCATCTTTGTAGATCTCCAGACATTTCCCTAGTGCCTGATTTCTCTGTAAACCAAAAATGTCACCCTCTATTATGATATCTCCATTCTTGTTATCATCTATTCATTCCCTGACTCAAACTTTCTGCACCCTCATGTCCTCTGCATCCCTCCTCTTATCCCCTTCTCATTCTCCTAGCTCCTTCCCCTCACTTCCTTTGCTCCCACTTTGCTCAGCATATCATGACCCTTTCCCCTTCTCCAGAGGACCATGTATGTCTCTCTTAGGGTCCTCCTTACTTATCAGCTTTTTGGCAGTGTGGATTGTAGGCTGGTAATCCTTTACTCTATACCTAAAATCTGCATAGGAGTGAATACATACCATTTTTGTCTTGTGATTGGGTTACCTTGCTCAGAATGGTTTCTTCTAGATCCATCCATTTTCCTGCAAATTTCAAGATTCCATTGTTTTTTCCACTGAGCAGTACTCCATTGTGTAAATGTACCACATTTTCTTTATCCATTCTTCGGTTTAGTGGCATCTAGGCTGCTTCTGGCTATTACAAATAGTGCTGCTATGAACATTGTTGAACAGATGTCCTTGTTGTATGAATGTGCTTCTTTTGGGTATATGCCTAAGAGTGGAATTGTTAGATCTTGTGGTATGCTGATTCCCATTTCGTCTTTGTTAGAAGGTTCTTTTTCTTTATTTAATACAAACATCACATATAAATGTACTGTGTAAATGTAACCACCAGTGACAGTATAATCTAGATTTGGAATTCAAACTGTTAGAAAAAATATCAGCCTTTTAAGTTTCTTTTAGTTGGGGAGATTATTGCTTAATTATATTACTTATTTCCTTCCTTTCCTCCTTCCAAAGCCTCTTTTTTCATGCATAAACACATGCTGCTCTGTGTGTATATTGTTATTTATATTTGTGATTTCTGGGCTGATCATTATAGTATAACAAATACTATAATAATAAATAAAAACTGTTCGTTTTTCAGGGAAAGACTATTCTCCCATTCTCAGCATCCCTTAGTTGCCTTTAGTTCTTTGTGTGGGGTTGTGTCCTCAATTTCCCCATTCACTTGCATGTCTGTTGATGCCCTTGCTCAACTCACTTTTAAACACTCTTGTTGATAAGATTTTATTGGTATTGCTTCTGACACTATGAGCACACACAGTCTCACAGCAAACTAGATGATTATATTATGTTATTCTTATTTAGTGACTATTAGAAAGAAAATAGAATTGGATCATTGTTTCCTTCAAATATTTTATATTACACATGCATTTTGATATACTTGTATTTGATATTGGGTATTTGTAATAATTTTGCCAAAATATCTTATGTTTGGGATGTTCTTTTTATAAGGTACTTTTAATTCTATGACATACAAAGGTGCATGTTAGTCTATTTTCATTTAATCATACTATTGTCTATATAAAATATGTTCCTCAGAGCAAATAATTCTGCATGGATAAACCTAATTTAAAAAATAAATATGTAGGTTGTAAATGCACATTTCCCAACTCCCCAGTTCCATATATTTGGCTCAGAGACTAGAGAGTAGATTGGCTCAGAGGGGGATTGAGAGAGAGAGAGACAGAGGCAGAGACAGAGACAGAGAGAAAGAGCGAGAGAGTGTTTGTGTCTGTGAATGTGTATGTCAACCTCTCTCTCTTCCTTCTGTCTTTTCCTTCCTTGGAATTTTCTTTTCTGAATTTCTGCATTTATTCACTATGGATCCCCAAGCTTGGATCTCATTATTTCCCTGCATCTGTTTCCCATAATTTGGGATTAAAGGCAGGCAACAGTATGTCTAAACTAAATAGCTGTCCATGTCCTAAAACTTTATATAGATGTATAGTATTCTAGGTGAATAATTGCATATTTTTCTTCATTATTTTATTTGTTACTTGTCAAAACACAGTTCTAGAATGGAGGTGTGAATGGAATTCTGAGTGTTTTTCAGAATACTCCAAGTAAATAGGAAAAGAGTTTTAAAAGCTAAGATTCTTCAAAGCAGGGGATTGTTCTTGGTATATTTTCTTCTTGTTCCTTCCTAGTGCAGCAGAAAAGAGTGGGTTTGCTCCAAATTATTAATGCCACTTCCTTGCTATTTTTATTCAGAATGTTTACAGCCTGAACTTATATGACCTTTCTTAACCCTCAAAGTATAAATTGTCTGATGCTCATATCAGTGATTTTCAACCTGAGGGGCATAACCCCTTTGAGGGTCACATGACCCTTTTACAGGGCTTGTCTAAAACCATTGGAAAACATCAATATTTATGATTCATAACAGAAGCAAAATTACAGTTATGGAGTAACAACAAAAGTAATTTTATGGTTGGGTAACCATAACATATGGAACTATATTAAGGGTAACAGTTTTAGGAAGGTTGAGAACCACTACTCTAAATAAGTTGGCTATTCAAGAGAGTTTAGTCCATCTCATGATATTGGCTGCCAGGTCTTACACTGTCTGTTATGGAGACAGTTCCAAAGAATTTGAAATTTTCAAATTATAATATTATTATTATTCAAAATGATGAAATAATTATCTAGAACCATGTCCAAAGGCATTTAGCATACTCAGCATTTAAAATATTTTTATTTTGAGAGTTTAAAAGTGTTAATTAGGCTGTTTATTGATGACTTCTTGATAATGTTTTATGTAGTCACAGCTTCTTCCAATAGAATAAGAAGAGATAAATGAAAAAGAGCAGAAATAGTCATAATTACTTCTCTTAAGACATGATTAAAGGGAAACATAAAATGTAAGTGATAAGCACATTACTGAATGACATGCTGAAATATTCTATGCCATTTTGAAGAGTTGAAGTTGCAAATCATTAGTAATAAAAGGTAGTTTATTCTTCTTAAGAATTGTATTCATAATTTGGCTGGAGTCCACAGAGGAACTGTTTTCAACCAATGAAGGAACAGTAATGAAATAATTCAGAATTCCTAGGTGGGAATTTCTCCATATCATTATTAAACAATTCCTTTCCCATAAGACTTATATTTTTTCTATAGGATTAAAGTTTTAAAAAGAATAAGTTTCATCTCAATTGTTTGAATAATAACATGCACACAATATATGCATACATATTGGGGAGCATTAGTATATTAATTACTTCATATATTACTTGGAACACCTAATAACTACTTAATCAAATTGTGAAAGTAAATTGCAATTCAAAAGAAAATCAAGATAATCTATGGAATGATAAAATCACTGGTGAAGTTGTTAATGGTATAGAAAGAAAATAATGAATTGATGAAAAATTCCAATTTTATAGTAGCAGAATAAATGTGCTAAAATGTTATTTGCAGTATTAGGAAACAATTTTATTGTGGTTTAAGGGGTATATAGATATAAAGGGCAAATAAAACTGAATTGCAGGAATTACTATATTTCTGAGCCATAATTCATGAGAGGTTGAATGAACAGAGACAACAGACTAGATCTCAAGGGTCCTCAGAAGTCACAGAATGTTGGACCACATTGCCAGAGTTATGGCAATGATTGACTCAATAGGTAATAATTTATAATTAGCCACATCTCCTTATTGCATAGTAGTGGCTACATGGAAAATGAATTAGCATGAAATAGCTTTAGAAATAAAGAGGTAGTACTTATAGTAATGCATTATTTATACACACACACACACACACACACACACACACACACACACACACACACTTTACCCCTCCTTTTTGCTTCTAAATTTTCCTTTGCTCTTCTACCTACTCTCTCTCTTTCAAATTCTTGAATTCTTCTTTAAGCACATATATTAGTGTGTATGCATTTTTGTATGTGTATTGCATGTGTGTGCTGTGTGTGAGTGTATTGTATGTGTATGTGTGTGCGTATTGAACCTTGTTGACCCACTAACTGTCAGTCCTATGTAGATTAATTTAGTGCTCATAATTTGGGATTAGATAGCCTGTCAGGAGTTTGTTCACTGGAGAAAACTGATTCTTGCTTTGTCCTTTGGCAGCCATTGATAACCTATAGCTCAGAGATGAGATTTGTGAATTCCCCCTATGTATGTTGTCCAGTCAACTTGTATGGTCATTATGCAGACCTCATTTAGGCAGCAATGTTGTTGAAAATCCATAAGTGCAGCTTTCTGATCATGTCTAGAATTCTCTAACATCATAGGTTCTTGTCCTCTGGCTCACACAAACTTTCTACTTTGTCTTTCATGATGTTCTATTAACTTTATCAATGGGACATGCAAAATCAATTGTCCCTGCCTTTGAAACAATTACGTATTTCATCAATCACATCCCAATAAAAGTTTTGAGGAAGAACACGAATAAAATAAAATCAACTATTATTTCTTATTTAACTTATTTATTGATTCTTTGGGAGTTTAATGTACCCCAATTCCACTCACATCCCAATTCCCCCATATCCTCTCCTCACCTGTGCAGTGCCCCCTACAAAATAAAACAATGTAAGCAAGAATACAAGAACAAGAGCAAAACAATGAAAACACACACAAACAAAACAACAACAATAAAAAACCTCCTTGCTTCGCCTTATTTTCTGTTTCTTCAACACCTCTTCTTTTGTCCTGGTAGCAATGGGGCATTGGTGTGTCATATAGTGTACTATTTTGTCCTATAAACTTTGCCAGCGAATCTTCATTGCAATGAGTAACTGCTCTGGTTCAATGCCTAATTATTTTAAAGGAATGATTCAGGAAATATGGTCACAATCTATTTGCAACAGTTTCCTTTACCTTCATCTAAAGCATATATACCACTTCCTCAAATAGGCTTGGTATCTATAATAAAAATGTCATTTTTTCTCTAGTCTCCAGAAGCCTATTGTCCTTAATATAATTTTAAACTCTAAAGACTTATTTTCCACTTTCTTTTAGAAATAATGTGTACAGAAAAAATAAATATATATGAATGATGATGGATATGAATACATTTACAAAATGTGGTCAAGTTAGTATCCTAATTGCCATATAGTCCAAATTTCAGTGACAGGATATGATACATATTTACTAAGAACTTATTTTGTCTTTATAGGCTACTGTTAGTGTACTTCTAAAACAACACAAGCAAAAATGTAAAAAATAAATAAATAAATAAATAAATAAATGGTCAATGTATTCTACATATCAGGGTATAATAGTTTCTTTTCTTATTGCTATGAGTAAATATCTGAGGGAAATGAACTTAAGGAATAAACATTTTATGCTTAAAGTTGGAGGTTATCATTCCATTATGACAAAGTAGACAGAGTGATAGATAAGGGCATATCATCTAAATCAGGAGCTTGATGTATTAATTATACCTGCAGTCAAATCCAGAGAGTGGGCAGAAAGTGGAACCTTGTGATAAAAGTTGAAATCCACCCCTACACTGAGTCTCAATAGTCTAAAATTCCACAACTTTTTCAAACAGCATCCATAGCTGGGTATGCATTGTTCAAACACAGAGGCATATATTATGGACCTGATCGATCCAAACTAGAGTTATCATAAGATGACTTGTTATATGCACTGTAATATAATTTAAACATACTTACTATATAGAAATAGTGAGATCCCAAAGTTGTTTACAGATCTGGTCAGCATGTCAATAGTCTGTCAAACATTCTGATTTGTGAGTTAAAGAGAAACAGCTTGAACATGCAAAATAGGTGATTTTCTAGCTATCTAACATCTCATCTGTAATTTACAACAAATTACTTCATGTATGGAACTTTTTCTTACCTTCTTCTTCTTCTTCTAACTAATCACAGATCCACTACTCACAATCCCACGCCTCCCAATTTCATATGCTTATTTTTTAAACCATAAACTCATGGTTGTTGGGCTAAGCCATTATGTGTAGTTGAGTAATCAAAGGCCAAACTCTTCTATAAAGCTGACTCTCCCTTTTCCAAACACCATCAACTTTCAATATTTCTTTAGCTAAGGGGTGGTGTTTGATGAGACTCTTGACTATCCAAGCTGGAAGTTTCACTAGCTTTTTTCCTGTTCTGAACTTGTGGAGCCATCTCCCAATTATCCAAAAAAATGAACACAGAGGTCCTGTCATATAAATATGCCATTATTTTGATAAGGTCATAAGTGATTTCTAGCTCTTTCAATATTTCTGTCCCTTTCTCCACACCTATACCTGTGACATACAGGGAGAGGTTATATGATAGATTCCCCACTTATGACTGAGCATTCAACAGTTTCTGCTTTGATAATACTGAGTTTAGATTTGTTTTGAGTTGTTATTTTTGATATTGCATTCTGATGATAAAATTTTCCCTTCCCTTCCCTCTGTTCAAACCCTCCCATAACTCCATCTCTGCCCACCTCCAAACTTATGGTCTCTTTTTTCCATGTATTTCATGTTGATGTACACTTATATATAAATATATATTCTAAAATATGGTTTATTAGCTTCATATAAAGCCTTTTGAATCTATGTTTTTAAGGTTGACTATCTGGAAAATCGTTGGTTGTTCTTCCCCTGGGTGAGGGTGAGGTGCTATATTTCCTACTCCCAGCTTTAATCAGCCTATAAATTTTGTGTAATGTTGAGGACTCATGGGATTTTCATCATGCTTTTTGGCATTTTCATTGGTATACCCCTGTTCAAATAATATTTAGGCAGTCATGTTGTTGAGACTTTACAGTTATAACTTCTGATATTTCTATGAGAGATAATTTCACAGAGAAGTTCTGATCCTCTGCCTCCTGCATTTTTTCCAGCCATTCTTCTAAAATGTTCTCTAAGCCTTGAGTGTAGGAATATATTGTGATTCGGCCCCACAAATCTGGATAATCATTGATTGTGATTTACTGGGGTCACTGTCTAAGAGGCATTTACTTGATGAGGGGTGAAGCTTACTCTTATTAGTGGGTATAAGGGCATAGGTTATAGCTAATTTTCAGGGATTATTCTGTTTAGTAAATTAGTGGTTGTACATTTTCCCACATCTGTGTTTTTGCTGACACTGGTAAGTTATCTAGATTTCCAGTAGAGATCATAGTATCTGTCCTATAGAGGTGGTCTTAAGTACATTTAAAAAACAGTTACTGCCAAGGTATGTGTACCACTATTGTACCCATTCCTCCCTGTTTCCTTGATGTGGATGGTAAGCTTCCATTGCTGAAGAGGCCTTGAAATTTAGATAAAGGGCCCTGAGACCACTGTGTGGAACTAACCAGCATTCCCCCTCCCTGAGGGCTACTTTTCATTTTACCAGTGTGTGCCATACAAATTTCTGAAAGAGGGAGACAACTAGAAGTCTTACTGATGGGGGATGTATTCTTTATCAGTGTTTCTCTTATTGGTTGATGAATAAAACACTATTTGTCCAATAGAAGCAGGAAAATAGGAGGTTTTAAGAGATTAGGAGAATTCTGTTTTTGTTTCCAGAGAAAAGGAAAAGTTATGGATTCCATCCAGACTAACATGGTTTGATCAAGAAACAAACCTGAAACATTGTCACAGGTGATCCAATATACGAAACAGCTGAGATGATGCAGCCTTATAGACTATTACAGCCAGGATTTGCCCAGGTTTCTGGGTTTTATCTGGATCCTCATGGCATGGAAAAAGCCCCTAAACAGCAGGAGTTTTTGTTTTAATCACTGTCCACTGCACAAAGGATTTTTTCTGATGGTGGCTGAAAACTGCACTAATCTACTGACAATGGTATATGAATTTAGAAAGTAGTTTGGTATTATGCTCACTTAACAAAATAATTTTAGTTTAACTTCTGGGTCCTATAAGCTCTTCAACATTGATTACTTAGGCAAGTGTATGGTATATTTGTTCCCTAGTGTGGAGGGAAATTTTAATGCAATCATGAAGTGGTTGGTTATTCCTATAATAATCATGTCATTATTGTCCACATGGTTCCCTCATGCCTCTTCAGTGTTTCAGTAATTCAGTCATATATTATAAAGTTAACAGCTTGGTAAAACTGGTAAAGGGTTTTGATGAATTTTATGTCCTACCAAACTGCATTACATATCTCTATCCCATTAAAACTAGCTTGCAAGAAGAGAATTCCCTGTTAATAAAAGCTTGATTTCCTCCATTCCTGTGAAAAAAATTGTGGTGTTTTTAGTGATATAATTTCTACATCTGTTTCTTGGCAGCAACTAAGAACAAGAGCAATGGCGATATCTTGTAGTATATTTTAGAGAAGTCAGAACAGCCTGATCAACAACTCTGTGATTGTAGAGACGTATACCTGGCAATGAGGGTTTTCATTTAGCATCCTATGGCTTCTCAGAGGACACAATCCCCCATATAAGGCAACTACAATTGAATTCCAAATATAGAGTATTTATACAGAATTCTCAAATATCTTTAGCTCTCCGTCTTTACCCCTTATCCTAACTCTCCTATCCTATCACCCCACATAAAATTCTGGTCCCATTATATATGCCATTTTCAGTATTCAGCTTTATGAGGATGTAGGAATAAATATTAGGGTGGTATATAACTATATAATCAGTCTATAACTATTTTTATTAAAGACATGATACTTGAAAATTATGTAAAACTTCACCCTTAATAACACCACTATTTATTTGCAGCATGAAATATGTTTCTATTTTCCTTGGAACATCAAATATTTTCTTCTCATATTTTGTGTCAAACTTTGCTTAAGAAATGATCCTGGGTTTATTACTAGCAATGTCTCAAGAGTTATTAAAAGTTCAAAGTGAAATTAATTTTAATTTAACATGGATTAACACCTTAAACTAACTGACTCAAGTGCTAATAGTGAAATTGCTTAGGGGAAGTGCAGTCATATTGAAGTTCCCTGGGATGATCAATGAAGTTTTTCTAGTTCTTGCAAAGCAAGGTTTTTTGGATGGCAGTAAAATATGACTCCAAAATGCCTCAACATTCAATGGATACAGATAAAAATTCTACATCATATCTTATTTAATTTTTAATATGATTTAACACTGATGAAACTTGGACTGTTTTGGAATTCATAAAATTTTAGTAAATAATTGATGTGTGTAAGGAAATATACTAGAGGGTATAAACAAGAAACACAATGCAGTCTAAATTTAAAATTATTAATGAGCTAAAGTAGTAATGGACTGCTGTCCTAATTAGTGTGGAGAGCTGCTAAGTGCCACACCTTAAAGATGGCGCTGGTTTCCGCCTTCCACCATCCCGAGGGTGAGTGCTCTCTGGAATAAACAACTCCTTATTTGGCTTGGTCTAAGAATCAAACTTGCATCAGCAAATGCGAGCCTATCCACCCGTTCTGGGGTTGGCTGTCAAGAGTGCTTTTAAGCTGTGGGCGGGCTTTCCCCGGGGTCAGAAGATTGTTCAAGGTTCCTGAGTAAACTGCTTAAGGAAGAGTCTCAGCATTGTGTCTTCCTTGCTGGTTGAGGCGGTCGCGACAAATTAGGGTTTCTATTCCTGTGAAGAGACACCAGGACTATGTTAACTCTTATAAATGAAAGCATTTAATTGGGGCTAGCTTACATTTCAGAGGTTTAGACCGTTATTTTCAAGACAGGAAGCAAACATCATGCAGGCAGACATGGTTCTGGAGAGGTAACTGAGAGTTCTACATCTACATCTGCAAATCTGCAAGCAGGAGAGAGAGAGAGAGAGAGAGAGAGAGAGAGAGAGAGAGAGAGAGAGAGAGAGAGTACCACTGGGCCTAGATTTTGCTTCTGAAAATTCAAAGACTACCCTTGGTAAATATTTCCTTCAATCGGCCATATCTCCAAATAATGCCATTCCCTGTGGACTTAGGGGGAATATATTCTTTCAAAGTACCACAACAGCTGTTTGGGGATATACCACTACACTTTGAATATGATATAAGAATGTAACCGAAAATCATAAGAAAGAGAGTTATAACCAAATATGGAAGAGACAATATTTCTTCAGATTTCTTGCCTTATATGTAATATCATGATTAAAATATCTAATTATCCATTCACTACTCATGCTTCTCTATCCGTCCACATTTCAGGATTCCTACTCATGGTGTTGTATAAGGCAGTTGGATGTGTAGTAAATAAGGAATTCAAAGTGACTAAAAACCCTAATTAGAGACTCAGTATCCAAAGGGCAGGGAGAGGGGGACCTTTTCTCCCTTTCCAAGTTCATCTACATATTGACCCACTGGTAAGACTAGAAACAAGTAGTTCTATGATCAGTATATCTAGAGTTAGTGCTTCTGAAGATGATCCCACATATGGCTAAACCTAAAACAGTTATGTGATTAGTGAATTATCTTTTTTTTTTCAACTTTTTTATTTGAATTAGAAACAGGATTGATTTACCTGACAATCCCAGTTCCCTTCTCCCACCCATCCTCCCCTACCACCAGCCCCCAACTAAAACTATATCTATCACATATCCTTTCTGCTCCCCCTGGATGGTGAGGCCTTCCATAGGGTGTCAGTGTCTGTTGTATCCTTTGGGATAGGGCCTAGGACCACCCCTATGTGTGTTGGCTCAGGCAGTATTCCTCTATATGGAATGGGCTCCCAAAGTCCACACCTATGTTAGGGATAAGTACTGAACTTCTATAGGAGGTCCTGTAGATTTCTGAGGTTTCCTCACTGAAACCCAGGTTCCCATGCTGGTATTCCAGCTATCAGTCTGGGGAGTAAGAATTCCCCGATGTTCAGGTCAGCTGTTTTTGTGGATTTCAACAGCCTGGTCTGGTCTCCTGTGCTCTTCACTCATCCTTCTCTGAATCTGGGTTCCAGTTCAGTTAGTTGATTAGTTGTGGGTGTCTGCCTCTACTTCCACCAGATGCTGGATGAAGGGTATAGGATGGCATATAAGTTAGTCATCAATCTCTTTATCAGGGTAGGGCATTTAAGGTAGCCTGTCCTCTGTTGCTTAGATTGTTAGTTGGTGCCATCTTTGTAGATCTCCAGAAATTTCCCTAGTGCCTGATTTCTCTGTAAACCAAAAATGTCTCCCTCTATTATGATATCTCCATTTTTGTTATCATCTATTCTTCCCCTGACTCAACCTTTCTGCTCCCTCATGTCCTTTGCATCCCTCCTCTTCTCCCCTTCTCATTCTTCTAGGTTCCCCCCCTCTTCAAGTGCTCCCAGTTTGCTTAGCATATCTTGACCCTTTCCCCTTCTCCAGGGGACCCTGTTTGTCACTCTTAGGGTCCTCCTTGTTTATTAGCTTCTTTGTCAGTGTGGCTTGTAGGCTGGTAATCCTTTACTCTGTGTCTAAAATCTGCATATGAGTGAGTACATATGAAAGAAATCAAAGAGAGCAAACAAAACGTGTGCATTATCTTTTAAGGAATATTTACGAGGTTTGCTTTGTTCATGTAGTTAAAGGTATGCTATTTCAAGTCATCAGGCCTTAACATTGTTAAGTTTTGAATATGAAATATCTTTTGCAGCCTCACATGTTTCTCATGGTCCCCAAGTGAAAGATATATGCTAGAAAGTTGTAAAGTCTTTAGGACATTGGTCTTTGTTGGAGGAATGTACATATTGGAGTAGTATCTATGTCTTTCCTATAATGTTGTCTGCTTCCTGTCTGTTGCTATTTGAGTAACCAGGTATTCTTGCCACCATGAACCTTTTCTACATAGTTTTATTATTGTGGTGGGCTAAAAGCATGATCCAGAGAAAAATTTTCTCAAAATATTTCTGGAAATATCTGGTTATAGGGACCAAAATTATTTGATACCTTCATTTTTTTCTTTGGACTAAAAAATAATTAATACATTCATTTTTTCTTTGTCTTTTTTTTTCATTTTTATTTTTCAAGACAGGGTTTCTCTGTGTAGCCCTTCCTGTCCTGGAACTCACTATGTATACAAGGATTGTCTTGAACACACAGACATCTGCCTGCCTCTGCTCCTGAATACTGGCATTAAAGGTGTGGGCCATCATTCCCAGCTAACCAATACAGCTCTTAACCCTTCAAATACATAATTATCTACCTACACAAAAGGTAAATTCAATACTAAATTCCTCCATTGTTTAAAATAGGAAACAAATCTAAGTTTATGGCAGTGTTTCTCTTTAGCATTCTGGAAATTATTAATCATAAAATTATCCCTTATTGAAGTAAAAAATAATGGTACATGTATGACATTTTATCTTTTATATCTCTAAGCAGCCATTTGTTTTATTTACTTTTTGTGATTTTTATGGCTGCACATTTTGTTTTGTGGCTTGGCTTACTCCTGTTGATATATTGTCATATTCCTTTTACTTTTTCTTTTTCATGTCCCACTCACTAGAATCCTGCTCTAAAAATACATTTTAAAAATATCTAATCTATAGACTCTCTTTAAAGTACCTAACATTTTTCTCCCTACACCTGAAACACAGCTGTTATTAGCCCTCTGCTCCATGTTGTGTTTCTACTTTAAAATTGGATTGGTGAGAACATGCCTGAGGCAATAAAAGACAGTTATTTCTCTGATGTTCTAACAGTGAATTATTTCAGAATCTCCTTTCACAAAAATGCAATCTCCTAATGTTTTAACTGCCATGACAGCTGTTGTGAAATTGTTACTGATGTCATTTGAAATGGGAACCCCTTAACTTCTCTCTCTCTCTCTCTCTCTCTCTCTCTCTCTCTCTCTCTCTCTCTCTGTGTGTGTGTGTGTGTGTGTGTGTAAGGCATATTAAGAAAGTCATTAAGATATAACTGTTTGACTAGAATATATGTTTCAAATAGTATTACCAGGTCAGTAATTATCCAACCCATTTGAAATACCTCTAGAAATGAGACGACTGTAATATTCACATCTATACTCTGTGATGGTCTCCTCTCTTGTCACACTCAGACTCTAATTATCTGTACTATCTTGGCCATCCCCCCACATAGTACATTATTTATTTTCATTGATGTAGAAAAGATGGCTGCCTACTCAGAAGTTTTCAATGAAAACCAGACACCTGGGACTATCTTTAGAGTGGCTGAATAGCATGACACATGATCATACATCACAGTGCTCAGCACATGTTCACTTAACAAACACTTATGTGCAATTCATGTTAGCTAGACACTGCTTTATTTTGTTTTCCATCTTTATAAGATATAATTATCATTTTGCATAGGAAGGATCGAGGCCTATAAATGTCTCAAAGTTCACACAGCAAATAAATGTGGATACAGTGGTGCAAACACTGGCTGCAGGGCTCCAGAAACTATTATCTTGATCTCTTTTCTGAATAAAATTACTTTCCAGTTTAATCCTTTAACTATCAATCATCTTCAAAGAGGACCAAGGTAGTTCCCAATCCTTCATCTGTCCTTATAAAAAAAACCACAATGTTAAAAATGAAAGCATTAACTATTATTATTCCATCCCGGTGTTGGTGGTGCACACCTTTAATCCCAGCACTTGGGAGGCAGAGGCAGGGGGATCTCTGTGAGTTTGAGGCCTGCCTGGTCTCCAGAGCGAGTGCCAGGATAGGTTCCAAAGCTACCCAGAGAAACCCTGTCTCGAAAAACCAAAAAAAAAAAAAAACCACTATTATTATTCCATCCACCTCTAAAATAATAAATAATAATACATCCTTACTGAAGTTTTGCCTCCCTACTTTCCTCCCACTCCCTCCTTATTATCTTCTCTCTGCTTGCCCCCCCATCCAATCCTCTGCTTCCTTTCTCTACAAAAAATAGTCATGCCTTCCTTGGATATCAATTTAACACAGCATATCCAATTGCAGTAAGAATAGATACCACCCCTTGTCTTAAGGCTGGATGCGGCAACCCAGTATGAGGAAAATGGTCCCAAAAGTCAGCAAAAGGATCAGGCACAGCTTCTGCTGGCTCTATTAGGAGTACCACAAGAAGATCAAGCTACACAAGTGTAACACATATACAAAGGGTCTAGGTCAGTATTATGCAGGCTCCCTGGTTGTTTGTCAGTCTCTGTGAGCCCCTATGAGCACAGTTTAGATGACTCCATGGGTTTTCTTGTATCCTTGACCCCTCTGACTCCTACAGTACTCCCTGCCCCCAGGATATCCTGAACTCTGCCAATTGTTTGGCTGTGGATCTCTGCATTCGGTTCTATTAGTTGTTGGGTGAATCTTCTTTGATGACAATTGGGCTAGGCACCAGTCTATGATTAATCTAGCAGAAAAGCATTAGTAATCATTTCATTGACTCTTTTTCTCCCAGTCATGTTTAATTCTACTCCAGGTCTCTAGGCTATCTGGATTCTGGGTACTGGGCATTGAGGAAGTGTCAGGCCAGAGCACGCTATCTACCTATCTTTCTGTCTGTCTATCTATTATCTATCTATCTCTCTGTCTGTTTGTCTGTCTGTCTGTCATCTATCTATCTATCATCTATCTATCTATCTATCTATCTATCTATCTATCTATCTCAGTATATGTCTTGACATGGGCCAGTCTTTTGTTGGCTATTCCCATAAGTTCTGTGCTAACTTTGCCCCAGTATATCTTGTTGGCAAGACAAATTACAAGCCAAAGGTTATATGGCTGGTTTAGTGTCCCAATCCATCTCCCAGAAGCCTTGCCTGGTTTCAGGACATGGCCAGCTCAGGCTCCATATCTCCCATTGGTAGGTGTTTTAAGTGGGGTCACCTTGGTGGATTGAGGGGGTTTCCTTTTCACTAGGTTTCTAGTTCATCAAAGAAATTCTACTTGTCTCTCCCAGTACTTTCTCCTTCAGTCCTCACCCTCGCCTTATCTCTCCTGTTGTTATTCTCCCACCACAACACCTGTGATGCTTATTCTATTTTTCCTTCCAGGGGAGATTCATGCCTCCTGTTTTGAGCTAAAATAATTCTTAAGCCACAGTGCTTTCTAGAATGTAGATTTTCTTTCACTTTTCTAGAACAATCTAGGCAATTTAATCATTCTCTAAATGGCAGTAAGATTTTATGTTCTTCTAATCCTGAAAATGGCTTCAATTTGACATTTGGTACCTACAAAACACTTGTGTTATTTCCAATCAACCAAAACAGACCTTGGGAATAAAGATGAGGTCAAATCCCATTATCCTCTCTTTGAATGGAGTTCAGTGGTTCAAAGAACTTACAAGGCTAGGAAGTCTATAGGCTTTAAATGCATTTCTGAGCACATCACACTACTCTGAGATAAATATTGTTTAACATTTCTCCATGTTTTCTCTTCCTTCACATGGAGGAAAAGGCAATGAGAAAAATTGAATACTGACCAGTTAATGAGAATTTATTGATAAAAGTCAATGATGTTTTTTAAATATTGAGGGAATATTAGTAGCCTTCTTTTATTCCTTTTAGTTCATATTTAAATTGAGTATCTTGGCATTATTTGCATGTTTGCAAGAACTAGTTTCAGTTTCAATGATTATCAGAAACAGTTTATTTCAAAACTATATAGTCATTTGATAATTGAGAGAGAAAGAGAGGGAGACAAAAGGGGAGTGAAACAAGAATTTAGTCCAATAAAATGTTAATGTTTGAGTTTTGTAGAAAACAACATAAGTGTTATGTATAGATACATAGGAAGCTCACAAGCTAAGTATTAGTGAAGTATATGCAGGTTTTACATTAGTGAAGTATATGCAGGTTTTACATATACAGGTATATCATGGTTTCACATATATGATTACTCTCTGAACTTAATGAATCTGTTCATTGAAATACTTGCAATATAATTTATTCAATAAAAGTATTCCTTTGGAGTCTACTTCTACTCTTATGAAATTTCACTATAATAGCCATCAGGGCATAAGAAGGGGGTATCAAAATGAATAATAAATCCTCTTTGGGAAGCCACTGGTTCTGATTGTGAGAACACATTAGAGAGTGAATTTAAAAAAAAAGATAAGAAATGTGTGTCACTAAATATTACTGGCATTTAATTGGATGAAATTACATACAATGTATGAGCTTGTTTTTCATAACAAAGCATAGTCAAATTATTTACAAAATACATCCAACATTGTTATTATATTCATCAGGTGCACATACATCTCCTGTACTACAGAAGCAGTTTTGATCCTTTAGAGAATTTAAAATTTCATTTTCAAACATTTATGCAGTAAATGCTAATGTGCATATTACAGGTCAGAACACATAATCATAAGCAAACCAATATCCTTATACTAGGCTATGCAGCAAGTAGGAATTCTAAGTAACATCAGTCAACATGAAGCATGTACCATAACTACAGTTTTTAAGTACGCTCTCCTGCATATACTTCACTAATACTTAGCTTGTGAGCTTCCTATGTATCTATACATAGCACTTATGTTGTTTTCTACAAAACTCAAACATTAACATTTTATTGGACTGAATTCTGTTGATTTCTCTTCATGTGTGTCTAAGCCCATGTGCAAACATATGACATGCTAAAACTGTATGGACACAGGACAGAAAGTAATACATAAGAAATGTTGCTGTGTTGTTGACAAGAGAATGGCATTTTTAGAGAAACCACAACTTAAAAACCAAACACTAATAAGAAACAAACAAATGAAGCTAATGTCCTATCCCAAAATGTGGCTTAAGACAGTTTAACTAAAAAGGCCATATAAATTGTGAAATAATTTTAATAAAGAAAGTGATATAACTTTTCATCTGTCTTCTAAGATTATCATCTTATGAAACACAGTATGTACTTTGGTAATTGGATATCTACTTTCCAGCACATGATGTCTTTAAACATAAACATGATTTTCATTTGATATTCTAATTTTAATTTAGTTCAAATGTGTTAACGAATACAATACATAATTTCTCAGTAAAATTTATTTTATGCTTAGTTGGAGGTCAATATGATACATTGTTAAAAAAAACTCTCACTTAAACAATTATCCAGTAGTAAAAATTGTGCATTAAAATAACCAATTAATGTGTAATTCTAGATAAGACTATGGCAACATTTTCTAAATGGTATTTTAAAATGATGCTCTAACAACAATATCCCACATTGAGGGTACACTATTTTTAGCAAAATTTCCTGAGCTGCACATAGAATTATGTAAACAGCCTATATAAGGTGTCTTGTTTTTCGAAAAAATGTATTTCACTTGTAGGCATCATAAGATGTGACATATTTAAACAAAATACGAAGCTCAAAGGTATAAATTGCACCTAATTAGTAACAAGAGAGTCATTAACCTTTGAGATATAATTTTGCTTACAAATGAAAAAGAAATTACTGAAGATTTGTGAAGGCTGGAAGGAGGAAGAGTTGCAGAACTGAGACATGGCTCCTTATTAGTTTGCATTTTTTATCACTTTTTTGTTTTTTGGAGGCTGTACTTTGACTGCAGATGTCTTTTCGTTTTAATTAATCAATTAACTAATGTCATTTTTCATTCCAACCACAGTTATCCCTCAAACCTCTCATCCTATTCCCTCCTGTCTTCCCCAAAGCCCATCCCTATATACTCATCCCAGTGCTTAAGGGATCCCAGGAGGAGTCAACGAAGTCTGGCATATTAAGATGGGGGCACGATCAAGCCATTCCCCCTGTATTAATGCTTAACATAGCATCCCCTCATTAGGAATTGACTCCAACAATCTAGATCTTGCATCAGGAATAGATTATGGTCCTACTGTCAGGGTCCCTCGGATAGTCTGAGCTTCACAATTATCTCCCACATGCAGAGGGCCTAGTTCAGTCCCATGGAGTCGCCACAGCTGTCAGTGAATTTCTACGATCGTGGTTCAGCTGTCTCTGGATTTCCCCATCATGATCTTGACCTCCCTTGCTCATATATTCCCTCCTACCTGCTTTTGGATTCCCAGAGCCAGGCCTGGTTCTTGGTTGTGGATCTTTGCATATGGTTTAATCAATTGCTGGATGAATGCTCTGTAATGATAGATGGTGTGTTCACCAATTTTATTAAAGGGGAAGGCCAATTTATTCACCCTCTCCACTATTGCTAGCAGACTTATCTGGGGTCATCCTTGTGGATTTTGATGAATTTCCCTAGCACCAGGTTTCTCCCTAACCCCATAGTGACTCTCTTTATCAAGATATCTCTTTCATTGCTCTTCTACTCCTTCCCTCCCCCAACTCAACCATCCCATTTTATCATTTTTTTCTCATTCTCCATCCCCTACCCTTTACTGATCCCATCTCCCCCTGTTTATTCAGGACATCTCACCTAATTTCCCTTCCCAGGGGATACATGAGTCCCTTTTAAGGTCCTGCTGGTTACTGAGCTTCTCTGGAGCTGTGTATTGTAATCTGGTTTTTTTCTTTACACCTTAATATTGGATGATATTTTAAGCTAATATTTTTCCCTGATTATTATTTTATTTTTTGCATTAGATTAAATTTTATCAGTTGTAACTATTGCATTTTCATTTTACTTTATGTTGTTCTTGTTCACCCTTTGTCATTTTTCCTCTTCCGTGTCCATCTTTTTGGTCATTCAACTGCCTATAAGGAGTCCCCTATGCATTCATATCCTCTTCTAATACTCAAATGACCCTATCTTATTTTTCATCCTTCTATCAGCAAAATATAAGAGAATCTTTATCTACATCTAAAAATGAAAAATAATACGAAAATTGAGAAAACATGCTTTTCATCGTAAGTATTTATTGGGAATTAGTCTTTTTGTTTGTTTGTTTTGTATTGTTTTTCGAGACAGGGTTTCTCTGTGTAGCTTTGGAGCCTATCCTGGCACTCACTCTGGAGACCAGGCTGGCCTCGAACTCACAGAGATCCACCTGCTTCTGCCTCCTGAGGCTTGGGACACCAATGCCCTGCAGGAATTAGTCTTCTTTATGTCTTATTTTCTACAAAATTCCGAAATAGTTTTACGTGTGTGTGTGTGTGTGTGTGTGTGTGTGTGTGTGTGTGTGTGTGTGTGTTAAGCATCATGTGTGCAGTGCCAACAGGGTCCAAGAGAAGGCATCAGACTCCTGGAACTGTAGTTCTAGATAGTTTTAATCTGCCATGTGGAAGGTGACAATTGAAAGTGAACACTGGTACATTACAAGGAAACCATTGTTCTCACTTGCTGATTTGTCTCTCCTTACAAACACACACACACACACATATTTTTTCACACATATTTTTAAAAGACAGGCATTAACATGATCCCGAATTTCAAACATGAAAACCTTAATACAGGAATAGAACCGTAAAAGAGAGTCAATGTGAGTGTTAAATCTTATATATCAAATCATTGTAGATTCTGCATAGGTTTAAATGTTAATTTCCTTGATAGTCATGCTTACACATAATCCATTCTTAAAGTTCTAATTAAAGCTTCACTGTGCCCAAACACTCTAAATATATCATAACATTTGGCAAATAGGTAGTTTACTAAAATGTAAATCACTGTAGTAATAAGCACAAAAGAAGATATAGTATATGATATTCCAAAAAAAGTGGAGAGGGGAGAAAAAGAGAGGAAATACAGAAAAAGAGAAGGAGGTGGAGAGCAAAACAGGAGGATGAGTTATTGAAATACAAAGAGAGACACACACAGACAGATATGGGGAAAATTTTTTATTCTTATCTTTGGGAGAAATTAGAACTTTGAACAATATTATTTGACGCTAGAACTATAAAAAATTGCAAACATTTGCAAACCTCCAAGGAACTATTGTGATCTCACTGTGAGAGTAACTCTTAAGGAAATAAAGCAATAGGAAAAGTTAAATTATATATACTACTAATAATGAACTGATATATGGGTGTGTACATGAGCATGTTGTATAGAGATATTCAAAGGTCTGAATGTGAATGTTCTCTTCAGTGATGAGCACAGTGGAGATCTAGAGTATGACACATAGAGGACATGATACAGACACTGCAGGTCCTGTTCAGGCTGCCTCATCTCTGTGAGTTCATATGTGGTTTCTTTTGTTTGTTTGTTTACTTGGTTGGTTGGTTTTTCAAGACAGGGTTTCTCTGTGTACACCTAGGCTCCTGGAACTTGATTTGTAGACCAGGGTGACCTTGAACTCACAGAGATCTGCCTTCTTCTGGCTCCCGTGTGCTGGGATTAAAGACATGTGCTACCATTTCGTGGCTCATATGAGATTTCCTCATACTGATTTAGAAAGTTTCATTTCCTTAGTGTCCTCCAACTCCTCTGGCTCTTACACTAATTTCCCTTACAAACACACATGCTAAAATATTCAATAAAATATTTGCACACCAAACCTAAGGACATATCAAAAAGATCATTCATGATGATTAACTAGACATCATCTTAGAGATGCAGCAATTGTTGAGCACGTGAATATTTGTAAATATAACCCATATAAAGAAACTTCGAAGGTTAAGAGCACCGACTGCTCTTTCAGAGATCCCACGTTCAATTCCCAGCAACCACATGGTGGCTCACAACCCTGCCTTATGAGATCTGGTACTCTCTTCTGGTGTGCAGATATACATGGAAGCAGAATCTTGTATATATAAATAAAGAAAATCTTTAAAAGAAAGAAACTGAGAAAAAAATCAACATAGTAAATTATGAGATCCAGAAAAGGCCTTTGACAAAATCTAATACTTCTTCATTGTAAAAGTCCTGCCAAGAGTGGGGATACAAGGGATGCACCTGAATATCATAAAGTCAGTTTACAGTAAGCCTATAACCAATATCAAATTAAATGGATATAAACATAAAACAAACTCAATAAAATCAGGAACTGGACAAGGTTATCCAATGTCTCCATATCTATGCAACATGAACTTTTACCTAGAGCTATAAGAAAAATGAAGGAGTTCAAAGGTATACAAATTAGAAAGGAAAAAGTCAACATCTGTTTATTTGCAGATGATAAGATAGTGTACATGAGTGATTCTAAAAATTCTACAATGTCTAAAAGTTCTACAAATGTCTATAGCTGAAAAACACTTTCAGCAAAGTAGCTGAGTAAAAATTTAACTCACAGAAATGAGTAGCCTTTGTATATTCAAATTCCAAATGGACTGAGAAAGAAATCAATGAAACAACACCTTTCACAATCCCTTCAAATGATATAAAAGACCTTAGTTTAAGTCATATGGTGATTTTAGTTTTAATTTATTGAGGGGCCTCCACAATGTTTTCCACAGCATGTACTGATTAGCATATTTTCAAATAGTGCACAGTGTTATTTTGTATTTGCATTGATAAATTGCTTTTGCTTGTGTGTTTGTTTGAGACAGGGTCATATATATCCCAGGAAGGCTGAAACTCATTATGTAGCAGAGACTGACCTTGAACTTCTGAATCCCCTTCCTCCACCTCCATAATACCTGGATTTCAAACATATTGTAGTACTCCAGACTGCTAATACTGATTAAGAATATTAAATTAACTGAAATGAGTCTAATATGTGTCCTCAAAACATACCAAATTTTGTTTCTCTGTGTTACTCACTTTTGCTCTCTTATACATTATATCCCTACCACAGTTTCCCCTCACTCCACTCCTCCCATTCCTTCTCATCCTCCCCCAAATCTACTCCTCCTCCATTTCCTTTCAGAAAACAGAACTCCTCAGGCTAGCAACCAAACACAGTGTAACAAGATGCGATAAGGCTAGGCACAACGCTCATACAAAGGCTGGCCCAGGCAGCTCTGTAGGAGGAAACAGGTCCCAAGAGTAGGCTAAATAATCAGAGACACACCTACTCACACCAATCGAACAACCATGATATACATGCAGAGAACCTAGCCTGTACCCATGCAGGTTATATGACTGTGACTTTAGTCTCAGTGAGCCTTTATGCTCAGCTCATTCTGTGGGCTGTGTGCTCCTGGTGTCTGTGACCCTTCTGGCTCCTATAACCCTTCCTCCCTCTCCTTGGTGGAGTTCCCCTGACTGTGCCTAGCGTTTGGCTGTGACTTTCTGCATATGCTCCTATCAGTTGCTGGATGAACCCTCTGTGATGACAATTGGGCTAGGCATCAGTCTATGAGTAAAACAGAATATCACTAGTAATCCACTGAATTTTTTTCCCAGTCATGTTTAGTTCTATTCTGAGTCTCTTGGATATTCAATCTCTATTTCCTGGCTATCCTAGAAGTTTCAGTCATGGCCTCCCTCTTGTGCCATGCGTCTCAAGTTGGACAAGCCATGGATTGGCCACTCCTAAAAGATCTGAGGAAAAATTGTATGTCAAATGTTTCATGGAATGGTTGATGTACCAGTCCCACTGTTGGAAGCCTTGCCCGGGTAGAAGATTGTCAATTTGGGCTCCATATCCTCCATTGCTATGAATCTTCAGTAGGGTCACTCTAGTAGATTCCATGGAGCTTGCACTGTACTTGGTTTCTACCTTGCTTCCAATTCCAGTCAACTCTCCCAGTACTTTGTCCATCCATCCTTCCCTGCACTGCACATGACCACTCCTACCTGTCCTCAGTCCACCTGAAAAATCTATTCTTACCCAAATCTAATGACTACTTCCATATTTTATGTATAGATATCTTACTGATAAAACGTGTCTGGTTTTAAAGTAGATATTGCTCTTACTTGCATTCTTTATCCCCTTAAGAGAAATGTAAAACTTTTATTTATTTATTTTCTTAGTAGAAAGAAAATTATTTTACATGTCAATCCCAGGTCCTTCTCCCTCCCCTCCTCTCCTGCCCCTCCAACTAACGCCCTACCTATCCAATACCCTTTCTGCTCCCCAGGGAGGGTGAGGCCTTCCCTAGTGAGATTTCAATGTCTGCCATATTCTTTGGGATAGGGCCTAGGTCAACCCCCTTGTGTCTAGACTCAGGGAGTATCCCTCCATGTGGGATGGGCTCCTAAAATTCTTTCCTATGGGAGCGATAAGTACTGATCCACTACAAGAGGCCCCATAGATTTCCGAGGTCTCCTCACTGACACTCACGTTCATGGCGTCTGGATCAGTCCCATGCTGGTTTCCCAGCTATCAGACTGGGGACCAAGAGTTCTCCCTTGTTCAGTTCAGCTATTTCTTTGGTTTTAACTAGCCTGGTATGGACCCCTTTTCTCGTCACTCCTCCTTCTCTGCATCTGGATTTTAGTTCAGAGGAGAAAATGGTAGACCTTACATGTTTGATGAGATGCAAAACCTGAAGAATTCTATCATTGTCAGGCTCCCAAATATTCTCTCTTCTCTGGCTTAGCTTCACATAGTGTTTATTTCCAAGTATTTTATTTTTCATATTAAAAATGTATCTATTTCTGTGGTTAAGTATATAAATTGTTCATAAAATTGAAAAACCTAGAAAAACCCTGAGGCATAGAGAAAAGGAAGTGGATTTATTTTCACTTAATGGGAAGAAGCTGTTTTACATTACAGTCAAAAATATAAGGGTGTGACATTGGCATCCCAATTTTTGTTGATTCTCTCTTGTATGGCAAGCTTAGTTCTCTATCTACACTCTTCTATCCATCATTTCTACTACCCAATCATCTTTTTTCATCTTAAATATCTTTGCTTCTCTCATTAATGTACTTCTGTAACTCTAGAGCTTGCAAAAATCACTGGCTATTTCCACAGCTTATAAAAATTCATTACACATCAATAGTTTCCCCTATACTGATTTATGCCTCTCCTTACTGTAATGATTTACAAAAGTAGCTCTCCTTGACAACTTCGCTCTGTACACACAAATGCATAAATAATTGCATCCCTGAATTCACTGGTGAAACTGCCATTTGTCAAAGAATCTTGTGATCTTATTTTTTAATTTTCCACAGCAAGAAGACAGTCAATGCTTCTCTTTCCAAGCTTGTGTGCTACTCTTTTCAATGTCATGATTTCTTTCCTTCTTTTTTCCTTTGTTTTTCAAGAAAGGAATTCTCTGTGTAGCTTTGTAGACCAGGCTGGTCTGGAACTCACAGAGATCTACCTATCTCTGCCTCCTTAGTGCTGGGATTAAAGGAATGCTCCACCACTGCTCAGCCCCATTTCATGTTAAACCATAAAGAAGGCAACAACTCTGAAGTCGTATAATTTATACTTCATTATGTAAATCTTAAACACGAATAATGAAAACCCAGAGAGAGATATTGTGGTTCAAGCTGAAGATCAGAAAAGTAAAACAGCTGGCCACTGTCTCTTTCTTGTCCCTCAGGATGAAAGGGCTGTCCTGTCTTCAGTGTGGTTGTATAATAAATCTGAGACTGAATACTGAATGCCTTGCTCCTGTCTTGTATACCTATCTAGAGCTGGGATTAATGGTGTGGGATCCCAAGTGCTGAGATCTCCTTTGTGTGAGCTGTTTCTCTTTTAGACTGATTCATTCTAATGTAACCCTGGGTTGTCTTGAACTCGCAGAGATCCATTGGCCTTTTTCTCCTGAGTCCTGGGATTAAAGATGTGTATTACCTTTGCCTGTTTTTTATGGCTAACTAGTGTGGCTGCTGGAATTAAATGTGTTTATCACCACTGGGTGACTATATGGCTTTGGCTAGTTTTTCATTTTGCTCTTTAGTGGCTTTATTAAATCATAAATAATGTATCACCATATAAATATATTTTTAGCTTCAAGTTCCCTCTTGGTGGATGCTGCAGAGTTTTATTCAGGACCACACTTACATAATTTTCAGGTCAACTTGTATTTAGAGACAGCATTAATTAGTAGAAAGTAATACATTTTCAGGAAAAAAGTCAATATTAATTTTCTAACCTTCCTAGATATGATGTATGTGTATTTATATATGTACACACACACATACACTCACACACACACACACATGCATGTTTGTAGATATCAGTTTATTTTCTTTAAGCAGTTAAATACAACTAAGTTGTCTTTCCTATTGCAATCAAATATACTTGATGATTACAATTCTTTCTGTGGTTATTCTAAAAATTCCTTTAGTATCTCCATTAATTTATCCTCTTTCACCATCATAGTGACCCCATACTTAAATTTAATGACTATTTTACAATGTGTTACCTAAAACATTACTCAGTGTTTTAATTAGGATAGCACCTATATTAGTGGAGACCCTGTGCTCATTATTTCTCTAGCCCACAGGAGGGTAGCAGCTTCCTCCTTTTGCTGATACCTGCCTGATATTAGGAATTTTCCTTTGTGTTCTATTACATATCTTTTCCCTTTGGAAATGTTGACATACATCTAATTACCATCCACAATAGTTGCAGACTCTCAACGCTGACACTAGTGCAAAACAAATGAACAAATCCAGCAATGACCTCAAAGAGTATCTAAAGGAAAATGAATAACAAGGGAATAAAACTCTGAATGTCATAAAAACTAAGGTATATTTTATAAATGAGAATTAACAATTATGGATATTTCATAATTAGAATAAACATATGGTAGACATGGAATGGAATTAAAGATTAACTTTTAGGATAGTGGTTCTCACCCTGTGAGAATCCAATGGCCCTTTCATAGGGGTCACATAAGACTACTAGAACACACAGGAATCTATATTATGATTCATTACAGTAACCAAATTAACAATTATGAAGTAGCAGTGAAAATAATTTTATGGATATGGGTCATCATAACATGAGAAACTATTAAAGGGTCGCAGCTTTAGGAAGCTTGAGAACCACTATTTTAAACTTGGCATCAAAGGCAAAGATAATACATACCTGGGAAGGCAGTGCATTAAGCTTAATTCCATCTCTGAGCAAGAATGACGTTCTTTATGGGTTTCATGGGACTCATATGATGGGGCAGAGAGCAAGCCAAAATTCTGAGTTAAGAATACTTATTCATGGTAGGGTTAGAGACAGATCTGAGATTCACCTATAAACTAAGTAATGGGGTGTTTTGTAAATACCTCATTAAACACTCATTAAAAAAATGAACCTTTATGCAAGTCAATGAGAAGGCCTGAAATAATACTTTGGTCAGCAACTTCCTTGGCTTAAAAGCACACTCTCTTAATCCCAAGAAGAAACAACAACATCCTGAGAATCACTGATCAACCAGTCTATCATAAGCACTGAGCTCTAGGCCAAGATAAGACCTTCATTCAAAGGTGATGAATAATATGTATGAGATTGTCCTCTGTCTTTCACATGCATGAATTCACTGTATCCATCAGTCCTTCACACACACACACACACACACACACACACACACACACACACACACACACACCACACACCTGTACACAGAACTTGACAACTACCATAAGAAAGAAAATTTCAGAGTGAAGAACAGATAAAGAACAGCAATAGAAAATGTTGTGCTAATATTCTCTAATATTCTCTAATATTCTTTACAGTTTATAAACACTATATTGATGCTTATTTTGTCTTCACAGAAATCCTGATGAGTTTACAGGGCAGATGGCAACATTGCTTGTTTACTGGTGAGAAAAGAAAATGAGAGAATAAGAGAAAGAATATGGAAAAGCAGGGAAAAAGGAACAACATTACACGAGGTCACAGACTGAATAGATAAAGCGATTCCCCCAGTGCTGTGCAATTTCTACTTAGATCTGAAGCTAGATGGGATGCTAAAGCATGGATATTAACTACAAAGGACCGACTTTAATTATAATGGATATTTTATATTTAGACTCAAACATAATAGATAAAATCAAGGCAATTAGAGTGACAATGGCATTACTAATGATGCTATAAAAAGGGTGTTTTTGAGGATGCAAGGTCAGTACACATAGAGATTTTCCACTCACTTTATGGGTGACATAAAATGTTCAAATGCACAGTATAGTACATATATATGCCTTGCATTTTGTGCATTGCTATGTAACTGTGCTCTGGGAAATCATTAGAGAGTTTTTCTCAGATCAATATCTTATAGCACTTTGAGTTTTTCAGGAGGAACATGGAAGAAAACTGGATTATTCTGAAGCCACTGATGAAGCAAGTGGGATATAACAGAGAAAAAGCCAGGTCTCTACTATATTCTCAACTACCTGTCTCCCACCAAGACTGTCTTTGTCCATGTTGGAAATCACAGTTGAGAGTAGGTAACCCCTGAAGTAATTAGCAGATCTAAACAGTTGAAAGAGATGACTGTGTTTGTATATACTACCAGTATGGCATCTCAGACAAATCCAAGTGTAACCTCACATGAAAAAAAATATTATCTTGGAAATGAAGAAAGTAAATCCGAATATTCTGTTCTTCTTAATACATTTTCTAGTGTCTTATACCACTGCATTAAATTGTAACACATAGTATTTTCAGGTTGTTATCTTGAATATTTATTTACTACTTCCATATTTATTAGGATTTCCTACTCATTTTCAGAAATATTGGAAATTTGAAATATCCTATTGATCTATTTTTTAAAAGCTTATAATGAAATGAATGAAAGCCAAGATGAATTTGGAACAAAATGATAGTGTTCTGAATGTGCCTGTGATTATTAACACTATAAGTATTCAAAGTGTTCAAAATTTATTAAATTTGGTAATTAATCCTATATTCCCAGAGAAAAATTGGATAAACTGTACTGAATACTCTGAGCCATGTTTCCATCCTTCATAGAGATGAATATTGCAGTGTGGAATAATCTATATCTTTACTCATGATTGTTTTAAAGGTGTGGGCAGAGAAAATCACTAATTTATGCTGTAGATGAATCTACAATCTGTGATGAGTAAACCATTGTATAGCCAATATCTGCTTAATAGTTTACATCTAATACAAACTCACAAAAGATTGTCCTTTTGATCAGCAATCAAGTGACAGAATTTCTTATTTGTTTCCTAGTTTCTGTCCTCCTTACTCCTTTATCTCCCCTCATCTCATTTCATTTCATAGTATCTGTACATCTCTGTCTTTGGATACGGCAAAAGTTGCAACTGTTTATGTCAATACATTTCATTTTCTATCTGTTTCTTTATGTTTCATTCCTTCCTTATCCCAAAGTTTATGGATTTATGGGCTATTATAAAATAATAATATAATATATATTATTCATTTCAGTTTATTTTAATGCAGTATAATTCTGTGAGTATAAATGCGCTAGTATCCAAACATTATCACAGTATACTGCTGTATATTCAGTGGCAATAAACAACAGAAACATAGCCTTTGATGTTTATGATATATTTTTAATTATAGTATTATAAAGTCATGAGCCTTGTAAAGCCTAATTAAAACCATTTGCCTCATCATTTTTTTAGATGTCTTCCTACAGTCCTTTCCTTTCTAGCAACCATGGTAGTATAACTTATTTTCCCTTTACGTGGCTTTATTCCCTGGCTCTTCTCCTTTTCCCATGAGAATACCCCTTTGTTCTATTTTGTGAATCCTAAAATATATTTTAAAGCCCAATTTCATTGGTTTCCAACCTTACTAATGCTGCATAACTCTAATACAACTCTTCATATTCAGGTGATACTTGACAATAAAATTTTTTTATTGTTAAATAATGACTATAATTTTGTTAGTAACCTCTTATGTTAATATTTTTGGAGATAGAGGTTTCCAAAGGAGTTTCAACCTAAAAGTTGAGAAATGCTGTCCTATTTACAACTGAGATTGTTTTCTGTCTTTTTTTCTATCTCTTTAATTTAAATTAGAAACATGTCAATCCCAGGTCCCCCTCACACACCTCCGTACCTTCCCCCACTAGTCCCCTATCCCATTCTTTCCTGCTTCCCAGAGAGGTTAAGGCCTTGCATGAGGGATCTTCAATGTCTGACGTCATTTGGAGTAGGGCCTAGGCCCTCCACTGTGTGTCAAGGCTGAAAGAGTATCCTCTAAGTAGAATGGGCTCCCAAAGTCCATTCATACACTAGAGATAAATACGGATCAGCTACCAGAGGCTACCAAAGGCCAAGGCCTCCTCACTGAAATCCATCTTCATGGGTTCTGCAACAGACCTATGCTGGTTTTCCAGCTATCACTCTGGGCTCCATGAGCTTTCCCTTATTTAGGTCAGCTGTTTCACCAGCCTGGTCTTGACCCCTTTGCTCATCACTCCTCCCTCTCTGCAAATGGATTCCAATATTTCAGTTCAGTGTTCAGCTGTGAGTGTTCATCAGCTACTGGATAAAGGCTCTATGATGGCATATAAGGTAGTCATCAATCTCATTATAGGGGAGGAGCATTTCAGGTAACCTCTAGACTTTTGCTTAGATTGTTAGTTGGTGTCATCCTTGTAGATCAATGGACATTTCCCTAGTGCCAGATTTCTCTTTAAACCTATAATGGCTCCCTCTATTATGTTATTTCCTTTCTTATGGCATCTCTTATCTTGCTGTCCTCTATTCTTCCCTGGACTCAAATTCCTGCTTTCTCATGTCCTCCTCTTCCCTCCTCTTCTCCACTTCTCTTTATCTTAGCTGCCTCTCTCCTCCCCCCATGCTCCCAATTTGCTCCAGAGATATTGATCCTTTCCCCTTCTCTGGTGGACCATGTATTTCTCTCTTAGAATCCTCCTTGTTTCCTACCATCTATGGAGGTGTGGATTATAGGCTGGTAATCCTTTGCTCTATGTCTAAAATTCATATATGAGTGGGTATATACCATGTTTGTCTTTTTGTGACTGGGTTACCTTGCTCAGGATGGTTTCTTCTAGTTCCATCCAATTGCCTGTGAATTTCAAGATTCCATTGTTGTTTTCCTCTAAGTAGTACTCTATTGTGTAAATGTACCATATTTTCTCTATCCATTCTTCAGTTGAGGAGCATCAAGGTTGCTTCCAGCTTCTGACTATTAGAAAGAATGTTGCTAATAACATTGTTGAACAGATGTCCTTGTTGTATGAATGTGCTTCTTTTAGTTATATGCCTAAGAGTGGAATTGCTGGATTTTGTGGTAGACTGATTCTAATATTTATATCCATTTATATCCATTATAGGTTTAAAGAGAAATCTGGCACTAGGGAAATGTCCAGAGATATACCATGATAACCCTAACTATAATCTAAGCAAGAGTGGAGAGGCTATCTTAAATGTCCTTCCCCTATAATGAAACTGACGACTACCTTATATGCCATCCTAGAGACTTCATCCAGTAGCTGATAGAAGCAGAAGCAGAGACCCCCAGCTAAGCACTGAGCTGAACTCTTGTAATCCAGTTTTAGAGAGGGAAGAGTGTTGAGTAAAGGGGTCAAGACCAGGATGGGGAAACCCAAAGAAAGAGCTGAGCTGAACAACGGGGAGCTCATGGGCCCCAATCTGATAGTTCAGAAACCAACATATTACCCAACCAGGCCCCCAACCACTGACATGGGTGTCAGTGAGGAGGCCTGGATAGTCTATGGGGCCCCTGGTATTGGAACAGTATTTATCCCTAGTGTATGGATGGACTTTGGGAGCCCATTTCCCATAGAGGGATACTTTCTCAACCTAGACACATAGGGGAGGTCCTAGGCCCTGTCCCAATGATGTGACAGACTTTGATGATCCACCATGGCAGGACTCACCCTCCCTGGGGTGCAGAAGAGGTATGGGATGGGGGTCAGTGTGGAGCATGAGAGTATGGGAGGGAGGGGTATCTAGGACTGATACGTTAAATAAGATTGTTTCTATTTTAAATAAAAAAAGAAATAATAGTCTGGAAAGTTCCCCAGATTGACAACAATGAGTTAAGATAACAAAATAAAGATAAACAGATGAGAATGAAATGAATTCTTCACAAAACATAAAGGGAATTTAAAATAATTGTCAAATATTATCTGTGTCAGTATTTATTGAAGTGTCTTGAAATCCCCTATATGATAATAGCCAAAAAAAATTTTGAAGAAACACTGGGGAGTTTCTTATTGTTATTATATACATGTGAGATAAACATCAGGAATATTGGCTTCCACAAGACATGTAGTTCTTTTTCTAGTCCAAATTTAGAGTACTTCTGCTGTATTGCATGTGATACAGACGAGTTGTTATCCCCAATTGATGATGTCAGAAGCTTAAAATTTTTTTGAAAATACTAGAAACATTTAGATACTCCATGAAAATTATAATTTACACATGTATTAATTTGTCTTATTTTAGTTGTCCTGGCCTTAAAATTCATGACTTCTTACATGTTAAGCAGAGATTTTACCACTGAGTTCTGACTCCAGAGCTCAAAGTGATTAAAATATACTACCTCAACTCTATAGATGATGTAGCTACACCTCTGATATAGATACAATTCTATTTAGAAATTAGGTTTTACATAATAAAGCAATATTTTTCTTGAGTTGTGTGTAGAACTGAGGCCTTTGCTCATGCCTGACTGGTACTTTTTCCTAAAATTACATTTTAGCATTGCTTGAAAGAGCCTTTTATCTATTAAAGCATGTCCCAAACAGAAGAGCATCCATGTTTAACAATGCTGGCAAGGATTGTATGCTCTTTAGGAAACACAAGGTTTTCCCAATAAATGGAAGGATAAAATCACAAGCAAATGCTTAAAAAGATATCTATTCTCTAATCACACTCAGTCAGAATAAAAATATAAAATAATTTAATAATATTTTAAGCATTTAATTTAAATGGTTTCTTGATATTCACCATTATAATGCACATTTACTGGCTGTAGCATTTAAAAAAGAAAATGTTGTTCCAGAAATTCATATATCTTTAAATACTGTAGTGTGGATGGATTGAGAGTTATGTTAAAAGGAGTGGCATTAAGTTTGAAATAATAAGATATTTTTTATATTTTCTTCAGTCTATTAGGATTCCTCTTTGACATTATCTTCGTGCCCATGGAAGTAGGTAATTATTTGTTACCTTCCTCTACCCTCTAAAGAGCCTTCTGTCACTTGCAGACCCAAGGTGGAGTACATATTTGGTGGAAGAAGATCAACACACTCTGAGACCAGGAAATGAAAAAGAACTCTTGCCTTTGTGCCATTTCGAGTGATTTATTTCACTCAGCAGGCCTCTCTTATTGGCCTGGGAGTTTACTTTGTCCAGTGAGCCAAGCAGGGTTGGCTGCAAAAGGTCGGCGGATGTGCCAAGCTCACATTGCTCCAAAAACAACAGCTATCAAATCAATAACCTCTTAGCCTCTGGCGAAGTCTGCCTACATTCAGCAGCACCTGATAGTTTTCAGAAATAAAAGGTGGGGAAACAAGTAATAACATGATATTGTCATAAGAATGGGAAACAAAATGTTGAATTATGAATATAAATTTTGTCAAGATTCAGAAGCACAAATAAATACTATTTTCCAAGTAATTGGATGATTTCAATCACACGGCACCTCCTACCCTCATCACATGGATTTATCGGTATGAAAGTGTTTTCTATATACAGATGATGAAATAAATCTAGATATATAAGTAAATTGCTAGAAATGCATATTGGAAAATCATAAAATTATTATATTAAATAAGTTTTTCCAAGATGATGTTTAGAGAACAACCTGCTATTTAATTATGTAAATTAATACTTCCTTTCAATTCACAACTAATTTGAACACCAAAGATAATTAGAAATAATGATCTTAAAAGTTGTTAGATACTTTAGAACTTTTTGATTTTAATGGAATTCATTAATAATTGTTGTTTATTTTATGATGCTTGAAAATCATATAAGTCTGTTTTGTGAGTTCTGTGATTTCTGACTCAATGTATAAACTATGATTTCAACTTTAGATAACCTATTCTTTTGGGGAGGGAATGAGGGATGTCATCCTGGGGTGAAGATAAAATGTTTGGTTTGGAAAATTAACATTAAATTTAAATTTCCCTGTTACTTGCCTTGCTGAGCAGCATCTAGTTAGCCTCTTCCTGCAAAGCTGAATTCCCTCTGTAAAACCTGCTGAGAATCTCCATGCAGGTATGTTACCATTACTCTCTTAGTTGCTGTTGCTTTGATGTACTGCCTTGGTATTTATTAATCTGACTAAATATTAATCTTAACCCTGTAGGCATAAACAATCTCTTAGTTCTCTAAGGAAAGGCCATGTTTTGTCTTCCTTATTTTATGGAGAGTAAATAACCCTGACAGAATAGGACAAAACAGAACATTTGGTTTCCTCAGCAGGCAAACAGACTGTTGGGCCTGAGAGGATGCATCTTTACTATTTCATGTCAGTTTATGAAGTCAATGGCCAGAAAGACAGGACTGTGAGAGTAAGGAATGTGATTTGAGTAGATAAAAGTGATCTCAAGTAATGAATGTGTTCACTTGTCTTATTCATTGTTTAGGTGTGGTAGATGATCTGGCATGGATGAGAGGGAGACCAAGAAAAGTTGTGCCAACTAATTTGTAGTAACTAAAGCAAAGCTTGAATTTCAATTTGAATAGAAGGACCTATTACTGATGGTTCCTTATGAATATTTCTAAATGTATATTGTATTTCTTAAAATCTCAGGAAACAGGATAAACAGGCATTATATGTCTTAATAAGATTAACTTATATGTGCTCCTCCAGGATCTATCTTATTTTGGTACACAATTGCTTCTTTTCTTTAGAAAATGATTGGTCTTAACCTTTTAGGTTAAAAATAACTTAAAATTCCCAACTATCTAGGGCTGTCTCTCATTCACAACATTCTAGGAATTTCTTGGGAAATGCAAAGGACTACCAAGTCACGGAATTTAATCTTGCTACAAAAAGAATTTAGGCAAAAGATCAGTTTTCCAAACAAAATCTCAGACCTAATCTACAAATCTTGTCCCTTTCCTCTTCTCCAGAGACCACACATGTCTCTTTTAGGGTACTACTTCTTTCCTATCTTCTCTGGAAGTGTGGATTGTAGGCTGGTACTCCTTTCCCTATGTCTAAAATCCATATATGAGTGAGTACATACCATTATACCTTATATGCCATCCTACAGCCTTTATCCAATAGCTGATGGAGGCAGAGGCAGACACCCACAGTTAAATACTGAGCTGAACTCTGGAATCCAATAGCACAAAGGGAGGAGCGATGAGCAAAGGGGTCAGAACCAAACTGGAGATACTCACAGGGACAGCTGACCTGAACAAGGGGTAGCTCATGGACCCCAGACTAATAGCTGGGAAACAAGCATAGGACTGTTCCAGACCCACTGAGCAAGGATGCCCATTTGGTGGTCTGGACAATCTATGGGGCCTCTGGTAGTGGATCAGAATTTATTCCTAGTACACAAATGGACTTTGGGGCCCCTCTCCACATGGAGTGATACTCTCTCAGCCTAGACACACTGGGGAGGGTCTAGGCCCTGCTCCAAATGATATTAGATTTTAGAGATCCCCTATGGAAGACCTTGCCCTCCTTGGGGTGCTGAAAGGTGTTAGGATGGAGGGGTGGGGAGGGCAGGGGAGGAGGGAAGGGAACTTGGATTGTCATGTAAAAGCGGCTTGTTTCTAATTTTAAAAAATATATTTTACTAAAATTATTTAATGAAATGATTGTTTCTTGATTTATTTTCCCAACTACTACAGCTTTCCATGCCCCCTCTTGACAACAAATACTGAATAATGAAAAGGTTAAACAACATGATAGCATAAACAAATGACAAATATATGACAGCCATATGTGGATATTGTGCATATTACTGATTTTCTGATTGTTTCAAGCAAGTCAAAATTATTTATTTGGTTTGGTGGGACAATTCCTCATGCAAGGGAAAAGAGCTCACAAAACCATTATTCCTTTCTGGGGGATTACTGATTGTTATAATGGCTGTGTGGAACATGGTATCATTTCATTTACTGGTATAGCCAATGATGAGTTACTTTGCTTCAGTAAGTTACCTCTTACCATGGAAGCTTTATAAGAACCATGATCAAAAGAACATTTTCAGTGGAAGAGGGGAAAAAGGGAAATGGGGAGTGACAATGAATAAAATACAATTTATAAATATATGAAACTGTCAGACAGTATGAAAATACTTGAATTGTGTAACAAAAGAGAACCAAAGTTGGAGGGAAAGATGTAAGGTACACAGAAGTGATTTGTTTACAATAATCTCAATTAAAATACAAAACTGACAATAAATAACCCCTGTTGTTTAATTTGTAAAATACAATAGATCAGATTCTCATATTAGAATTCAGGCCAGGACTTGTTTTATAACCAGAGCTGAATAAACTAAGCAGTTTAGGCTGCCAAATAAGAAATCTATAACTTCAAAAGATTAGTGTCATGCCTGGGGCCTTTTCATTTACTTGAACTGCACAAAACTCAAGTCCCACTTTGAGGTTCACTTTTTCCACATGACAGGTTCAATCAAATCCTCAAATGAAGACTCCAGGTGCTGGAATGGTACTTCCACTCTCACTTAAGGTTAATAGAATTAGTGGTGTGAATAGCAGAAATGGTGATGGTGGTGATGAGGGTGATGACAATGATGATAACTCCACTGAAATTAGGGTCAAAACCCACACTAAGTTAGTATTAAATCTTCCAGAATATCAGCCATAATTTGGAGAAGTAAGTATCTATTATCTGAACTCTCAAGATTTTATATTTGTGTGGGAAAGCTTAACTGTATTTTGAATGTAGTAATCAAGGAAATTAATATGAAATTTTATGCCTATCTTAATAGAAAATATTCTCTAAATATTAATCCTATTTTAAGGTGGTAGGTAAGCTTTTTCTTCAGAAAGGCAAGTATTTGAAATTTTATAAGCAATGACTAGATACAAAGTTTCAATAAATGAGAAATCAATGAGATTTCTGTTCTTATAAATTAACAGAAAACATGATATAATTGAACAAAGTCTTCCTTATGAATACTGACAGATTATTAATGTTAAATTTCAAGAAGTGGTCAGTTCTGTTGCCTATCACATTTAGAGAAAAAAATGCTCTAAAAAACTAGACTTCACCTATTATGATGACATATTGTTTGTACAAATAAATCTTGCTTGAAGATCAGAGGGCAAAGCTGTCCACTAGCTAACCATAGAGTTCTAGAGGTCTGTACAAACAGACAGGAAGTGTTAAGGCAGGAGGAAACAGGAGCTCACACTCTTTTTTTCAGCTGGGAAGTTGAGCAAGTAAGGTGGCTCTGGTTTTGCTCCTTCATCTCTCTGACCTCTCAACATTTTCCCCTGTATTTGATTCTGGGCTTTTATTATTAAGACTATTAGAACTCAGTCTACATCATAGTAATTAGAAAAAGGGCTTAGTTTTATACACATATGCTGATAGATGATTGGGTAGAGGTTTTCTAGTGATGGAAAATAAATGTGGCAGAACTAATTTAAACATATATATATATATATATATATATATATATATAATATATAATGATGTAAAGGACTCTCCTGAAATTTATGTCAAAAGTGTCCTAAGAGAATGATATTTTGAAGAGATCTGAAAACACAAAGGTAAACATAAGTCATTTATCAGTAAATAGAACAGAAGTGTGCAATTTTTGATTCCTATGTCATGAAATTTTAAACTATTTTTCATGAGTAATAGGTTCAGTTATTTTGTTGTGTATGTGCTTCAGAGGTTTTGCTTCAGTTTATCTAAATACATTTTTGCTTGATTTTCCTATGTACACATATATTTTAATACATTATACCTTTTCATATACATATGAGTTCTACTGTGCAAAGCAGTATAAAATGTTGTGGTTTAGTCTTTATCTTCATTTTTGGCAACCAATTAAATAAATATCTCAGTCTGAACCATTTTTATTAAATTTATGTTTTGAAGAATTGGGTACTTGAAGGTTTATCTGTACATTTTATTTCACTGTGATGGAAGAATACAATATAATTCACTTTTCTCAAAGATGTCACCTACATATATTCAAATCACAACCACATGCTTGTTCAGATCTCTATGGATTTTAATATCAATAAATTTACTAAAGGTTTTACAAGTCAGTAAGTGTCAAGTTGTCTGGGCTATCAGGTCTTTGAACATATTGTCCAACAATGTGCTTCATTCTTTTTAGTCTTGCATATTGTCTGTGAAGTGGATCCAATTACATCAGTAGAAAAAGTTTCCATGTTTCCACAATACTAAAAATTCTCAGAGGTCACCCTATCATTATAGAGACATTTTCTGCAAATATGCTCACTGCTTTGAAAATGCAGCAATAGTAAAAACAGACTAGTCAAATCAACATACATTATATATATTATATATATATATATATATATATATATATATATATATATCTTATTTGTGTGTTTGTGTGTATGTGTTTAAGTACCCCTTCTTTGAATTTTTCACCTTAGAGTAGGAATTTTTGAAAATATCCTAAGAATTATACCTCAGATAGAAATCAAAAACAGAAATGTAGTGACACTTCTAGAGATGAGAAAACAAAGTATTTAAGGCAGAGGGTTTTCCCTGTACTAAAATGCTTACATATCATGTTCAAGTTCTATATGAGGACACCTGTACTGCAAATCTATCACCATAATCACAAATGCCATTGTGCTCTTTACCATCTCCATACCACCACCCTCATATTCAATATCTCTACTCTAACCACCATTACGACTGAAATCCTCTTCTCATCATCATTTGTACCATCAGCAACAACATTCTCATTAACCCTTCTACCATCACCACCACCTCTAATTTACTAGGGGAATTCCTTTCCTAATATTGCAGTCTTTTAATAAAGGTTAACATAAATTTCAGTGCAAGCCTGGCAGTGGTGGCACATGCCTTTAATCCCAGCACTCAGGAGGCAGAGGCAGGCGGATCTCTGTTGACAGCCTGGTCTCCAGAGCAAGTGCCAGGAAAGGCTCCAAAGCTACACAGAGAAACCATGTCTTGAAAAAAAATTCAGTACACACCTTAACCTTATATTTATAAATAATCTACTCAGTTTACAAATATAAATCACTCCATCAACAGTATAAAATCAAAAACAGAAAAATCTGAAGGAATTTATTAAAAAACATTTCACGGGTAACTTGATAGCTCCTGAAGTTTATGAACAAAATGTTAAGTTGAGATTGTCTTTGAGATAAAAAACATTCATTTTTACAAAGCAACTCTTTTACTGAACATGTGTTGAACTGATTGGCAAGGATTCAGTGGGCAGCTCCTGAGATCATGGGAGGAAAACAGATTGTGCCCTCAGTTAGTTGTCAATAATACAACACCTGGCTGAGAGCTTCTTAACAGCAAATAATTATCTACACTTCATAGACCACCATATCAGAGGTTGCCAATCAAACATAAACAATAAAAACAATAGTAAATGTTTAGAAGATGATTTTCAACTTGTAAAATGTTGTTTTTTGTTGTTGTTGTTAGGCTTCTTTTTTTCTGAGAGGAATTTTTTATCCTCTTTAAACAGAAAAAGATGAAAGTAAGCACAAGTAATTTTCTCTAACTTTCCTATCTTAGTGCAGTAGAAACGGATATATCAAGTATCAAGGAAGATCCAGATGGAACTAAAGATACTGGTGCCTACTAACTTCTTCAATGGGGAGATATGCAATCCATAAGTTAACTATGTAAATAAAATAGAATAGTTAAATATGTTAACTACATTAATAAAGTCCATAACTTCCTTCTGGACAAATTAGATGGCTCAGGGGTAATGATGTTTGAGCCAGTCCTGGTGATCCTCGGTTTCCTCACAATGTAAAGAAATAGTTGTCTGTGACAGTTATTCTCTAGCTTCCATACACTTGCATTAGTGTGTATTCATTCTCTGTCCATCTGTCTGTATGTTTGTGTGTTTCTTCCTTCCTTCCTCTTTCCCTCCCTATCTTTCTGTATGAATGTGTCCCTCAGTCTCTCACACACAGACACTCATACAAATATACAGATAAATGTAGTAATATTTTAACACCCTTACTTATGTACTTTAATTATTATGAGAAGGAGAAAACTTATTATATGTTACAGATGAATAAGATGAATAGTGACTATTGTGACATAAGAATAAATAGAAATTGAATGGTTTTAGATAATCTCATGCTAAAGATACTCATGAATTATACAGCAGAAGCAGTAAGTAAATATACAAATGAAGATTTCAGATGATGATAAGCACAGGTAGAAAGAACCATAGAACACCAAAAGTGTCAGAAACAGTGTCCAGCATGGGGAAAACATTTCTGTGGTATTTATTATTACACATCATTGAATAATTTCTTTATTATTATTTTATTCAAAAAGGAAACAAATTCAAACTCATAGATTACCTGGCTTCTATAGTTTGGAAATTTCTTATATGTCATGGATGCTAGTCTCATTTTCCTTTCTCTCTTATTTCTTCTATTTGCATTTTCTTCTATATCTATGTCACATATTTTTCAATTTCAAAAGGTTGCAAATGACTGATTGTGGCCTCAGACCTTTTCAAAATGTATTACCCTATTATATACTAGATGTCAACTTATACTATGTTTCCTGAACTTGGAAGGAAGCAGCTAGACAATGGCTTACTGCTCAAGCTGTGAACATTCACATATACACATGTGGGTAAAGGCTGGTGATGGACTAAATGGTGTTAATGCTCCAAATTCATAATGCTTATTTTATGACACCAAATTCCTATTCTTTTCTTAGAAATATGATCTAGTTGTAGTATTTTGGACATTAGAGTACATTTTATTTGTGGATTGAAGTGGCTCCCAAATTGATAATATTTATTTGTTTACCTATTTCTATAATAAAAGTTATCAGGAAAATTAATTTAAAGTTGCTAAGTTTCCCAACATATATAGATGTTGTAATTCATATTCTAAACTGAATAATTAATTCACCGTTCATTAGCATGTAATTTACTAATTCTTATGCCCCTTATATTTATTTCTCTGGTATCAAAGATGATACCAGAGCTTTGATGTGTTTGGCAGACAATGTTCCCAACCAGACAGAATGTGTCTGGTATATAGATACCACTAAGAAATAAACAGAGCACAACTCTTCTTTAGTTTCTCATATAGTTCTTCTTAAGGACCCTGGATAGTTTGAAATAAATGGTGATATACATATAAATTTATGTAAAACTGTAGATTCATACTTAGTTATAAATACCAGAAAAAAGCACAGTCTGTAGTTGAAATTTGTATTTTACATGAATAAAATATACTGCCTTTGTAAAGGAATGGTATAATGATAAGTTGGCTAAATAAAAACAATTGAAGTCCCACAGATAATATTAAACTAAAACTTCTAAATAAGAGAACTCAGTTACTTAAGGGAACTATCATGCCAATAGTTAGCAACTTTAGAAAATTTGTAAGTCATTCCAAGGAATAGCTAAAAGTAAAAAGACACTTTTTTCTTCTTCCTTGGAGAATGAAGCACTAAGTACCTTATGCTCAAACAAGTTATTTTCTAACTGATTTCAAAAATGATAACTTTTATTAAGTTATCAAAGAGATAGCTTGGGAATAAAACCATTGCATTTACGTGACCTACATGGGACAGAATCCAGTGGATGAAACAATTTTTTGGATTTTGTTTTTCTCTCTTCATTAAAATGTATAAGACAATATTGGTTTATATTATGAATGTGTAAATTAAAGTGAGACTGTAGGAAGAAACACTGTTTTGGTATCTACATGTCAGGAGGTAATGTCTAGTTTCTGTATAGGGAATACACTATAGAATTGAGACCACTTGTGTCACCATTTATGAAGTATTCCAGTTGCCATTTTCTTATTTTATTATGAGGGAAGGATCCAAAAGTGTAGATGTGATGAGACAGAGTAGGGACTTAGGCAACTCCCATGTGACTCATCAATTTTTGCTTTTTTTTCTATTTGAAAATTTGATATTTTCTAGGTAGGTAAATGTCTGAGCATAAAGGATTCGCCACATGGTCACAGAAATGGAGTTAGGGATGAAGAATTCTTTTTTTAATTTTTATTTATTTATTTATTTATTTGCAGATTTTATTATTTGAATTAGAAGCAAGATTGTTTTCACGACATTCCCAGTTCCCTTGTCCCTCCCGTCCTTTCCTACCAGCCCCCCAGCTAAAACCCTACCTATCACATATCATTTCTGCTTCCCCTGTATGCTGAGGCCTTCCATAGGGTGTCATCAGAGTCTATCTTATCCTTTGGGATAGGGCCTAGGTCCACCCCTGTGTGTCTTGGCTCAGGGAGTATTCCTCTATGTGGAATGGGCTCCCAAAGTCCACACCAATGTTCATAGCAGCACTATTTGTAATAGCCAGAAACTGGAAGCAGCCTAGATGCACCTCAACCAGAGAATAGATAGAGAAAATGTGGTACATTTACACAATCCTGTAGGTATGAAGAATTCTGGTAAGTACCCTTTCATAAAGTCCTGACATTCCTTTGTCTCCTAACAGGAATTTTTTCTTTTCTTTCTTTTTTTTTCTTTGTATTTATTATTCTCTCATTAAATTCATTCTGACCAAAGTTTCCCTTCCCTCAACTTCTACCACCCCCCAAAACACAACACACACACACATACTACCTCCTCTGCTCCCCAAATCCACTGCCCCTCCATTCACCTTCAGAAAGCAGCTCTTCAGGGTATAACAACTGGACACAGCATAAAAAAAAAATGCAGTAATACTAGGAATAAACACTCATATCAAGCCAGGGCAAGGCAACCCAGTAAGAGGAAAAGCATCCCATAAACAGGCAAAAAGAGTCAGAGATAACTCTGCTCCCACTGCTGGGAATTCCACAAAAGCCCCAATTTAAACAGCCATTATATACTTTCAGAAGACATAGCACAATTCTATACAGGCTCAGTGATTGTCACTCTGGTACAGGCACATACCAGCTCCATGACTGTTGCTTTAGTCTCTGTGAGCCCCTAGTTGATTCTGGCTTAAATAAAAACTCTCTTTACACCAATTAACTAACAGAAGGAAAGAAACATGGAACTCTAATCCACATCCAGCCAGGAACTGATTGGTTAACCATTCACATAATTGTTCTCTGCTCTACCCCTTGTCTCGTGGCTTCCTATGAATTTTAAAATAACCACAGGTATGGTGGTGAGAAAAATCAGACCCTTTTCTCCTTTCTGTTAGCAATTTAACTAAGAAATTTCATTGTGTTTACCAACATCTACTGTAGTGTCTGTTGCACATAGGGAAACTGAGTTAGTAGTTTTTTTTTTTTTCCTGAGTCAGTAGTTTTTTATTCACATATGACAAAGAGCAATGTTGAGTTTGTCTCCACCCTTCTAGAGCTATGAGATAACATGGTAGCCATTAATTATGCCATACTACTAAAATTTTAAGCTTGGTTAATTTATACTAATGCAAATATATTTGGTGCTACTCATGCACTACTATATTTTTTGATTCTTTTTAATTTTAATTAGAAAGAAAATTATTTTACATGTCAATCCCAGGTCCCTTTCCCTTCCCTCCTCCCCTGTGCCCCCCAACTAACACCCTACCTATCCCATACCCTTTCTGCACCCAAGGTAGGGTGAGGCCTTCCATGGGGGGGGGCTTAAAAGTCTGTCATATGCTTTGGGATAATGTCTAGACCGACCCCCTTGTGTCTGGTCTCAGGGAGTATCCCTCCATGTGGGATGGGCTCCCAAAGTCCATTCCTATGCAAGGGATATGTACTGAACTACTACAAGAGGTCCCATAGATTTCCAAGGTCTTTAAATACCCATGTTATTAATTATTCCATTCTTTTATTTTTGTTGAGTCTCTCTCTTTTCTATGTCTTTTCTTCATTTGTTTTTATTAGCATATTTTCATTATGTAAAATGGTGTTTGATATTGTATTTTATACATATGTTGGATGATATTTTCACCCCCATTATTTCCCCAGTTGCCCTTCTACTCCTGTGGAGCGCATCTTTTCACATTTAATTTTCCTTCTACTTTCCTGTCTACTTTATGTTACTTTTGATGTTTCGGTAAGTTTTATCAGTGTTGCTAGAGAAAGGAAGGGTGAGAGTTTAATTACAGATGTGTGGGTAGCTACTGCATCACTGAAAAGAACAAAATCCCCTGTCTTGCCTAGCAACCGATAATGGCTTATGAATAGACAAGAATGGTGCCACAGGATTCCATGACAAGAAGTGACAGCCCATTATTGTTCTGGTCTTGTTCAAATAGTCACAGTTGATGTGAGTCAGAGTGTGTTTGCCAGGCATTTACATATCATTCTGCCCCATTTGTCTCATAGCATTGTTGTGTTCTCTGTTCCCCAACGTTCTCCACACCTTATAAGAGGTAACACAATGTTTCATGTACTGCTGAGCACTCACAAGTCACAATTCTCAGCACTTTGAACAGTTATGAGTCTCCCAAGTTACTTTTTCTAATTGCAAAGGAAATTTCTCTGACCAAGTATTATAGTACTATTAATCTAGGGCATAAGCAGAATTACTTAAATTTAATAAGGACATCATGTCCATGTACCAGCATAATAACTTTTTTATTAGAAACAAGCTTCTTTTACATGTCAATCCCAGTTCCTTCTCCCTCCCCTCCTCCCCCTCCCCCCACCTCCATCCAACCCCTCTCTGCTCCCCAGAGAGGGCTAGGCCTTCCATGGGGGATCTTCAATGTCTGTCATATCATTTGGATCAGGGCCTAGATCCTCCCCTGTATGTCTAGGCTGAGAGAGCATCCCTTCATGTGGAGAATGCTCCTAAAGTCCATTCGTATCCTGGGGATAAATACTGATGCACTACCAGAGCCCCCATAGATTGTCCCGAACTCCAAACTGACATCCCTGTTCAGAGGGTCTGGAACAGTCCTATGCTGGTTTCCCAGCTATCAGTCTGGGGTCCATGAGCAACCCATTGTTCATTCAGCTGTCCCTGTGGCACAATAACTTGAACTTCATCATAGTCCTGATGATGTCACCAGTCACAGCCTTTTGATCACTACAAACCTGGGTTACTTCCTGAAGAACTGGGTTTAATCACAATCATAAAGCAGTTAATTATACACATAACAGATTTTCCATGATTATACCAATAGCCAAGCTATGCCTGGTGGCTGATAGTGTACCACACATGGTCAGACCCTCAAAAAGACAGTTGGTTTTCTTACTCCACATGCATAGAATCTTTCATCACTGAGGGCTAGTCATTAGAAGTGAGTATCCATCTCAAGATCTGTTGATAGTTCTAAGTACTGTGAGTTGAACATCTGCTATTTTCAGGGATGAAGCTTTAACCTCTAGGTCTGATTGTCAACCAACCACTGTATAAATTATTTGTGATGTTTTCAGGACCTTGGGGCCAACAACTCATAGACAGTCCAGACTGGGGATTTTATTTAATAGCATGTTATTTTATCTTATAACAGTTTCTTCTACCCATGCATGGAACTACTATTAAATCTCATTATTTTTTTGTTATTTGTCATGAACCAGAATGTCTCAGCCTTAATCCATGAGGTTCGGTCTGAGTGGGGATGTGTGGACCGGTAAACTCCTAGCAACCCAGCAGCAATAAAGAACAAATACAGGCATCTTGTCATCTTTAGAGAGCTCTCAGTTCCATGTTGTAGAACTAGAGTCATTTCTTTATTAGCCATCTTTCCTGTTGTTTCTTAACCATCCTGCCAATACAACAAGGGAACCATTTCTCTCTTTGTTCTCCTCTCTGCTCTCCTTGCTGGCCCCTAACTCCTCTGTCCTCCCTAGTCACTCACACACCTCTCACATTGGCCCAGGTGCAGGCCTATTCAGATGTTTAGGCCCACAGAAATGCAAATAGGAGGCATATTACCCTGAGGCCATGGTAAACAATAGTAGCCTTACTGTCATTAACAATAAAATAGTGGGCTGGAGCTTTCTGGTATTCCTGTTTAATGAAACTCAAGGCTGGATCTCAAAATATTTCATAGCGGAAATATTTTGGTCTCCCACAGTTATTTAAATTTTATATTTTATTCTTTCACTTATTTGATGTTTTTCCTTTACTTCAAGTAGTTTTTCAACACACACATACACACACACACACACACACACACACACACACACACACACGTGCACACACACACACACACACACACACACACACACACACACACACGTAATTAAAAACAAAAAGAAAAAAAGAAAGGGCAAATTTAAATTTATAAACAGGATAGAGACAGCCCTACCATGACATGGTGAGACAATGAACCTCCAAAGATGCCATTGACTTGTTATATATATATTTTTGACTGTTGGCCTTCTACTACTGGGCATGCATCATAACCTTTAATTTTAGTTTGTTTCTACAGTGAGAATCCCTTGGAGAAAACTAAATTTTCATTTTCAAGTAGTTGTCAGTTGGATATTGCTTCTTGGTTAGGGATAGGGCATTTATATTTATATATCAGTTATGCTCTAGAGCTCCATTTGGTACAGTCCCACATCATACACATGCTGCCTCACTCTCTGTGCCTTCCTATGTTTGTGAATTTTGGTGCTCTATATGGACTTGTTTTCTTGGAGATCTCTATCCTCTGGTTCTTAAACTCTTTCTGCATCTACTTCCCTGAAGTTGTCTGTGCACTGTATGGAGGCATCCCAACAAGGGCTGAGTGTTCCAAGGTCTCTCACTCTCTACATAATGTCTGGCTGTGGGTCTCTGTGTTTGTTCTCATCTGCTGGATCAGGAAATTTCTCTGATGACAGATGACCAAAGAACTTATCTATGAGTAAGTCAATGCCATTAGGAGTCAATTTATTGCTACAATTTTATTTTTATTTACTTTTAGAACAGTAGTATTTGATCATACACTAGGTCCCTTGGCTCTCAAGTTGCATGTTCTTATTCAAGCTATGTCAGGTATGGGTTCTATTCCATGAAGGGGTCCTTAAGTCAAATAAAATTGGTTTGTTATTCCCCCAAATATTGTGCAAAAAGTGCACTAGCATATCTTGCAGATGGAACAGTAGTATAGATAAAAGGGAGTGTGGCTGAGTTGATGTTTAAACTTCCCCTTTGTTAGTATGCAGAGTAGTACCTTTTTGAACCAAAGACAGTAGCACATAGGGGTGAAGTCTTTATGGAGGTACCAGATCAACTTCATCTTCATTGGATGGTTTAAGTTTTGTCTTCAGCTTTGTTGTCAGTTTTGGACAGCAACTCCTATAATTTTCAAAACTCTGTGGTTTGTTTGGGGATTCCTTTGAGACCTATTTTGCCAATAGCTCAATTAGATGTAATCCAATCCTTGTATTAGAATTTTTATTTAATAAAATGTAATGGCCAGTTGTGACCCGTCCTGCAAGTCCAGTCGTTCAGGGTTCCGAAGGGGGGCTGCCTGAAAGAGTTATGGGCGAGAGAAGGGAAGGAGACCAAGTGGTACAAAAGAGGAGACCAGAGTCCATCTGTGCAATTGTCAAGGTCTCGATTTATTGGGGCTCAGAGTGGGCTTATATAGCCCTGCAACAAGGAAATTAGGCAAGCGGGGGAATAGCAGGAAGGAACGTCTGGTATTTGCTGAGGCCGGGACGTAATTTTGTTATCTTCGAAACAGCAGGCAGAAAGGCTCCACACCTTTTCTCAGAACAGCAGTCGTTAGCAGTCCCGCTTGGCCAAGCGTATCTAATTATGGGTTACATGAGGCTCACAGGGTTGGGCTTTGAGCCACAAACTTTAAAGGTCATTAGAGACTTACAAAGATGGGCTTTAAACGCATAGTTTACGGCCCATGACCCTTAACACAGTTGGAGCTCTGTGTACCCATTATTTGGTGATTTTATTGAGATCAGCTTCATATATATATGAAGCATCTATCCTTAGCTATCTATTTTATTTCCCTCTCCTAGAGTTATCTATCTGCCCTTCACTTATTACTATCTTACTCTATATTTAAACTATGTGATTCAATGGAATGTAGTTTTATCATCATTGGCTAAACAGTTACTATACAGATATAAGTCAATGCATGTCACTATTGTTCTTTTGGTTACCACACTTGGATGATATTTTCCTCATCCCATTTATTTTGAATTTCATGATTTTATTCCTTTCAATGACTGAGTGATATTTTGTTGATACACACATATTCTTTATCCATTCTTCTTTTGAGGGATATCAAGGTTGCTTCCAATTTCTTACTATCATGAAAAGAGTTGCAATGAACATTGCTGAACATTTTTGTTTGGTAGGATGATGTTTCCTTTGAGTATATGCCCAAGAGTGTATAACTGGATTTTGAGGCAGATTAATTCTAAACTTGGGAACTACCACACTGATTTATATAGGGCTATGAGTTGGCCACCCAACATCCACCTTATCTGTTATAGTTAGGGTTTCTATTACTGTGAAGAGACATCATGACCATGGCAACTCTTGTAAAAGGAAACATTTAATTAGGGCTCACTTACTGCGTTAGAGATTTAGTCCATTATCTTCATCATGGTGTTGATGCAGACATAGTGCTAGAGAAAGAAATGAGAGAATTACATCTTGTTATCCAGGCAGCAGAAGCGATATGTGCTGTGCTTAGGGTAAACTGACCATAGGAAACCTCAAAGCCACCCTCCCATAGTGACACAATTCTTCCAAAGTGGCTACTCTTTGGAGGCCTCTAACAATGACACACCTCCTCATAATGCCACTCCCTTTAAGGGGCATTTTCAATAAAACCACCACAATATCTTTAGCCAACAGGGAAATGAAATCATTACTACTTTGAGACTCCATCTTAAACCTGTCAGAATGGCTAAGACAAAAGCCACAAGCAATATTTCATGCTGTAAGGATGTGGAGGAATGGGAATACTCCTCCACTGCTGCTGGGAGTGCAAATTTGCATATCCTTGGTAGAAATCACTACAGTAGTTCCTCAGACAGTTTGAAATTGATTTCCTTCAAGACCCAGTTATACCACACTTGTACATATACCCAAAGGACACTGCATTCTTGCTGCACCATGAGCAGTGCATATATATATATATATATATATATATATATATATATATATATATATATATCAACCAGAAACTGGAAAGCAAATGTCATCATGAAATTAGGCAAATAGATATATCAGGAAAAGTCACCCTGGAAGAGGTAACCCAAATAGAGAAATGTAAATATAATATGTATTCCTTTACAAGTAGATATCAGCCATTAATTAATGATTGCCAAGTTTACTATCTTTAGATATAGAGAGGTTAGGAAAAGAGAAAGGTGCTATGGAGGACCTTTGATCTCCCTGGAAGGGAGAAATGAAATAGATTTTATGGGTAAACTGGGGACAGATTGCAAATGGAGCAAGGAGGTCATATGGAGTGAGATGGGGTAGAGGGAGAGTGTGCAGACAGAGACACCTGGAATTGAGGGTCTGAGTGCAGAAACCTGTTACAGTGGAAAATAGTTGGATTCTATGTAGGTGATGCTAATGAGAATTCCTAGTAATGAAGAATAAGGCATATTAACAGGACATCTAAAGTAACCATGCTTGTGCTGGTGGGACTGAGTGGCCATGGACAAAGCCCACACAATTAATTCCTTGAACATAGAGAAGTTCAGCTGGTATATACAAGGAGACTTCTCCCCTCAGCAATAGGATCCAACTGTCAGTTTTTTCTGGTGTAACTCATTACCTTAACAATAGCTTGAGTTGTTTGGCAGTTTCCTTGGGGGATGTTTTGTCAACAACTCAATTAAATACCTCCCATCACCTCCTTATTCATTCCCTTTCTGTTTTTCATTAGAAAAGAATAGGCTTCCAAGAGACAACAAATAAACATGACAAAATAAGGTATAATAACATGAAAGAAACTATCACATCTAAGTAGGACAGGGCAATCCATCAGAAGAAAAAGAGTCCCAAGACAAGGCAAAGGAGTCAGAGACCTACTTGTTCTCATAGTCAGGAGTTCCATCAATGAGTTATTTGCTAGATGATAGTTTTAACAATATATAAATTATTATTTTAAGCTGTCTTATCTTTTGCAATGTTTTTTGTTCTTGCCTTGAGTGATACAAAGAACTTTTTTCAAATATACCATCCATTTACTGTATTATTTTATGTATTTTTTTATTTATTAATAGATCAAATCTGCATCAGATTCAGTTTCACTTCACACTATATTTTCTCTTGTTAATCAAATTTCATTCAGAATTAAGTTTAGGCTAATTAAATTCCATTTCACTTGACATTGATTAATATAGAGTATATTCTCTAGTATGGGCATCAGACTTCTAAGAATTCTGAAAAACTATTCTTCTTTAGATAGAATCAAAACAAACAAACAAACAAACAAGGACAAAGAGAAGTATTTCATTTACTCTAATTCCCTTGCTATTACGAATGACTATAAAGATTAATAGGAATGAAATTCAGTACCTCTCTTGAGTCCATTTGGAAAAGATAGCAGTGGTACAGTTACTAACCAATAACTTAAACTTGGAAAGGACTTCAGCCCTGAAAAATAGTTAGGGAAACTGAAAAATATCATAGAGGATAGATTCTTGAAAATGTGCTAAATTGTTTCATTAGTACTTTAAAAGTTTTCAAACCACAACTTTGATTTCTTTTTTATTTTATAATTTTTTTATTTAAATTAGAAACAATCTTATTTTACATATCAATCTAAGTTCCCTCTCCCTCCCATCCTCCCATGACCTCCACTGATCCCCCTACCCAATTCCCCATCCACTCCCCAAGGAGGTTGAGGCCTCCCATGGGGAAACATCAAATGCTGTCACATTATTTGGGGCAGGGCCTAGGCCCTGCAATGTGTGTCTAGGTTGAGAGTGCATCCCTCCATGTAGAATGGGCTCCCAAAGTCCATTTGTACACTAGGGATAAATATTGGTTCCACTGCCAGAGATCCCATAAAGTGCCCAGGCAGCCTAACTGACACCCACATTCACAGGGTCTGCTTCTGTCCTATGCTGGTTCCCCACAGATTGGGCTGAGCTCCCAGTTTGATTTATATATACCTCATTCTTTCCATTTTTATTTTATATATTTCATTAGAATTTTTAGATCTTGATTTCTTTCCAGTCATTCTTTTTCTCTCTTAAAAAAAAAAAAAAAGGTGTCTAATAGACTTTGACCTATACAACTCCTTTAAATAAGTTGCAGGGTTGAATTACTTAGCTGTAATGTTGTCTATTTTGTTGTTTCTCAATTATCCCACTTCTTCCTTGTACCACTTTAAAGTTTTTTCTTCCTTCAACTGTCTTTGTGTTAGTCATGAATTTTGCATTGTGAACAAATCATTTTGGATTGGAATATTCCTTAAATATACCTAATTTTAAATCTCTTCTTTCTACACAGGTTTGTAAACCCCAATCTAAACAAAACACACAGAAGAAACTTAGGTTAATGAAACTGAAACTAAATAAGAAAATTAAAATGAGATGCCTATAAAGTCCTAGTTACATTTTCTTTCTATGACATTAACTTCAGAATAATAAACATAAATCTATACTGTATAAGATTTGTCTAGTATACTGGGGTAAAGATCAAATAGACCCTTAATAAGATAGGCACCATCCCATTTCCTGGGTCCACACTTCTACAAGAAAATAAAAAAAAATGATAGTATATGTTATTTCTTTGATTTCTACTTCATTTCCTTCTTTGAAAACCTTAGAGGTTTTACTTTTGTGAATGGTTCTGCATAATTTTACGCCAACTTGAGACAAGTAATGTCATATGAGTTGAGGAAATATCAATTAAGAAAATGTCTCCTTAAGATTGGGCCGCATGAAAACCTGTAGAGAAATTTCTTAAATATTAATTTATTGATAGGGGAGGGTCTAACCCATTCTGAGTGATGCCATTCCTGCAATCATCATTCTGAATTTCATAAGAAAGATGCTTGAGCAAGTTGTGGGAAGAAAACCATTATGATTCACCCCAATAGCCTTTGTGTCAGCTTCTGTCTTGAGATTCCTGCCCGGACTTCCATCTTTGATGAAGTTTGATTTGGAGATACAATCCAAATAAGATCCTTTCCCCTCAAAATGTATTTTGGCCATAGTGTTTCATTTCAGCAACAGAAACCTTAATTGTCATGGCCTGGCAAGTCTAGGCTCAAAGTCACGAAAGACATGAGGTCCGGCCTGAGTGGGGGAATGTGGGCTTGGAAATTCCTAGCAACCCATTGGCGATAAAGACCAAACACAAGCATCTTGTCTTCTTTAGAGAGCTCTCAGTTCCATGCTGTAAAACTAGAGTCTCTTGTTTATTTAGCAAGATTATCTTCTTGGCTGTTTTAATCATGCTTCCATGGCCACCAGAAGGCCATTTCTGTCCTCCTGTTGACTCTTCTCTACTACATGGCTCCTAACTCTCTCTTCTCACTTGTTCCTCACACACCTAACCTCCAGCCTATTCAAATGCTTAGTCCTCTATAGATGCAAACTAGGAAGCAGTCTATACTGAGGCTATGGTAAACAATAGCAGACCTGCTAGCATTAGCGATACAATACTGGACGGGGCTCCTGGGTGCTCCTGTTTAGTGAAACCAAAGGCTGGACCTTAAGACATTCCATAATGGAACTATTTGGTCCCCGACACTTAACTAACACAGAAGTATATATTTGCTAAGCAAAATCATTAAAATTTACTTGAATAATATAGTGTAAGTTAGCAATACAATATCTGTTTTCAAGAAACTCAGAGTTGATAGCCTTTGGAAAGTGCAAGAACACATGTAAAAATTTCTTTGGAGGCTTAATGAGGATTTCAATATAGTTATTTTTTCTTTCAGCAAAAATTATGGATATATATGAAATTTAGAAAATTATAAATCAGGTACTAAATGAGGTTCAACAAATCCCTGGCGTAACTTTCATTAATTTAATATTTTCAAAGATAATTCCAAGTGAATAGTTTGCTAGCATTAAAAGCAGTTTGATCTTCTCTGATATTCTCTAGGACAAGTAAATCCATACAGTTTTATTTGAAAAATTCATCTTGCTCTTGATTTGGTCAGATCTAAGTATATTTTCAATCTTTCTAAATTTTCTTTAGTAAGGGGTCAGGGAGTTCTCTAAGTGTTGAAATGAAGCCCAAGGCCATCACTCCAGAACTTCACACAAACAAGCTATCTCTGCAGAGTATGGAGGCTGAACCGGTGCCAACCTTCACTGACAACTGCTGATATGAGAGTCTTCATGATTATGGTATTTATGTTTTGCTTGGTGACATCAGGCCAGCACCACAAAGATTCATCTTGTATATTTTTCTCACCAATTAAGAGTTATTTATTTTATTTTGATGTGTCTGATTACTTTTTTCTTATTCATCTTGCTCATTAGTTTAATTTTAGCTCTTTTGAAAATTTTATTCTAGGGAAATGAAGCACATATACTTTATGGAATTTTGTCCCAGAATTTTATATTCATGAGTAACACCCCATAAAACCTAGATACTTTCAAATAGTCTATGGTAAATAAAAATATAAGCATTTCCTTCATATAGGCAGAGGTTTCCTGTCCTGCAGCCATGCTCAAAGAGTTTGAGGCTTCTATGAATAACAAAGGTTCAGCCAATAGATCAGGCTTATTACTAACTAGCTCTTATATTTAAAGTTAACCCATATTCCTTATTTATGCTCTCCCACACAGCAGTGCCTTTATTAACATGGCATGTTCATCTCCTGCTCCCTCTATATCTGTATGGTGGCTCCTCTAACTCTGCCCTTACTCATCCCATCATTCTTATGTTGGAATTCCTCCCTAACTTTAACATGTTTAACTATTGGCAAGTCAATTTGTTTATTAAACCATAAATAGTGACAAATCCTCATACATATTACAGAAGGAATGTTCCAAAGCATTTCCCAATTTTATCTAAATAAAAAGGTCTTAACTTTAGCTTAGTAAGCATATATAAACAGAAACAGTTATCAAATAAAAATTATAATTACAATATCCAGTCAATTTGTATTTGACAAAATTAAAATATTTTATTATGTATACTATGTTTATCAGTGTAAGCTTTCATACCTAATTCACCTTTTATCAGGACTAAGTAAAACTTATCTATGACTAACCAGTCTTTCTTTAATTCTATCAAAGACCCCAGAAGTGTGAAATGTTACCTAGTGACAGGGAAATCTGGCCATCTGAACAGTCACCCTACGTTTTTCTGTGATGCAGAGCCATACAATTTTGGCCAACAGTACCTAGTATATTTGAAAGACATCTGAGAAGTAAGGAATTTTGACAGACTGTCCTACCTTTCCTTGGCAACACTTGTCAATCAATTTTTTCTGAGTCCTGATGATCCAAATTGTACGACATACCTTCAGCAACTGAGGCAAGCACAGTTTCTTTGCCCAGTGGCTAGCTTTTGCCAGAAAGAAATCAAAGTACATACAGAGTTTCTCTAATGCCTGTAATCTTCTCTGAAGTAAACTGGTGCTGCCAGGAACTGAAGTGTCTCACTGTCATGAAAAGACTAGGTTATTAAACATATTAAATGCACTACTCTGTAGGTCTTTGAAGTATTTTAAGTCCATCTATGTGTCTAAATATATCTGTGTATGACCTTAAAAACATACCTAATATGATTATAATTTTAATTGTAATAGGTGGCTAACTAAACTGTATTTCTAATTATTTATATTTTAATTGTACATTCCATATTTAAATGGGTTATATGAGCACAATATATAAATAAGAGTATAAACATATATACAATATAAAAGAAATAACTTTACATTTGTATCAATAAACAAAATTCCATACCAATGTAAAATATTTAAGATTTATATTTGTTTATAGATTAAAGTTGATTAAAAATCTACCCTTTTATCTCATCATTTCTATATTACCAATTCATAATAAACACATTAAAAGATTGAATGATGCACACTTGGCTCAAATATGTTTTTAAATAAATATGCAAAATTCAAGAAATAAAATTTACTGTAGCTTAAAGTGGACTTATTTGAATGTTTAAAAATTATGTATTCTAAACATTAGCTGATTCTAACTTTTAGTTTCCTTATTAGTATAATTTTTCAGATAGTGTAAACTATTGAGAAAATCATTGAGTGTTTTCTGTGAAATCATTATTTAACATAATCAATTCAGATGTTATTGGAAAGGCCATGTGGCCATGTGTTGTGAGACATTTGATTATACTGTGTAAAAATATGTCACTGTTATTGGCTTAATAAAAAGCTAAATCCCTTGTAGGGTCTTCCTTGTTTACTAGTTTCTCTGGCAGTGTGGATTGTAGGATGGCAATCCCTTACTCTATGTTTAAAATCCACATATGAGTGAGTACATATGGGAAATGGTCACCATCCCCTGAACAAATTAAGAACATGGGAAGAGGGGGGAGGAAGCTATGAGAATGAGAAGGGAAGAAAAGGAAGGATGCAGAGGTCATGAGGAAGCAGAAAGGTTGAGTCAGGTGTAGATTAGAAGAAAGGACATATGATAGATAGGATTTTAGATGGGGGGTGGCAGAGGAGGAAGGGAGGGAGAATGGAACTGAGATCGTCATGTAATTCAATCTTGTTTGTAATTCAAATATGTAAAAAATAATAAAAAACTGAAAAAAGAGCTAGTTCCAGGATAGGTTACAAAGCTACTCAGGGAAACCCCATCTCAATAAATAAATAAATAAATAAATAAATAAATAAATAAATAAATAAAGCTAAATCCAATAGGTAGGCAGGAGATATAGGTGGGAACCAGACAGAAAGAGCTCTGGGAAGAACAAATGGGGAGTTGCCAGCTAGATGCAGAGGAGAGGGGACATGTGGAAGGAGAGGCAAAAACATGGCAGCATGTAGATTAATAAAAATGGGGTAATTTGCACTATATGAGCCAGTTCAATACAAGCGTAAGATAAGGCCAAACATTAATAATAAATAATAAGTGTCATGTTGTATTTTGTGGCTGGTGGCAGAAAGGAAATTCCAACTACATATGGCATTCAATGTGGAGGTTAAAAATCCAAATATATGCTCTGGGAAAGCTAAGAAAAGTCTAAACAAGGAGCTAGATGTGTACTCCTAGTGCTGCAGTCTCTCAGGCAGGCTGGTGTTCAGTGATGTACAGAGGGGTGGCCACCTGCTGCAGCCTGTGGGATGGAGCCAGCTGCCAGCACCATATGCTAAGCTGAGCCATGTGGTAGCTGACATGGCAGGTTAATATTTGTCTCATGAAGCCATAGAAAGTTTTAGGTGCTTAGTAAAGCCATGTCCAGACATAGAAAATACCTAATAAGTTATAGTATGTCTAAAAATATGCTTGGGTGACAAAACCAAGAAAAAAAGCCTATAGCCAGTCATAGAAAATAATGAATAGTTTAAGAATAATAAAGTATTTTTAAAGAATAAAGAAATATGAAAAGAATAAGCCAAATAAAGATGAGAAAATGTATCTGAATCCTGTATGGTACTTGTTAACTTTGAATTTTTTAAATGTTAATGTACAGAAAACAATAGCTGCTGAGAGATATTGGATTATGAAAATAACTAAATTCAACCAAAATATCTATTTTAAGAATGTCTTAACAAGAGAGAAGTCAGAAAATACGTTGCATTTAAGGAGAGGTTATGCCTTTTTTTCTACAAGAGACAAAAAGTTAAGGTTCTTTTCAAAATTAATGAAAAGGAGATTTGATTGGGGAAGACCTCCTGAAAATCTTGGCTATATACATAAAGGAAAAATGCCAAGAAAGGCTACAAGACAAGTGATATATATGCTGTTAACTCTACTCTGGGAACAGTTCTAAGAGTTATGAGACAAGATCAGTCTTGACTGAGTCCTCGTAACAGTTTGTTGTACAGTCCAAACAGACTTATAAAGTTGACAGGTACCTTTTGCCTTCTCAAACATAAAACAAACATAATCTTTTGCTGACTTGTGAATACCACACATTCCATATTTGTGTTAAAGCAGATATGTCTGTTACATTAAAAAGTTTTCATGTTTTAGAACAGAAGGACAAGACATCAATGAAGACAAGTAGTCTAGGTGAAGCAGCCTCTCACAGTCCCGCTGTTGTAGTTTTCTCAAAATTCTGCATCCAGAATAACCTCAAAATGCTAGGTGAGATGGATGGTCCAGCCTCATAAACTGCTCCAGCTAGGACTTCAGATAAGCACTGAACTTTCCAATTACAGAGAATGAACAACAAATGATACAGCTAGCTCCCCCAAGATTTTGCATTATGCCATTTTTTTCAGGGTCCACTAAATATGTCATTGACCTCAGACAATAGGAAGCAGTCTAGAAAACATGACCTCCGTATTTTTAAGAGGTGGGGGTGATTTCTGGTTATTTAGTGGGTTGTGGATAATTGTCATCACTAAGAGGAGTTGTTATTACAAGTTATTATTGGCAATTATCAGGAAAAAAGGCTGAACAAAAGAGATCAGATACAAAATTTTCTGAAGAGAAAACGGGGTGGGTGGTGGGTGGGATATAGTATAGAAATGACTGGTTAAAGAGGTGAATTGTTGACTCTACTTTTAAACAACCACTAGTCTCAAATATTTTAGATTGACATGGATTTTTTTATATTGATACAAATGTAATGTTTTTTTGTTACACTGTACATATGTTTCTATGCAGCTCATTAAAAAATGTAATGTAAATTTTTAGTCCTTGAAAACTATTTAGGATAATAAAGAAATACAGATTAATACTTGTCTATAACAATCAAACTTATAGTTTTGTTAGGTATGTTTTCAAGGTCATACAGAGATATATTTTATATAGATGTTCAAACATCTCAAAGGCTTTTAGGATATAGAATTTAAAATGTTTTAATAATGTTAGGCCTTTCGTAACAGTGAGATATATCTGATCCTAAAGTACCAATTTACTTTAAAAATGGATGATTATCCTCAAAGAACATACGGAGTTGGCTTTTAAAATGACAATCCTAGCCATTTGGATTGACTGACCTTGCCACAACTGCAGACAGAATAATGTACAAATTGGAAAGGAGGACACAAAAGAAGGCAACTAAAAAATTTTGCCAAGACAAGGTAGACAAATCCTTCAAAATTTCTGCTTCATAGAAAAGTCTTTGATATTCTATGCCAGTAGGCTAAACATGGATACCCCTGAATTGCAGGGGAAACTTGGTTGAGTGCCCAGGAAGCCTGCCATTTCTGTTATATCTACAGTTTTGGAAGTTATTTTCTCTACACTTCCTATTTACTCAGATAATATTTTTATCTTTCTTGTGTCTCTGATGGAGTTGAAGATAAGAAAGTTATAGTTACAGTTTTTCTTGTGAAAAGAAACTCACAAGGGAGGTATAAAATACATAATGTTGAGAGAGATGAAAGCTTAGATTATCTAAGAAAATTTTTTGAGGTCTCAAAAATAGTTTGTGATTGATGATATACATGTTATGATAAAAATTGCATTTCAAACATTGAACTCATTAAGAAAAAAAGACAATAAATTCTGCAAGTTTGCCAAATATAAATATGTTGCATATTATAACTCTAATTCTTAGCTGATGTTTTTTCTTATTGTATATAGTTTTACTATGTTAGAGTTAAAAGCCTTTCCTTCTTTATTTCAACAAAAAAGGGAAATGTTGCTAGGTATTTGATTATACTGTGTAAAGATTTGTCACTGTGATTGGTTTAATGAATAGCTAAGTAAACACTAGCTAGGCAGGAGTTAGAGACATAACTTCTGGACACAGAGAGCTCTGGGAAGAAGAAAGAGGAGTTGCCAGCTGTATGCAGAAGAAGCAGGACATGAAAAATGAGAGGTAAACGTCATGAGCCAGATGACAGCATTAATAAAATTGGGTTAATTTAAGTTATAAGAGTTAATTAGCAACAAGCCTAAGCTAAGCCTGAGCTTACATAATTAATAATTAGTCTGGATGTCATGATTTGGGCCTGGCAGCAGACAGGACATTGGTCTATAGACATTTTATGAAAAAGGAGTTGTGGCAGTTTTAAATTGACAAACAGATACATTGCTAAAAATAACCCGTGTATCAAAGAAATTGCAACAATTAGTGGATGTTATCTAAGCTAAATTATAAAAATTCACTTCAACAATATAATATCAATGATCAAGCCCACATTTCTCTTTATAAAACTTTCATGCAATTAATGGCTTTATGAATGACTGTACAAGCATGTAAACTAAAGCTTATGTTCTATGGAAATTTATTTTTAAACAAAGACAAATATATGCCTAGAAGTAAAAACAAAATCAGTAAGGATAATATTCTGTGAAGGGTTGGGCAGACAGATGCTAGAGACAACAGAACTCAGATCTTGTACTTCAAAATGAAGTTTTAGTCATCAAAATTAAAATTAGCTGAAGTGAACAAAACATTGTCTTTTCATCTTTATCTCTAAAAATGCATTATGAGCTCAATGTTAAAGTCAGGAAAAGGTTCACTCACTAGAGATAGTGTGATTTTTCTTTTTGTCATATCATTCCACACAACATTGCCTTATTGACAAATTACATATAGAACATATTATATTATTTGTAAACATTAAGAAAAAAACAACTTAGCTGCTATGAAAAAGTATAACTGTTTCTACAGCATTCCGAAAGGAAATGATTACTGCTATTAGCATGGCATTAACACTATTATACAAATAAATAAATAAACAAACAAATAAATGTATCTGAAATGAGTTCCTCCAGTATACATCGTTTTTAATTTTATGCCTAAAATTTTTAAATGTTATAGTTTACAGAACATAAATATTTTTACAGAATGAGTGATATTTCAGGATCATTTCTACTGACCAGTAAGTAGGGAACATTTTCTAAATACATATTCCACAGGGCTTTGGGCAACATATTCTAACAAAGCAATCAATCAGCCAAATAAATACAATGCATCTGGAAAAAAATAATGCAAGCAGTGAGGAAAGAGAAGATGCCCCAAGACCAAAATTAGAATATTTCAATTCAGTATAATTTTAGTATTAGAAATGAACTGCTAGTGAGAAGCTCCATCTATTCCCATGACAACATCTGTCTCCTCAGTTACTAGTCTCACTTCCTATTCCTTCTCTGTGTGGGGTAACCATTTGCTAAACAACGAAGGATGATTATTTCTCCTTTGTCTGCTATCATTATGGTGTTATTTATGCACAATAGTATTTTGAAAAATACCAGAATTTTATCAGAAACTGTCTAGGAAATTCTTTTGTGTTTTCTTTATTTATTTACTAGCCTGCTTCTGCGTATTTTGTTGTGTATAGACCATACCAGGTTTTCCCTATCACAGGCAGCAAAGCACTGTACAGAGTGAATGTGTTTGATTTATTGATATACATTTTATAGAATTCACTGTTCAGACATGTTTAGTTACCTGTTTCTGTTTTGCCCTTTTGTGCTGCATAGTCACCGATAGCAATGATATATTCACAGAGACCTCTTCCAGACAGCCAGTGTAGAAAGACAACAGAAAGACACAAAATATAGAAAAGCAAAAATATAGAAAAATCATGCTAACATTGTGCCTCAGCAGTTAACAGCACACGCTGCTCAAGTGAAGGACAGGAGTTGAATTCCTAGCACCCATGCCATGTTCTTCATAGCTACCTTTAACTCCAGTTCCAGGGATCCATACTCCAGGCTTCTGTGGGCATCAGCACCCGAATGTATATCACCACACACAGACATCCAGACACAGATACAATTAAAGTAATAATACAACAAATGTTTAAATAAATAGAAGAAATTTATATGTATCCCTTCATATATGTATATTTATTTACACATACATGATCATAATTCCAAAATTAAACAAAAATCTGTGAATTACTGTCCTTTGTTAATAAGTTTTTTTCCTAATTACATGAATTCAAATGTAATTTGAATTTCGACTCCCCTCAGTTCCCTCTTCTAATATCCATTGGAAGAATTCACGCAAGACAAAGACAAACTGTGTTTTTTGCAGTGTGAATAAGAAAACATAATTGTCCAATGAGTCTTTTTCTGATCCACAGTTTGTTTGTTTTAAATATGTGTTTTTGCCTGTGAACATGCAGGGTGGGAGGGTATGTGCAGCTGAATACAGGTGACCTTGTTGTCAGGAAAAGTTTATCTGATATTTTCAAGGTGGAGTTACAGATGGTTGTGAACTGCCTGATGTGGGCTCTGATAATTGACCTAATGTCCTCTATAGAAGCAGCACTTTCCTGTAACTACTGAGCCATTGTTGAACCCCTTGATACATGTTGGGCAACTTCATATTATTTCTAAAGAGTCTAGAGCAAGCAGCTTTTTCCTGGGGGAGTTTGTTTTGTCTGGGTAGTTGACACCCTTTGAAGAGACAACTACCCTTGTCTCTTCAAAGGGTGCAAATGGTAGTCTTGGTTTTTGTCACACAACCACTTAATACATAGTGATCTTATAAAGGTTAGGAATCCTAAGACAAGTTTGGATAGTTATTATAGATATATATTGGATAGTGTTTCCAGTTTGTTGATAGTAGCATGTTTCATTCGTTCTTGAACCTGAGATATAATGTAGGCCACATTCTCCTGAGGAGTAACTAGATTCCCACAGTACTAGTCCATAGTTTTATTACCCTATTATTATGGGAAGATCCAGATCCAATACCCTTTCAGAAAACCGTGACACCATATAACAGAAATTCTAGTGAGAGCTTTGTAATATTCATGAACTGCTATATTCAAAATTTAAAATATCTGCTTAAAGAAGAACTAGTGGAATTCATGATAGTTTAGAGGGAAAATGCAATGTTTGACAGAAATACAAAGAAATAGAAGCCATGAACGTATGAAACAGAATCCCTTGAGCTGAAAACTATACTTATTGAATGGTAAGATGTGATAGAAGACTTCAGTGCCATTAAGCAAGCAAGAAAGATGTAGTAAGCTCAGATCAGGAAGGAAGCATAAACTAGGTAATTTATGAGAATGTTTTTATGAAGATTTTGTCCTTTTTTGAGACTTTTATCTTCTCACAGAATTTTAGAATGTAACAGAATCAATTCTTGAACATATTCATAAAACTTTTATACATCTACTTGTTTGTTAATGAGTCATATTTCATACATTAATTCAGATTCATTTCTACAAAATTATTTTATTGTTTGAAACTGAACTTCTACAATGCTAAATATTTTTAACAGGGATTATCCAAGATTTTATATCGATAATCATGTTCAAAGAGAAAAAGTAAATCAAGAGTATAATTTTATTTACTTAACCAGTACACACAAAAGAGAAAAAAATGACACAATTAAAACTGTAAAACAATTAGTTTTATATCCTTTTTTCTGGCTCATTTTTCAATTACATGCATTATTCTTTCTCATCTGAACCTAAAGGAAATCATGCATTGATTTTTGTTTCCGGGTTTTGTGATCTCAGTTAATAAAACTCTAAATTAATCTGTTTTCCTGCAATTTTATTGCATTTTTCTTTAGTGCTAAATAGTGTTCAATTTTGTTTATGTTTCAGATTTTCCTAATTCATTCATGTTTAAATGAACAGATGGGGTGGTTCCTTTTCCTTACTATGGTTGTTTCTATTTTCATGTGCATTGTTTGAAATTCACCCAAAGCACTATATTTTGAAATATAAGTGACCAATCTCCAGCATTTCCAATTAAGGAAAATATCAATGCATCAATTGTTACTTGTGATTTTCTTCAAGGTAATTATTATTTGACTCAGATGCTAATTTTCTCTTGTTAACACTCACCTGAAGGTGTGATTATAATTATAACATTAGGATTGTAGTAGAAAAATATGAAATAATATATATATATATATATATATATAATATATATATATATATATATGAATTAGCAACTATTAAACTGACATGTATTATATATTTCCTCTTCAGGGATAAGTCACTTCTCATAGGAAATGTTGAGTCCATTTAGTTGGGATTTATTACTATAATATCAATATCTTTTTTAAACTATACTGTGGATCACCTTTACAGTCCCTATACAGTTATTGTTAGACCCAAAGTTAAACTTTAAGCCCCACCTGACCAAGTACCAGGTAACTTCCTGGAATTCTGGGAATTGCCATTCTTAAAAGTTAATATCTGCCCAACACTCAGGTAACTCCCTGGGATTCTGGGAGTTGGAGTTCTTTGCAAATAACAACAAAGCCTCAGGGAAAATACAGTGGCCTATGGGTTTTGCTCACTTAATCTCCACTAACATGTGTCATGAGGACCCTTACCTAGAAATTTTCCACAACTATTTTAGTTAATGAATCTACCTGTTGATAAACATCAGCCATTTTTTTCTGGTATATCAATTGGCATGACAGGTAGTCATTTGTCCTCTATGTCAAGGAGTTTCCTTTTTACTTAGCCTTTTTCAGCCTGTTAATAGGACAATATACTCACTTTTATAGTTGCTTCTGGTTGAAAAGTGAGGTTGATTGTCAGGGCCCATAAAGTCAGAAAGGCTAGTCAAACCCTGGGAAATGGGGCATTGATCAGAAGTATATGGTTAGCTGATCTGGGTGAAGGGACAGGAAGCAATCAAATCAATTGGATTGGCTAACATCAGCTTTCAACAAGTCCAGAACTGAACAAATTGTACTTTGCAGGTCCTCCCTAGATAGTGTCTTGTCAACCAAGTAGAAATCTGTTGAGATAGTAGGGACCCAGGTTAAAATTCAGAAACTTAAAGAACAATACTATATTTGGAACTTTTTTGTTTAAGCTGTGACAGGTAGACCAAAGCCTTATGATTTTTTGAAGCTTGTATGAATTTCAGTTTATAAAAGGACACAGAAGTTATAGTTATATTACCATTACCATTGCATTGTAATTCACATTGTAGAATAATCAGTTAACAGATATCTGTAAAACAGCTGAAACAGATATACACCTTGTTGTCATAGCAAAGACTGTGACTTTTGGTTAGAAAGCATGAACATTTTTCCTATATTTAGAAAGCGTGATACATGTTTTAACATAATGAAAAGCACCTTTAAGTATATATTTAGAAGACAGCCCAAAAGAATTAAAAATCTTGAGCTGTGGATGAAGAATAAGTAGTCAGTGTTCTGCCAATTTATCAGAACTCTAATTGGTTACATTAAAACTTTGAACTCTTGAAATCTCTGTGTAACAATATGTATTTAGTTTGTGTTTATATATGTTAGATCATTTTCTGAGGCCCTTAGAACTTAAGTTTTTACATCAGATCCTTATAAGCCTTATAAAACCTTTCTATACCCTCAGAACTTACATAGATTTTATATGCTGGATTTTTTTTCATCCGATAATTTACGGGAGACATAAGTACTTATTACTGACAGTAATCATTACAAAGCATTTTTTCTTTTTAGTGGAAAGTTACATTTTAAATCTGTTTATCCTTTAATATGAAGGCTGTGAGAAAGACATATCTGCCTTGGAATGATCCTTTTGTACACAGTCAAGATTGTCACTTGGATTGGTTTAATAAAGGGCTAAATAGCCAATAGCTAGCTAGACAGATAGAGGTTAGTAATGACTTATGGACACAAAGAACACAAGGAATAGGCAGGTCAGAGTCAGCAGTAAGACTCAGAAGAAGTAGGAGATGAATGTGCTGTGTTGAGAAAAGGGTAAAATTTAGTTTTAAGAGCTAGTTGCTAACAAGCCTAAGCTATTAACGGAGTATAATTAATAACAAGTCTCTGTGTGGTTATTTGCGAGCTGGGTGGTGGGACAGAAACTTCTGCCTAAACAAATTTTTCTGACTTTTCTTAACAAGAGAAATAGTGGCTTTAACCAACTAATGTACTGATTAATGAACTAACAAGGTGGCTGCAGACATGGGGGAAGGAACTGTTAAACTGGCAAATCTCTCACTAGTTGTCAAACATCACCAGAGATTCGAAAAATTCCAACCCAATGACAGAGGCATACTGGCAAACTAGACAGGTATCCCAGATTCTTCTGTGATCATTGGAGCAAAAGTCCAAGGGCAGCATCAGTCTTTGGTTGCTAGGCCTGGAATAGCCAACAGACTTTTCTGTGGAGAAGGAAATTGTATGTGGGGGCGGCGCTGGCCTACCTTGTCTAGGCAAATCAGGTCAGTAGGCTCCCCAGTGTCCTTTCTGTCTACAGTCTGTACAGTGTCTTGGCAGCAGTCGAAGCTTTGCCATATGTAAATGTCTTCAGGTGGAAGTTTTCCTGTACCCATCAACATCTTTGGAGGATACAGGGTGCTTCCAGGACTTAGCATGTCTCTCTATTATGATTTTTTAATTAAACATATTAAATGCCATATTTTCAGATCTTTGAAGTGTTTGAGGAACATCTTCTTTTAAGTATATTTAATCTAGATTAAAAACTGTTTGTTTTAGACTTAACTATGAAAACATATATAAGAAGCTAATCTAAACATATACCAATTTCTGAATCAAAGCTCTTTTAATATCAAGATATTTTTTTAAATTCATAAACATGGTCTATAAAAGAAACTCGGAACTTTTCTGATTCTTACATAGTATACCATTATAGAACAGTTCCCTGTATGACTCAGGGTACCAAAATAGCTCTAGTATAACTGTGCTAATAGAAACAAGGAGATTAAACATACATCTTTAAATCAGTCCCTGTTAACCCAAATAGACATTAAATAAGAAGAGAAATTCTCTAAGCCAGTGGTTCTAAGTTATTTGTCAGATGGTTTAGTTTACCCTCTTATTGTATCATACAACATGACTATTTCAGTCTCTGGTGTTTAGCTGTGGTCTTAATTTTTAACCATTTTATTTATCTATTAATCAAAAGCATATACTCATAAAGACTTTTTAACAAAATACTGTGTAAATTTTTAAATGTCCCACAGCCTTCATAATTTAAATATTTTAAAGCTTTTTCTTAAAAATATCCAGTTTTAATTTTGTAAACCTCTATAATTTCCTTTTAAAGTAGTTTAAAAATTTTAACTGTTTTCTTGCAATATCAAAATAAAGTACTATGTTCATTCCAGGAGAAAAGAAAGAGCGTAACCATAATCTGCATAAGACATACCAAGTGCCAACAGTATAAACAATCTGTCTCTAAAATCAATAACAAGCTTATGTTTTTGGTACAAAGTTTGAGGATAACAAGACAAGTTCTTATATATGAAAGAATGTAGTTGCAGCTTTAACATCTTATTAACAAAGGATGTTTAAAATCTTATCCTTTATAATTTTGGTTCTTAAGACAGTGTAGGAATTATACAATCTTATTACAATGTAAAAGTATGTTTTGAGGCCTCTTTTCTTTTTGGCTGGCTAAAGTGTTTGCTCTCAGTCAGGATGTTGGTGAAGCCATGATACCCATCCTTTTTACCCCTAATCAGTGGCCATCACCCATGTAGCTGCCCTTAGTTAAGATGGTTTTAAGCATTTGTTTCCACAAAGTGACCCCAACATAGGTTATAAGTTTAAGTTTTTGTTACATATGCTTCAGACTTTAAACAATAAGCCATTAATCTATAATCAAGACATAAATAACACAATATATTTACATATTTAATACCAGTCAGAATTAAATGGGTCAGAATTAAATCTATGCAGTGGCCACATAGATTCACACATTTAGTTGAGGCTGGGGCAATTTTGCACAGCGCTGTGTTTGCAAGAAAATGCACACACAAATATATAGACACACTCATAAAATAAACAAAATATCTCCTACTTCTTTCAGTGTTGGAATTTCAGAGGAGGAGTACCCTGTGAGCTTCTGAATTCAATTTCCCTGTGCAAGAATTGGGGCAGCCTAGTTGTGGGACCAGAGGGCTGTGAGACATTTCCCTGTGCCCTTGATGAAAGATAATTTGGATCTATTCAGACCCCCTTCATCCCAAGTAGGGCATCCCAAAACAAGAATTCAAAATCCAGACAGAAAAGTGTCAGAGAGTTTAAATTTTTTTATAACTTACAATAATGAGACCTCCATCAAAAATGATTGCTATTTCACTTCAGAACAATTGACCTGCACTTGCAGAACAAAAAGATGTTATCCATCATAGGGTCTTGGGTTCTTCTACTTCTATCAATTTCTATTGGCTTTTAGATCATTAATACAGTAACTGAATGATAATTCTTATGTGAATACCAATTATTACATCCATATGTAAACTAATACCCATCATAGAGTCAAAGTTTTGACCCAGGATACAAATTCAGTGGGGATTGTTAGACCCAATATTATGCTCTAAGCCCCATTTTTCCAAGGTTCCTGTAACATCCTGGGATTTTGGGAATTGTAGTTCTTATCTGCCCAGGGACCAGATAATTTCCTGAGCTTCTGGTATTTGGAGTTCTTAGAAAATAACAACAAAGCCTCATGGGAAAGTACAGTAACCAATGGATTATACCCATATAAACTACACCAATGTGTACCTGGAAGCAACTTACCTGACAATTTCATAAGCAATGGTCCTAGTTGTAGTTTAACTTGATCAATATTTAATATTTTTGTTTAAAAAAACTTGCTTAAATGTAACCAAAAGGTCATAACTCCTTTTCTGTTAAATTTCATGATGAAGAGTTATGTGCTTCTGTGGTTTTCTCCCACAATTCTCTGGTACAGCCCCTAACAAACCACAAGGGTGTGTGAAGTTTATTTTCAGTGAAACTGTCCTTGTTTTGAGTTTTGTTCTCTCTATTTATGCCTCCTGTTATGGGCTAAGGAAAATGACTGTTTTTTCCTTCTCATTCCACAGTCTCTATCTAAACACTTCTCACCAGGGGAGCTGCAAAATTTTGCTGCAAGCTAAATGCATATTTCTATAAATTGAAGCTTTGGCCTTTGAAACATGCAGTGATTCTTTAAATGGACAAAAATGAGCTCAAATTGGATATTTCACCAAGGACCTCCCAAAGTACAATATAATTTATAGACTTTACATTTTATGTATAAATAAAATATAAAAACCAACAATTGCTATATTTATAATAGTGATTGATATATTTAGCCCAGCAATTGCAGTAATTAATTTTACTTTAAGAATTAATGCATCACATTTCATTAGTATAAGTATAGTACTATATGAAAACTATCTTCAGTGCAAAATAAGGTAAAATATTCTTTATTCCATCTTCTGAATTTTGTGAAAACCCTTAAGCATTTATTTTAGGATAGGAATTGATACTTATTAAAAAACAGCAAGGTATTATGGTATATCAGAGATTAAATATATTTGTTCCTAAATCTCAGTTTCCAAACTGCACATTAAAAGACAGATAAGTGCAAAAATAATGTGAATAAAAGAAATGGAAAAGCAGGTATCATAGAAATACAAAAATCTATTTCTATAAAGTAAATAAAAAAGGTTTTTAATCACTCACATTAGTCAATATTAATTACTTTGTCTATGGAAACAAATTATAAAGCATAACAAACTGTTGTGCATTATATTTTTGGTTAATAATAAGTATATTTTATAGGAAGATATCCCAAGAATACAATCAGGTCAGTTTTGTTACATAAAATATCCTTTTCTGAAATGTCAGATTGAAATTTTGGCATACACTGGAGATTTTTCTATAATATATATGTAAGTAAATAAGTGCTTGAATATAATAATCAGGGTGAATGGAAGTGTTCCTTCTCAGCTAGAATGATGCCATTTATAGCCTTAAATCTTCTTGAATCCATGTGTATATGAAAACTGATGGACATGGTGATTTTGCTATTTTTGAAATAAAAGGTATAGTAGCATTCTTTTGGTACTCAATTATTAGAACATGCAGATATGCTCAAGGAGGAAGAGTTTAATTTCAGATTTTCATAAAAGATGTTGAAATCAATCTTCAACACAATGACATGATTTCCATTGTCTTAGTGGAAAATCAAATATGTACCGAGCATGTTAAAGAGTTGACAATTCAGTATTTTTTTACTGTAATAGAAAATAACTAATAATATAGTACTATAAATATTAATTCCCAAAGTACATTCCTAGAACCCTTTCAAGGTTACTATCATTGAGTGAACTTCTCCAGAACTATACTTCTCATCTGTCCTTTTCTATATCTCCGTGAATTATCTTTAATAAACTGTGAATGGAGACCATACACTTCTAAGACTTTCTGCTTATTTGAAAATGTTCAAACAATCTTCAGAAACTCCAGTGATGTTCCCTCTTATTACATAGTTATGAGTGTCAAACTTATAAAGGGACATGCTTACAAAGGAAAAAAATACCAATATAATTAGAAATCTTACCTAAATGAGTCAACAAATGTTGTGGGATATTTTAATTGCATTCTGATGCTTCTGAGATGGCCAATAAAGTTTGCTTTGAATTAGAGCATTAGAGATAGGTACTAACTGACCAAAATTAGCTATAGAGCTTTTGGATAATAGAGGACAGATAGAGAGACACAGAAAGTAGTAGGGCTGAGCTTAGAGAAAGTCTTGGCCTCTTTGGGTCAAGGACTAGGAGACACATAAATTCACTGATCACTTAGTGACTTCTCTGATCATTCAAATTCTTAACCCTGATATCTGACTTCTGAGTTTTTATTGATACATATTTATTTGATAAATGTTTCACACATTTCCAAAAGGGATTTTGTTACAAGTTTTATAAATTGCTAAGAAGAAAACCAAATAGTCAACAATCAATTGAACTGTGTTTTTGTTGTTGTTGATGTTTTATTTTTCCCTAAGAAATTGAGCTTGAGAAAGACTGCATAGGAAAAGGAAATACATTTCACAGAGATAAAAATGAAGCATGCAGGGATTATTCAGAATGCTTTGCCATGTAAGGATAACAGAGAGTTGTGGAGTCTGCAGTGGGTAGAAAGACAAAACCTGGGAACCAGGGAACATTCAATCTAGCAATTATGATACATTCTTCTCACTTTGAGATCAATGCCAGACCTCAAACATTTCAGGTGGTGTTATTGTGATTTGATACATTGACCTAAGGAGGACTGATATTGTGCCACTTTTTATTACAATGACAAACTTTAGAAACTTTTTCTTAAGCTCATGTAAAGTCCTATTATAGAGATTAAATGAAAAAAATCCAAATAAGACAATGTATATACCTCAGAAGCATGTTAGAAAAACAAGCCGGAGAAGAAAAGAGAAGACCAAAGACTTTGAGTAAGGCAAGGTGCTCAGTCTGCCACATGGTAGATAGGCAGTCACATGGCAAAAGGAGGTTTGAAAATCTAGAGCTTGAGAGAAAGTATAAGAATTTCCAGAGTACCAGAAAAGCCTGGCAGCACCAACAAGAAAGAGGAAATGAAAGAAAAGTCCCACCTAGGATAACAATTTATCTACAAAGATCCTTGGTCATAAAGCATGAAATTCATGAATACTAATAAATAATTAAAGAAGTACTATGCTTGGTAATTTGCAATAACATGCCATGGTTTTTACACATTTTGTTTCAATTTAGAGTGTTATTTTTGTAAGTGATAGAAGGCTTTTGAAATAGAAACTGAAATACTTGCTTGTAAATATTTTGTCCTTCCTCTAAAAATGGCTAAATAATTTTAAAAGTACCCAAAACATATAAAGACCTAAAAACAAAAGAATTATAAACCAATTTCACTTAGGAACATGAATGCAAAAGTACTCCATGAAATACTTGCAAACAGAATCCAAAAACACATAAAAAGATAGTCCAGAATGATAAAATAGGATTCTTCCAAAAGATGCAGGGATGGTTCAATATATAAAAATCAATAAATGTAATTCTCAATATAAACAAACTGAAAGAAAAAACACGTGATCTCCTTATTAGATGCAGAAAATATCTTTGACAAAATCCAATACCACTTCATGATAAAAGTCCTGGGAACACACCTAAACATATTAAATACATTGTAATGCAAGCATACAGACAACATCAAATTAAATGGGGAGAAACTCAAAGCAATTCCACTAAAATCAGGAAGGGACAAAGCTGTCCACCTTTTCCATATGTATTTAATATAATACTTGAAGTTCAATCTAGACCAATAAGACAACCAAATGGGATCAAGTGGATACAAAGTAGAAAGGGCCAATTGGAAGTGTCATTATTTGCAGAGGATACGATAGTATGCATAAGTGACCCTAAAAGTATCACCAGGGAATATGTCCAGCTGATAAACACCTTAAGCTAAATAGCTGAATACAAGATTAACTCACAAATATCATTAGCCCTGCTATATACATGCAGACTGTGAAATAAATCAGGGAAACAATACCCTTCCCAATAGTCTCAAATAACATAATAAGTTGCAATAATTCCAGCCAAGTAGATGAATGATATGCATGATTAAAAGTTTCAAGGCTTTGATTAAAGAAATTAATGATATCAGAAAAAGGAATTACTTCCATGCTCATAGATCATTATGTTTAGCATAGCATATATGGCCATCCTTCCAAAATCAGTCTACAGAGTCAATGTAGTATCTATCAAAATTCCATCTCAATACTTCTCAGACTTTGAAATGACACTTCACAACACCAATTGGAAAAACAAACAAACAAAATCAGGATACCTAAAACAATCCTGAACAACAAAAAGAACTGTTTAAGTTCTCACCATTTCTGATTATGAGTTTTACTACAGAGCTACAGTAATAAAAATCTATATGGTATTGACATAAAAAAGGAAACATGATTAATTTAATTGAATAGCAATCTCTGACATAAATTCACATACATATGGACACCCGATTTATGATAAGGTAGCCAGAAATACACAATAGAAAAAATAAAGCATCTTCAACAAATGCAGCTGGTCAAAATTGTTGTCTGCATATAAAATAATGTACATAAATCCACACTAATCACCCTATACAAAACACAACTTCAAATTGATCAAAGTGCTTTGGAATAATCTTTGTGTGCACTGTGGATTTGTACTACTCGATGAAGAGGGGTGCAGTGAGAGAGCTGCTGGCAGACTCAGCGCAAGATGGGCAATGCAGTACTGAAAAAGCTACCAAACCACAAAACAAAACATGAATAAAAATATGGGTTAATTTAAATATAAGAGCTAGCTAGCAACTATCCTGAACTAGTGGCCCAGCATTTGTAATCAGTATTAAGTTTCTGAGTGATTATTTGAGAGTGGCTGAAGAATAAGAAATCTCTGCCTACATCAAAGACATCAACATAAAAATCAAATAAACTAAACCTGATAGAAATTGTTGGGAACAGCCTTAAAGTCATTGGCATAAGAGACAACTTCCTGAACAGAACCCTGATAGCACAGGCACTCAGGTCAGTGGATGACTCTTTCCCTATACCTGCACACATGGATTTGCCCTTCAAGTTAACTTTCAATCCTTTATTCTAACACCTCTTGAAACACTGAGGACAAGAATGACTAAGAATTATATTTACTGGGTTTACAGGCAGGAGTGTCTTGAGCCTCAGGTGACAATTCTATGACCTCCTTAGCCCTCTCTATTTAGGAAAGTCCATCAACAGACATAATCTTGAAGGTATCTTGCAAATAATCACACCTGTTTTGATAGTGCTGATGGCTGCTATACAGAGTGTATGTCACTCTACAAAGTCTGCATTGATATTTAGTCAAAAGTATGAAAATCATTGTGTCAAAGACAGAATTCAGTTCCTATTTTTATCTTATTCATAATTGAAAAATACAGATTTGAGCTAAATATACACCAAGACAAGCTTAGATGCTTCTTTGAACCCACATTGAGAAAATTGCAGAAATTAACATGAGGTCAAATACCAAGAAAAATTGACTATGAGTTGCCCAACTCATGGGGGATGTCCTTTATGCTGTGAATATATGTTTGTCTTATTGGTTGATTAGTAAAGCTGTTTCGGCCAATGGACAGGAAGGATGTAGCCAGGTAGGAAGCATAGATGGGGCTTCCAAACTATGACAATTATGGGAAGAGGAACTGAGAGAGTAAGTTGCCAGGGAGGGGCCAAATAGCTAGTGGGAAAATAGGATGCTTGGACATTCTCTTGTAAGCAAAAACCACATGGAGATACATAGATTAGTAGAAATGTGTTAATAATTAAGAGAAAGTTGGCCAAATAAAAATCCGGAGCGATCAACCAAACAGTTTATAATTAATTTATAAGTGTGATTATTTGGGAAAACAGGGCTGGGGCAGAATCTTCAGTATACACCCATCCCATTGAAAGATCTGCAATATAAACTTTGTACCTAAGCCTTATAGACTATAATGGGAAAAGGAGCATATAGATTGTAAGGGCCACTGGAACAGGATTTTTACTCTGACATAGAGTCTTCCATATATGACACAGAAGGTGCACACCTGAAGTCTCAACAATTTGCCAGATAAAGAAAACCAGGAGAATGAAAAACACTTGTTGGCATGTTGACATACATGGAAGAGATATTACAATCCCTGATGAGTAGATGAAGAGCTATAGATAAATAATGGCTACTGAGAGAAAGAGATAAGTCTATCCTAGGGAAAAGTGTCCTAATTAACCGTCCAATCACAAATTTCAAGCCCTAAACATATTCAGGCAATTCAAGACAAGATAGACTCAGGCAGTGTGTATGGATATGTGTGTATTTGTGTGTGTGTGTGTGTGTGTGTGTGTGTGTGTGTGTGTTTGTGTGTGTGTGTGTGTGTGTGTATGTGTGTGTAAAGAAATTAAAGAAGACATAAATTTGAAAGAAGCAAATGCACAAGTTTAGTTGGAGTGAGAAGAATGAAGAGTGCAAATGTTGTATAAATGGAGCCTGAAAATCTCAAAAAATATATTGATTAAAAAATACAGCCCTTTCCCCTAAGTGAAGCTGACATATGTACACAATATAATATTAATTATTGTTAAGTTTAAAAAGAAGAAAATTATACTAATAGAAAATTGTGGATGGACATACAATTAATGGATTATGTGAAAGAAAACAGGGATGCATAAACAGAGTACACAATCTCACTTGAGTGTAGACTTGAAAATACTTGGAGTCATAGATGATAATTGAATAGAATTGGGTGTGTGTTAAAGTGCTGGAATTTATGGGTGAACTGTAAAAAATAAGGAGAGTAGAATTAATTTACCTACAGAGTGGTCACTGGACTTAATAATGAGCATAATATACTGGAGATCACAGAGAGTATGTTTTAATATTTGTATCACAAAATTATGCTGGGTCATATGTATGATAGTTATTAAGCTGATTTGCTCTATAATATATATATATATATATGTTAATATATATATATATATAAGAATACAACAAATCATAAAAAAATTTAGTTCATATGTGTGTATGCATGCATGCAAATGTGTGTGTATGAATGACTGAATACAGACATAAGTAAGTACCTTAATTGAATAATTCCTAAGACTCAATGACTAGTTATGATTCTAGTATTTTTATTGAAAACATTTTTCATATATTTTGTCATGTTTTCTACCTTTCCCAATTTTTCAAAGATCCTCTATATGTCCCTTACAATCCAGTTATTTTAAAAATAAATCAAGAAACACAAAATACACAAAAACAAAAATTAAAACAAATAAGATAAAGACAAATAAGACAAAAAGTCTGAATAATGCAAAATAAAATGAGAATACCATTGAGTTTTTATTTTATTGTCCAACTACTCCTGAGTATGTGGCCTACTTTGAACTGTTGTGTCAGCATATACAAGATTTACATAGGTTGACATAAAAGAGAATCACAACTATGCCAAGGACAAGTAGATATGATATCCTGCTCCAAACCAAAAGGTTTTCTGGGATTGATATCCAAAGGAAACAAACAAACAAAAAATCAGGTTTTGCTAATGGGTACATAAACCCCAATCCAGTTTAGGTTCACATGCTCAGGAAGAGAAACACAATTGTTTATATTATATAGATACAAATCCTTTGATCTGTAGCAGTGATATTTCTGAAAGATATAAGGTAACAACAATGATACATATGTAAAGAAAATAACCAAGTCTCACCCCCTCTCTTATTGGATTTAAGGCTGATTTACAGGATGGCATTTATAAATGATAAAATGACAAAGAACTTGAGACTATATAAATCATAGTACAGGAGAAAAACTAATACTATTATTTTGCTAATGGAGTAAAGGTATAAAATTACTCCAATTGATATACTCATAGATGAGTGTCTTAGTTTCCCTACAAAAGGAAAGATTACTGTTGTAGTAATTGAGAATAAATTCACAGATCTAAACCTAGAAAATGTGTTGAGAGTGAGAGACTTGGGAAAACTCACTTCTATTAGTACTTACAATCTTACAGAAGTCAGTACATAATTAGCTCCGATTTTTTTTTAATTTGGGACAATAATTGTTAGAATTTTGTGAGATACTGATCTATGTAAATATCTCAGTTATTACATGAATGTTAATTTGGCAGCTTTTATATTAAATTGGTTAGCTACTCCATATTTGATGTCTGGTTCAATTAGCAGTTATCTATGTAATTTAAAAGGCATGCATTACCTAGACCATTTCTAACTTAATTAATTTCTTGAAGATCAACTTGCAAACAGTTGATATAATTGATATTTTAGACATTGCTTGCAATTCTGTCTATTAGCAAAGAACTATTATCAAATGGTGCTTGATTTACTCACACCACAAGCATTTGTACATTATTTTATTTCAGAGATTATGTACATAAACTCAGATAAAGAAACCTGCTATATTCCTATATGTGAAAATCAACGAAATTTTTTGTCTGAACAATTCTATGTTACAACATGAATAAAGTTTTAAAAAGTAACTATGTGTGGTGTGATTTCAAAATAATTTAATGGAAACATATGATGTTATTTTTAATTTATATTGTTATATTAACTCATCTAAAAGCAACTACATGCTAAAACTATCTTATTCCATTTAAAATGCATTTTGAAATAATATAGATATTGCTATTAATTAAAAGTTAATTTAATTACCTATATTTATACTTTTTCTTTTAAACTTTATTAACTTCCTATTTAAGTTACAAATGGTCTCTTGAAGACAGTTGATATTTGTTTTTTTTTTTAGTTCAAGTTAGGGAACAAGCTTGTTTCACATTAAGTCCCTTCTCCCTTTCCCTCCCCTCACTCCCATCGCTCCTCCCCCACCCTCCCCAACCCATCCACCACCACTCCCAAGGCAAGGGAGGGACCTAAACTGGGGCTCTGAAAAGTCCACCAAATCTTCCTGTGCTGGGCCTAGGACCTTCCCCATGTGTCCAGGGCCAGAGTGTATCCCTTCACGTGGGATGGTCTCTCAAAGTCCCATCTTACACCAGGGAAAAATACTTATCCACTACCAGAGGCTTCATGGAGTGCAGAGGGGCCTCCTTACTGACATCCATGTTCAGGTGTCTGGATCAGTCTTGTACTGGCCTCCCAGACAGCATCTGGGGTCAATGTGCTCTCCCTTGTTCAGGCCAGCTGTTTCTGTGGTTTTCTCCAACCTGGTACAGACTCCTTCGATCTTCATTCCTCCCTCTCATCAACTAAATTCCAGATTTTAGTTCAGTGTATATCATGGATGTCTGTCTCTGCTTCCATCAGCCACTGGATGAGGGCTCTAGGATGGCATAAAGACAAGTCATCAATCTCATTTTAGGGGAAGGGCTTTTAGGTTATCCTCTCCACCATTGCCTGGATTGTCAGATCGTGTCATCCTTGTAGGTCTCTGGAGATCTCCCTAGTTTCAGATCTCTTCTTGGACCTATAATGGCTCCCTCTGATATGGTATCTCTCATCCTGTTCTCTCTCCTCTATTCTTCCCCCAACTCAATATTTCTGCTCCTCCATTTCCTCTCCTCTACTCCTCTTCTCTTGCTTTTATTGTGGAAGCACCCTCTCCCCTACCCTCATGCTTCCAATTAGCTCAGGAGTTCATGCCACTTCCCATTCCTGGGGTCCATTTATCACTTAGAGTCCTTCATGTTTCCTAGTTTCTTTGGTGAAGAGGAATATAGGCTGGTAATTCTTTGATCTATGTCTAATATTCATATATGAGTGAGTACATACCATGTTTGCCTTTTTGTGATTGGTTTACCTCACTCAGGATGGTTTCTTCTTGTTCCATCCATCTGCCTGCGAATTTCAAGATTCCATTGCTTTTTTCTTCTGAGTAGTACTCCATTGTATAAATGTACCACATTTTCTCTATCCATTCTTCATTTGATGGGCATCTAGGTTGCTTCCAGGTTCTTGCTATTACAAACAATGCTGCAATGAACATGGTTGAACATATGTCCTTGTTGTATGAACATGCACAATTTGGGTATATACTGAAGAGAGGAATGGCTGGATCTTGAGGTAGACTGATCCCCTTTTTTTCTGAGCAACCTCCATACTGATTTCCAGAGTGGTCTTACAAGTTCCAACTCCTACCAGCAATGGAGGAGTGTTGCTTTTTCTCCACATCCTCTCCAGCATAGATTATCATTGGTATTTTTGATTTTAGCCATTCTGACAAATGTGAGGTGGTATCTCTGAGTTGTTTTGAGTTGCATTTCTCTGATGGCCAAGGATTTTGAGCACTTTCTTAAGTGTCTTTCAGCCATTTGAGATTCCTCTGTTGAGAATTCTCTATTTAGTTCTGCACCCCACTTGTTAATTTAATTGTTTGGTGTTTTGCTGGCTAGTTCCTTGTATATTTTGGAAATCAGCCCTCTGTCAGATGTGGGGTCGGTGAAGTTTTTTCCCATTCTGTGGGTGGTCGTTTTGTCTTACTGACTGGGTCCTTTGCCTTGCAGAAGCTTCTTAGTTTCAGGAGGTCCCATTTATTAATTGCAGAACTCAATGTCTGTGCTACTGGCATAATGTTCAGGAAGAGGTCTTCTGTCCCAATTTGTTCAAGGGTAATTCCCACTTTCTCTTCTAGAAGATTCAGTGTGGCTGGATTTGTGGTGAGATGTTTGATCCATTTGCACTTAAGTTTTGTGCATGGTGACAGGTATGGATCTATCTTCAATCTTCTGCATGTCCACATCCAATTGTGCCTGCATTATTTGTTGAATATGCTATCTTTTTTCCATTGTATACATTTAGCACCTTTGTCAAAAATAATGTTTTCGTAGGTGCGTGGGTTAATATCAGGGTTTTCAAATTGATTCCATTGGTTTATCTGTCTATTTTTGTGCCAATACCAAGCTGTATTCAGAACTATGGCTCTATAATACAGCTTAGAGTCAGGGATGGTGTTGCCTCCAGAAGATCCTTTATTGCACAGAGTTGTTTTGGCTATCCTGGGTTTCTTATTTTTCCATATAAAGTTGAGTATTGTTGTTTCAATGTCTGTGAAGAACTGTGTTTTTGATGAGAATTGCAGTGAATCTGTAGATTGCTTTTGGTAGGATTGCCATTTTTACTATGTTAATTCTGCCTATCCAAGAGCATGGGAGATCTTTCCATTTTCTGGTATCTTCTTTAAATTCTTTATTTAAAGTCTCAAAGTTCTTATTGTACAGGTCTTTCACTTTTTTGGTTAGTGTTACCCCAAGATATTTTATGTTGCTTGTGGATATTGTGAAAGGTGATATTTCCCTGATTTCTTTCTCATTGGAAATATCATCTATATATAATAGGGCTACAGATTTTTTGAATTAATTTTGTATCCTGCTACCTTGCTAAAGGTGTTTATCAGCTGTAGTAGTTCCCTAGTAGAGCTTTTTGTGTCATTAATGTAGACTATCATGTCATCTGCAAATAGTGAAAGTTTGATTTCTTCCTTTCAAATTTGTGTCCCTTTGATCCCATTTTCTTGTCTTATTGCTCTATCTAGAACTTCAAGTACAATAGTGAAGAGGTATGGAGAGAGTGGACAGCCTTGTCTGGTTCCTGATTTTAGAAGTAACTGAGTTTCTCTCCATTTAGTTTGTTTTTGGCTATTGGTTTGCTATATATTGCGTTTATCGTGTTTAGATGTGTTCCTGATATTCCTGTTCTCTCCGAATCTTTATTATGAAGGATGTTGGATTTTGTCAAAGACTTTTTCAGCATCTAGTGAGGTGATCATGACATTTTTCTTTTTCAGGTTGTTTATATGGTGGATTGCATTGATGGATTTTTGTATGTTGAACCATTCTTGCATCCCTGGGATGAAGCCTACTTGATCATGGTGGATTATTTTTCTGATATGTTCTTGGATTCAGTTCACCCATATTTTATTGAGTATTTTAGCATCGATGTTCATGAGGGATATCGGTCTGTAGTTCTCTTTCTTAGTCATAGCTTTGTGTTGCTTGGATATCAAAGTGATTGCAGCCTCGTATAATGAGTTTGGCAATATCCCATCTGCTTCTATTGTGTGGAACAGTTTGAGGAGAACTGGAATTAACTCTTGATTGAATTTCTGGTAGAATTCTACAGTGAAGCCATCTGGCCCTGGGCTTTTTTGTTTGGGAGGCTTTTGATGACTACTTCTATTTCATTAGGGGTTATAGGTTGATTTAAACTGTTTATGCGATCTTGTTTTATTTTTGGTAAGTGATATTTATCAAGAGAACTATCCATTTCCTTTTGATTTTCGAATTTTGTGGAGTACAGGTTTTCAAAGTATGACCTGCAGATTCTCTGGATTTCCTCAGTGTCCGTTGTTATATCCCCCTTTTGTTTCTGATTTCGTTAATTAGCATGTACTCTCTCTGCCTTTTGGTTAGTTTGGCTAGATGTTTGTCTATCTTTTTGATCTTCTCAAAGAACCAACTTTTTGTTTCATTGATTCTTTGTACTGTTTCCTAGTTTCTACTTTGTTGATTTTGGCCCCCAGGTTGATTATTTCCTGGCATCTACTCCTCCTTGGTGAGTTCGCTTCTTTTTGCTCTAAATCTTTCAGTTGTCCTGTCAATTCTCTAATGTGACTTTTCTCCAGTTTCTTCATGTGGGCACCCAGTGCTATGAACTTTCCTCTTAGTGCTGCTTTCAGAGTGTCCCATAAGTTTGGGTATGATGTGTCTACATTCTCATTAAATTATAGGAAGTCTTGAATTTCTTTTTTTATTTCTTCCTCAACCCAAGAATGGTACAATTGGCTTTTATTCATTTTCAACGAGTATGTAGGTTTTCTGCAATTTGTATTTCTGTTGAATTCTAGCTTTAATGCATGGTGATCTGATAAGACATAGGGGGTTATTTCAATTATTTTGTAATGGTGGAGTTTTGCTTTGCTGCCAACAATGCGGTAAATTGTAGAGAAGGGTCCATGTGGTGCTGAGAAGAAGGTATATTCTTTTGTGTTTGAATGGAATGTTCTATAGATATCTGTTAAACCCAGTTGGGTCATAACTTCTGTCAGATCCTTTGTTTCTTTGTTAAGTTTCTGTATGGTGGTCCTGTCTAGTGGTATAAGGGGATGTTGAGGTCTCCTACTATATGTGTGTGTGGTTTTATGTGTGGTTTGAGCTTTAATAATATTTCTTTTACAAATGTGGGTGCCTTCGTATTCAGGACATAGATGTTCAGGATTAAGACTTCATCTTGATGGACTTTTCCTGTGATGAGTATGAAATGCCCTTCTTCATTTCTTTTGATTGATTTTAGTTTAATGTCTAATTTGTTAGATATTCAGATTGCTGCAAAAGCTTGTTTCTTGAGCCCATTTCATTGGAAATTCTTTTCCCATCCTTTTATTCTGAGGTATCTCCTGTCTTTGAAGTTGAGGTTTGTTTCTTGTAAACAGCAGAAGGATGGATTCTTTCTTTGTATCCATTCTGTTAGCTTATATCTTTTTATAGGTAAGTTAAGATCAATGACATTTAGGGATATTAATGTCCATTGTTCGTTGGTTCTTGTTTGTTTTGGATTTATTGTTGGTGGTGTCATTGTGTGTGGATTTTGCCCTCCTTTTTCTTTTTGTGTTTGGTAAAATTGCATTATCTATTGCCCATGTTTTTGTGAGTGTAGTTATGTTTGTTGGGTTGGAGTTTTCCTTCCAGAAGCTTCTATAGTGCTGGTTTTATGGATGTGTATTGTTTAAATCTTTTTTTTTTGGCATGCAATGTCATGTTTTCTTCATGTATAGTGATTGAAAGTTTTGCTGGGTACAGTAGTCTGGGTTGATATCCATGCTCCCTTAGTGCTTGTAGGTTATCTATCCAAGACCTTCTGGCTTTTAGAGTTCTCATTGAGAAGTCGGATGTGATTCTGATTGGTTTGCCTTTATATGTTACTTGGCCTTTTTCCTTTGCTGCTCTTAATATTTTCTCTTTATTCTGCAGATTTTTTGTTTTGATTATTACTTGTTGGGGGACTTCTTTTTGTGGTCCAGGCTGTTTAGTGTCCTGTAAGTTCTTGTACTTTCACAGGCATATCCTTATGTAGGTTGGGGAAGTTTTCTTCTATGATTTTGTTGAACATGTTTTCTCTACCTATGAGCAGTATTTCTTCACCTTCTTCTATACCTATTATTCTTAGGTTTGGTCTTTTCATGGTGTCCCATATTTCCTTGATGTTTTGTATTAGGGATTTGTTGGACTTGAGGTTTTGTTTGGTTGATTAATATATATCCTCTAGCAAGTCTTCAATAGCTGAGATTCTCTCTTCAATCTCTTGAATTCTATTAGTAATACTCACATCTTTAGTTCCTGATCATTTATCCAGTCTTTCCATTTCCAGCATTGCCTCATTCTGTGTTTTCTTTATTGTCAATTTCAGCTTTCATGCTTTGAACTGTTTCAAGAGCTTCCTTCACTTGTTTGGTTGTTTTTTCTTGGGGTCGTTAGATTTTTTAAGAGATTTGTTTATTTCTTGAATTTTTTGGTTTGTCTTTTCCTCCATTTCCTGTAATTTTTTGCTTGCTTTTTCTTCTATTTCTTTAAGGGATTTTCTTGTTTCCTCTTTAAAGGTCTCTATCATCTTGCTGAGATAATTTTTGAGGTCCATCTCTTTTTCAAGCTCTGTGTTGGGCTTTTCAGATCTTGCTGGAGAGGAGTCCCTAGATTCTGTGGTGTCACAATGATCTTTCTGTAGTTGACTGAGTTCTTCTTCTTCACATATCTTCTTCCAGTGGGTGCATGAGGGGTCTCTCTATCTCCTCTTGTGACCCTGTGGTGTGTGTGGGCCAGGAATTCAATGTCAGCTACTCTGGATGGTCTTGCCTCTCCTGGTAGTCTTCTCACTCTGAAGGAGTTAGGCCTCCTTACAGATCATGTTGGGAAGAATGGGAAGGAAGAGTGGGGTGTTTCCAGACTCAGGGAGTTCCTCTCTGCTTGGGTAGGTTTACCCCAAGTAGGCACAGGCATGGGGAGATCAGGTTGAATGGGGCTTTGGATGGGAGTTGGGTAAAAGCAGGGGATCACTCACCTCGTTGTGGATCTGTTGGCAGAAAGTGAAGGAAGAGTGAGGTGTTCCCAGATTCAGTGGGCTCCTCCCTGCCTGGGCGTGTCTACCCCAAGCAGGTGCAGGCCCGGGCTGATCGGGGTGAATGATGCTTTGGATGGGAGTTGGGTAAGAGCAAGAGGCTCACTCACCTCGTTTTGGATTGGTCAGCAGAAAGGGCCAATTGATATAATTTTTAAATATCTTATTAATTCAGTAAACTACAGTTTCATTTATGAACAATATTTTTAACATTTGTTATTATCTCATTTTCTTAGGAAATGAAGTTTATTTAATGCATTTTTTCTCCTTTCTAAAATTAACTTCTGTGATCATTAATATTGAGTAACTTGATTAGATGAGAAATCAAATATGGAGAGGTGAATGAGGGAAATGACTGATTGATGAGACACCTCTTCTGATTGGACAGCATTATCCTGTAGGTGCCTCAGATGTGAACATTTCCAAAACCTTCAGGCACTCATTAGCTGCTAAGAGAAGAACGATTGATTAGTCTCTCCTCTGGGAAATGAGCCCCTGAGAGGTTAAATAATACAAAGTGGACAGCCCTAAATAGATGTGTGCAGTACTAATTCCACTCAGTCAGGGACACACACACACACACACACACACACACACACACACACGGTTATCTGGGCACCATAAACATATAACAAACATACATCTGATTATGCATATATAATAATTAAATTAGAGTGCTAATAATAATTAAATGAAAGGAAATGAATTTGAGTGGGAGATGTGAGAGCACAATGATAGGAAAGAGGAATGGGAAGGAAGGGCTTATATAAAACATTACTCATATAAGAAAATTTCAAAATTATTTAAATTATAAAATAGATCCAAATCAATTATCTCTGTTTGCCCTCAGTTTTCACTGAAGGTTGATGAAGTCTCCCATTTCAGTATCTTCCTTGTTGTTACTTCTGCTGCTATTAGATTTCTTATTTTCTGCTTACAACTGTTGAGATGCCCAGATTTGTGAACTATAAAGCTGCATTGTTTAATCTCCATAGCCCCCACTGTGTAGGCTTCTATTTTTACTCTTCAGCCAACATTGCTTGTTGGCCATTCTAGCATATAGGCATTTTACTTACCAATTCCATTCGACTGAAGAGCACTCTTTACCACAGCTGCCCTGGAGAGTGAAAGATGGAAATTGATGCATAGCAAATATTTATTTAATCTTACCATACTCTTCAAACTACTCTATGTAACAAGAGCATCTGCCATATCTGCCAAACAATCTGTCCATCTTCCTGAGAATTTACTGAAAGCTGTCAGTTGCAATCAGAATGGAGTGAGATTCTTACTCTTTGAGAACAGGTTGTAGTCCTGTGAACTATATGATTACATCGCTAAAGATAACTCCAGGTGAGAAGCAATTCTCCAGCACTACAATGAGTCCCTATGGCTGTTACATCTTGGGTTAATATTATTTTGTTCAGAGATCCTTACATATCTCAGAACATAACAGAACAACCAATAATGTTCTGGACACCTTTGGTGCACTGTGTATACATGTATACAGTTTAAGATCTTAGTAATAGTACTTCAGGAGAATACCAATTGCAGCCTTAACTCTCCCATCTATGCCTCGTGATTATCCCACAGACCATCCCCACGTGACCATCTTCCCCACTTCTTTGATATGTTGCAGCTCCCTACTTTGTCTGACAACCCTGCTAAACCACAGTCCACACCTGACAGATAATCAGGTAGACTGTCTGTGGACCTTCTTCACTGTGTCTGTTCTCCCAGACACAATCCTCAGGACTGCCCCTAGCACTGCAACAGACCTTCTACCATTGGCTTTCCATTCACCCAGCCACCAACACCAGGATGCATTTAACATGAATACACTATCCTAGCAGATCAGTAAAACAGGTAACACAAGCCAATAATGTCTCTGAAACTACAGAAAATAAACAGAAACCAAGGAACAAAACACTTACCCAACAAAGACAAATCCATACATCATCATCTAGACTTAAAATTACCACAAGGAGAGGTGCCTAGACATGAGCATAAGAACATAGTAACAGCAAAGGCAATATGTCTCCACAAGAGCCCACTTATTCTTCTAGAGCAGAACTTGAATATTTTAACATAGCCAAAGCACAGGGAAAGCAAACAAATAAAACCTTAAGATCAACTATATGAAGATGATAAAGGTCTATAAAGAGAAAATGAATGAATCCCTTAATGAAATCTAGAAAACATAAACAAGCAATTGGTGAAAATGAATAAATCTATTAAAGAAAGCCAAGAAAAATCAAACACAAACAGATGAAGGATACTTTTCAAGATCTGAAAAATAGAAACAGAGACAATAAAGAAAATGTAAACTTAGAATTCTGGAAATGAAAACTTAGGAATGTGAACAGATAACATATTATCCAAGAAATCTAGGATACTATGAAAAGATCAAACCTAAGAATAATAGAAACAGAGGTTGGACACAACCCAGCTCAAAGCCTAGAAAATGTTTGCAACAAACTCAATGAAGAAAATGTCCTAACCTAAAGAATGATACACCTATAAAGGTTCAAAAATATTACAGAACACCAAATAGATTGTACCAGAAATGATGAAAGCTCCATTACCAAATAATAATAAAAACACTAAACCTACAGAACAAAGAAAGAATATTAAACCCAGAAAAGGAAAAAATCAAGTACTATATAAAGTAGAATTTCTCCTCCCTTCTTAATGGAGACTCTAAAACCATAAGTGTTTGGACATATGTACAGCAGACTCTAAGAAAGCACAGATGACAGCCTAGATAACTATGCTTACCAAAACTGTCAATAACCATAGATGGAGAAAATAAGATATTATATGATAAAGCAACATTTAAACAATATCTGATACATATGCAGATATAAAGAAGGTGCTAAAAGAAAAACTACAACTTGGGAGCTTAAATACATTAACAAAAACACAAAATGATAGTGATAACAATAATTAAAAAAATAAGGGAAATACTACCCCCTCAGACAAACATTAGTCTGCACACCAGCACCACCATCAACAACAAAATAACGTGTATTAACAATCATTGTTCCTTGATATCTCTTAATAACAATAGTCTCAATTCCCCAATAAAATGTCAATTAACAGAACCGATGGAAAAGCAAGACCCATCCATCTGTTGCATCTAAGAAAAACACACCAACATCAAGTATGGATATTACCTCAAAGTAAATGGTTGGGAAAATATATTTCAAGAAATGAGACTAAGAAGCAAACTGAAGTAGCCATTTTAACATAATGCAAAAATAATCAATAGCATATTTCAAAACGAATACAAGATCACATCAAAAAGATCATCCACCTTGGTCAAGTATGTGTGATCCCATATATGCTGGAATAGTACAACATGCAAAAATCAGTCAATGTCATTCATCACGCAAATAAAATGAAATAAAGAACAGCAGCCATCAAAAGTCACTCAACCAAGAAAAAGGCCAGAGCCAGAAAGTTTCAGTACAGAATTACAGCAGAAATTCAAAGAAGTGCTGATGCCAGTATTCCTCAAATTATTCCACACAATAGAAACAGAATGGACATTGACAAACTCTTTTTATGGTGCTACAATTACCTTAGTGCCCAAGCCACAAAAGACACAACTAAAAAAAAAGAACTACAGACCAATATCGCTCATGAACATTAATGCAAAAATAATCAACAAATTACTGGCAAATCATATCCAAGAACACATCAGAAAAAAATCATCTACCATGAACAAGTAGGCTTAATCCCAGGTATACAACGATGGTTCAACATACAAAAATCCATCAATGTAATTCACTGTATAAACAAATTAAAAAAGAAAACCACATAATCGTCTCACTAGATGCTGAAAAAGTCTTTATCAAACTCCAAAATCCCTTCATGATAAAGGTCATGGAGAGATCAGGAATAACATGAACATATTTAAACATAATAAAAGCAGTATACAGGAAACCAACAGCCAACATCAAACTAAACAGACAGACACTCAAGGCAATACCTCTAAAATTAGTAACAAGACAAGGCTGCACACTCTCTCCATATCTCTTCAATATTGTACTTGAAGTTCTAGCTAGAGCAATAAGACAACAATAGAAGATCAAGGGGATAAAAGTGGAAAAGGAGAAGTCAAACTTTCACTATTTGCAGATGATATGATAGTTTATATAATTGACCCAAAAAACTACCAGAGAAAACCTACAGCTGAAAAACACCTTCCGCAAATTGGAAGGATACAAAATTAACTCACAAAAATCAGTAGCCCTAATATGTATGCAGATGAGAAAGAAATCAGAGAAACATCAACATTTACAATAGTCACAAACAACATAAAGTATCTTGGGGTAATGTTAATCAAACACATGAAAGACCTAAATGCTAAGAACTGTGAGTCTTTAAAGAAAGAAATTAAAGAAGATGCCAGAAAATGGAAAGATCTCCCATTTTCTTGAGTAGGTAGTATCAAAATAGTAAAAATGGCAGTCCTGAGGTTGCATCCGTGCATCAAGTGAGTCTGGGCGCTACTCTGTGCCCCCCAACTACCCCCATTAACCTCTGCTTGCTTCTGACTGAGGCCACCCAGACAACAGTGGACATGCACAGTCTGGAAGGCCTGCCCTGACATACCTTACACCTGTCCAAACTCCGACCTCTGTCCTGCAGTGGGCTCTGGAGGCTCAGGTGAGTCTAGGCACTGCTTTGCTCCCATGAAAACTGAAATAGACTCAATAAAGAAAACACAGAACTAGAAGATGTTAGAAATAGAAAGGCTGGGTAAACCATCAGGAACTAAAGATGTGAGTACAACCAATAGAATTCAAGAGATGGAAGAGAGAATCTCTGTTGTTGAAGACTCTCTAGAGGATTAACAGTCATTGGCCAAAGAAAATTTCAACTCCAACAAATCCCTAACACAAAATAGCCAGGAAATTTGGGGCAGTGTGAAAAGGCCAAACGTAAGAATAATAAGTATAGAAGAAGGTGAAGAAATACAGTCCAAAGATACAGAAAACATATTCAACAAAATCAAAGAAAAAAAAAACTTCCCCAACCTACAGAAGGATATGCCTAAGAAAGTAGAAGAAGCTTATAGAACACCAAACAGATTGGACCACACAAAGAAGTCCTCTCGACACATAATAATCAAAAGAGCAAACCTACAGAATGAAGAGAAAATATTAAGAGCAGCAAAGGAAAAACGCTAAGTAACATATAAAGGCAGAAATATCAGAAACACACCTGAATTCTCAATGGAAACTTTGAAAGCCGGAAGGTCCTGGAAAGATATCTTACAAACATTAAGGGAGCATGGATGCCAACTCAGACTGCTGTACCCAGTTAAATTTCCAATCACTATAGATGGAGAATACAAGATATACCATGACAAAACCAGACTTAAAGAATACATATCCACAAATCCAGCACTGCAGAAATTTCTGGAAGGAAAACTCCAACCCAACAAAGATATCTACACTCATAAAAACTTAGGCAATAGATAATGCAATATTACCAAACACGAAAAGAAACAGGAGGGTGAAATCCACACACAATGACACCACCAACAATAAATACCAAACAAACAAGAACCAACAATTAATAGACATTAATATCCCTCAATGTCAATGGTCTTAAACTGCACATAAAAGATACAGGCTAACAGGCTTTACCTCAGAGTAGAGGGTTGGGAAAATATTTTCCATTCAAATGTGCCCAAGAAACAATCTGGGGTAGCAATCATGATATCTAACAAATAAGACTTCAAATTAAATCAAAAGTAATGAAGAAGGGCATCTCATAGTCATCACAGGAAAAGTCCATAAAGATGAACTCTCAATTCTGATCATCTATGCCCCAAATACAAAGGCACCCACATTTGTAAAAGAAACATTACTACAGCTCAAACCACACATAAAACCAGAAACACTTAGAGTAGGAGACTTCAACTAGACAGCACCACCACTAGACAGGTCCACCACACAGAAACATAACAAAGAAACAAAGGAACTCACAAAAGTTATGACCAAAATAGGTTTAACAGATAACTATAGAACATTCTATCCAAACACAAAAGAATATACCTTCTTCTCAGCCCCACATGGCACCTTCTCTAAAATTGACCACATAGTTGGCATCAAAGCAATCCTCCAAAGATACAAAAGAATTGAAATAATCTCCTCTATCTTATCAGATCAGCACGCTCTAAAGTTAGAATTAAACAGCAATAAAAATTGCAGAAAACCTACAAATTCATGGAAATTGAATAACACCGAATCGCACCATTCCTGGTTTGAGATAGAAATAAAAAATAAAAATTAAAGACAACTAGAATTAAATGAGAATATAGACACAACATACCCAAACTTATGGGACACTCTGAAAGCAGTGCTAAGAGGAAAGTTCATAGCACTAAGTGCCCACATGAAGAAACTGGAGAAAAGTCACACTAGAGAATTGACAGAACAACTGAAAGCTTTAGAAGAAAAAGGAGCAAACTCACAATACATGAGTAGATGCCAGGAAGTAATCAAACTGAGGACTGAAATCACTAAAATAGAAACTGGGAAAACATTAAAAGGAATCAATGAAACAAAGAGTTGGTCCTTTGAGAAGATCAACAAGATAGACAAACCTCTATCCAAACTAACCAAGGGCAGAGAGAGTACATGCTAATTAACAAAATCAGAATGAAAAAGGGGGATATAACAATGGATCCTGAGGAATGCTAGAGAATCACACTTTGAAAACATAAAATGGACAAAATTCAAAAATCTAAAGCAAACGGAAAATTTTATGGATAGATATCACTTCCCAAAATTAAAACAAGAACAGATAAGCCATTTAAATTTACCTATAACCCATAGTGAAATAGAAGCAGTCATCAAAAGCTTCCCAACCAAAAAAGCCTAGGGCCAGATAACTTCACTGCAGAGTTCTACCAGAAATTCAAGCAAGAGCTAATACCAGTAGTCCTCAAATTGTTCCACTCAATAGAAGCAGAAGGACATTGCTAAACTCTTTTTACAAGGATACAATCACTTTGATACCAAAGCCACACAAAGATAAGATTAAAAAAGAGAACTACAGACAAATATCCCTCATGAACATGGATGCAAAAATACTTAACAAAATATTGACCAATCGAATCCAAGAACACATCAGTAAAATCATCCAATATGATCAAGTAGGCTTTATCCCAGGTATCCAAGGATGGTTCAACATGTGAAAATCCATTATTGTAATCCACCATATAAACGAACTGAAAAAGAAAAATCACATGATCATCTCACTAGATGCTGAAAACGCCTTTGACAAAATCCAACATCCCTTCATGATAAAGATCTTGGGGAGAACAGGAATAACATAGCATACGTCAACATAATTAAAACAATATATGGCAAGCCAACAGCCAACTGCAAAGTAAATGGAGAGAAACTCAAAGAGATTCCTCTAAAATCATGAACAAGACAAGGCTGTCCACTCTGTCCATTTCTCTTCTACATTGTATTTGACGTTCTAGCTGGAGCAATAAGACAAGAAAAGGAGATCAAATGGATACAAATTGGAAAGAAAGAAGTCAAACTTTCACTATTTGCAGATGACCGAATGTGACCAAAAAACTCTACCAGGGAACTCCTACAGCTGATAAACACCTTCAGCAAAGTAACAGGATACAAAATAATCACAAAAAAATCAGTAGCCTTGCTATAAACAGATGATAAATCCAATGAGAAAGAAGTCAGAGAAACATCACCATTAACAATATCCAAAAGCAACATAAAATATCAGGAACCAAAAACATGAAATACCTGTATAGTAAGAACTTTGAGGCTTTAAAGAAAGGAATTCAAGCAGATACCAGAAAATGAAATGATCTCCCATGCTCTTGGATAGTTAGAATCAACATAGTAAGAATGGCAATCTTGAAAAAAGTAATCTACAGATTCAATGCAATCCCCTTCAAATTATCAACACAGTTCTTCACAGTCATTGAAAGAACAATACTCAACTTTATATGGAAAAACAAAAAACCCAGGATAACCAAAATAACTCTGTACAATAAAGGATCTTCTGGAGGCATCACCATCCCTGACTCTAAGCTGTATTATAGAGCCATAGTTCTGAATACAGCTTGGTATTGGCACAAATTTAGACAGATAGTCCAATAGAATCAAATTGAAAACCCTGACATTAACACACACACCTATGAACACCTTACTTTTGACAAAGATGCTAAATCTGTACAATGGAAGAAAGATAGCATCTTCAACAAATGGTGCTGGCACAACTGGATTGAGACATGCAGAAGATTGCAGATAGATCCATACCTGTCACCATGCACAAAAGTTAAGTGCAAATGAATCAACCATCTCCACATAAATCCAGCAAGACTGAACCTTCTAGAAGAGAAAGTGGGAGATACCCTTGAATGAATTGACACAGGAGTCTGCTTCCTGAACAGTAGCCCAGACATTGAGATCTGCAATTAATAAATGGGAACTTCTGAAACTGAGAAGCTTCTGTAAGGCAAATGACACAGTCAGTAAGACAAAACAACAGCCCGGAGAACGGCAAAAGATCTTCACCAACCCCACATCTGACACAGAGCTGATTTCCAAAATACACAATGAACTCAAGAAGCTAGCAACTAAAACACCAATGAAATTAAAAAGTAGGGTGCAGAACTAAGTAGAGAATTCTCAACAGAGGAATCTGAAATGGCTGAAAGACACTTAAGAAAGTGCTCAACATCCTTAGCCATCAGGGAAACACAAATCAAAACAAATTTGAGATAACAATCTCACACCTGTCATAATGGCTAAAATCAAAAACATCAATGGCAATCTCTGCTGGAGACAATGTGGAGAAAGCAGAACACTCCTCCATTGCGGGTATGATTGCAAACTTATAAGACCACTTTGGAAATCAGTATGGCGTTTTCTCAGGAAAATAGGAATCAGTCTACCTCAAGATCCAGCAATTCCTCTTTTGGTCCTATACCCAAAGAATGCACATTCGTACTGTGAAGATGTAAGGATGTATGTTCAACTATATTCATAGCAGCATTGTTTGTAACAGGCAGAACCTGGAAGCCACCTTGTTTACCCTCAATTGAAGAATGGATAGAGAAAATGTGGTACATTTACACAATGGAGTACTACTCAGCAGAAAAAAAAATGGAATCTTAAAATTCCCAGGTAAATGGATGGAACTAGAAGAAACCATCCTGAGTGAGGTAATCCCATCCCAAAAAGACAAACATGGTATGTACTCACTCATATATGGATTTTAGACATAGAGCAAAGGATTACCAGTCTGCAATCCACACCGCCAGAAGATCTAGGAAAACAGTAGGACCAGAGAACATTGCATGGTCCCTTGAAGAAGGGGAGGGGGACCAAAACCTCTGAGCAAATAGGGACCACAGGGATAGAGAAGAAGGATGTTGGAAGAGGAGGGAAGGAGAGAACAGGATGACTGAGATAGGGGAGGAGTAGAGAAGGGCAAGAACGGAGATGCCTAGTTAGATGGAGACAGTATAGTTTGGAGAGTGATCTGCTTCAGGGGAAGTGTTAGGGGAATCTACAGGGATTATCCCAACTAAAAAGTTAGACAGTAGTGGAGAGGCTGCCTTTGATGCCCTTGCCCTATAATGAGACTGATGACTACCTTGGTTACCATTCCTAGAGCCTTCATCCAGTAGCTGATCAAAGCAGAAACAGGCACGCACAGCTAAACACTGAGCCGTAATCCTGGAATCCAGTTTCCGAGAGGAAGGAGGGATGGACAAAGGAACTAAGACAGTGCTTGAGAAACCCTCAGAAGCAGTTGACCTGACCTGTGAGAGTACAGAGATACTAGTCATAAAGTTAGGGAACCAGCATTGGACTTAAACAAGCCCTCGGCATGTGGGTGCCAGCTAGGAGGCCAAGACATTCTATGGGACCTCTAACAGTGGAGACAGTATTTATCCCTAGAGTACAAATGGACTTTGGGAGCCCATTACCTATAGAGGGATACTATTGCAGCCCGGAAACAAGGAGGAGGGCCTGGACCCTCCCCAAAATGATGTGATGGACTTTGATGGTCCCCTGTGGAAGGTCTTTCTATCCCTGGCAAGGGGAGGGGATGGTTTGGGGGAGTGGTGGGAAGCATGGGAGGATGGGAGGGTGAGAGAATGGATATGTAAATAAGAGTGCAATTAAAAGTATAAAAATAAAAAAAGTAAAAAATGAAAATAATAAATAGTATTTTAAAAACAAACAAGCACACAAACAAAAAGAACCATAGGCTCATGTCTTTAGATGTTGAAAAAGCCTTTGTTAGAATACAACACACCTTCATGGTAAAAGTCCTCCAGTGATTAAGGAAACAAAGGACATAACTAAATATAATAAACACAATTTACAATGGTCTTATATCTAACATTAAATTAAATGGTGAGAAACTCAAAGTGATTCCACTAAAATTAGGAACAAGTCAAAGTTGCCCACTCTGCCTATAACTATTTGATACAGCATTTGAAATTTTTGCTATGGTAGTAGGCAACAGAAAGGTATCAATGGGTTACAATTTTGAAAGGAAGAAATCAATATATAATTATTTGCAGATGATATGATAGTAATCATAGATCACACTAGTTTTCCACCAGGTAACCCCACACATGATAAACACTTTTAGCAATATTGGTGAATACAAGTTTAGCTCAAAAAAATGAGTCAACCTCTATATGTAAATGATAAATTGAGTAAGAAGGAAATAAGAACCTTCTAAATAGCCTCAAATAATATGGAATATCTTTAACTAATTGTTAAACAAGTGAAAAACAGATATCATAAAAACTTCAAGTATTTAAAGGAAGAATTTGAAGAAGATATCAGAAGACGAAAATCTCCCATGCTTATGAATCAGTAGGATTGACCCATAACTATGGCCATCTTGCCAAAATCAATTTAGATAGTTAATGAGATGTCCATCAATACTCAAACACAAACCTTGAAAGTACAATCCTAATCTTCATATGGAAAAACCAAAGACCCAGGGTAACTAAAACAATCCTGAACAATAAAAGAAATACTGGAGGTATCATCATCTTCTTTGAAATTGAAACACAGATATGGTACATCAAACAAGTGAACAAAAATCCATAATATTGTTAAAAAACAATATTAAAATGCAGTCAAATTGAAGACATAGACAAAAATCTGCACACATATATGAACCCGGTTTTCGATAAAGAATCCAGAAATACAAGAAAATGGAATGGAAAAAAAAAGAAAGCATCTACAACATAGTTCTGGTCATATTGGAAATCTGCATGTAGAAAAATGCAAATAAATCCTGCATTATCACCCTGCACGAAACTCAGCTCAAAGTAGATCAAAGCTATCAGCATAAAGCCAGACACACTGAACCTCATAGTAGAGAAAGTAGGGGATAGCTTTGAATGCATTTGGATAGGGGACAACTTTCTGAACAGGACACTCATATTGCAGGCTCAAAAATCACAAATTAACAAATGGAAGCTCATGAAATTGAAAGCTTCTATAAGGAAAAGGACACAGTCCAACAGACAAAGTGACAAACTACAGAATTGGGAAAATGATTTAGGAGCTCCACATCTCTTAGATATCTAATATAAAATGTATAAGGACTCAAAAACTAGATAACACAAAAACAAATAACTCCATTAAAATGGAATACAGGTATAAGCAGAAAATAAACTCACATAACTAAGAAATGTGTAGATTTCTAACATCTTTACAAATTAGGGAATTTCAAGTAAAAATTACCTTAAGATTTCATCTTGCACCTGTCAGCAAATCTAAGATCAATAATAAAGATGACACCTCGTTCTGGTGAGTATTTGGAGGAAGGGGAACACTCCAACTTTGTTGTTGGGAGTGCAAACTTGTAGAGCCACTATGTATCAATATGGCAGTTCCTCAGAAAATTGGGAATCAATCTACCTCAAGACCCAGTTTAATGTGCTTGGGCAAATACCTGAAGCATTATCCATTCTACCACAAGGACACTTGTTCATCTATGTTCACAATGGCTTTATTCATAACCAGAAATTTCAAACAACCTGAATATCCCTGAAAAAAGAATTGATAAAGAAAATATGTTATATTTATATAATGAATATTACTAAGATATTTTGAAAAGTGGCATCATTATATTCATATACAAATGAAGCCATGTAGAAGAAATCATCCTGCTGAGGTAACCCAGATGTAAAAAGGCAAAGATGGTATATACTCACTTATAAGTGCCTATTAATGTTAAGTAAATGATGATCAAGATACCCAGAGAGGTTATATAAAGAGTAGAGCACTATCTATAGTGAACATATGGATCTCCTCAAAAATGAGAAATAGAAGATATTTTGCTAGTAAACTGAGGAGGATGGGGACTGAAGTGGAAAGTATCAGGTTTGGGCGTAGAATAGGTATAGGGAGAAAGTGCAGGGAAAAATGGGTGAATTTAATGGACAAAGGGGGCAGTGTGGAAACTTATTGCTGTGCAAATTCATGATGACTTTAGTTCGATTTTCTAGTAATGGAGGATGTGGAATCTGAACTACCAAGCTTTTGTAGCCAGGTAAGAATCCAGTGATTCAACTGGGATTCATTCTGTTGAGTTGTTGACCAGTGGGGCCCCACTGAGATCATTAAATACCTCAGGCTGATACTCAGACAGAGGGTTGCTCTTCACAAAACTGACAGTTAGGTGACATTGCAGAGGATGCATTTAGAGCTCTTTGAAGGTTGAAGGTTCAAACTAATGCCTGCATGGAACTATCACCCCTTATTTGTAGTTTCTTTCTTGCAGGAAGTTGCTCTGAAGTCTATTGAAAGAGAAATCTCAACATCATCTGTCGCTCAAAACCCCGGATCTATAAACTGTCCTGCCTGAAATATAATATTTGTCTGGCTTAACTTGAGTCCAAAGAGAAGAGATAATTCATGCCCACAACTGCTTGAATTGCAAGGAGCCTGGGTAGCCCAGAGACATTGTGTAGAATCAAACACTACAAACCAAAAAGGGAAAGATGTTTAATTATATTCTGTTGGTCAAAGATGGGTGCCATGTCTAATTTTTATCAGTGGCTTCCTCCGGTATCAGATGGGAGAAGGTCAGAGACCCACAGTCAGATATGCAGAAAGAGTCCCTAAATTGGGAGTATCAATCTGGTCCCCCCCCCCTCAGAGATGGGAAAACACCATGAAAAGGGGGTAGAGGGGTAGAAAAGATTGTAGGAGTCATAGGGGCTGGAGAACTCAAGTTGAATTTGACCCACTAAATAAATTAAGAAGTGCTCATATGGGCTTACAGAGACTGAATTTGGCAAGCAGAACCTGCATGGGTCTACTCTACATTCTTTCTGTATATGTTCTTGGGGTTAGCGTGATGTTTTTGTGGGTGTCCTAACAATGGAAGCATGTGTCTCTCACTCTTTTGGATGCCCTTGAGACCATGTTTTTCCTTTTTGGATTGGCTTGTCAAGCCTTGATATGAATGCTTTTGCCTTGGTTTATTCTATCTTGTTTTAGTTCATTTGATTGTTTGAAGGCAAGGTTTAAATGAGTCCACCACACTCAAGATACATGATAAACATGTATTTATTAGGGAAGCACTTAAACAAATATTATAAATAACCACCACAGTCTTTCTGCTCCAGAAGATGCAGTCTCTGCTCTTTCAGTGCTTTCACAGAAACCAAGGAGAGTTCGCTAGCCCCTTCTCCTCCTTATAATAGGTCTTGTCTGCAAACCTGAAGCCACACCCATAGGATGTGGCCACCAGCACAAGTTCACTTGTAAAACAAGATGCCATCACAGTTGTTTTCTCTTGGAAACCTGTACTTTTCTGAAGAGGAAATAGAAGGAGCATGGATCTGGAGGAGAGGAGACGTGTGGGTAGGAACTAAGAGGAGTGGAGGAAGGGGAAACATCATCTGGTTTATTGTATGAGAGAATAATCCATCTTCAATTAAAATTCTTGGTAATAGCTACAAAATCACCTCTTTTATAGTTTAAGAAGAATGTGTAGTTACATAACAGAAATTTTTCAGTACATTAAGAAGGTTATCCTTACCCTATTGCAGTTATACACAAAGCAAAATCTTAAATAGAATTTCAGTCCAGTTTCTCACGATAAACCTGTAATCACTGGGCTTTCCATCAGAATGTGTGCCAGTATTCAGGGTCAAGCAGCTAAACTTCCTATGTGTCTAATGAATGAAAGGTAATAAGTCTATATGCTTCTTTGATATCTTTTTTTCTGTTCTATTTATCACTATGTAATATGACTATGTAATCTAGAGAAACCAAATGTATAAATGAATATATCCCTATAATGAAGAACTTAGTTATGTTGTATGATGCAAGCAACATAACAAAAGCAATGATAATATTCTTGTAGTCAGTTATAGTACATGATATTTTTTATTGTGTTTACTGTTTGGAACATTTGTGGAATCTAATGAGTGCACATTCCATTTTAGTATCTGTATGTAAGTAATATGTAGCATAACAAGTTCCAAATTTTAAAAGTCAGAATAATGTTATTTCCATTACTTTATGTTAATATTGAAATAAGGAGACTTACAACTCAATTGGGAAAATCATAGTGACAGAATAAGAAAGAAAAAAGTCTTTCATAAAATAACAATTTAATATCTATGTTTCTGTCAGGATTGCTTAGAATTCTTATTAAATATTGATTCCTTCAAGGCCAACCCACAGATTCTTGAACATTAGCTTTGGGATTATTCTAGATAGTATTTTCAGTAATTAACCTATGTGACCTTCCTTTTATTGGGAAAAGCTCCTACTGTATAAGGATAAATTGAGTAGTGGCCATTTAAAAATGCTTTGCCTATGAACAGAAACAACGACTTCATTCAAAGAAACAGGAAATCCTCTAGACATAAGTATGCTTTCCCTACCCTTAGATGACGTTAACGTGACACTTCAATATTTTGTTTAATGCCAGCATTTATAACTCATATATTAATGTCAAAATATACCTTTTGATATACCTTGGCTAGCACTTTTCCATTAGCTATACATATCATTATTTACAGTACTTACTTAATATATTATTTATTAATACATGTTTATGAAACATGCATATTAAACATGACATTGCCCATGTACAATTTGGAGTATTGCTGAATGTTTTACATGTGAAAAATTTATGTAAGGGTATAATATTACCTGACTTGACTATCATTACATATTCAGTCAGAAGTAAATGCACTTTCCTTTTTCTCAAAGAAAATTGTCACTCTCTAATTGGTGCTTTTTCTTTATTGTGTTTTTCATGTGTGTTGTTGTGAATGAGTCTCCAAATGTAGGCAAAGCTTTACTTATGCTATATTAATCTGTCCTAGATGAGACAGAAGTTCAAAGGATCCCAGTACAGAAGACACTCTGTGTCACTGGTTTGGCGTTGTGGGAGGTACTTGTAATTTGTCAAAAAACAGTTGTTTACTAGACACTGTGTAAATATTTAAATGTTTTAATGATTTTAAATACTCAATCATATTTCAGATAGTTTTAGTGTATTTAAGGTGTTTCTTAGGTAAAATAATCAGTCTAGCATAATGGCCACCAAGCCATTTCTGGATATGAAGACAAATTGCTATGAAAATGGCTAAGAAGGTTATGAAGTACAATTTCCTTTTGATTATCAGAATTATAAAATAGCAATGAGATCAGTTGAGATATTACTCAAACTGCAATATGTAACTCCATTTAGAAAGAAACACAGAGTTATGACATAAATGAGACAAATCAGTTAAATTTTTTCATATTCATGTTTTATTCATGTTCTTAAGTGATGTGGTATATCATGATGATAAATCAAACCCTAGCAGATCCCTTAAATAGTAACTATGATGATTTGTATTTACCTATGACACTATTTTCCACCCCCTTCTGATATAGGTGCTGTAATTCACTCTGTTCCTTGTGAAGTTCCTGAACATGGTGCGGCTGTTTGATCATGGTCTTAATTAGAATATTTGTGTTTAATGTACTATATCATGAATGCTGACATCTATGTACTGTAATGTATTCAGGAATATATTTGTTATTTAATTGGGAAGTGTATATTTATTAAGGGGGTATAATATTCAGTTTGGAATTGCTACTTCTTTTTAAATGATGATTCATTTTCAAGAAACCTCTACTTTCCATTAAAAATGGTATGGAGTCATGTAGATGGACTTTATTATTTTTTTTCTTTCAGGGAAGATAGCATTTATTAGTTCAATAAGACTAACTGTATTCATAATATTCTATGTCTTCATTCTCTCACTCCATTTCTTTCTCTGTTTTTTATTTATTCTTGTCCTACTGGAGAAGGTAGATACTACTTTTGACTTGAGATTGATTAAATAGCCAATTATAAGATTAATTTATCTCCTAAAAGACTTTATGTTGCTTTCAAAATGTGGTCATTTGATTTCTGTTTAGGAGATGCCCCCTTGACCTCACTAATACTTTATAATTCTGATAATCAGAAGAGATGTTGTAGTTAGTAAGCTTCTTAGCAAATTTTCTTAGTAATTTGTCTAACCACTCTTCCTATCCATGAAAGGCTTGGAGATTATGTTGGATTGATTTTTTAAAAATAAGAAAAGTCTCAAATACACTGAAGCTCCATGACACCTGTTATTACTTGGAAATGAAGTAAAGTACATGCTGCTGTTGACTCAATTATGATTTCAGCCAAAGAAAGTGACAGACATAAATGTCTTTTGAAAATGATAAGTGATACAAAGAAAACCAGAAAGATTTACAGGAAGGACTATTTGCAAGTCTCTTTTTGTAACAGATGGAGACCAGTAGAGAAAATTCCAACCAATCAAAATTCAGACTTGTGTAGCCCAGGTCCAATGGTTACTTTTATAAAATACCCCAAAATTTCTGAGCATAAGCCTCAGGGAATACATCAGGAGAGGGGCTGAAAGATTTTAAGAAACGGGATTAGGGAATTTGTTATGATATTGTCTCCTAGAAATGTCAGAAGCTACACTCATATAGTTTCACTAACAGGACTGCCATAATATGAGTTGAACAAGGATGGCAACAATAGATATGTCCAGGTGGATGAAGGAAAAGGCCACATAGTTAAACTCTGCACAGATTATAGGCAAAGAAGAAATCCTAAGAATCAGGGATAGTCTTTCCTAGGCAAGAGTACATTAATTATCCAAACCAAATTGTCATCCCTGAAAATATACATACAAGTAACATGAAATGACTTAGTAAGTAATGGTAATGTATTTAGGAATACATACATACACACACATACATACTTATGTGTATGTATTGTGTAATAACATTAACAATTAATGAAGATGCTATTTGAAACAAATCAAGGTTGAGTATATGGGAGAGTTTTAAGGGAAGACATGGAAGAGTTAAATGATTTAATTATATTAAAATCTGAAAAATATAAAATAATTTTATAAAAGAACTATAAATTCATTAACTTGTAATTGTATGTGTTTACAACTTTTACGTTCCATATTTAAAGACAAGCACTGCAAAACACTTTAGTTCTGGCTCCTACAACATAGAGTAATAATCTTAAATGCTGTGCTGCATTTTAAAGACTGTCAAAGGCCCCACTTGTGGGGCCAGGATCAAATGTGTTGGTTGTAAAGTATAGAGCACAGACTAAGGTCCACAAACAGAAAAAGGAATCAAGCTGGAGCATGGAGCAGCCTTGCTGTGTTTCTGAATTGATTTTGTAGATTTATCCAAGCTACATAATTAAATTTATGGAGCCCAGAAAAATCACTAAATAGCCGCAGTCAAATGAGCTGGTCAATTGAAACCTATCATGTGGGATGATGGAATAGATTTTTGAATTTTCACCTTGAAATAGAAAAATCTTGACAAATAATCTATAGATTTTTTAAAAAGCATATTTATTCCCAGTATACACATAAACCCAATAGATTTGTTGCTGAAATTCAAGGTATATTATTAATTCATCAAACAATGAGTAATACTAGATTAGTAATGCATTATAAATATTTCTTGAAACTGACTCACTTTTATACACTTTACCAAATTAAATTGAAAAATGTTCTCAAATGTATCTACTCAACACCTACATGCTAGTGAATTATACTTGTCAGTAATTGAGAATGGCAGAGTCTGAGGGGAGAGGGTAGTTACTGGTTCCCTCTCACTAATACTTTATATGATGCTGATATGTTAGCATATTTACTGTGGACATACTTGGAGATCCTTCCTCAATTTGTCTGAAGTTATCTGTACAGGTTAAAATAGTCACAGTTATTGCATGAACCAAATAATTTCTTGAATAATTATTTCAACAACAGTTGAAAAGATTTGTGATGACATTTTAAATTATTAAGAAAGCACGCATTTATGCTTCTTCATATTGTATCTCAGATCATCCTATTCATCTGATTTGGGAGAGGTAGGTCTTTGTGTTGTTGGAATATTTAGTGTGCTGTTTCTTTCTTAAAAGCAGGTAAGGTGAAGTTTTCATAACTGAGGATTGTGGATTATTTACTTCACCTTTGACTTGCCTTCCAGTAATGGACAGTTTACTACATCATTCCTCTAGAAAGATAGCCATCTTATGATGATATAAGGCAACTTCTGAAAGTAAAGTAAGGGTGAATAATACTTCAGTTTTATCGTATTAGTGGTGATATTTTCTTAAAAGTAATTAAATATACTATTAGACAAATAACTACATCATATAAAGCAGTACAAGAATCATGCTGAGATCACTTGATTTTGTTTTAAAGGGTACGTTCTAAAATCATTAGAATTGCCAGTAGCAAGAGAAAAATAGGTCATTCACTATATTGCTTAGCCAGCATGTAGGCCATTATACCTTCCAAAGTTTTGCCAGATAAACAAAGCATAGAATAAAATGAATTTTACTTACCATTTCTAAAAATTACGGATATTGCTATGGTTTTCATATCTCTAGTTAAGACACTTGAGAAAATACTGAAAGTGCATCCAAGCATCTTCTAGTCAGTCAATCTGTCATTATAGTAAGCCTGGCTGTCTGTTTGACTGTTTCTAGTGCCAGTGTGATATGCTCACACCATCTGCCTGCCTCCAATTGCAGTTATTCAAGCCCCATTGCTAGTTATGCATTTCTTATTTTGATCATTATAAGTCAGTGTGTCGTTGAAAACCCACTGCTTATGCTGAATTAATATGGGTACAATGGTTGTTGAATTAGGCTTGGGAACTTATGGTGCTGTTATGATCACTTCCTATGGAAGCAACTTCTACAAACTTTGTGGACTGACATTTTCTGAAAACATTAAACGGAGGGCATTAATTTTTCAATTATGCAGGATATGATGATTTGCCTCACATGAATTTTTTTGGAAAGATTATAATTAAAGTTGCATTTTACTTTCATCTCTTTCTTTTGTATTTTTTTATTAATTCAAATTAGGAACAAGCTTGCTTCACATGTCAATCCCTTCTCTCTCTCTCTCTCCCAACCCTCCCCCCAACCATACCACCAAACCCCCACCTGCCTGCCACCCCATCCACCCTCCACTCCCAAGGCAGGGTAGGGCCCTCAATGGGGGCTCCCCAAAGTCCAACACATCATTTTGGGTCGGGCCTAGGTCCTCCCCAATGTGTACAGGCCGAGAGTGCATGCCTTCTCATGGGATGGGCTCTTAAAGTCTCTTCTTACACCAGGGAAAAATACTAATTCACTACCGTGGTCCCCATAGAGAGCAGATGCCTCCTAATTGACATCCATGTTCAGGGGTCTGGATCAGTCCCGTACTGGCCTTCCAGACAGGAGTCTGGGGTCCATATGCTACCCCTTGTACAGGCCAGCTATTTCTGTGGTTTTCACCAGCCTGTTACCAAACCCTTTGATCTTCATTGCTCCCTCTCTGCAACTAGGTTCCAGAGTTCAGTTCAGTGTATATCTGTGGGTATGTACCTCTGCTTCCATCAGGCACTGGATGAGGGCTCTAGGGTGGCATTAAAAGTAGTCATCAGTCTCATTTTGGGGAAGGACATTTAGGTTATCCTCTCCACTGGAATTATCTTGAATCTGTGAATTACTTTGCCTTAGATGCCCATGTTCACTATAGTAGGTCTACCAATCAATGAAACCATGTCTCTCCATTTCCTAGTGTCTTAATCAGTCTTCTTTTTTGGTAAAGTGATGTATTTTGGCCACTCGTTTGTTTAGTTTGGGGATTTTCTAGACAAGGATTCTATATATAGCCCTAGCTCTCCTGGAACTTCCTCTGTAAACCAGGCTAGATTTGAACTCAAAGATCTGATAAACAGGCAAATAAAACACAAAAACTAGCATTAAAACAAACAAACAAAAAGCATAAAAACATGAGATTCCATTGGGAGAAACTAAATTTTCCTTTGGAAGCAGATGTCAATTAGAAATAGCACATTGGTTAAGGATGGAAGTTCACCATTGGGACCATTGGGATGTGTGTGTGTGTGTGTGTGTGTGTGTGTGTGTGTGTGTGGTGTCTTGGTTTTTTACCTTTAGATTATTTTAAAAGTTAACTGGATATAAAAATAATACACATTTCTAGAGTACTAACCAAACACTCTGAAGTACATTGGTGTCTGTTTTAAACTTTTCTAAATACTAACCAAATTTTCTGAAGTATATCGGTGTATAATTTAGGACTTTAATAAAGTGTTAACCAAATAATCTGAAGTGCATTGGTGTCTGTTTTAGTGTTTCCCTGTTTATTTCTGCTTCTGTTAATATGAATTATCATTTTCTTTCTTGTTAGTTGGGACAATCATATGAATTTTTCTTGTTTTTAGTGTGTTTTTGTGTTTTCTTTGTTTCTATTTCATCAATTTGTTTTTATTTTTATTATATCTTGCCATCAACTAGGTTTTCATTTTGTAAATTCATGAGTTGTATCATGAAGCCATTCATTTCTGATATGCTATTGTAAATGTAGTCACTTAGCGCTATAATCTTCCCTCTTAGAAGTGGTTTCATTGATGTATCTCAAGAGTTTAGTTATCCTTTTTTCACTTTTAGTCCAAAGAATATCTGATTTCTCTATTGACCCATTCATCATTCACTAGTGAGTGGTTTAATCTCCTCAGATTTACAGAATTTTTAAGTTTTTGTTTGCCATTAATTTTTAGTTTTTCTTAACATAATATTCAATTAAATAAATGTCATTATTATAATATTTCTTTAAAGACTGCTTTGTGTCCTGGCATGGGGTCTATTTCAGAGAAGTGTTTATTTGCTGCTGAGTAGAATGTTTACTCACTGGGACTCCTTGTGGATATCATGTATTTTCCTGTGTCATCAAGATCCTAGACTCTGTAGGTCCAGCCCTTTCATACATCCTGGCACTTCATAGATGAGATGGATGTTGTGGTAGACTATCTTGCAGTTTTGGTTCTGGGTCTGAATGGCACTTGGTTTTGTCAACCTGCCAGGTTTTACTCTTCATTATAACCCTGGGGAACTCTCCACCACTGCCCCATCTAGCTCATTCCATGTAGCAAACAGCAAGATGTAGGGCCAGTTCTTTCTCCTATTATCATACCCTCAGTTCCTACTCATCTCCACTCCCACCATCAGGGATAGCTCTAAACTTTTGCCCAAGTGAAGTGCCAGGAACATTCTCCAGATTGCTGCTCTAGTTGAGGGGCAGAACCAGCTCATCCATTCTCATGTTCTCATGCTTCCAAGGCCCACTTGCCCACCTGTCTCAGGTGGCAAAAAAAGAAGGGCATATTTCCCTTATCCTTGTCACCCCATGACATATGAGAGACAGGGTGGGAGCAGCTCTCCTTCTCTAATACCCACAGGTCCCTGGCTCATCTGCACTCCACTCATCAGGAGTAGAATTGCCAAGGAAAGGTGCTTTACCCACTGTCCTGTGTGCTGTAGCTGGAAAGAAGCAGGGTTAGTTTTCCCACACTTGTGATGCCAGGTTCAACTCCCTCGCCTGTTACAAGTAGCAATGGGCAGAGTGGGGAAGGCATCATTCTTTCACCCATGCCACAACATGGCATACAAGAGGGATGAGGCCAACTCTCCTTCTGCCATGCTCTCAGTCTGATCACATGTGCCACCACCAACAGGGTGAGCTCTATTGTGCTACCAGGGCAAGGTGCACAGCCAGTCTCCTGAGTGATGCAGCCAGTAAGGGACAGGTCTAATTCTCCAACTCCTGTGATCACAGGGCTCAGCTCTCTCACCTGCTGGAGGGACATTTTTCCCTTACCCATGCCACTGTATGACAGAAGGATGAGACGAGATCTCCCTTGCTTGTTCATTGGCCTGGATCACTTATGCCTCTGTAAAATGAGTCAGTTCTTATGTGCTGCCCAGGGGAGGTACAGGGCCCACTCTACTGAGGAATACTGCCATGGAGAAGCAGGATCAGCTATCCTACTCTTATGAACTCTGCCTGCAGTAGGTTGTATGGGATGAGGGGGAAAAGGAAAGGGGTATCTCTCCCTTGTCCATGCCAACTTGTGACAGACTATGGAGATAGCTCTCCCACTCTCCAGTCCTCAGGTCCTTTTACCCACACCCCTTCCAAAAGGGACAACTCTACTGTGCTGCCCTGGAGAGGTGCAAGTAATGCCCTACTGAGTGCTGCATTTGGTGAGAGACAGGGTCAGTTTTCTCTAGTGCTACAGAGAGTGAGGGGTGGGCCAACTCTGTGGAGCCCTATTCTCACTGCTTTAGGTAGTAAAAGGAGCCATGGACCACCATGGTTGGAGCAGGGTCACAGACCCAGACCTGGCCCATGGCAGCAGTCCAGGACCCCAACACTCCATGGACATTAGTGGCAATGAAGGCTTCTCATATCTACATGGCCCTGGCAGATGCTCAATCCTGCACACACATGTGGCCCTAGGTGTAACCTAGGCCCCTGACCTTTATGTGGCCCATAGTGGCACTATGGACCATGGCATCAATACAGATACATCAATACAATAGTCCTGTGGTTGGACTATGGACCCAGACAGAGTCATTGGCAGAAGCCCCATCCTGGATGTCACCATGTCCCTGGTTGGCAGTTAAAGTCACATCGAGATTGTCATGGACACAATGACAGTGTAGCCATCAAACCCCCACCGTATCCCAATTGTGGACCCAGATCAAGAGCCTCAGACATCAGCGCAGCCTCTTGCTGGGGCAGGGCTATAGACCCAGACATGACCCAAGCCACAACTCAGGCCTATAGGAGGCCATAGACCCAGGTAGCAGCTCATGTCACTCAGGTCTGTATGGGATTCACAGAAGCACAGCTCTCAGGCACCAAGAAGGCCACACACAGAGGCCCAGACCACAGTCATCCAGGTGGCTTTGGAGATAATATGGGCAATGGACATCAGCACAGACACAGGCTATAATAAGACTGTGGACCTAGACATGGTCCTTGGCAACAGCCCAACCATGGATGTCATCATGGCACTATCTGGCATTGCAGAGTGCTTAGATTGGCATGGCCCTAGTGTTATTGTAGTCCCACAATGCCAGCATGTCCCCAAGTGGCAGTTCAGACCCTGGGATCAGCCTTTGATGGTAACAGGAGTCACAGACATCAACCCAGACTCTGGCCTCAGTAGAACCATGGAGCCAGAAATAGTCCACAGCCATAGTTATGGACTTAATGACCCCATGGCCCCAGGAAGCAGCATGGACCAGCCAGGTTTGTATGGCACCAATGACAGCTGATGTCTGAGGCTCTTGTTGCTATCAAAGGCTACTGTGATGCTCTGGATCTGGATTGGGACTCCGTGGGGGTTGGATGGCTACACTGTCATTGTGTCCATACAATGACCCTCTAAGATCAACATGGCCTTAGGTATTTGGCCTGGCTTGCTGGCCTCTGCACATCCCTCAGTGGCAACAACAGTCATGGACATCAATTCAGAGTGCAGTTGCATGGATCGAGTAATGGTCCCTTTTGTTGCAGACCTGGCTCAGACTTTGCCATGGCCCTGGGTGGCAAGCAGGCCATCTAAGTCAGTTGGTTGTTCACCACCTTCACCTTTTCAGATCTGTGTTGTTCCCCAGCACATGCATTGCTCTGCCTCTCTCTCTTGCATCTCTACAAGCTCTGCTCTCCATAATGGTACCCGATTGCTTGGCTCCAGAGACTGAGTGAATTTTTCTTATGCTGTGTTCATCTTTCAGATCCCACCAGGCCTAGCCCATTTTCAACTCCTGAATAATTTTTATCATTATTCAGTGACATATTTGTTTTTAATGAGATAAAATACATTAAAATGAAATATAATGAGATAAAATAAGAGCAAACACATGAGAAAAACAAACAGAAAGGAAAGCGCACAAAAGAAGTCATAGGAATCAGATACTCACTCATTTGTACAAGTGGGAATCCCATAAAAGCACAAAACTGTAAGCCATAATATATATGCATAGGACCACCTGCAGATCCCAGCTTGTCCTGTTTATGCTACTTCAGTCTCTACGAATTTAAGAGAACATTGATAATTTTGATTTAGAAGTACATTTTTCTGCTTGTCCTGCATTTCTTGGCTGTTAAAGTATTCTGCCTCCTCTTTCGCTGGCTTTCCTGTGCTATGAGGAGAGGAATTTGATGGAGATGTCATGTTTAACACCAAGTGTTCCAAATCTCTTATTAACTAAATAATGCCAAGCTGTTTCCATCTGTATTTGTTCCCATACACTGAAGGAGATCACAGACTTGCTCAATCATCATCTGAGATGCTTTCCATCTGCTGTAGTGGACCTTACATCAAATCAGATATTTATTGGGTACTCCTGCAAGATTGTTTCCCAATTGTGCTAGCATACATTGCAGTCAGAAAAGCATTGTAAGTCAAAGGGTTTGTGACTGGCTTGGTGCTTATGTTTCTCTTACTGCAGCATACAAAGTACCTGACTGTTCCGGAGTTGATAGCATGTAGGGGTGATGGCTTTATATAGACACATGCTCTATTTCTCTATGTTCAATATGCTGTAACGTTGTTGTCTTCAGTAATATGGCTTTGGTCTCAGTTTGTGAAGAGCAACATATAGCCCTGGTAGCAGTCTGGGCTGTTTGGAGATACAGATTGAAGCTTTTTGGTCAATATGTCCATTATAAGTAACACAATCTAATTACTAAAAGCTTCATTTGGTGACAAGAGATGGCATGTTAGGGCTCTGTCAACTTGTTATTTGGCAATTTCATTAAATCACCTTTTTATATGTATTTAAGAGAGCTTTCACTGTATTAGGGTTCCATTCAAATGCCCTTAAATTCTAGCTTTTCACATCATATCCCCTGCCTCATCCCACTATCCCCTTCCCCTACCCACTTGCTGCTCCTACTCCAGTTCAACAACCCATCCATGTCCCCTTCCCCTACCAACTTGCTGCTCCTACTCCAGTTCAACACCCCATCCATCCATAGGTATCTATTTTATTTCCCTTGCCTAGGGAGAAATGTCTCTTTTCCCCTTATTCCTTGCTTTATATCTTATGCCTAAGATTTTATGGATTGTAACTTGGTTATCATTTATGCAATGACTAATACAAGCATTTACGTGGAGACATAACATATTTCTCTTTTTGTGTCTGAGACACCTACTTCAGGATGATTTTTCTAGTTCTAACCATTAACTGCAAATTTCATCTTGCTTTCTTTAATGGCTGAGGAATAAATACACCATTGTTAAATGTATCACATTTTTCTTACTCATTCTTCTACTGAGGGATATCTAGGTTATTTCCAATTTCTTGCTATTGTGAATAGAGCAGCAATGAACATGTTGAGCAAAATCCCTGTGGTAGGATGATGTGTACTTTGGATATATTCTTAAGAATGGTATAGCTATTCTGGAAGTAGATGGATTATCATCTTGCTGGGGATCTGTCACACTAATTTCCATTGTGGCTGTACTCATGTGTATTCCCAACTACAATGGATGAGCGTTCACCTCATTCCATATCTTTGCCAGTATGAGCTGACCCTTATTTTATTGATGGCAAGCACTGTGACTGATATAAGATAAAATTTTTAAATAGCTTTGATATCATTTCTCTGATAAATAAGAGTGTTGAAATTTTCTTTATATTTCTCAGACACTTGAATTTCCATTTCCAAGTTTGAAAATTCCAATTATATTTATAATCCACTTTTAATTGATTTTTGTTTCCATTTTATGATTTCTATATTTTAATTAAAACAAAATTTCAAAAGGAAGCCTTAGAAATTTTATAAAGTAATTATTTTTATTTTTGTTTTCCCCCTTTATTAAATATAGATATTTTATCATAAAAATATAATCTAAATAACCTCTCCCTTCCTTCTTCTCCTCCCAATTCCTCCCTGCCTTCTATCTCATTGTCTGTTCCATTCCTTTTTTTATATGCAATGAGGTAACTGCAGGCTTTTAAGAGATAATAGTAAAACATAACAAAATATAACATAAAATAAAACAAAAACTATAGTATTGAAATTGGAGAAGCTAAGCCAATAAAAAAGTTAAAGGGCCCCAAGTGTAGCCACAAGAATCAGTGATGAATTGTTCATGCATTTAGGAATCCCATAAATGTAGTAAACTGAAAGCTATAGTATATATACAAAGGACCCAGTGTGGACACTATGCAGGCCCTGTAATGCTGCTTCATTTTCTATTAGTTCATATGATCTTTGTTCAGTTACTTTAGTGGGCCTGTTTCCTAAGGTATCCTCCATCCCCTATTCCTTCTGCTTCCTTTTCCTCAGAGTTCTGAGAAGAGGGATTTGATTGAGATATCTTTTTTAGAGCTGTGTGTTCCATGGTCTCTCTCTTTCTCTATGTAATGACTGTCTTCTGTGTGTCTCTATATATGTTCCCATCTACTGGAGGAGGAACCCTGTCTAATGATGGCTGAATAACACAGCAATGTATAACAGAATATGTTTATTAGTAACTTTATTTTTATTTTCTACTATACTACATCTCTTTTCTTCCCTCAAATGGCCTTCAACTCTTGCTATCTCACCGCTACCTGCCTCCCTCAATAACATTTCTTTCCCAACCAACCCTCCCTTTCTCATCTCCCTCCCACTCCACTGGGTCCATTTCACCCATAAAACCAATTCTATTTCTGCCCCAGGGAGATCCATGTGCCCTCCTTAGTCACTTCCTCTTTGCCTATCTACTCAGGGTTTAGAAATAGTAACTTGAATATCATTTATTTCATGGCTATTATCCAGATATAAGTGAATATATGCCATATTTATCTTTCTGGTTCTGGGTTGCATGACTGGCGAGGACTATTTTCTAGTTCCATCCATTTGCCTGAAAATTCACAATTTTTTAAACAGATATTTAATCATTCATTGTGTAAATGTTCCACATTTTTATTATCCATTCTTCTGATGAAGGACATCTAGGTTGTTTCCAGTTTCTGGCCATTTTGAATCGAGCAGCAATGAACAAGGTTATCCAAATGCCATTGTGGTAGGATAAAGCTTGAAATGTAATTTCTTTTTTTTTCTTTTTTTTTTTTGTTTTTTCCAGACAGGGTTTCCCTGAGTAGCTTAGGAGTCTATCCAGGCATTCGCTCTGGAGACTAGGCTGGCCTCGAACTCCTGCCTCTGCCTCCCGAGTGCTGGGATTAAAGGTGTGTGCCACCAACCCCCAGCCGAAATATAATTTCTTAAGTTCTCTATATATTTTAGATATTTGCTTTCTACATATATGCAATTGGTAAGAATATTTTCCCATTCTGTAGGTTACCACTTTTCCTGATTGACGTTGTCCTTTGCTGGGAAGGAGACATTATTGCCATTGTTAAGGCTTTCACTGATAGATATTTTACATGACTAATCTTTAAGTTTCTGAGCTGATTCTCCATGTGACATGGGTTTCCCTTTTACATTTAGCTTCCCATTTCTTCTGTCTTGATTTTTAAATTCTTTTAAAATATATGTTTTTCCAGTGATTGACCTTGTCCAAATCACTCAACAAAGTGATTGGACGCTTACTTAGTATAGTTTTGCAGATCTAACCCTAAGCCTAAACCTAAGCCTAAACCGAAACTGAAAGCAAAACCTAAGCCTAAACGGAAACCAAAACCTAAACCGAAACCGAAACCTAAACCTAAGATTAAGCCTAAACCCTAACCCTAACTCAAACCCTAACCCTAACCCTGACACTAACAACACTCAAAGTGGCAATTGTTTTCCTTCAGTAACAGCATTTTTTAAATATTTTTCTTTTATTGAAAGATTTTTTTCCATACTACATATTCTGATAAGGGAATCCCCTTCCCCACCTCCTCTGAGTTCCTTTCAATTGCTTCTATCAGTTCAACCATAATATTTATATCTCCCATTGGAAAAAAAAAACAGGCTTCTAAATAATAATAATAAAACAATAATAAAATATTGGAATAGGACAAAACAATAAACAGAAGAAAAAGATACACTCAAGAAGAAGCAAATATAGACACCAAGACATGAACACATACTCACCTAAATAAAATATATTTCTTGTGTTAAATCTAGAAATCAAACATCAGGAAGTTTCTGTAGGTATTTTTTTTCTCTTTGGCTCTTTTTGGGGCCTGCCATTCAGTTCCCAAATAATCACAAGGAAACTTATTTATGAAAGTCTTGCCTTAGCTTGGTTTATTTCTAGCAAATTTTTCTTAAATTATGCCATCTACTTATTGGCTCTGTGCTATTACTTTCCTCTATTTCTGTGTATATTTTCTTTCCTTCTTATTCCAAGTCTGGTTGTGTGTCTGTGTTGTTGGCCTCTGGTGCCCTCCTTTCCTCCTTTTTGTACTCCTCTTTCTTTTCCTCTCTCTGTTTATAATCTCTGCCCACCAGACTCACCCATTTCTCTCTCCTGCCTTGCTATCAGCCATTCAGCTCTTTATTAGAACAATCAGGTGTTTAAGGCAGGCAAAGTAATATAACTTCACCAAGTTAAACAAATGCAATATATCTTTGAATCATTAAAGAAATATTCCACAACATAAACAAATGTAACTTTCTTCAACTAATATTCCACAACAAGTTTCTTTTTTTAAGAACCAGGAAAGGTGAGTGCATGAATTGTGAGAGGAAACAAATCCACAAGAAAAGCAATGTTGGTTGTCTCAGCTGATTGGAGTTGCAGATTTATAGCTTTAGAGATGTAAACTAGTGGTCAGGATAATAGACAATTATTTACTGACACGGCTATAGAGTCATAATGAGATAATTGCATGTAACTACTTGTGAATCCAATCAGTTTCCCTGGGCAACATCTCAAGTGAATATTGGCTAAGTTTGGCAAGAATGCTTTATGCTGGCCCTTTAATATTCTAGGATTTGAGTACAAGAAATGAACTATGCTATGCCCGATAGAAGACAACAGAATTCATGGACAATTAGGGTTGTATCGAAATGAATTTAAATCTAGCCTTAAAAAAATATATTAAAAATTACATTTATTTTTCCTTATAAATATTTACATTAAATAAAGAACCAAAATGCACATTTGGAGTAAAACTCTCATTTTCTTCATGATAGAAATTCTTTGATGGTTTGTTTTGTTGTTTTACTATAACGTGATTTATAATTAAAATGTATTATGATATAGCAACTTTAAATTTAGTGACAATAATTATCACAGCGATAATTGAGTTAGTGCCTAAGCTTCTGAAAATACTGACCACACATTTGTAATTCTAGTATTGTTGATGTTTCATAGCAAAAATAAAATAAATGGTATATGTCAGTTCAATTACAGAAATGAAGACGATTACAAACTGCTAGCACCTCATCTTGCTGCATTGTCTTTCATCACTCCCCTAGCCCACTCAACATTTTAGTATGGACTTTCCTGTTCAGTTAGCTATCACTTGCAACATTAGAAATGAAAATTTAAATTTTTATGTCTAAAATAAGTTTACCGTTCGTCTAATAGCTGTTTCCTATGTCAAAATTCAGTGTATGATGAATTCAGATTATGTTTGTTGATTAAAAACACATAATTTTTCAAAGTTAACTTCACTTACTTTTTCTTTTTAATTTAAAATTTTAATTACTACACATATTTACATATTTGTCCCCCCATTCCCTTGCCTTCCCATCCTCCCATGTTCCCCACCCAAACCTCCAGCCCACCCCTACCCCGAATCCTCCCCAGGGATAGTGAGGCCCTGCAACAAAAGAAAAAAAAAAAAACAAATAGATTTAAGAGTTGGTCATACTGATAACCCTGAATCAGTCTAACTCAAAATCCAGCAATTCCTCTCTTGGGCATATAACCAAAGAATACACTTTCATACATTAAAGACATATGTTCAACTATGTTCATAGCAGCATTATTTGTAATAGCCAAAACCTGGAAGCCAACAAATGCCTCTCAACTGAAGAAAGGTTACAGAAAATGTGTTACATTTCTACAATGGAGTACTACTCAGTGGGGAAAAAAAAAAAAACAATGGAATCTTGAAATCTGCAGGCAAATGCATGGAAGTAGAAGAAACCATACTGAGTGAGGTAAGCTAGTCACAAAAAAACAAAAATGATATGTACTCACTCATATATGATGTTTAGACATAGAGCAAAGTATAACCAGTCTACAATCCACACTGCCAGAGAAGCTAGGAAACAAGGAGTACCCCAAGAGAAGATTGCATAATCCCTCAAAGAAGTGGAATGGGACAAGAACCCCTGACTAAAGTGGGAGGCCATAGCAGGGAAAAAGGAGTTGGGAAGGGGAGAAAGAGGGTAGGAGAACAAGAGGACTGAGCCAGGGGAGGAATAGAGGAGGGCAAGAAAGGAGATGCCTTGATAGAGGGAGACAGTACAGGTTTGGAGAGAGGTGTGACACAGGGAAAATGTTAGGGGATTCACAGTGATGACCCCAACTAAGAATCCAGGCATTGATGGAGAGGCTTCCATTGATGCCCTTCCCCTATAATGAGATTGATGTCTACCTCGGTTACCATTACTAGAGCCTTCATCCAGTAGATGTTCCAAGCAGAAACAGTTAACACACTTAAGCACTAAACCATACTCCTGGATCCTACTTATCAGAGGAGGGATGAGCAAAGGAGCCAAGGTTTATCTGCTGGATAAACAAACAGACAGTTGAACTGACCTACTGAGAGCATGGAGACCCTAGTCATAAAGCTGGAGAAACAGCATTGGACCAAATAAAGCCCTCTGAATGTGGTTGCCAGCTAGGAGGCCAAGACTGTCTATGGGACCTCTAACAGTGGAGCCAGTCTTTATCTGTAGAGCACAAATGGACTTTGGGAGCTCAGAAACAGCAAGGGGGGGCCTAGGACCTCCCTGCAAATGATATGAGGGATTTTGAAGGTCCCTTTTGGAGGGCCTCACTGTCCCTGGGGAGGAGTTAGGGGGTGGGTTGGGGGATCGGTGGGGAACATGGGAGGATGGGAGGACAAGGAAATGGGGGATGGATATGTAATTAAAGAATGAGTATGGATGAGTAGTAATTAAAGAATAAAAATGGAGGTGGTCATACAAAAAAAAACAACTTCACTTACCCATCCTTGACAAAGACTTACAGGCAGCTAATATCTTCCAAGAGAGGGAGATTCAGCTTCCCTGAGGGATGAATCTCTGGAATTGGTTATACAAAACAAGCAGTCAGCTCTGAAATTATATATAAACACCTTTGTCTCTATTATATGGCATATTTATGAAAAATACAACTTAGCTATGATAACTCAAAAGTCCTAAAACAAAATTGTTGAAACATAATTCCTTGATTCCTTTCTTTGTGGTTACTAGAAGCAAATTCACAGAACAGAACAGTGTACCAGAGATGTGACATGATGCACTGAGAATGTGTTATTACATTTCTAATGATATGCTGTTCGAAACCAGTGTTATTGTATCCCAGGAACCGTGCTTTCAATGAATGCATTTGTTTTTGTATGTTTGAGAAATCCCCTCCCACCCTTATAACAAGAAAATAACTTAGCAAGTTGAAAATTGTACCTGCAAGATATACAGAAAACAAAAAAGAAAAAAAATATGAACAGACTCTTCCAACAAATATGAGTTCAGACAAATCTTATGTCCTTAAATATTGGGAAATCAACCCAGGCAAGGTATGCATTGAAGGACATGTTACAGCTATGTGTGTCTCATTCCTTGAACACAAATTACAAATATACTTCAACATTTTGAAGTCATTTCAGCACATCATGAAATTTTCACACAACAAGAATAGTCATGTATTATTCAACAAGATAAAACTTTTTACTAGTAAATTACAAAAAATAAATATGTGTAACCGTGTAACCTAGGAAAAGATACCAGATGCCCCCACAAATATAGAATAAATGTACAAACAAGTAAAAAATTACTTCACTCTATCTTTCTCAATTTATGCAACACTAACTGCATTAAAATGGAAGCAAAATATTATGTAATTTTAGAAGGACATACGAAAATAAATTTTAACTGCCAAGATTGTGAGATATCAAGAAATTCAAGAGAAATAGCCCAATAAACAAGGATATATTTAATTAGTGAGTAACAAGGAGGCACTAGGGATTCCACTGAGAATAACTTGAACTAGCCAAAAATTCAATGTTGATGACTTCAAATTTATATAAAGCACAGAATGAATAAGCAAATAAGGAAGTAAAAGAATGTCTTGTTGAAAATTCTCAGAAAATGCAAAAGTAAAATCATAATACTACCTCACGAATTTTTGAATTTATCCTAACATAATTTTAAACATTCTTTATAACATCTATAATAATATGATATTGGCTACACACTCTTGGACTCTAACCCTCAGAAACTGAAAGCCCAATTAATTATTATCTTTTATAAATTGCCTTGTGTTGGGTGGTAGTGGTGCACACCTTTAATCCCAGCACTTAAGATGTATAGGTAGAGGCAGAGACAGAGGAAGAGGCAGATGGATCTCTGTGAGTTTGAAGCCAGCCTGGACTACATAGTACCAGAATAGGCTCCAAAGTTACACAGAGAAAGAACATCACCTTGTTCATGTTGTTTTGTCAAAATCTTAGAAAAGTAACTGAGACTCTCATGAATACTTATTTTTGATTATCTCAAATTTTTTTCAGAGATAACTTTCAGTTTCCTTCTTTACTAATTTACTATTTGATATTAAAAGAGGAATCTGCATTAAAAGTGATAAGGACATTTGCAATATAATTTCTATTTAAAATATTGTTTGACAGTTCATATATGCATATAATGTGTTAATCAAATTCAACCCCTTTCCCAACCAAACAATTCCTTGTCACCCAGATGTAGTTTCCCTCCAAACTTCATGTGTACTCTAAAACCCACTGATTCAACTTAGTATTGATTTAATGTACATGGGTATGGGTATATCTGTTTGAGCAAACAAGTTCAGCTAGAGATGGAGCTTCATGAATCTGTTCCTCCTTCTGTGCTGGAACTTTTGTTGAGTGCATCATATATAGATCTTCTGAATGCAGTCACAGCTGATAGAATTCTGTGTGCAAGGCAGTGTTTTCATAGGACTGAAATTATTTCAAAATGAAATAATGACTTGAGTTATTTCTAATTAAGTTCATTATATTTTATTTCCTGCTCAGTGAATCTGTTAGGAATGTGGCTCCAATTATCAGGTAACCATAGAAATGTCTTGGGAAATTTGATTATCTATATATATATATATTTGAATATTAATTTTGCTGCATTCTCTGCTTTTCATCTCTCCTTTCAGTTTATGCTTTTATAATCTTCCATATATCAATGCCTCAAATATTGTTAATTCTGACTATCTACATAAAATATGCAAGCTGTATTTCTTCATGTAAAAGTTTATTTAATTGGAACTAGAAATAACATGGCATGCGCAACTTATTTTAAGGCAATTTATTTCACCCATTACCTGACATTGAAGAAATGAAGAGGTAGTTGATTAAACTACCCTATTAATAGAAATCCTTTTAGCCTACTTTACTTGTTTCTTATGTACCCCTCTCTCTCTTTCTCTTTGTAAGTGTATCAACCTGTCTTTATCTGTGTCTCTCTCAAAATTTATTATCTCTTTGTCTTCTGTCTGTCTATCTATCTCCTATCTATTTGCCTATCATCTATTTATCTAAATATCTATCCATATTCTCCACATATATACATATTTTTAGTATTACCATGACAAGAATTTTACCCATTTCAATAAGTTTTTTGAAAAATTAAAAGCATAATTATATCATATTCACCATTCACTTTCCTCCCTATATCCCCAACCACAATTTATACTCCCACATGCTGCCAGTGATCTTTCTAGAACACTTGTTATCCACCTGTGTTTCATGCTCTCTGTAGCAAAACTCTCTCTCCAAAACCATTCACATAACAGTTCATAACAGTAGAAAATTATGGTTATGAAGTACCAATGAAAATAATTTTATGGCTGTGGGTCAACACAATAAGTGTAACTGTACTAAAAGGTCACAGCATCAGAAAGGTTGCAAAACACTATTCGAGAATTTAGTGTGTAGATGGTTCTAAAAGGTACACTATTTCCTTGTGGTATCTTCACTGAAAAGGCCCAGGAAATGGACAGATAATGATTTATATTTAGACATTGGATAATGACTATATTCAAAATCATTAAATTATCCAATGGCTGAAAATAAGAATCTCAGTTGATCTTAGATAAAGACTTAGAAGGATATTTTATGTTTTAGGGATTCATATTATTTTTTTATTTTTGAGAATACAATTATAATATTTACCACTTTTTTCCTCTGTAAAATTCCATATGCCACCTCTTCCTTTCTTTAAAATTTGAATCTCTTTTCATTAAGCCATATTACATGAATGTATGTGTATATATTTATGTTTCTAAACTAAGATGGTTAGTCCATATAATATTACTTCTTTGTATGTTTTCAAGGCTGAGCAATGGGTTTTAGATATTAAATCAATGTGATCTTCCCTGGGGAAGGTATTTTCTTCCACTCTCAACACTACTTTCTTTTCTGTATTTCTTTGTGCATGGTTGAGGCCTCATGAGCTTGCCCATCCACTTTGATATTTCTTCTGAAATCATCCTTATTTAGCTCACATACTGCCAGTTATGTTTGAGAGACTTTGTGTGTGTGTAGTTTCTAATATTCTGAGGAGCCTCAATCTCACAGCAAACTGAACTTCTGGCTCTTACAAACTTTCCATTCCCTCTTCCTGAACTTAAACTAAGCCACAGATGCAGTGATGCTTTATAAATTTATCCATTGGGACTGGGTCCGATGACTCTACATTTAGGTTGGTTGTGGCTTTTGGAAGTGGTCTATATCTGTTAAGAGAATTTTTCTCGGTAATGGGTGTACACCACATTTAATTGTGGGTACAAGGACAAATATTTAGAGTTTTACTAGGTATTATTCTGGTTTAGTGAAATAAAGGTTGTATATTCCCCATGATTGCTAGATTTTCAATACCAGTCCTGTTCTCCTTGTTTTAGCAAATCTTAATAAATACTTTATTCTATAACCTTCCCAAGTAACACCACTATCTGGGATCAAGTGTTGAAATAGATGAGCTATAGGGAATGCTACTTTTTCAATCTGACACATGCTGTATTTGTACTGTTTTAATGATGGTACACTCAGAAAATTCCATGAGATAGAAAGTTAAAAGATTTTAATTTTCTACTTGTTACTAGTGTTTGTCATTGTATCTACACATTTTCTAATATTATATTCATTATTTTAATCACATTATTTTAAATAAAACAAAATCTTATAATTATATACTTTTGAAAAATGACAGTTTATTTTCTTTCATTTGATATTATGTATAAGACATGGGAAGAATTCTACCCTATGCCCATTCTACAGTCAATAGCCAAGTAAAGTTTTATGACATTTGTGAGTTTATATTTATTAGCACTACAAAGAATTCTATAATAAATATCTTTGTTCACTAAATGTTAATAGACATATAGTTATTTCCATTTAAATAAGTACATTAAATATTTTTCAGAGGAATAAGTAGATATATATGGATGTTTTTAGAATTCAAAAAATTTAGTATCAAAGTAAACAATTTAAAAACTACTTTGTTATGAATACTGTTTTTTTTTTTGTAAAATTATACTTTTGGCAAAAGTCAAGGAATATATCTTTGTTAAAATAAAATTATTGCATTTGCAATCAATCATTTTCATTTAAATTTATATACTTCTAATTGAACATTTTATAAAGCTTCTAACTTAATGTTATGATATTTAGTATTTAAAATGTGTAACTCTCTTCCAGATGTATTTTGAGGTAGTACTGGCAAAAAGAATTTTCTGTAATTATTACTCACCTAGGAAGTCAGTATTTCAGAAATATACAAGCAGGAAATGACACCTGGGAATGAGATCTCATTGCATATCACTATTAATTTTAATGTTCTCATTATAAATTACCATTTGTGAAAAGAAAATATGTCTGTTCATTGTAATTCTCTTATGAATATCTTAGAAGTACTTTTTCCAAACCTTATATAGTCACATATTTTGGCATGTAACTTGAATCTCCTATATTTCTATCATTTCATCAGAATAAAAAGACAAAAACATTCTACAATATATTTATAATTACTATATAATATTATTCTCTATTTCCATGAATTCATTTTATTTTCATTAAACCCACCCTCACTCTCTCCTCTCATTTTTCCCTGTTGCTCCACCACACTTCACCTTCCCAACTTATTCATTTGTATATAAAAATATGGGTGTGAGCCTATCCACTGTATTATTGGCATACTACCACAGAGTCCCTCCTTAATGAAAGATGAGGTTTTTTGGGTAGCTGTGAACTGCCTGTAACTTCACATTTACAATTGGGACCTTGTGAGCCCATCAATAACTAGGCTGTGGTATTGACTAGATTGATCTTGTCTAGATCTTGTGTAGGCAACCACAGTTATTAAGTATTTAGGTGTGCCTATTTGTCATGTTAAGAAGACACATTTACACAGGTCTTCCCTGACCTCTGATTGTTATAATTGTTCTGTTACTTCTTCAACAACATGCTTTGAATATTGAGGGGAAGTGCTATGATGTAGATATCCTACTTTGAAGACAAGTACATAGTAGCTTATTCTTTGCAACATGATTTTCTATGTTTATTCCTGTCCATATCAAATGAAGCTTCACTCTGAGCACCATGAGCTGGACTAATGTAAGGGCATATAGATAAATACTTAGAAAGTAGTTATATAGTATGTCAGTTTTGCAAACTGATACTTGCATATTGTCCACTCAGGATCCTCATGCAGATTGACCATGACAAGCATAACTTACCTATTATTGATTGTGCCTTAATTACAATAAGAAAAGCTACTGGTTACCCCCCCAAACCAAGTCATCTGCACTGTTATCGCACAAATGTCCATATCTTATCTTACAGGTTAATTAAAATATGGAAGTCAAGTAAAAAAATACAACAGAAGAAAATGTGTTCTGTGAAACTAGTAGTAATCAATTGTAGAAAGGAGTAAATTCAACAAACTGCTTCTAATGTGATAAAAGTTATGAAGTTTTTAGAATAAAGTTATCAAATTTTTAAATGCTTTTGATGTGATACATTATTTAGATAATTAAATACTAAGACAAGCATAAATATTGGGTTACCAATAATCATAATGAAATTAGGCCAGGTAGTCCTGTCATTGATACTGGAGTACAGAAGAAATAAATACCTAGATAGGAAAATGAGAAGAAGGAAAAAGCACATAAAATACCAAGGAGATGAATAAAACATGAAAATTCTCAAAACTAAAATGTTACAAAAGAAAAATGCATTCATCATGAAGAGAGACATGGTGAATACTGCCTCTGGTTTCTAATGGGCTGAGATTCATTCATTGTGACTCATAAGAAAGTTTCCTGGCTATTACAAATAACACTGTTATGAACCTAGTTGAACATATGTCCTTGTTGAAAAAATGTGCATTTTCTAGGTGTATACTCAAGAGAGGAATTGCTGGAGCTTGAGGTAGACTGATTCCCAGTTTCCTGAGAAATGGCCATACTGATTTCCAAAGTGGTCTTACAAGTTTGCATTCCCACCAGCAAGAGAGGAGTATTCTTTTTTCTCCACATCCTCTCCAGCATAGACTGTCATTGGTGTTTTTGATTTTAGCCATTCTGGCCAGTGTAAGATGGTATTTCAGAGTTGTTTTGATTTGCATTTCCATGATGGCTAAGGATTTTGTACATTTTCTTAAGTGTCCTTCCAGCCATTTTAGATTCCTCTGTTGACAATTCTCCTTTAAGTTCTGCCCCCACGTTTTAATTTCATTGTTTGGTGTTTTAGTGGATAACTTCTTGAGTTATTGCATATTTTAGATATCAGCCATCTGTCAGATGTAGGGCTTGTGAATGTCTTTTCCATTTTATGGGCTGTTGTTTTGTCTTGCTGACCTCATCCTTTGCCTTACAGAAGCTTCTCAGTTTCAGGAGTTCCCATTTATTAATTGTCAATCATAATGTTTGTGCTACTGGTGTTATGTTCAGGAAGCAATCTCCTGTACAAATTCATTCAATCATTTCTCCCACTTTCTCTTCTAGGAGGTTCTGTGTGGCTGGATTTTTGTTGAGGTCTTTGATCCATTTGGACTTAAGTTTTGTGCATACCGATAGATACGGATCTATCTGCAATCCTCTGCATGTCCAAATCCAGTTGTGCCAGCACCATTTGTTGAAGATCTGGCACTAGGGAGATTTCCAGAAATCTACAAGGATGACACCAATTGACAATCTAGGCAATGGTGGAGAGGCTACCTTAAATGTCCTTCCCCTATAATGACACCAATGACAGCCTTATATGACATCCTAGAGCCCTCATTCAGTGGCTGATAGAAAAAGAGGCAGACACCCACAGGTAAACACTGAAGTGAAATCTGCAATCCAGTTGCAGAGAGGGAAGAGAGAAGAGCAAAGAGGTAGGGACCAGGCTGATGATACCCACAGAAAACCCTGACCTGAACAATGGGGAGCACATGGACTCCAGATTGAGGTCTGGGAGGCCAGCACAGGACTGATCCAGACTTCTCAATGTGGATGTCAATGAGGAGGCCTCAACACTCTATAGGGCCCCTGGTAGTGAATCAGGGTTTATCCCTGACACAAGAAGGGACTTTGGGAGCCCATCCCACATAGAGGGATGCTCTCTCAGCCTGACACATAGGGGAGGGCCCAGGCCCTGCCAAGGATGATATGATAAACTTTGAGGAAACCCATGGAGGGCCTTACACTCCCTGCGGAGCAGAGGGGGATGAGGTGGGAGCAATTGGGGGGTTTGAGGGGAGTGTAGGGAGAGAGAGAAGGGATTGACATGTGAAGCAGGATTGATTATAATTTGAATTAATAGAAAATAATCTCTTGAGAAAAACATTAAAAAAAGAAAGTTTCCTGGCAAAGAGGGTATTCTACATGAGACTGGAAACTGATTGACAGTTGGTGGGCTACACTTATAATGTTCTCAAATGAAAATGAATAGTTAATGAAAGTAAGAATGTACATGAAATATATAAATCATAATTACTGTTTTTCAAAATGGACACTTCATAGAACCTAAGTGATGTTATTTAAAATCACCACATAACAGTCACACTCAATAAGGATTCTTCCCTCAATATATACAAAACAAAGACAAACATTTAATACTGAAATAAAAGCTGTCAATCTGCACTCAGTGTTGTGCATAGGAGGCATTTGGGAAGAATATTGGTGTGCATTCAGCAGGAGTAAATGCAGAGCGTTTGTTACATTGTATACCGCAGAAAATTCACCAAACCTCTGTGGTCATCAGGAATTTCTCCAACAAACTGGTAAATAAGACATGTGTTCCCTGCCCTGTCAGCTTTTCTGGGGAAGATGATGAGAAGCACCTGTCCTCTCCAAAGAGGCAACCTACACAGAGCAAGGACCAGCATTCTCAAGACTAGGCTGGTGAACTAGTGAGTCTAGTTGGCTTTACTTCCTGATTTGGAGGCTACTTTTGCTTAGCAATATAGCTTGAAAAGAATCATAAACTGTGAGATCGTATTTGCAGGTCCCAGGATGAGTCAGGATCCTTTGTTACCTTGTAATCATACACCACTTCTGTCTCTTACACATTTTTGATTCCCTCTCTTTCACAATAATCTCTAAATGTCCAGAAGAATGAGAATTTTATGCTTGTCCTATTTAAGTCTGAGCATTATACACTCTGTCATTCTCTTTATGTTGGACAGTGTGGACTTGTTATCTAAATCATTATATGCCACAAGTAGAATCTTCTCAGTTTAGTTTTGAGAGTTAAATTTGTCTATGGACACATGATGGTTTGGATAAAATTCCATAGGCTCATATATTTGAATGCTTGGTCATTAGTGAATAGCACTATTAAAAGCTGTGATCTTCTTGCAGTATATTCAGCCTGGGTGAAGGGAATGTGGCAATGGTTGGTATTTGAGGTTTCAGAAACTCAAGCAAGCTCCAGTGGTTCTGTCTCTTCATGCTTCCTGAAAATACAGATTTAGAATTCTCAGCTCCTTGCCCAGTATCATGTCTGCTTCCTGCCATCATAACAATGGACTAAACCTTTGAACCTGTAAACCAGCTACAATAAAATGTTTTTCTTTATTAGAATTACCATAGTCATGATATCTCTTCACATATATAGAAACCATAATTAAGGAAGGATGTATCAAGAAATCATCAGGGTTAACTTAATACTATCTTCATTTAGCAGTATAATAGTATTTTCTCACATAGGCACTACGACTTGTCTAATCATAGATTCATGGTCCATGTACAGGATACACAAATCATATGCAAGTCAGACCAAATCCTAGAATGGAGGCGAGAACTGTCCATAAACCCTGACTCTTAGATGTGGAACTATTAACAATTGTTAGGTTCTGGGAGAGGGAAAAATAATTTTATTTAAGAGTGTTGTACCTAGTAAGCTGAAGAAGGCACAGTGTAAGACCACACACCCAAGAAAATATGGGAAGCACAAATTGATCTTGAGGGACTTAAAATAACAATAAAAATGGACATGAAGAAATTTAGATTTAACATTTGGTAAGCCCTCATTAGGCTACTGGTCAAACTGAAAAGCAGTTCAGTAAAAATAACTATTTTTGTCACTGGCAACTACTGAACACCATTCCTGCTAACCAAAGTCTGTCCAAATGCTATCTCTGCAATTGGGGGATTAGTCAGCACCAATGAATCATATATCCCTATATTCCTACCCTTTGCCAGTAGAATGATTTTAATGTCAGTGAGATATTGAAGTAATTAAAACATAAACTCCATGCTGTTGCATCTATCATTTTCCAAATGGCATGTTGATTTTACCAAATCCCAATTATCAGATTCTAAAATTGCCTGGGTACTCTATTAGCTACTAAAAATGACAGATTCTGACTTGATGCCAGTCCATCATCAACTGACCAATATTTGCAACCTGGCCACTGTAATTGCTTACTCTTACGTCCTTCATTTCTATCACCATCTCTCTGAATACAAATATGTGACCAAAACAGAAAATCAGCCACTGTATATTTCTTACCATCAATGTGGCATTTTTAGTTTTCTCTATGTGAAGCCTAAAGGCTCCAAAGTTAAATAAACACATATTAATTTCATTTATTATGGGAAATAGTCAATAGTTCATACTTATCTTTCAGTTATACAAAGGACAATTTTATATTTTAAAATTCTGTGACACATGTCTACTAATATTCTGAAGATTAAACATCACATTTTAAAATATTGTATCACACTCTAGCCATAAAAGATTTAATTCATGACAGGTAATATATAGACTATATAATGACATAAAATGTGCTGAAAATTTATTGTGCATATTGATGATTTATATAATTACATACATAAACTTCCTTTCTAAAGTCATGTGTAATTTTGTGTTATTTCTGTACTTGAGAAAAAGAAATATGTCACCAAGTCCTGATGACTTTATTTTACTCTTGATATTTATAAAATCTCTTGTGATGATGAGAATTTTGTGCAAGTGTATTATTTATTCAAACTTTAATAAGTAATCTACTGCAATGCAAGAGGAAGCAATGTTCAAGATTTGCAAATTGTATTTTAGGAGAAGTGAGAGGGTTTAGTGTGTAAAACACAGCCCATGGGAGTTTTATAGACCTGGAACCCATAGTAAAAGGAAAGAACCCATTCATGAACACTGTGATCTCTTCTCCCAGTAAGCACTGCACGCTTCACCTTAAGAAAGGCATCTGAACTCACAAGTATGTCACCATACACACATAGATTTAGTTTTCTTTTTAGTTTACTAGAAATATAATTACATCACTTTCAACTATTTTTCTCCCTCCATCCACTATCATGTGCCCACTCTCACATAGCCTTTAATTTGGTTACTATTATTACAGAGAGGAAGGGACAGAGACAGAGAAAGAAGAAAGAGAATTACTTCCTATTGAGTCTGTTTCTGTTTTGTTTCACTCATCAGTTTTGTTGCTCTGTCTAGGATTGGGACCCCATGAGATTTGCCTCCCCCTATGTTACTATGCCTGTTGCTATTGTAATTGATTTTATTTTGTTTGTATACTTTTTAGAAGAGATGGTCTCATAGAAGATTTCCTGGTATTCTTGCTCTTAGCATTTTCTGCCACTGTTCCATAGAATTTCCTGAGCCATAGCTACGGAAGCTATGATGCAGATGTATCAATTAGGACTGGGCTCCATAAGATTGATTGGCTTCTGGGTTCTGTCCAGTTGGAGTTTTCTCTAACAGTGTCCATTCACCGTAAAATGAAGCTTCTTTGATATCAGGTGTTAATTTTACTGTACTTGAGTATAAAAAATAAACATATATAAACATGAATATTGGGGGCGTTTGTAAGGAACATGTGGAAGAAGGATGGGGTTTGCAAGCAACAGGAATTAGTGGGAAACTGCCCAAGAAAGCAAGGCACACACGTCTGAGAGATGTTGAAAAGAGGAAAAGAGGGGGATGTAATTATATTAAATCTCAAAACATAATCCTGTGAATATATTGTACAATCTTATAATGTAAAACTTTTCATTGCTATTTTGTTTTGGTTTTCTTTTTTGCAGGATATCATTAAGCAACACAGGCTAATCTGGGTCTCCTGGATCTAAAGTCTCATTCTTCATAGTTGTGGATGTTATTACAAATTTCATATCTGTTGTCTGGTCATTGACAACATTCTTCAAATACATATGCTATACACCAGAGACCTTTGCATAGGAAAAGGTAATTTGTATCTGACACATTCTAATATGCAAAATTGGAATGGGAATTCTTTACATTTTAGTAGTTATTAGTACTCACATAACTATTATAATTGCTATAGATAGCTTTCTAGTCATTAGAAAGACACTCATTTACTATGGAGTATTCACATGAGTATTAAGAGAAAATAAAACAATGCTGTATTCACTTTCATTCTTTCTGTTCTGAGCCTTTCATTTGCATCCATCATTCAGTCTTGCATTTTCAACCTGTGTCTTCCTGAAAAGGACTACAAGAGGGTTGTTCTCCTTTATGACACAATAAGGCAATTCAAAAGACCCTTTTGACTTGGGGCTGAGATGTTCATTCCATATATTCTATTCTGTTTATTCAATTTGCTGCTGCTGCTGCTAAAACCTAGTACCTTCTGAATGTAAGGCAATTACTGTTTGATCAATTTATGCAAATCTAAAGCTTTAAATCTCAAAAGTCACAAACAATGTGTTAATTACATTAATTATCAAACAAAGCCTGAATTTTTAAAATTCACTTGTCATTTTTGTTGTAAAACCCTTTATACTTCTGATAAATATCATGAAATTTTCCCCACTAGGATAAGGAAATATATAAATGCTTATGATATGTATTAATTGATGTAAAATTTGTCTCACAAAATTGTCTTTAGCCATGCAAAGCTCATTTTCATGTTTGATACATTCTATGTAATCAAAATTATAAAACAAATGTTTACATAAGAGGCACTTTTATAAGAACTTGGCTAAAAAGAGACACTATAAACCACAAGATCCATGCTTCTGTGGAAAACTCACTGTGAAGTAGGAGTGCAGCAGAGGGGCTAGAGAATATGTGACTCATTAGTAAATGTTATTTAATCATTGCTAGAAAGATGCAACTGAATAATGGAATGATGATAGATGATGTGGTGTGCTCTGTTATTTGGATTATTTAAAAACTTTCTCTGGAGACAGTTTATGTTAACATTTTTTCTTCAACAAAATATTAGGATGTAGAAAAGCTATTTTATAGTACAAGGTTTGGCTGAAGGAAATCACTCGGTATTTTAAAAGGAAAAAGTAGGGCATGCCTATGGATGGGTAAAATTGAGCAATATACTCCGAAAGGAAGGAGACATTGGAGACCAGACTGCTCTCTGCTCTTGTCTCCCTTCTTTAAGAAGTCTGCCCTGATTAATTATGTAGCTCAGCACCGGGGAAAAACAAAGAATTAAGTGTCTCTAAAGAAGTTCTGTTCCAATGGTTTTTGTGATCTCAGTGTTTACATTTGAGGTACAACATTCTAATTACTGCAATCAAAATATGCAACAGTTTTTATGTTTGTTTCAATTAAGATGTCAAAGACAAAGGTGAGTGAGGAGCAACAGCACCTGTAATTAAGTTTGTCAGCGATGTACAACCTTGATTTGTCTCAGCAGCATGACATGGCTTTGCCAAATACATAAAACTCAACCTGCCTACAAGAAAAGCATATTTCCCTAATAATGTTGAAAAAGGAAAAAAAAAAAACAACTTTAAGCTACTGCAGACTATACTGGTAACCATCACCTCTAATTGAACAAACTTCTTACAAGATTCAGTAGTCAACACAGAGAGTTGCTGTAAAGCTCAAAGTGGACCTAGGTCTCAAAAGTAAATTAAAAGTTGGGTGTATGGAAGGTGTGAATATATAGGGTAGATGTGTGAGTATGTGGGGCAAAAGAGCAAAGAGGGTACAATACTATCAAACTGATTTTATTAAATTGTTGAGGAATGCTCCACCTTCCTCTGGCCTACTTGGAGACACCTGAGGCCAGGGGACTGCTTACAGCAGATCCCATCACTGCAGGATCCAGCTCACCCAGAGACTGCCAAGGCCCCAGTACCAGTCCTGCCTCCATCCACAGGAAGAGGACAGTCATCAGAGTATTGCATCTGTTTGCACTCACTGGAAGGGAACCATGGTCCTGAACCCAACAGGAGAGGAAGAGACTTCTTCTACACCCACCAGAACAAGGGGAGGGAAGAAGACAATCTAAAAAATATTCAAAAACAGAAATCCAAAATGACACAACCTGAGTCTAAGGACTATATCCCAGCAAGACCTGAACAACACAACTCAGATGAAGCAGAAAAGAATGACCTTGAAAACAACTTCATGAAAATAAGAGAGGCCTTCAAAGAAGATATGAGAAAATCCCTTAAAGAAATGGCAGAAAAAAAACAAACCAAAAAATTAGAATAAATCAACAAATCTCTTAAGGAAACAGTTCAAGACATAAAAACTAAAATAGAGACAATAAAGAAAAGACAATCTGAGGGAATGCTGGATATAGAAAAGCTGGGTAAATGATCATGAACTACACATGCAAGCATAACCAACAGAATACAAGTGTTGGAAGAGAGAGTCTCAGGTGTTAAAGATACACTATGAGAAATAGACTCATCTACCAAAAAAAAAAAAAAAACTTAAGTCCAACAAATCCTGAATACAAAATACCAAGGAAATATGGGACACCATTAAAGGACCAAACCTAAGAATAATAGGTATAGAAGAAGATGAAGAAATCCAACTCAAAGGTTAAGAAACCATATTCAACAAAATCAGAGAAGAAACTTTCCAACCTAAGGAAAGACATGCCCATGAATTTACAAGAAGCCTACAGAACACCAAATAGAGTGGACCACAAAAAGTCTCCTAACCACATAATAATCAAATCACCAAACATACAGAATAAAAAAAGAATATTAAGACCAGCAAAAGAAAATGTCAAGTAACATATAAAGGCAAACCTATCATAATGACACCTGACTTTTCCATAGAAACTCTGAAAGCCAGAAGTTACTGGTTAGAAATTCTACCTACACTAAGAGACCACAGATACCATCCCAGACTTCTATACACAGCAAAGCTTTCAATAAATATAGATGGAGAAAATAAGATATCCCATGGCAAAATCCAGATTTAAATAACACATATCCACCAATCCGTCCCTACAGAGAGTTCTGGAAGGAAAGCTACAACCCAAGAAAGTTAACTACGACCAGAAATACATGGGCAATAGATTATCCCACTTTACTAACAGCCAAAAAAATGGGGTGGAAATCCACACACAATTCCACCACCACCATCAAATCCAAAAGAAATAAGAATGAACAACCCATGGTCATTAATATCCCTCAATATTAATGGTCTTAACTTGCCTATAAAAAGACACAGGCTAGCAGCATAGAATGGATACGAAGAAAGAAACCATTTCTGCTGCATAGAAGAAACACATCTCAATACAAAAACAGACAGTTCCTCAGAACTGGGGTTGGGAAAAGATTTTCCAATCAAATGGACCCAAGAAACAAGCAGAAGTAGCAATACTAATACATAACAAATTAGACTTTATTGTCACTCAAAAGAGATGAAGGTCTCTTCCTACACATCACAGAAGAAATTTATCAAGATGAAGTCTCAATTCTGAACATGTATGCCCCCAATAAAAAAGGGCATCCACTTTTATAAAAGAAACATTGCTAAAACTCAAATCACACATGAAACCACACACACATTTATAGTGAGAGACTTCAACACCCCACTCTCACCACTAGACAGGAACACTTAACAAAGAGTCAAAGGAATGAACAGAAGTTATGATCCAATTTGGCTTAATAGACATCTATAGTAGTTTCCATTGAAACACCAAAGAATAAAGCTTCTCAACACTAAATGGAACCTTCTCTAAAACTGATCATATACTTGGAAACATAGCAAAACTCCACAGGTAAAAACTAAAATAAAGAAAAGAAAATAACCCCCTGTATCTTATCAGTCCACCGTGCTTTAAAGTTAGATTTCAACAGCAACACAAAATGCAAAAAACCTAGAAACTCATGGAAACTGAACAATGCACAATTGGACCATTCATGGGTCAAGGGAGAAATAAAAAAAGAAATTAATCACTTCCTAGAATTCAATGGAAATGATGGCACAGTATACCCAATCTTATGGGACACTTTGAAAGCATTGTTAAGAGGAAAGTTCATAGCACTAAATGCTCACTTGAACAAACTGGAGAATAGTCACACTAGAGATTTAATAACACAACTGAAAGCTCTAGAACACAAAGAAGCAAACTCACCCCAGAGAAGTAGATGCCAGGAAATTTTTGACAAAGAAGCCAAACCTATACAATGGAATAAAGAAAGCATCTTCAACAAATGATGCTGGCATAACTGGATGCTGGCATGTAGAATACTTAAATAGATAGATCCATGTCTAACACTATGCACAAAACTTAAGTTCAATGGATCAAGGACCACAATATAAATCCAGCCACAGTAAACATATTAGAAGAGAATGTAGGAAATATCCTTGAACAAATTGGTACAGGAGACCGAGTCCTGAACATAACACCAGTAGTACAGACACTGAGATCCACAATTAATAAATGGGACCTGCTGAAACTGAGAAACTTCTGTAAGACGAAGGACACAGTCAACAAGAAAGCCCACGGATTGGGAAAAGATATTCACCAACCCCACATCTGACAGAGGGCTGATCTCCAAAATTTACAAAGAACTCAAGAAGATAGTCTGCAAAACACCAAATAATCAAATTAAAAAGTGGGGTACAAAACCAAATAGACAATTCTCAATAGAGGAATCTAAAATGGCTAAAAGACACATAAGAAAGAGTTCAAAATCCTTACCTATTAGGGAAATATAAATCAAAATAACTCTAACACACCGTCTTACACATATCATAATTGCTAAAATCAAAAACACTAATGTCAGTTTATGCTGGATAGGATGTAGAGAAAGAGGAACATTCCTCCACTGCTGGTGGGAGTGAAAACTTGTACAGGAAATTTGGAAATCATTATGGCAACTCCACAGGAAAATGGGAATCAGTCTATCACAAGATCCAGCAATTCCACTCTTAGGAATATACCAAAAGAAACACATTCCTATAACAAGGACATCTGTTCAACTATGTTCATAGCACCATTATTTGTACTAGTGAGAACCCTAGAATCAACTTAGATGTCCCTCAATTGAAGGATGGATAAAAAAATATGTGGTAAATTTGCACAATGAAGTACTACCCAGCAGGGGAAAAATAACAATGGAATCTTGAAATGTGCAGGCAAATGGATGGAACTAGAAGAAACTATTCTGAGTCAGGTAACACAGTCACAAAAAAGACAGGCATTGTATGTACTCACACATATGTGGATTTTAGACATAGAGTAAAGGATTGCCAGCCTGCAGCCCAGGCTGCCACAGAGGCTTATTCAATTTGCCTTCAGACCCCAGTCCAGGAATTGCCAGAGCAGGTAGGCACAAAATCCAAGAAATTCTTAACACAAAATATCCAGGAAATGTGGGAAATCATGAAAATACCAAACCTAAAAATAATTATAAGTATACAAGAAGGAGAAGCCCAGCTCAAAGGCATAGGCAATATATTCAATGTAATCATAGAAGAAAACTTTTCTATACAAAGAATGATACACCTATGAACTTACTTAAAGCCTACAGAACACCAAATAGAATGGACCTAAGGGGAAAACTGTCTTCTGGTCATATCATTATATCAAAACACTAAAGAGGGAGAGGGAGAAGGGACTTACATGTGAAACAAGCTTGTTACCTAAGTAGAACTAATAAAAAAAAAGAATAAAGAAAAATTACCAAGAGCTGCAAAGGAAAAAGGCCAAATAACATAAATGCAATAATATCAGCATTATACCTGACTTCTCAGTGGAAACTCTGAAAGCCAGAAGGGTGTAGACAGACACTCTGCAGACACCAAGAGACCACAGATGCCAGCCCAGATTACTATATCCAGCAAAACTTTCAATCACATCAAGATACAAAAGATAATGCTTAATAAAACCAGATTTTAACTTTAACTGTGCTGTCAACTTTGGAAAAAAGTATCCCAGTTTACCATGTTGACTTGGCATTGTACAAAAATTAACAGCCATATTGGTCTAGAAATGTTGAACTTAATTATTTTTTCCATTTGTACAGAGGTAATACACTGTATTAAATATGTAAAGTCTTTTTTAAAAAAAAATAGAAGGGATTTTGAGAGCCCTCCCTTGTGAAGGGGATGCTCTCTTGACCTGGACACATGGGGTAGGGTCTAGGCCTGGCCCAGGATGATGTGGTAGACTTTGGGGAGCCCCTTTTGGGGGCCTTACCCTGCCTGGGGAGTAGAGGGGGGATGGGTAGGGGCAGGTGGGATGTTGGGGGGAGAGGAGGGAGAGGGAGAAAGGATTGACATCTGAAGCAAGCTTGTTTCTAATTTGAACTAATAAAATAAAATAAAATAAATACCTATCCATAAATCCAACCCTACAGAAAGTACTAGATGAAAGCTAAAACCCAAGAAAGTAAACTGTAAACTGCACCCACAAAAACACAGAAAGTAGATAATCTCACACAAACAAAACCCAAGTAGTTAAACACAAGAAGTTAACAATCACTGGTCATTAATATCTCTTAATATTAATGTTCTCAATTCACCTATAAAAGACACAAGCTATCAGAATGGATAAGAAAACAAGATCCATCCTAGTGTTGCATACAAGAAACACACCTGAAGGTCAAAGATAGACATTACCTCAGAATAAATGACAGGAAAAAGAATTTCCAATCTAGTGTATAGCTGGTATAGCTATCCTAATATCTAACAAAATGCCTTCAAACTAAAATCAATGGAAAGAGATGGAGGAGGTCATTATATATTCATCACATAGAAAAATCCATCAAGATGAATTCTTAATTCTAAACATTTATGGCCTAAATACAGGGGCACCCACATTTTTAAAGAACATTACAACAGCTAAATCACACATCCACCCTCACAAACTAATAATGGGAGACATCCTCAGCCCTATCTCACTACTGGACAGGTCTATCAGACAGAAACATAACAGAGGAATTAGGTAACTAAGAGGATTTTAGGACTCAAATGAACTTAACAGACATCTATAGAATATTCCACCCAAACACAAAAGTATGCATCTTCTTCTCAGTACCTCATGAAACCTTCTCTAAAATGGACCACACACTTGGTAACCAAGCAAACATCAAAAGATACAAAAAAATTAGGAATAATCCTTTGTAATTTATCAGATCACTGTAGCTTAAAGTTAGAATTCAACAACAAAACTAACCGCAGAAAGCCTACAAACTCAGGGAAATTGAACAATGCTCTTCTGAATCATCAATGGATCAAGAAAGAAGTAGAGAAATAAATTAAAGACTTCCTAGAATTCAATAAAAATTAAAGTGCAGCACATCCAAACTCATGGGACACTATGAAAGCAGTGCTAAGAAGACAGTTGATAGAACTAAGTTCCTACCTAAAGAACATGAAAAAACTACAGACTAGAAACTTAGCACACCTAAATGCTCTAGAATAAAAGGAAGCATACTCACCCAGCAGGAGTAGACAACAAGAAATATTCAAACTAAGGGCTGAAATTAATAAAATAGATATGAGAAAAATACAAAGAACCAATGAAACAAAGAGTTGGTTCTTTGAGAAAATCAATATGTTAGACAACCCCTTAGCCAAACTAACCAAAGGCAGAGAGAGAATATCCAAATTAACAAAATCAGAAATTAAAAGGGCGACATAAGAATAGACACTGAGGAAATCCAGAGAATCATTAGGTCATACTCTGAAAACCTGTATTCTACAAAACTGGAAAATTTAAAAAAATGGAAATTTTTCTCGATAGATACCACAAACCAAAATTAAATGAAGGTCAGAAAGACAATTTAAATGCACCTATAAGGAAATAGAAGCCATTGTTAAAATTCTCCCAACCAAAAGAACAGAAGAAGCCCAAGGCCAGATGTTTTCAATGCTGAATTCTACAACAATTACAAAGAAGGTTGTAATTACCAATGCCCCTCAAGTTGTTCCGCACAATAAAAACAGAAGGAACATTGCCAAACTTTTTGTAAGAGGCTAAATTTACACTGATACCCAAACCACATGAAGAAACAACTAACCAAGAGAAATATAAACCAATCTCCCCTGTATATTGCCTTTCTTATGTTTAGGAAAGTTTCTTGTATCCCTGATCTCTCCAAGACCTTTGTCATGCAGGGATGTTGTCAAAGGCTTTGTCGGCATCTAGTAAGATGATCAAGTGGTTTTGTACTTTCAGTTTTCCTAAATAGTGGATTACATTGACAGAATTTCATATTTTGAACCATACCTGCATCTCTGGGGTGAAGCCTACTTGATCTTGGTGGATGATTTTTTTGTTGTTGTGTTCTTGGTTATGGTTTGCCCATATTTTACTGCGTATTCTTGCATCAATGTTCACAGGGGAGATTATTTCAAAAAGTCACTGTGTTTTTATAAACACCAAGACGAACGCAAGTCATAAAAGAAAAAGGTTAGTTAGGTATATGTTTCTATTGTACTAGAGTCCACTATGGCATGCTGGCAGAGCTATGGCTTGGAAGGAGGCAGGTGGAACAGCCCCTGAGACTTGCCATCTCATATCCAAAACCAGGAGGTAGTGACCAGGATGGGAGCTGACTCCAGTGATACATTTCCTTCAGCAAGGTTCCATTGCCTAATCATTTCCAAACAGGTTTGCTACCTGTGGACTACATATTGAAACATATTAGCCTATGCAGGTCACCTCATTCAAACTAACACAAACTAACAGTATTGCAGGGATTCTAAAATTCACAAAACTTGGAAATGAAATCCAAGAGAGGAGGCGGAGGCTCCTGCACAAACCCTAACTTTCTTGCTTGCTAATTATAAGGTTTATGTAGGATCACAAGTGTCCTGGAGACACAGAAAAAGAAAAGTATATGTAGGATAAAAAACCAAAACTTTCTGCCATAGCAGAGGTAAGGAGTATTACATTATGAATGATAGAAGTTGTCATCTGACATAAAATCTGAAATGACTCGAACATTGAAGTGTTCTGAAATACACTTTACAGTGGCCACATTAATAAATGACACAAGATTACTAATTAAGTTAAAAGCTGAAAGAAAATGAAAAACATCTCAGGCAATAATGAAAGTTCTATAACAGGTAATTAGATACCATAGAATGGAAAAGTAATACTTTAACAAATCTTGCTAGATTATCTTAGAAATGGAATGGAGACAAAAAAAGGATAGGAACAAAAATTTTCCTAACTGCAAGAGAGTAGGAGACAATAAATAAATCGTCTGTAACTTAATGTTAAGGGAAATTATAACAACATTTCTGCCATTGGAATTTCAGGGTACATGTAGCAAAATAATAGAAGTGAGTATTGTTGAACACTTCTTGAATGTGGTGAAAGATATGAAACTATGCTTCTAAACACTGGGTGAACCCTGGGCAGATTATTTACAAAGAATCCAAGAACTTCCTGTAGAGGAAATAGAAAATTAATTAGAATATCCAGACATAAGCATTAGCATTTCAATAATTACCTTAAACTTAAATGGTCTAATTTCATCAGTTAATTAGCAGAGATTAATGGAATACACTTTAAAAATCTTCCATGCAACTGAGTCTAGAAAAAGTGAATCATATGATAAATCTGAATATTTAAACTAATATATATAGAAAAGAATTCTGTAACATCATGTGAATACAAACAGAGATGTCTGTACAAAGACATATGTTCTTATTTAGATATTTATACAAGCAAAGTCATACAATTTTGTATTTAATTACATGTTATTTACCAGTTATGACCTTAACCAAGATAAAGTTTATATGATATCATGAAACCTGATAATAGACTCCAAAAAAAATCTAAGAGGAAAAATTATAAATGTGTACAAAAACCACATTCCAAACAATATATAAACAAAATGAAAAGTTTTAAAAGATTATTTCACTTTGAAGTGTGTGGGTCAGAGAGATGGGGGCGGGAGAACATGAGAGTGTATGGGCTGTAGCTGTTTTGGAGACGGAATTACAAGAGGTTGTATGTTACCTAACTTGGATGTTGATAACTGAATTCAGATCTTCTGAAAAAAAAAAAAAGTCTTAACCAATGAGACATCCTTCAGGTCCTGAGAGATGAATGAAAATGCAAATAAGAATGAGTGCTTTGCAGTACCTAGCTAGACAGTGCTGATGGGTAAGTTATAGAATTGAATGCTGACATTTCAAATCAGGAAAGTTCTCAATTAGTATGCTAATTTCCTTCCTTAAGGTATTCTATCAGGAAGCACAGAGTCAGCATAATAAAAATAACTAATAAGGATGGAATTGAAATGGAGAAAATATGATGTGAATCAGGAAGTTTTCTTTGTAAAACTTTAAAGTGATACTTATCAACAGAGTACGTCTAGTGGGAGAATGTGGATATCAATTCTAGTATTAAATTCTGGACACAATAAGAATTCAGAACACTAAAAGAAAACTCATGCACTGGTGAGAGGGTACAGCTGATAAAAGTGCTTGCCACTGAGCCTGAAAATCCTTAGGGTTTTTCCCCCCCAAGAACCCACAATTTGGAAGGCAATAAATACTTACATAATTTGTCCGCTGACCACTACCATCTTTGGCATCAGATGTGTATACATGCAAAAAGGAGCATATTCATTTTAATTAATTATCTATAACAATGAGAAGGTTGTTTAAAGATACATATTCTTAAATTAAACCATTGGAAGAGATAGTATTTTCTTAAAATAACCAAAATTGCAAAATAAAATATAATAAGATAAATCAAGAACTAAGGAATTTGGATTAGACTAATAGAAGGAAGAGGACCCAAGAGAAGGCAAAATCATCAGACAGCCAGGTTTTTTCTCACTTGGGATTTCCATACACACTAGAAGCCATATAATATATACATAGATGACCTGGGGCAGACCTGTGTGGGCTCTGTGCATGCAGCCTCACTCTCTGAGCTTCTATGAGTTTTGCTCATGTTGATTTAGATGGCTATGTAATATTGAACCCCCATCCTCTCTAATTGTTACACTCTGCCTCCTCTTCTGCTCCTCAGGGTCCCTTGAGAACTAATATTTGATGGAGACATACTGCTATAGCTGAGTGTTCCAAGTCTCTCATTCTTTGTACAATGTTTGGGTACAGGTCTCTTTATTTGTTCTGTGTTTCCATCTATTGTAGAAGTAAGGCTCTCTGATGATGGCTGAGCAATACTCTAATATAAGACTATGGTTGAGTGTCATTAGGAGGATATATGTGTGTGTGTGTGTGTGTGTGTGTGTGTGTGTGTGTGTGTGTGTGTGTGTGTGTATGATAAATAATAGTAGTACTTGGTTTTATCCTAGGCACCCAGGCTATCTAGGCCCAGGTTCATGGACACATAAAGAGTTTCAGATATGTGTTTCATCTTGTGGAATGGGCCTTTGTAAGATCAGATATTTGTTGGTCATTCCCACAAGCTTCTTCCCAGCATTTGGGAACAAGAAATGGCAAGTTTGGCCTCTATCTCCTCCAATATTTGGTGATTTCATTTAGATGTCTACACACACACACACACACACACACACACACACACACACACACACACACACACACACACACACAGTGGGGAGTTGCATGGGGAGGAAAGGAGAGAGAGACTTCTATTTAAAATTCTATCCCATATTATTCCTCAAATGTTCCTTAATTTTACACGGTCTCCCTGTATTTCTTCTCTCTTACCACTCTTTCTTTCCTCTCCTCTCCTCTCCTCTCCTCTCCTCTCCTCTCCTCCTCTCCTCTCCTCTCCTCTCCTCTCCTCTCCTCTCCTTTCTTTTCCTTTCCTTTCCCTATTTGGTCCTCTTGTTCTAGCTCATCATCACAACTATCCATAACTTTCCATTCCATTCTATCCCTTTCCTAAGGATATCTATCTGTCCCTGCTAATTCTCTACACTATACCTAACCTCTGTGGTTCTATATATCGTTGCTTGGCCACCATTTACTTAGCAGCTAATATATACTTACAAGAGAATACATACCACATTAATTTGTCTGGGTCTGGGAAAACTTACTCACCATGATTTTTTTTCCAGTTCCATCCCATTGGCCTGAGAATTTCTTGATTTTACTTCAAAGGACTGTGTAAGGCTCCATTGCATAAATGTACCACATTTTGTTTATCTATTATGTTATATGGGAAATCTAGATTATTTCCAAATTCTCCCCATTATGGAAAAAACAGTAGTGAACATGTTGAGCAAGAGACTTTGTACTCGATCAAGTGTCCTTTGGGTATATACCCACAAGTGCTGTCATTGAATCTTGAGGTAGACCAATTCTTATCATTCTGAGGAAGAATGACACTCATTTTTCACAGTTGGTGATCAAATTTGCACTACCATCAACAACAGATGAGTGCTCCCCTTGCTCCCAAGCCTTACCTGAAGAATTTGTCACTTTTGTTGTTGACCTCAGTCATTCTAATGAAAGCAATATGAAGTTTCAAAGTAGTTTTTATTTACATTTTCCTTATAAATAAGGATGTTGAATAGTACTTTAACTGTTTCTCAGCCATTTGAGATTCTTCTTTGATAATCTTGTTTAAAACTGTGCCCCATTAATAAATGGATTGTTTAGTTTTTGATATCTATTTTATTGAGTTCTTTATACATTTTGGATAGTAGCCCTTTGTAGGATGTGTAGATGGTAAAAATATTTTTATATTCTGTAGGCTGTGAATTTTCAGTGTCTTTTAAAATAGTTTATTTTATTTTATTAGAAACAAGCTTCTTTTACATGACAATCCCAGTTCCCTCTTCCTCCCCTTGTCCCCATCCCCCAACCCCAGTCCCAATCCCTTTCTGCTCCCCAGGAAGCACTAGGACTTACATGGGGGATCTTCAAAGACTGTCATATCATTTGGAGCAGTGTCTAGACCCTCCCCTGTGTGTCTAGGCTGAGACAGTATCCCTCCTTGTGGAGAGGGCTCCCAAAGTCCATTCATGTACTCAGGATAAATACTGACCCTCTACCAGAGGCCCCATAGATTACCCAGACCTCCAATCTGACATCCTCACTCAGGGGGTCTGGAGCAGTCCTATGCTGGTTTCCCAGCTATCAGTCTGGGGTCCATGGGCAACCCTTTGTTCAGGTCATCTGTCCCTGTGGGTTTCACCAGTCTGGCTCTGACCCTTTTGCTCATCACTCCTCCATCTCTGAAACCGGATTCTTTGCATATTAGGGTAGTATGTTTTCCAATGCAGGTGCATCCCAGTTTTATAAGGCCCCACTTATTAATTTTCCATCTTAGTGCCTATGCCAATGGGTCCTGTCCAGAATTTTTTTCCTGGGGCCAATGAGTTCAGGGAATTTCCTACTGTCTTTTCTATCAGGTTCAGCATATGTGGGGTTATGTTGAGGTCTTTGTTCCACTTGGAGTTGAGTTTTGTGCAGGATGATAAGTTTGGATATTTTAGGATTATTCTATCATCCAGTTTGACCACACCATGTGATGAACATACTTTTATTCATCCAGTGAATATTTTTCCAGTTTATATTTCTGGATTTAATTTTTAATAAAAAATCAGGTATTCAAAGTTGTGTGTATTATGTCTTGGTTTTCAGTTAGATTCCATTGATGGACATGTGAGTTTTGTGCCAATACAATGCGAGTTTTATTGCTTTATCTCTGTAGTCGAACTAGAAATAGGAAATGGTAATAAAATCAGCAGTTGTTTTATTATTCTGGGTTGTTTTACATATCTCATTTTTGTGTGTTTCCATATGAAAAAGAAAATTGCCCTTCCAAGATCTGTGTATCTGGGTGGTAGGCAGTGTATGCCTTTCATCCCAGTACTCCAGAGGCAGAGGCAGTGAGATTGAGGCCAGCCTGGTCTATAGAGTGAATGCCAGGAAAGCCAGAGCTGTTACACAGAGAAACCCTGATGCAAGAAAAAAGAAGTTATGTGAAGAACTGAGTTGTAACATTTAAGGGGATTGTTTTGGTTGCAGATTGCTTTTGCTAGGATGCATACGGTTACCACACTAATCCAATAGATTCATAAGCATGACACATCTTCCCATTGTCTGATATCTCCTTCAATGTCTTAAAGATTTTGTCTTAGAATTTTCTCACTTGCTTTGTTAGAATTAAGGTAGAATATTTTATAGTATTTGGGGCTATTGTGAAAGGTGTTTGTTTCACTGATTTCTTTGTCTATCCACTTGTCATTTGTACAGAGGGTGAACTACAGATTTTGGTGAGTTAATTTTTTATCTAATTACTTTGAAAGGGTTTATCAGTTGTAGGAGTTCCCCAGTGGTGTTTTATAACCACTCATCTATACTAACATACAAATAACAAAAAATGCCTTATTCATTTCCAAATTGTATTTTTAATCTCCCTTAATTGTCTTATTACTCTAGCTAAGCCTTCAATAATCTATTAAATAGGTAAGGAGACAGTCAACAAACCTTGTCTTGATTTTGCTTTTCATAGAATTGCTTTGAGTTTCTCTCCATTTAATTTTATGTTGGCTCTAGGTTTGCTGTAAACTGCCTTCATTATTTTGAAGTGTGTCTTTCAATCTTTAATATATACAGGACATTTATCATGAAGGGATGTTGGGTTTTGTCAAATGCACTTACAACATTTAGTAAGATGACAGTGTAGTTTTGTCTTTCAATTTTATACTGCACATTGCATTTATTGATTTGTATCTGTTAAACTATCCCTGAATCATTGAGATGAAGCCAACTTGATAACTGTGAATGATCTTTGTGATTTGTTGTTAGATTTGGATTTGATTGTATTGAGTAGTTTTGTCTCTATGTTGATAAATAAAAAATTTCTGTAATTCTCTTTTTAAGGGGAGGATGGCATAGAGTAACTTTGGACTTGTAAAATGTGTTAGGCAATATTGCTTCTGTTACTATTTTAAAGAGTGTTGGCATTAACTCTTCTTTGAGAGACTGGAAGAATCCTTTGTTATAACCATTTGATTCTTGACTTTTTCTCTTTTTTTTTTCATTTGTTTAGTAGGCCATTTGATTGCTGCATTTATTTCACTACTCTTACATTTCTGTTCAAAATGCTTATGTGATACTTATTTAGCTTTGGTAAGTGTTCCCCCCGAAGATAAGTCAATGTTCTTAACTAAAAAAAACATTTCCCAAGCCCAAGGGTTTGTCAATCTTTCTGATTTTCTCAACCAACCAACACTGTGTTTTCCTGATTCTATATATTGTTTTATATTTTTCTGTTATATTGACTTCAACTGTAGTTTAATTACTTCTTGCTATCTAGTCCTTTTGAAAGTCCTTCCTTCCTTCCTTTTTTGTTTTAGAGTTCTAAGGTTTAATGTGTGCTATTAAGTTACTAGTATGAGATCATTTAAATTCTGTTATATAGGCAGTGAATATTATGAATTTACTTCTTAGAACCACCTTAATTTTGACACAAAAGTTTGGGGAGCATGGATAGTCTATTCATTTCCAGTCAATTCCAATAAATTTCATTTATTTTTAAAAAATTTCTATCTTGACCCATTTTTCTTTCATTAGTGAGTTACTAGGTTTCCAGGAGTTTGCAAACTTTGTATTGTGATTTTCAGATAGGAAACAAGTTACTTTAATTTTCTTTTATCTGTTGAGACTTGGTTGGTGATTAAGTAGGTGGTAAGTATGGAAGAAAGCTTCATGTGGTGCTGAGAAAGGTATATTCTGTTGGGTTTAATGAAGTGTTCTGTATATATCTGTTAGGTCCATTTGTTTCATAGCATCAGCTAGATCAAGAATTTCTCTTTATAGTTTTATGTGAATGAATATTTTTGAGATTAGGGTGCTTCTACTTTCAGGTGTTCAACAGTTTTATTCATTTTCCCTGTTCTTTGTGTTTTCATAGAGTTCTTTGAAGGATTCATTGATTTTCTCTTTAAGTACCTCCTTCAAATAGATAAAGGGTATTTTAAAGTCTTATTATACATCAAGTATGTTGGAATAGTTAGAGTTGGCTGTGGTAGGGTTACTGAGTAGTAGTCGAAACATATTGTCCTAGCTGTTACTGATTATAGTTTTATGCTTGCCTCTAGGAATCTGAATTTAGAAGACTGTAGTTCTAGATGCTGATACCTGGCCTTGCTTTTATTGGCTGGGTGTTTTGTTCCTTGGTTTCTACTGTCATCTCTGTCCATTGCCTAGTAGAGAATAATTCTGTAACCCTGAATAGCTGTGTCCACTTAGAGCTCTGATAAAATGCTTTCTAAGTTTTGGGAGCTGACACTTTGTAATTCGGATTGGCTACGAGTAGGGCTGGGCAGGTAAATGGATGGGAAAACTTGGGTCATACCCTGGGGAAGGGAGCTGGGAAGATGCAGTAGGTAATCTGCTAAAGAACTGGGAATAAGATTTGGAGATTTGTTTTGGGGTTCTGAAGGAATTCTGAAGATAAGTAGCACTTTAGTTGCTACTCTGACTACAGGGCCCTATGTGTTCCTAAGTAGTCAGAAACAGGGCGTATATTAAAACAAATTTCCAAAAATGAACAAATTGAAATACATGTTTTTCTTTCTCATATACACAACAAGTAATTGAACCCATAATTTAAATGCAGTAATCCCTGCAAGCTCTAACATAGGGGACATTCAAACCACCCCCATAATGATTAATAGTCGATGAATACAGCATGTTTCAGGGACATATCCCAGATGTTATTAGAAAACTGAACTCCCTCTTATCCCAAAGCATAAAAAAGTATTGTACACACTGAAAAGAAAACTACAAAGCCAAATAAACTGAACCCAGACACACAGTTTTTGACAGATATGTATAAACCAAAACCTAAGGAAAAAAAGATAAACAGTTTTCACAAATGAGGTATAATGTCAAAGTCTAAAATTTATTCAGTATTTTAAAATCAATGGAATGGATATACTAAAATGCTTTAAAGGAGAAAATCAGATTATTGATGCTGACAAGTTTTTGAAATGTACAAAAATGATTTCTGATTTAAAATATCTTAAGAAATAAGAATAAATGAGAGAATCCTCAAGTTGAT